>NW_027185799.1:6441148-6599831 GCF_028583685.1 Petaurus breviceps papuanus
TTACATTGAACATGGAATCTCTTTCTCAGATACTTCCACCCTTTGCTCCCAGTTGTGCCCTCTGAGGACAAATAAAATTTGCTGAATCCTTCATCCATGTACCAGAATTTCAAAATATAATCAATGATATCATGAACTCCCTACCTTCCCTTTAAAAGTACATCATAGTATTTTGTCAAGAATTAAAGTCAAACTCACTGAACAATATTCTGAAGACTAGTGTTTTTGGGGGAAAAAAATGGGAAAATATTCACCCTACACCCAGATCTGCAGTACCTTTTTTGTTGTCTATGGTCTTTCTTTTTTTTTTTTTTGAGGGAAGTTGGGGTTAAGTGACTTGCCCAAGTTCACATGGCTAGTAAGTATGTCAAGTGTCTGAGGCCACATTTGAACTCAGGTCCTCCTGACTCCAGGGCCTGTGTTCTATTCACTGTGCCACCTAGCCTCCCCAGTCTTTCTTTAAAAAAATGTTTATTTTTAGTTTACAACATTCATTTCCACAAGATTTTGATTTACAAATTTTCTCCCTGTCTTTCTCCTATTCACCACACCAGAACAGTGATCCTACTGAATATACCCTCCTCAAATCTGCTCTCTCCTATGTCCCATTCACCCTCCAACATTCATGTAGGATAAGATGGATCTCCATACCCCTGTGCCTATATATCTTATTTCCCAGTACATGTAAATAATAATACTAATAACATTTTTAAACATTTGATTTTGAAAATTTGAATTCCAGATTCTTTCCCTTCTTCTCTCGTCATCCACCCTTACTGGGAAGATAAACAATTCAATATAGGTTGTACATATGTAGTTATGCAAAACATTTCCTTAGTGGATATATTGTGAAAGACTGACTATATTTTCCTCCATCCTATCCCACCCCCACTTGTTCTATTCTCTACTTTTACCCTGTCCCTTTTCAAAAGTGTGTGTTTCTAACTACCCTCCGCCACAACCAGCACTCCCCTCCATCATCCCCCCTCTCATCCCTTTCTGCCCTACTCTCCTGTAGGGCAAGATACCCAATTTAGTATGTATGTCATTCCCTCCCTAAGCCAAATTCAATAAAAGTAAAGTTGACCCATTCCCTTTTGGCTTCCTGTTCTTCCCCTCCATTGCAACAGTTATCCCTTGACTCTTCTATATGAGATAATTTACCCCATTCTCTCTCTCTGCATCTCCTCTCATTATATTCCTCTCTCACCTCTCAATCTCACCTTTTAAATATCACACCTTCCTATTCAATTGATCCTGTGCCCTCTGTCTATGTATACCTGTACACATATATACACACACTCACATATATATTCATATGCACATATACCCCCTATGTAGACATATATATGCATGTATACATATATATATATATATATATATGTATATACACTTATATTCCCTTCAAATATCCTCATACTGAGAAAAGTTTCATAAGTTACAATTATCATTTTTCCATGTAGGAATGTAGATAATTCAACATTGTTAAGTTCCTTATGATTTCTTTTCCCTGTTTACCTTCTCATGCTTCTTTTGCTTCTAGTATCTGAATGTCAAATTTGCTATTCAACTCTGGTTTATTCATTAAGAATACTTGAAAGTCCTCTATTTCATTGAATGACCATATTTTCCCCTGAAACATTATATTCAGTTTTGCTGGTTAAATGATTCTTGGTTTTAATCCTAGCTCCTTTGAGCTCCAGAATATCATATTCCAAGCCCTTCAATCCCTAAATGTAGAAGCTGCTAGATCTCATGTTATCCTGATTGTGTTTCCACAATATTAAAATTGTTTGTTCTTGGCTGCTTCTAATATTTTCTCCTTGATCTGGGAACTCCGGAACATGGCTATAATATTTCTAGGAGTTTTCTTTTGGGGATCTTTTTCAAGAGGTGATCAGTGAATTCTTTCAATTTTTATTTTGTCTTTTGGTTCTAAAATATCAGGGCAATTTTCCTTGAAAATTTCTTGGAGGATGATTTCTAGGTTCTTTTTTTGATCATGGCTTTCAGGTAGTCCGTGATTTTAAAATTATCTCTCCTGAATCTATTTTCCAGGTCAGTGGTTTTTCCAGTGAGATATTTCACATTGCCTTCTATTTTTTTCATTTTTTTATCTGTTTAATGGTATATTGATTTGTCATAAAGTCATTAGCTTGCATTTGCTCCAATCTAATTCTAAAAGAATTATTCTCTTCAGTGAGCATTTGAGATTCTTTTTCCATTTGGCAAATTCAGCTTTTTAAGTCATTCTTTTCCTCATTGGCTTTTTAGACCTCTTTTGCCATTTGAGATAGTCTATTTTTTAAGGTGTCATTTTCTTCAGTCAGGTTGTTGACTCTTTTTTCATGATTTTCTTGCATCATTCTCATTTGTCTTCCCAATTTTTCCTCTACTTCTCTTACTTGGTTTTCAGAATCCTTCTTGAGCTCCTCTCTGGTCTATAACTAGTTCATATTTTTCTTGGAAACTTTTGGTGCAGAAGTTCTGACTTCATTGTCTTCCTCCCATTCCGTGCTTTTATCCTTTTTGTCCCCCCCAAAAGGAATCTAAAGTTAGACTGCTGTGCTTGCTTTGCTTCCTTTCTTTGTCCATGTTGCCACTGAATTACTTGACTTTTGAGCTTTTTGCCACAGTAGAAGTCTGCTTCCAGAGAGGAGAGCTTTGTCCCAAATTGTGGGGTTTTGCAGCTGCTTGAGGTAATAGCTGGGTGCCCTCTCTGAAGCCTCCACAGGCTCTGGCACCTGCTCACATACCCCAGGACCTCCACCCAAGACAGTGATCCAGATCCAAGCAGGTTAAAGTAAGAGCAATTACCCTTCAGAATGGGGTAATTCACTTATAAGTCACTTGTTCCCCCTACCACCTGCGGGCCAGGAGCTCTGAAGCAGCCACATGGCAGCTGCACAACCACAGCACTTCTGCTGCTTTTCACCTTCTTACCCCGGGGGCAAAGGCTGAGCCACATTCCCGGACCCCCTGTTCCCACAATGTCCATACTGACCTTTTACTTTGCCTCTGGCATTTATGGGTTAATAATTCTGGAAACCACAACAGCTGCTGGTCATCCTCTCTCCCAAAGTCCCTCCAGCTGCTGCTGGTAGGGGCCTCCTGGGGTTAAAACCTCGGTTTCATGTGGGGCTGGGCTTGGCTCCAAGAAAGTTGAGATGGAGCCTTCCTGCCAGCCTGCTGGGCTGCCTTCAGCATGAGATTTGTTTCTATCTGTCACTTTGTGGGTTCTGTAGTTCTAAAGTTTGTTTAGAGCAATATTTTGTAGGTATTTGAGGTGGTTATGGGGGAAGCTCACAAAGTTTCCCTGCTCCTATGCCGCCATCTTGGCTCTGCCACTGTCTCTGGTCTTTCAAAGATCATTTCACTGCCTCAACAATCACATCTGGTAGTTTTGTTTTATTTTTTCAGTATTTTGGGAAGTATTTTGTCTGAGCCTGGTGACTTGAATTCAACAAGAAAAACTAGATGCTTTCAAAATTTCTCTCTTACATATTTTGATTTTTAACCCTTAATTTGGCTTTTGTTTTTTATTTCCTTTCCAGTCAAAAGATTATTTTCTCTGGAAATTAAAGTGGAAGTAAAATTAGAATTGAGTAGCTCCATCACTCCCTTCCATACCACTCTGTGCACTGATCCTACGCCTTCCTTCATCTTACTCTTTATCCCAAAATGGTTGTTTTTAACTACCTTTTTGTTGTTCATTAGTATTTTTCCACTAACTTCAATGCACCTGATGATACATACAGGACTATATCATGTTTATATATCCATCCTCTCTTATCAGTAGGGAAGATCATACTCCGTATGAATGAAAGAAAAAAAAATAATAAAGCATTTATAAAGACTCAGTTTGGCAAGGTGATTAGTGCCTCTTTGACATTTGAGATCCAAAGCAACTTCAGTTAGCCTGACTAAGAGTCCAATTCATTACTCTAACAAGAGGGAAAACTCCCAGTGGCAACAATGGAAATGTTGAGTGTGCAAGGAAAACAAAACAGTCTCTCATTTTGTCTGAAGTTAGTAGCTTGATGAGGGTTAAATGTCACTTAACCTGACCTTTTCATTCCATTTGCTGGACATAGTTTTGGCTGGGAGGATGTGGACCAAAAGCAAACAGTCAAGTAAACATGGAATTCAGTGCACCAGCCTGCAGCAAATCCCCAAAGAAATATCTCCTTTCAGTGCATCAGTTGAGAAAGTATTTGTTCATGTTTCCACCCTGGCGGGAATGTGCAGGACAATTTGATTGGAAGGTAATGAAGCTGTGATGTGGTGACGGCCTTGTACTGAATCCAACTAGCTGTAAAGCAAAGAAACAGGCTCATTTGGCAAGGGCAGAGGGAAAAGGGAGAGCAGGCCAAGCTGGCCGATCCAGCACCTCCCCTAACACTCCCAGAGCAGATGGTGTTTTATCACTTCAGTACTGTGCATGCATGGGGTTTTCCACCTGGCAGATTTTTTTCCCAGTGAAGTTGGCCTGAGTGCCCAGGTCTCACTGCATGAAAAATTTGTGGCAGAAAGAACGGAAAACACATGTGCACGATGTCAGCCTGCTGTTTTGCCACAATGTCACTATGATACACCATTCTGGTATCACTTTAGAAAGCTGTGTAATTTGGTCAGGGACAGTTTCCGTGTTGTGTCAATCCACATCCATAAGGGTTTTTTTTTTTTCAAACCACACATATAGATTACTTAGCTGCTTGAGTTTTTGAATAAATCTATCTTCGATTAAAATACACTCTGTTTAAAAAGAAAAAAATATATATATATATATATATTAAGCCACAAACTTAGAATTCATATAAGCATGTAACTTTTAGTGGTTACCAGGATTTTCACATCAGATGTCTTGAGCAATCTTCCTCAACGACATGGCAAAATTGGTAATATGAATCTTTCTCCCATTTTACAGAACAGAAAACTAAGACTCAGGGGAAGGTAATTCAGAAAAGTCTAGTCTTACCCAATACCAGAAAGCTACTAAGTTGCCACCAAAATGGGACTTCTGACTCTATGTCCAATGTTGTTTCCATTCTGAATTGCTGCAGGGGAAAGTCTGTACATCCATTTGAAGGCAGGAAATACGCTTTAATAAAAGCTCATTTATTAGGAAGCACATTCTTAGCTCCGCTTGGATAGGAGTTGCTTAATATTTCCCATCAGATTTCAAATGTTCAGTTTGACCCTAGGAGCCTGAGCTAAGCCAAAGCAATTGGATTCGGCAAAAGAATAGGAAGTTTTTTATGTGCACTACACCGTGTGGCTTGTTTTTCTTTCTTTTCCCCCCTCCCCTTTCCTTTTCTTTGATTGTGTAATGACTATTTGGTAGAGAAAGGGATTACTCTTATAAATCAACTTTCCTTCCCCTTGGCTCATTTCCTCCTTTTCTCATTTGCACAGTCTCTTGTGGTCCTTCTTTTTATGGCACCACAATGGACATAACAACGCGATTGCCTCCCTTACTTTATTGTATAATTGCATCTGAAAGGTCCCTCCTTTCTATTTTCCAACAATTAGGTAAATCTAAACATAGTCATCCAGGACCTACATGAGTCACAAAACATGCTGATAACATCAATACCTTATACTGAGGCAATGCTTTTGTATTTTTCAGAATACCTTCATATATACATTCTCTTTAGATTAAAAAAAAGAAAGACCTGATTTAAAGTCAGCTTCTTTGTGAGAGAATCTTGCTGACTATTTTAAAATAATAGTATTTCATCTTTGTTTACAAGAATAGCTTTTCTTTAATATGCCACTGGATGGATTTGTGTTCCTTAAGCTTATTTTCTAACATTCTGAAACAACTTGGGGACTTTGTTAGCTGGTGCTTCTGTTTTGGTCAAGTTCAAAGGTGTTTTCTCACTTGTTGCTATCCCCATGAAGAGTTTGTGTGAGAGGCAAGATTTTCTCACAGGGGCTTAAGATTTTGTGAGTGTTTCCATTAAAACTTCTGGGAAAGACTACTATTACAAGACTCTGATATGGAGATTTATCATGTGACCTTGAGAGAATTAATTAACCTTCCTGTGCCCTGTGTTCTTCACCTATAAATGGAAATATTATTAACATAGAGTGGGTAGGGGTAATTAACAGGAATAATTGTAAATGATGTTGAAGATATAATAAGGCCCATGAGCATAAATACAAAAAAAATTCAACTTTATTAAAACTAATTCATTATAATCACAAAGAATTCCACATTATATTCAGATATTCTTGGAAATTGTCTGGTAACTTCAGGACTTATCTAGTCAGTTCTTAATAAGTGACTTATTAATTTGCCAGTTGTAATGCAATGTGGGCTGTATCATAAGAGTCCACACTAGAGATAGGCAGGAAAATTTCAGTATGGTCTTTTATGAAGCAAGTCACAAGGATTTTAAAAATAATACAGAGTTATGAAGCACTAAGGAAAGATAATAATATTGCTAAGACTAATAACTGCCATTTATAGTGCCATTAAGTGCATTGTCTTCTTCGAGCCTTTCTTGTGCCATGATGATATTTTTATGACATTTCTCACATGCAAGTTCTTGGTATTATGTTACATCCTGATGGCATTCCCCATGTATGTTGTTCTGTTTTCACTTCACAGAATCATCAAAACCCAGGATTATAGAAGGGACTCAGAGATCATCCATTCTAAAATGTAAATTACAGCCCATGAGGCATTTAACTGCAATTTTCATCATCCCCACTTTAAAAATGAGGAAACTTCATTAAAATCAAGTGGCATTTTTTTTTTATTTTTAGAATTTAAAATATGCCAACTTCTCTATGGTTTTACCTAGTAGAAACAGAGAATTTCATAGCTCAGTAATCTGTTTGAGATCACCTAATCCAAGTCATTTGAAAATGAAGAAACTAAAAGATCCAGTGTTTCAATAACTCTCCTATGGTCAATTTGTCAATACCGTCAGGAAACTGAATTTGTACCCAGGTCTTTCTGACTGCAGGTCCCACACTTTATACTCTAGGCCATACTACTTCCCATATCTATGATACTAGACAGATTACTGTGAAAAAGAAACAAACAAACAAACTCTAAACCCAGTCAGCAAATGGCCAGAGATAAGATCATTAATTTTTAGGCCTTTCATTTGTAAGTTATCTCATAAATTTATGTTATCTCATAAATAATAAGTTTATTTATAAGTATAAAGTTATAAGTTATCTCATAAAAGCCTCCTCAAGCTCTAAAATACTCTCTAAGGCAATTAGGTAAAAGACACTAAAACTGTGATCTATTTTTAAATTCCAAAACAAGAAAACAAAATAGCAGTCCTCTCCTACCCAGACAATGTTTTATCCTCTTTCTTAAAGTGATAGCTATATTATTCAACACTGAATGACCCACAATTCTTGGCCCATCTTTTTAATTATCATTCTAGTACCTAAAGTGCTAATTTGAAAAGCACAATCACTGAGTCTGCATTGATTCAAGACTGAAAGAGAGATGCTGAGGTGGCAATGGAAAGAGAGGGACTGAGGCAGGGTCACAGATCTAATCAAGCTCTTTCCTACCTAGTTCTATACAACACCAAATTGAAAACTAAGTACAACCAGGCTGAAATGGAAATGTAAACTGGACAGCGATATAGTTTGTTGCTTTCTTCCTGAAATTTGAGGCACTAGTTAACTTTTATTGTCTTTTTTAACAGTAATCATAAGAGTCTAAAAATACCCTTACTTCAGTGAAATTGTGAGTTTAGTTTGTAAGTGAGCCCTTAGTTGGAACTTGAATGAGATCAAATGTCAGTTGCCAAATATAGTGTTTAAAGGACACATTTAAAAAAAGGCTGCTTAAAGTGTCTGCTCCTTTTGCTCTGAAGACCCTTAAAGCATCCTTAGGAAACTATTAAACAGCCTTGCTTTTCCAAACTAAGTCAGTTCAATTCAATAAGCATTTATTCGGTGCCTACTATTTACTAGTCAGTGTGGATGGAGCCAGGGATATAAAGTCACAACAAAACCAGTCTCTCCCAGGTTACATTCTCCTGGAAATCAGGAACATTCCACAAAGTTGGATTAGAAAGAAATGGAAAGAATACTCTAACCATCACCATACCCAGACACTACACGGGGGTCTGTCACTTAGTTGTCATTGGTTTTTGTCTTGTTTTATTTTTCATATTAGATGAAGAGGTTCAATCTAGATGGAGATGTTTCCAGACACAACTATTTTTGGGGGGGGGGAGGAAGAAGAGGGACAAATAAAATATATAGACTGCCACATATATCATATACCTTCCTATTATACAGCATTTGCTTCTGATTGAGTTAGGACTATTTTGTTAAGTGAGTTTTCAGAATCTAGATTTGTGAGACATGAGGCCTATATATTAAATATGAATATTCAGGTTAAAAAATAATCTTTCACCATTACCAGATGGGGAAGGAGGGTTGTAGATTGACAGTAATTCCTCTGGAGACAGAGAGAGAGAGAGAGAGACAGACAGACAGACAGACAGATAGACAGAGATCTGGGAGTTTTAATGGACTACAACTCAATATGAATCAATAGTGTTATATATTCATGGAAAAAATATTAATGCAGATTTAGGTTGCATTAATAATGGAGATCTAGTTCATAGGACTAGGGAGCTATCTAGGTGGGGGAACCTGTGGCCACAAGGTCACATGTGGCCCTCTAAGTCCTCAAGTGTGTCCCTTTGACCAAATCCAAATTTCACAGAACAAATTCCCTTAATAAAATTTTTCCCAGAATGGAAGGGGAAATCTCAAGAGGTGTCAGATTCTCCTTTATGCTTTATGCTTTAGCACACTGCCTAGTACATGGTAGATGGCACGGTAGCGTAGTACCAGGACTGGAGTCAGGAAGATCTGTGTTCAAATATGGCCTCAGATACTTAATAGCTGTGTGACCCTGGGCAAGTCACTTAACTCTGTTTTCCTCAGTCTCCTCATCAGTAAAACGAGCTGGAGAAGGAAATGGCAAACTCCTCCAGTATCTTTGCCAAGAAAACCCCAAATGGGATCACAAAGAGTCAAACATAACCGAATGGCTGAACAACAACAGCAAAATGTTTATAGACTACTGATTTTAAGCAAAGGCCTGATGACTGCTTATCAATTATCATAGTATCCTAGTTCAGAAATGAATTGAACAAGGTGGTCTCCAAACTCCATTCAATGTTTTAGTTGCCCAACATTTTCATGCTATTATACATACCTCACTGGATGGACATGGGGAAGAGGGGGGAGAGAGTATGTAGGCAGTTGTAGGAATCAATGCTTCATGCTTTGATCTGTTGCCCAGGATCTCACTGTCTTACCAAGGCTGGGGGAATTCAGTCACTGGCAATCCAGCCAAGCTGGCTAATTCCATTTTGGAATGTTTTGGCTGGAATAATGGGGACTGACTTCTTTTGCTGCCTGAAATTGTCTGATTATGGCTCAGCTGTCCGCTTTGCTCTGGCTCGGTCTGCTTGGCTCACATGCAAGTTATTATTATTCTCATTACTGATAGGAGTGATGGTGAAGAGATAAGCAAAAGCATGTTATAAATGAGCTGAACTTTGTTTTGGAGCACAGCTTAATAACTTTCAGAAAGTAAATCTTGTGTGAGCTTCAGATTCTTGTGAATGACTCTTCCTCCCTCCACCCCTAGACTGAGGAAGTCCCTCTAATACCCAGACTTACAAATGGCCTAAGAGTGACTTATGAGCTTAATCAGCCTCCTGGCAATATTTTTCGTAGAGTATGAGGTAAAATACTGAGTGCCTTCAAAGGGGAGAGAGCCAGAGATAATAACACATTTATATAGTGCCTACTGAGTCGCAGGCACTGTGCTAATACAAATATTCATTTGACCCCTCACCTGGTACCTAGGAGATAGCTACTATTAGTACTCCCATTTTGCAGTTGAGGAATCTGAGATAAACAGAGATTAAGTGACTTTTCCAAGGTCACAGAGCTAGTATGTGTCTGAGGCAGGAACAGGAGAATGACCTGCAGATTTAGATTTAGGGTCTGAGGAACAAGGTTCAGATTTTTACTCTAGTGGTATAGAAAAAATAATCATGAGCAAATAACTTCTTTGTGCTTGAATTTACTAATCTATAAAATGAAGAGCTGAACTATGTTTCTGTTGAGGTTCTTTCTAACTATAAATCAATGGTGTATTAAAATTGGATCTTGTTGTGGTCCCTCTGACCACCAACTCCCCTTCTAGTCTGTATAGTAAGTAAGTTTATAAGTAGCCAGGATAAAGAAGAAAGAGTAGGAAGTAAGATTGTGAAGGGAAACCCCGAAGTCACAAAGATCAAAGGAGCATGATTTGCAAACTGTATCATTTATTAACCAAAATCACATCCTGGTCATATTTGTTCATGGACAGCTAGATGATACATTGGATAGATAGAGTACCAGGTCTGTAGTCAGGAAGATGAGTCTTCCTGAATTAAAATCTGGATTCAGTCACTTACTAGCTGTGTGGCCCTAAGCAAGTCACTTAACCCTGTTTGCCTCAGTTTCCTCATCTGTAAAATGAGCTGGAGAAAGAAATGACAAAACACTCCAGTATCTTTACCAAGAAAACTTCAAATGGGGTCACAGAGACATGACTGAAACAGCTGAATAAAAATGATGTGTGAACTAAGGGGAAGATATCTAGACTCTGATGTCAAGATTTTTGATCCCATGATAAGGAAATCTCAGACAAATTCCAGAGAGCTGCAGAACACCAACAGATGCTGATCATTTTGAGACAAGTATGGGCATGTTAACTTTAAAGTTATACTGGTAACTTTGAGTTGGATATATTAATGAACTAACCCTAAGATGGCACAGATAAGGGTTAGTCCTTTCTCCCCAAAGACCCTATTAAAATGAGTCTTCAAACTCCTGTCCCCTGAGTCTTCCTACCTCTCCATCACGTCTATGCTGCATGGCTCTCCCAAATTTAATCCATGGTTACCCGTGATCCTCTCTGCCTCTCCCCCTCCCCATTCTCTTCTCCACACTGTCTGCCTTCCCCTCTCTACCCTTTTCCCCAAGTCGCTTCTGTGCTGTTTGCCCTTACACCCTTTGGGCCTAATTAAAGCATGGTTACCACCCCATTTCCTGCTGTCAGTCATGGTCTTTCCCCAGAGAGTACCCAAAGAACCAGGCATATGTCTGCCCTAATTTCATAAATTAATTATCAATTGAGATGATATGAGTAACTCTAATTTCAAGAGTGTTATAAGATTTATAAATTAGTTTCCCCAGAGCTACCCTGTAGGTAGGTGATATATTATTATTACCATTCTATTGAGAGGTGTTTCTTGGGTACTTTGCAACACTAACAGTTAATGGAATGCATATATCTTCAATAGTAAGGGTGAAATATAGGGTCAGTTCACCAGAAGAAACTCAAGTAGAGGATGATTACCTAGATAAATCAGATAAGGGGAGGGAGAAGAGAGGGCCTGTTTGCCTCAGAGATATATGTTTTGTTGTTTTGGTTTGGTTTGGTTTGTTTTCCCCCCATCTGAGCTGCCCAGATAAGTGTGATCTGGCCTTGAAATGCCTTTCTTTCCCTCTGTCACTTATGAAAATGACAACACACGTGATATGTTGCTAAGTTTGAGATTAGAGTAGTTTCCTCTTACTCACTGTTTTCTCACAGAACTAAAACCAAAAGAAAATATTAATCATAAAAGAATAAAAATAATTTTTAGAAAGTCATGGAGCACTGTGCTGGGAAAGTGGTTTTCTTTCAAACATTTACATTGGCATCACACAATAGCAGTACCTACCAAACAATGTGACTGCCACAATGGATGGGGTCAGTTTCTCTGGGAAAGAAAAACACATAGAAAGAATCTTCCTCTGCCCTATAACAGAATCATAAAGTTGTCTTAAAGCTAGAAATCAATTATAAATCATTTCACAAGCATTTATTAAGTGCCTACTATGTGCTAGACACTGTGTTGAATACTAAGAACAAAAAGAAAAATAGACAAAACAAAAAATTTAAAAAGAACTCATCTCTGCTCTCAAAGAGTTTACAATCTAATGGAAGGGACTGTGGAGATCTTTTAATCCAAGTTCCTTTTGTTATGTATGAGAAAGCTGAGTCTTACAGGCAGGAAATTACTTGCCCAAAGCCATAGAGCTAGTTAATGTTAATATAATCCTGTTTCTGGCCAAGAATTATCATTCTCAATGAATTTTATCAGATGTGTTTTTCTCATCAGTAGAAACAATTGGAGGTAGAGAGGAAGAGTTAAGGCAAATATTATATTTGTATGATTTCAATCTCTTAACAAATATATATTTATTTAGCAAAAATATAAATATATATGTTGAGAGACAAAGTATTATATTGGAAAGAGTGCTGGACTCCTAGAAGTCAGGCAGATCTGAAGGTAAATCAGCATCTAACACTTATTGGCTCTGTGATTATGGATGAGTCATTTAACCATTTTGACCCTAGGTTTCCATGTCTTTAAAGTGAGGATGAAAATAGTATCTATCTCCTAAGGATTCTGTGGGGATCAGATGAAACAGTGTATGAAAAAATACTTTTCAAATATTGAATAAACCATCACATAATGTTAGCTACTATATTGAACCCTCCCGAAGATGAGGAGGAGAATGTATCCTTCAGGCTCTTCAACGTGCCCCCCATGAAAATCCCCTCTTATCTACAACCAGATTCATGTTATTAATGAGGATGGTTGTCTATTCAAATTTATAGTACCAAATCACAAGTAATGCATCACTTCATACCAAAATGAGAGACATGACACAGATTCAAAGCAAAAGATATTTAATGAAATGGAATTCAAAGGTAACAGAATTGAATCAGTTTGATTTTATTTGATTTGTGTCTGACTGTGACTTCATCTGGGTTTTCCTTGGTAGAGATTCGAGAGTGGTTAGCCAATTCCTTCTATGGCTCATTTCATAGATGAGGAAACTGAGGTAAACAGGGTTAGGTGACTTTCCCACGGTAACACAACTAATAAGTGTGTGAGGTTGGATTTGGACTGAGTCCAGGGTTGGCACTCTACCCACTGTGCCACCTAGATGCCTCAATACTTTTGATACCCCTTCCCAAATGTCTTTCACTCCCATTGTGCTTCAAGGGAGGACTACCTTTGGTAACAAAATAACCTCTGGGTCTCCCGAGTCTTGTAGGGGAGAGACCAATCAGCATGCTCACAAAAAAGTGCTAGAGAGAACCACAATAGCAGTAGTCTTCAAAATGCTTACTCTTTGACATGGAAATGAGACATCAATGTTAAGATCTTTGTTGACTTTTCTGGGTGTAGTATTTGCTGTCTAGGGTATCTTGACCTCTCATTCCCTGTAATCATTTCTGCTACTCCTTCTAGACCTCATTATCTAGATATATATGCATTCTTTACCACTTACTTCTTTCCCACCAGACCTACCACGAGACTCCAGCAGAAGTGTAATGGCAATTTCAAAACCTGAGACAAATTTAGTTTGGAGGAAATGGATACTTGAAGCATTACTATTCCTGTATGAACTTGAGGTAGAGTCCAGACAGAAAACAAGGGAAGTGAGTGAGTTAAAGACCTGGGAAGCCAGGGTTTTTGAAGGGATTACACATTGAGTTGGATAAGAAGACTATAGTCCAGGTATTTAACTGAATGAAAAATGAGCAAGAAGTCCACATACGTCAATAATAAGAATATGAATAAGATATGAAGATATTAGGTAATGATGGACCCTAGTAAAAACCCCTCAAGTTACAGATGAGTAAACTTGGCCTGCCTAACACCACACAACTAACTAGTAAGTAGCAGTAATAGTATGTATGGGAAGTAAAGTATTCTAACACTACATCTAATTACCAAAACAGAGAATAGTTCCAGAGCATACAGTGGAAATGGAGGGCAAGAGATCGTTCCTGGAAAGGATTAGTGCTGAGTTTACTATGAAGAGAGGACTGTATTTTGTCTCCTTTATCACTCCTTTATCAACAATGACAGCACAGATCTCTCCATCAGCACCCAGAGTGGAGATCATCCCTCAGTATGAGGGGCATCCTGGGCTAGGCAGCTGAAAGCAATGAGGTGATAGTGGGTGATAGTGAGTGACTGTGTACTTGTGTGGAGGTGGTAATGACCACATCCAGTAGAGTCATTACAATTCATTTGAATGTCAGTGAGTTAAGAGCATCTTCAGGAGGACTGACTTCCCAGCCTTTCCTTCCCTAAAAAGAAGAAAGACTATGCAGACAATGCCTTTCCGAGTCTTGAATTGAACAAAGCAAATTAATGAGACTAGATAGACTACCTGCTTCTATATCTTCAAGATGACAGGCCCTTAGAAAGGGATTGTTGTATTATGTGATTTAAAAGGTTTTTGCTCTGCTTACTACTATCTGCTATGATCTGCTAGTGAGTTAATGACACCGATTATTTATTTATATAATACAATATTTCGAAAGTTTGGGGTTAGAGGGGAGAACAGTGGTAGAAGTTGGTGAATTAATTTTGGTTGTCTGGTGGTTAATTTTGAAATTCTCGTGAAATCTTCACAATTTTCTTCAATTTCTTTGATATTTTGTACTCAATGCCATGTATACTGCTTGGAGAGTAATTCCTACTTTTCCTTCCTAGTCCTATAAAGTCTCTCCTCTTTTATCAAGTCATTCATTACTTGTACAACTGACATAGATTTTTCTCTTCTCTGAACTTTATATGAGCAAGTTATATCTTCCATTAGAATGTAAGATCCTTGAAGACATGGGCTGTTTTATGCCTGCCTTTGTATCCCTGGCATATAGTACAGTATCAACCACATAAGGACCTACAAGGTTTCTGCAATTTTTGCCAAGTCTATTATACTCCAATTTTATCATAAAGCCCTCAGACTGATAAGAATGGATTTATTCTCTACATTGCTTTAAGCACCTTGCCTCCGTGTCAACTTATTTTTTCTTCATTTCTTATGAACAACTTTTTTAACTTCCAATCTGTACTGAGGAATAAGTATAGGTCCTGGCTTCTCTGAATATATTAACTTCCTCAAGGCACCAAGTTTTATTTTCTTTTATTGTCTCTTCCTTTACTCATATACTTTCATATTTTGTCATGGCATGGAGCTCTGATCAGTCTTATGACTTCAGGTAGCTTTATACTTCTGTCTGAGGTCCAGCTAAATACATAGAGACTCTTTACTAGGACAACCAGAAGCATGACCACCAAATGATGAGGGATTTTGGCCACAACAATTCAGACTACCCGCTAAAGTATGGAGAAGGGGTTGTAGTGTGATAGAAGGAATATCCAAATCATTTTAAAACTAATTCACTATTAGATCTTTTGAGTATTTTATCTCATATTGCTTTAAAAAACCCTTCCAATTGACTATAATTCCCAGAATTTCATTCCTTGTGTCCTTTGATGAACCAAAATAATTGTTATTATGGTTGTTTTCAATTATAGGATGTCTAGATTCAGATGAGGATCTATTGTTTCAAACATTCAGCATTCTATTTTCAAGTTCTTGTCCATATAATTCTGTTACTTACAATTTTCTCTGAGGCTGTCGGTCATTGCTACTAATTTATAAAATCTCATATTGCACAGCTGGTTGGTTCAAAATACTGTAAAGAAAGAAATGTTCCTGGGGGCGGCCAGGTAGCACAGCGAGTAAGAGCACCAGCTCCAGTGTTGAGAAGACCTGGAGATCGAATCCTGGGCTCAGACACTTAGCACCCACCCAGAAACACCTGGTCATGTAACCTTGAGCAAATTACTTAACCCCAATTGCTTAGGGGCGGCCAGGTGGCTCAGCGAGTAAGAACACCAGTTCCCAGTGTCGGGATGACCTGGATCAAATCCGGGCTCAGATACTCAGCACCACACCCAGAAATAACTGGCCGTGTAACCTTGAGCAAGTTACTTAACCCCAATTGCTTAAAAAAAAAAAGAAAGAAAGAAATGTTCCTAAAGTTTCAAATCATTGTATCTTCAAACTACCATGCTCTTGAACTCCAGGCTCCATCTCCAAGTGGGAACTCAAGATCCCACTATAAGACCCTTGGTTTTAACTTTTCTAGTCCCAATCAGAGACACACTCACTATGCAACAGCATATTTATCTATATTCATACTATGTGTATTTGCCCTTCCCCTACTCTTTTCCCCTGATCTCCAACTCAAGCTCTAAGAACAGAAATCAAGTCCTACCACACTACCATTCCTAGAAAGTGTGTGTCAATCAATTGTCTTATAATTCCAATCCTTATTTCTATGATTTCCCTATCCAAAATACTACTTCCTGGCCATCACTCCCTTGTATTACATTGCCTTTCCTTATTAGAAAATAAGTTTCTCAAGAGCTAGGACTGCCTTGTTTGACAATATTTTTATTCCCAGAAGTCACAGTTATATACACTTGGTATACAGCAAATACAAAAACAGTGTGTGTGTTTTTTCATTCATTAATTAGATTAAAATGACTGCATTAAAAACTTTATTTTTCTGTCTCATTTACAGGATCTCAAATTCTTAGTTTTCCTCTCCCCCATACTTTCCTATATTCCTTCCTTACATTTGGAAGACAACAGTGAGTATAATTATTATTTTAGAATTTGCTTCACAATGAATTAGTTCTCATGCATGTGCCTAATTGATGGTCTCTACCACATTCCACTGAACTTTGAAAAGGGTAACAGGAAGTGGTGATATCAGGTCCAGTTCAAATCTTTTTTCCTGTGAAGATTTCCCTGACTGTCCATTTTATTATTATCTCTCTTCCAAACTACTCTAGTATTTATTGTCTATGGCATTTAGAGGGTGATAATTGTATTTGGAATTTATTATTCTAAGAATCCTTCCTCTCCAATGAAATTATAACTTTTTGAAAAAAAGAACCTGCCTTAATTTCTTTGGTTGATGATAGCATATGACCCTCATTAAAAGACCAATAACATGGGTCTTGCAGATCACTATATGGCATATACAAAACCCATTGTATTTCACAGGAACCAGAAAAGGTATATGTAATGGGAGTATTTTGGATACAGGCCCCAGAACCACTAATTTACTTACAAAGAATTAAGTCTAAAATAATTTTAAAAGATTATCTAAATCTCTGTAAATCCTTTTATACCTCTAACCCAGATGAAGGAGGGCTGAGCACATTGGCACTTTTAAAGGGAAGTAAAGTGATAGGCAGATTTGATCAGGCATGATGTCATTGGAATACCTCTCAAGGAGGCTAATTAATCATTCATCTAAACTTCTTTCACACCCTTAATTCTACTGTCTGAGTGAGCTTCCCTGATATTACCATCCAAAGCAGTGACAAAATTTCTAAACTAAGTAGCAAGGCCAAATAAACATGATCCATAGTCTAATTTTGAATGCCAGAAGGTGGGAAAAGATGCCAAGGCTGGTAATCAACCAAGGACACACAGAAATGAGGATAATTTGATACTTGATCTACTGTATGTTCATCTTCTTACCTCTCTTTTGTCTGGTAAGCCCCATGTCAACACCTTTGGCGTTGACAGTTGTTACACTTATTTCTTCATTGTTGTATATGTTTGTGTTTTTTTTTTCCAGTTATATTACATAAATTGTCAAGAATCCAAATATTAGGATTAAATGTTGTAAGCCTGTGGGAAACGCTAACAGCTTATTAGATTTCCCCCTTTTTTTTGAGACCTTTGAGAACAGCTAAAAGAAAGGGGGAGAGATTGAGGTAGGGAGAATGAACCATTCTTATTTATTTGTTCACTCATTCAACAGTCTGTCAGTTAACAAGCATTACCTATGCACTTACTGTTTACCAAACACTTTACTGGGGAAACAAAGAAAAACTAAACAAAAAATACTCAATAAACACCTACTATGTGTAGTTCTACTTTTAGAAGTATGTGTCCTGCAAAGTCATATAATGTATAATGCCACGGTGCAGTGGGCGAAAAAAAAAAAAAACAATGCACCTCTTCTTTGTCAAGTCATATCTCTGCCTTCCTGGCACTCTGGCAAGTATACCACACTCTCCTCAAATACTCCCCTTCAAAGTAGCTAAAAGAACAAGTCATTTTCATTACAGTCAGTTCTGCTAGAAATCAACATATGCCCACCTAAGAACTTCTCCAGTTTGTAAAATTGTACCATAAAGCCAAAAGAGCTTATGGGAAAAATGGAATTGGGGGCACAACACTCAAAAGCTTCATCAATGACACATTAAAAAAATAGGAATGCAATAAAAATAAGAGCATAGTTTCATGTGTGTTAAATGGTTAATGAATATAAAAATATTACAATAAATAAGATAAAAGTGGTATCTGAGCCTACATACTAGTCTCACAGATGCTAATGGCCCAGGCCTGGGAAAGTCAATGGCTATCAGCTGAGAGAGCAGACTCAGAAGGTCAAAACTTCAGAACTGGTGTCACAGCTTCAGCTACGGCTAAGAAGGTCAGAATTGGGGGGCGACGGTATGGATGTCCAGCTCTCCAACCATAGTTCCTATTGTGTTAGAAGATATACATAAATATGGCACTTAGACATGTTTGGGATGTTGAATTATTGAATGAGTTTAGATATTTAGATAGATAAAGAGAGAGAGAGAGACAGATAAAGAAAATTCCCAAATGTGTAAGAATAGAAAACATAATTACATAGGAAAATGCATGTGGTAAACTGAGGTAGCTAGTAAATATTTGAAGTATGACTGCATATTGTGTATTTCTTCCAGTCTCAGTTCAGTCGGGTGACATTTTCTGCACTCTTGCCATTTTTCATTGAAGAAATCAAATCAAAACAAATGTTATATTCATGTTATGCTTAAATTGTCTCCTGATATGTCAACTCGTTTTTTAAAATGAGAGTTATACCAGAACTGACTGCATTTAATCAAGAAACTGAGGCATAAAGGAGTAAAGTCATTTCCCCTTGTATATAAGAAAGTCAATATTGGTCTTAACTGAATTTGCATTTCCTGTGTTTTAAGGTCCTCTTGCCTTAGCCTCATTTCACAAAAATCACCATTTTCTGTTAAACAAAAAGTATTCTATCAAGTTAGACCTCAAATTCATGCATATAGGCTAACTACCATGAATCCAAAACAAGCTTTTTAATAATACAAGGTACAGTATAAGTCCGTCAGTCAATAAGCATTTATCAAATATCTACTATGTGCCAGACACCATGGAAAGTAATGGGGATACATTAAGAGGCAAAAGACAGACCTTGTCCTCAAGGAGCTCACAAGCCATTGGGGGAGACAACGAGGTATATATGTGTATGCATATGTGTATGTATGTGTATGTGTATGCATGTGTATGTGCATGTATATGTGTATATGTAAATGAATATGTATGTGTGTATGTATATGGTGTATGTGTATATGTATAGGCACGTGTGTGTATGTGTATGTGTATATGTACGTGTGTATGTTTATGTATATGTGTATTGTGTATATGGTGTCTATGCATATGTGTATGTATGTGTATATGTATATATTTAGTATCTCTGTGTTACATGTGTGTTATATGTATGTATAGTATACATGTAAGTGTGTAGATATGTGTTTAGTATATTTATAACATATTTATGTACATATATGTATATGTACATGCATATATAGGCACATTGTGTGTAGGTATATATATACAAGCTATATGCAGGATAATTGGAAATAACGGAAGGCACTGGAATTAAGAACAGTTTGGGAGGAAGGCTTTACTGTAGAAAGTAAAATTTTAGCTGGGACTTGAAGGAGGTTAGTGAAACCAGGAAGTGGAAGAGGAATACAGACATTCTAGACATTGGAGACAGTTGGAGAAAATGCCTAGAGCTAATATATGAGGTGTCTGGTTTGAAAAAAGAAAGGAGGATAGTGTCACTGGATAAAAGAATACATGACAGGATTAAGGTTCAAGAACCCTGGGGGCAGAGGGGAATAGAGGGGCAGGGCTCTAGATTATGAAAGGCTTTAAACATGAAACAAAGGATTTTGTATTTAATCTTAGAGGCTGGCTCCTTGATAGGGAGCCATTTGATAAGGAGTTTATTTAGTAGGGAGGTGATTTGATCGAACCACATATTAGGAAAATTACTTTGCCAGTTGAATGGAAGATGGATTGGAGAGGGGATAGACTTGTAGCAGGCAGACCCACTAGCAGACTGGCCCTGATGTAGGCTAAGGGCTGATAACACTTTGCCTTATGGAGATGAATGCATCATTTTTCTTTATTCGATCTCACAGTGAAACACTATTTAGAGATTAATATACTGGGTGATTATAACTTGAGAATATTTCCTCTGATTTCTTCCCTTTCCTCTGGATTTTTCATTTAAAAATGTGGGCCAGATGGGTTTTATGCACATTTTTATCTGTTTCACCAGATCTCTAGGAAAGGTAGGATGATATCATGTAAAGACAAAAATTCAGAAGAAGACTTGGGCTGGACTCTGCCACTTAGTGATATGGGAAAATCACTTTTGACCATGTCACACCCTTGTTCAAAAAGCATCAGTGCCTTCCTCTTGCCTCAATGATAAAATATAAACTGCTCTATTTAACATTTATGTCCTTTCCAATCTGATTTCAATTTATCTTTCTAGCTAATTTGATAATACCCTACTTGTGGACTCCATGTTGCAATCTAATAGGCTTCCTTGTTCTTCCCCATATTTGACATTCCATTTCCCACCTCCCTGCCTTTGCACAGGCAACTTTCCTTCCTCAACTTTGGCATATACAAACTCTAGTTTCCTTCATGCTTCAACATAATGTCAGGGGCTACAAGTGGAATTTCTTGATATTCCTAATTGTTAATGTCCCCTTTCCGACCAATCAAAATTCTTTAGGATATATTTCATGTTCATTTATCTTCATACGTGCCCCTTTGCCCGTTCCCCAGTAGAATTAAACTTTCCTTGAGGAGTTACAATTATTTGCAGTTTTTTAATGATATTTTTTGTTTCCTCAGTACTTAATCAAGTGACTAACAGTAATAAAAGTTTAATAAATAAGTAATCGCTGAATTACCGAATATGGAAGAAAATGAAGGCAGGTAGACTTAAAAGGAGAGAATGGCAGTAGTTGAAGATGGTAGGAATGAGGACTATATTTAAGGTGGTAGCAGAAATGGAGTTGAGGGGGAAATTGTAGGATGTAAAATTAACAGAGCTTGATAGCTAATTGCATGTGTAATATCAAGGGCAGGGACAAGTCAAAATTAACCCCAAGATTATCACCATGGGAGGCAGGCTGTATGAAAACAACAACAGTTAACATTTATGAAGGGCATTAGATACACGAAGGACTTTGCTTATATTAAGAATGATGATGTCATACCATTTTTCCCGCCTTAAGCAGTTCTCTGGCCCAGAAGAGCTTGTTTTATAAGGTATTTATCTCCAGGATAGATGGCCATGATGTTGCTATAGAATGGGGGACGAGGGAGGGAGTACTATTAGAAGAGCTTTTTGAAATCATTAAAATAGTTTGCTTTACTTTGCCATGTATGATCACTAGTGCTGTGATAATGCTCAGATCTCTGCTGTCAGTTGCCCATAAATTTTAAGGTTCAGTCAGAGAGCCTCTCTAGTGCTGACATATTCTCAAGGCTTCATTTTCTATGGTTGGAAAATGTTCAGAAAACTATAAATTATTGCCATCACTTCTAGAATTGCTATCTTCAACAAGGGTTCCCAGGCTCTCCATACTGTATAGTATTACGGATAATATGTTATACATAATAATTGTATTAAAATAATAATAATAGCTTACATGTCATCATGATTTACAATCTCTTCAGAAGTACTTAATGCACATAACTCATTTGGTAGTGGAACAGTGGCTAGTTTCACATGTGAGTACAGTGTTTGGAGATACAAGAAACAAAACCATTAGGGAAATTTTCATATACATGTACAACACTGCCAGAAGACCCAGAAGCCCTAAAGATAGAGGGCATTTTAATATTTGTGAATAGATCTTGGAATAACAAGCCATTCTATTAGCATTGAAGTCTTTAAATAAATCATGAAAACAAGTTGGCAGATTCATTTCTACTTTTTCATCGTCCTTCCATGCCTGTAATTATATTATGCTGAGAGAGGTGCTTAGGTAAGGCTATTCATTATTTCAGACCAAAAGACAGCATCTACTACACATTTTGTTCCAGGCACACACAGTTTGAGGGATGAATATTGATGACCCCTGACAAATGCTTTTAATATTTTTAAAAGGTCAAGCATAGGTTGGTCCCATTTTTTTAAAATAAAGTCATTGGTCCTAGACTATAAATTTCCTCATTTTTCCCCTCAGCACCCGCCTTCTAAATCTTTCCTTTACATTGATCACATTCATCTTGAACTGTACTTAGGCATGGACATGTCATAGATCCACTAGTATATTACCATGTCCTGAATGGAAAAGAATTTGTCTATTCTCTTATCTGAAACCCATTTCGTACAATAGGCTCTTAGTGAAGATTTGTTGAAACTAATTGAACTGATGTGATCTTACCAATATATTTTGCATCCATGTCTCACAAAGTCATTCTAAAACTTTCAGGTTCCCTATTTCTGTGATTTCCATTCAGGTGTAATAAATAACAATAACAACAACAACAAAACTTAATATGGTTTCAGAGTTTAGAGGATGGGTTTTTGTTGTTGTTTTTTTTTTCTTTTTTTTTTTCATTCTCTGTGACTATTTGAAACCCAAGGAATAATCTATACTGGAAATCTGCCCAAGAGGAATGAGAAGCTCTCAGAAATGAAATACTATAGATTCAATGAGAAAGAATTAAACAAGGAAGGAAAAAAAGAAACTATTTTTCTTTTTTTTAATATTTATTTAAATAGCATTTTCTTTTTCTCCAATTACATATTAAGAAAAATTTTTTAAGATTCATTTTTATAAGATTTAGACTTCCACATTTTTCTCCCTCCCTTCCCTCCTCTCTTCTGAAAGTGGTAGGCAATTTAAGATAGTTTAAACATGTGCTTGTGTGTAAAAAATATTTCCGTATTTGTCACAGTTGTGGAAGAAGAAACAAATCATATGTAAACAAAACCATGAGAAAGAATAAGTGAAAAAATATGCTTCAATATGCATTCTGGTCCATTCTTTATCTGGATACGGATGATATTTTCCTTTGTGAGTCCTTTGTACTTGTATTGGATCATTGTGTTGCTGAAAAGAGCTGAGTCATTCATAGCTGATCATTACATGATGCTGCTGATACTATGTACAATGTTTTCCTGGGTCTGTTCATTTTGCTTTGCATCAGTTTGTACAAGTCTTTCCAGGTTTTTCTAAAATCTACCTGTACCTCATTTTTATTCCACAATAGTATTCCCTTGCATTTATATTCCACAGTTCATTTAGCCTTTCCCTTATTGATGGGGATCCCCTCAATTTTCCAAATTTTGCCACCATGAAAAGGGCTGCTATAAATATATTTGTACATGTGGGTCCTTTCTCCTTTTTTATGATTTCTTTGGGATACAGACCTAGTAGTGTTTCTGCATCAAAAGATATGAACTTGTATATTTTTTGGCATACAAAATTTTGGTTGCCCTTTAGGCATAGTTACAAATTGTTTTCCAGAGTTTAGATCAGTTCACAACTCCACCAACAGTGCATTAGTGTCTCAATTTTCCCACATCTTCCCCAACAGTTACCATTTTCCTTTTTTTGTCATATTAGTCATTCTGGCTGGTGTGAAGTTATATTTCAGAGTTGTTTTAATTTCCTTTTTCTAACCAAAAGAGCACTTCACCATAGATCTATAGGTATCTTTGATTTCTTCATCTGAAAACTGCCTGTTCATATCCTTTGGCCATTTATCCAATGGGGAATGACTTGTATTCTCCTAAATTTGATTCAGTATTACTCTATATTATTTTAGCAATGAAGCCTTTATCACAGACAGTTAATGTAAAGACTTTCCCAGTTTTCCTCTTTCCTTCTAATCTTAGCTGCATTGGTTTTCTTTGTACAAAAGTTTTTCAATTTAATATGATCAAAATTATCTACTCTATACTTTGTAATGTTCCCTATCTCTTGTTTGGTCCTGAATTCTTCCCCATAGATCTGATAGTCTATCCTTTGTTCTTCTAATTTAATTACTTCATTGTCTATGGTGCCTTTTAGCTAGTTTTCTTATCTCTTTTAATTAGGTCTATTTTTGCTTTTACTTTGTCTAAGATCAGGATGCTACCCCTTCTTTTTATATGTTAGCTAAAGCATAAGAGATTCTGCTCCAGACCTTTACCTTTACTTTGTGTGTGTGTTTCTCTTCTTCAAGTGTATTTCTTGTAAGCAACATATCATAGTATTCTATTTTGTGGTTGTTGTTTTAATCTACTCTGCTATCTGTTTCCATTTTATGGAGAGTTCATCTGATTCACATTCACAATTACTTCCCTGTTTTTCACAGTTATATCACCTGTTATTTCCTTCCATCCTATTCTTCCTCCTGTTTGTCATCTCTCTCCTTCCATTCTTTCCCAGTGTTTTGCTTCTGTCTACAACTTCCTTTGATCTTCCCTCCCTTATGTCCCCTCCCCCAACTTTACTTCATCTCCTCCCCTCTTACTTTCCTGTTGGGTAAGATAGATTTTTATATTCAACTAATTGTGTATATTATTCCCTCTTTGAGCCAATATTGATAAGAGTAAGATTCAAGTGATGCCTATCTCTGCCTGCCCCTCCCCCCCCCCATCTTCCCCTCTGGAAGAAATTATTGAAAAAAACCGACGTGGATGTGGTAAGAAATCACAGAACAATTTCTAACATCGTTTTCAAATTTCCAGATGACCAATACAAGGGAGAGATAACATATTGGAATATGTAGTCAGAATCCAAAAGATATTTCAACTGTTAGGTTATATGACCGAGTCAAATTAGACGAAATTCAAGAGGGATGTTATGGATTCAAAATAATTCAAAATAATATAGATTCCAAAAAAATCTATTTCACAACTATAATATGGATGGAGAGTTGTTGGATCATGGTTCTTGCAGGGGGAAAAAAGACCTGGCTCTTTGGTGTACTCCCTGAAAGCTCAGTGTGAGTCAATAATGTGATATAGCTGGGGAAATGCATTATTAAGGTGCATTAATAGAGGTATAGTGTTTTGGACTAGGGAAATAATAGCTCTACTTCATGATGCCCTAGTCAGAACACATCCTGAGTACTGCATTCAGTTCTGGGCATCACATTTTTAAAATACAGATAAACTGGAGAGTATCCAGGGTACTGCAACCAGGGTCCTGAAGGGCCTCAAGATTACTACGTATAAGTATCTATTAAAATAACTGGTGCTGTTTTGCCTTGAAAAGAGAAGACTTGGGGGGAGGGGCATAATCACTGTCTTTAATTATTTGAAAACCTGACCCATAGAATAAGCATTGAACTTGTTTGCTTGACCTTAGAGTATAGACCTAGGAGCAATAAGTTGGAACTGAAGAGAGCTAGATTTTAATTTGATATAAGAAAGAGGCTGCTTAACATTTGTAGCTATCCTGAAGTAGAATGCCTCACTAGGTAGCAGGTGCCCCTTCATTAGAGGTCTTCAGGCATAGGGTAAATGATCACTTGTTAGGAAGAAGAGATGTTTCTTTAGGCTGAACAAGATAGAATCTGATATCTCTCCCAATTCAATGATAATGTTTTTTTTTTAATTAGCATCATAATCATTCTTAGCCAGTGACTGATGGATGATATTTGAAGGAAAAAATAATACCTCTCAACAGTTACTTTCCTTGTTCTTCAACAGTGAAGCATAATCAGTTATCACTGCCCTTTAATTGCTATAGAGTAGTGTCCAAGTGGTACAGTGTATAGAGTGCCAGGCCTAGAGTAAGGAAGACTCATATTCTTGAGTTCAAAGCTGACCTTAGATACTTACTATCTATGTGACCCCTGGAAAGTTACTTAACCTTGTTTGCCTCAGTTTCTTCATTTATAAAATGAGCTGGAGTAAAATGGCAAACCACTCCAGTATCTTTGCCAAGAAAATCCTACAGAGGGTCACAAAGAGTCAGACATGATTAAAATGACTGAACAACAACAAAAAAGAATTCAAATAACTTCTAATATTGGACTAAATGGGTCCCCAGCATGGTGCAATGTCTAGGTTTGCTCCTTTGTGCTAAAGCCATATGCTTCATTGCTCCTTGGCTGGCTCTGTCTTGATGTTTTGCCACTCCTATTCTACTATCGTTTATGGAAGTCATCATGGTCTTTCTCATCCCTCTTGATTTTTCACATTGTTGATACTCTTCCCTCAAGAGATGGTTCTGCTTCTTGAGCGACTGAACTATGGGAAGGATTGTGTTAGAAGAGTAATTAATGATACAGTTTCTTTCATAATTAAAGGATCAAAATGTTTTTGTACTATTTGAGACTTTTCAGTTTTGTTTTTTGTTTTTTATGCAGATCCAGAGTTGGAATCCATTTGGGTCATTTAAGATTTTCTTCTCTTTTACTCAATTCCCGCAACCATACCCTATACAAAAAGGACCTCCTCAGATGACTATGGGAATCTTTTAACTTGTCCTACTCAACCAAAATTCCATGTGTTCTCTTCCTAGCAACATTAGAATGAATTGGCTCCATGTACCATCCTCTTTCCTAGCTTTATGGGTGCGTGTTGCCTGTTTTTTCAGACGTTAACACTAAATGTTTGTTACTCCTACTTGTAAAACATTTTTAAAAGTTGCCATGCCAAGTTGTATAACTTTATTAAAATAATAGGAGCTAATAAAGGTGACTTCTTATCATGATGGAATGGAATTTCCTGAGATCTGACCTATGTGCCCAATGCTGAATATCTATGGAAAGTTTTGCTGCCTCTAGAATACCCATTAATGTGTATTCAGGGGCTTGAATTACTTATGATTATTTATTACCATGAAGGGCAACATAATATGGTAGGTAGAGATCTGGGCTTATGGTCAAAAAGGCCTGGTTTTAAATCCTACCCCAGATACAACCTGGTTGTCAGATCCCTGGGTAAGTTATTTTATCTCTCTATACTTTAGGCAAATCTGTAAATAGCAGAGAAGATTTGGATTTGGATTGGTAAAAGGAGTTTCTTCATTTGGGAGTTCCCCATACCAATGAAATCATATGCCCAGTCTTCATTCATCTCTATTTACTGCTATATATGTACCATTTCCTTTTCTTTCTTGAATTTTAATTCAGGGGAAGAAGGGGCATAGCCATGGCTCAGCAACCTGAATAAAAAGTCATATACAGAACAGGCAGAAAGTCCAGGGGGAAAAAGATGACAATTATTTATTGACCCTAGAACATGCCAGTTTTATCTCTGCCTTGCCCAGCATCTGTGGTCCCTGAAAACACTGAAAAAGGAATTTCATGAAAAGGATAGTAGGAAGTATTGAATTTGTATAGAAAAAGAAGCTTATTTCCTTTAGAAATTTTAATATGAGAGCAGCATGGGCAGGCTACAGTCTGAGAAAGGGATCATGATACCCTAGGTTACATAGCCTAAGGCTCTTAAGACTTCCAGACAGTCAGTTTGAACAACATGAGCAGTTAGGTGGAGAAGTGCCCTAGACTCAGGAAGACGAGCTCAAATTCAGCCTCAGACACTGCCTAGCTGTGTGACCCTGGGCAAGTCACTTAACTGCTGTTTGCCTCAGTTTCCTCATCTGTAAAATGGAGGTGATAGTAATAGCACCCACCCTTCTCAAGTTTGTTGCAAAGATCAAATCAGACAATAATTATAAAGAACTTAGCACAGTGCCCAGCACATAGTAAGTAGTATATAAATGTTCATTATTATTTCTAGGAGGGGGAAGTCAGCTTCACAGATCAACCATACATAATGTTTATATCCAGCTAGCTGACCCCCAAACCATGTTTCTATTGCATCTAGCTATCTGCTTGTCCACTAGAGCCAACTTTCTACTTGTTCTGCCTCTGATCTGCTTCTCTGCACTTGGGACAGTTTTCTCTGGAGCTCTCTACATCCCATACCCCAGTCTCTGAGGCTAATTTTAGCCTCCTCCTTTAGGAATGAGCCATTTCATTTTGGTGGGACTGAGCGTGAACTTACTTAACCCATTATATCCAGGGAACAGGGAAGGGGAGCAGTTAAGTGGAAGAGTAGATAGACAGTTGGATTTGTAATCAGGGAGATCTGAATTCAAATCTAGCCTTAGAGTCTTACTCTTTGTGTGACTCTGGGCATGTAACTTAAGTAGCCTCAGTTTCCTCATAAACTGCGGATACAAGTAGCACCTACTTCACAAGGTTGTTGTGAATATCAGATGAAATAATATATGTAACTTTGTGAACATTACAATGCTATATAAGTGCTAATTATTAATATTATTACTATTATCTAGTCAGCCTCCAGGCA
Source organism: Petaurus breviceps papuanus (assembly GCF_028583685.1). Classification (NCBI taxonomy): domain Eukaryota; kingdom Metazoa; phylum Chordata; class Mammalia; order Diprotodontia; family Petauridae; genus Petaurus; species Petaurus breviceps. The sequence continues at coordinate 6,469,530 of NW_027185799.1, forward strand.
ATGATTCAGACCAAAGGCTATATAACTTGAAGGAGTGAATAATCTTGTTCTATTTGGCCATAGAAGGAGGAACCAAGAATAATAAGAGGAACCTACAAATAGGTCAATTTACAGCTTGATGTCAGGAAAAACTTCCTAATAAATAGATCTTTCCAAAAGTGTCCTTCCTACAGAATTACTCCACCATGAGCCTCTCCATCCCACCACCCCCCATTTCTAATACCTTCCTTCTGAGGTTACTTAACATTTTTCTACTCTACATATCCTCTGTGTACATTTTTTTTCCTCTTGTCCCTCCCCACAATCCCAATTAGAATGTGAGCTACTTGAAAGCAGAGACTCTTCATGTCCCTAGCACTTTAAACCCTGCCTGGCTTATAGAAAGGCTTAATAATTACTTTTTGACTGACCAACTGCCTAGAAAACTGATTCTCCCTCCTTGTGTCCTGAAGCAGTGGCTGAGAGACTGCTTCTTGGGCATATTATAGTGGGAGTTCCTTCTGTGTTGAGCTGGCTGCTCTCATTCCTTCTAATTCTCAAATTTGTTCTATGATTCTATGCTCTTGCCTTGGAATGAAAAAAATAATAATTTGCATTTATATAGTACTTTATGAGTGTGGTAAAGCACTTTTCTCATAATCCTGTGAGATAGGTAGTACAAACATTATCCTATCCATTTTAAAAAAGAGGAAAATAATCTCTAACCACCTTAAATTTAACAATGGATTTTCTCACTCCACAGAGATAGGACCTGGCAACACATACTTGTAAGTGCTTTTTGTTCTTTACTCCATCAAAATGCAGCAAGTCACATTATTTCCAACCTTAGGGGAGAGTAAGTGGTGAAGTCAGGAGAAAATAGGAAAGGCTGGAGAGAAAAATTAGAGGAAGGGGAAGAGGGAGGGAGAGAGGTTGATGATAGGGTACTGCCAGGAGGTAAGGTCAAGACAGCAGGAACACAGATCCTTATTCTCTGGGTCAAAAAACACTTTCTTTCTTTCCTGCCAAGTTTTGAAATCATGGTGTTTTGGCTAATGGTATGTAGGACTGGAGACTTGCCTCTGACTTTCCCATCCTCCAGGCTCATGCTGACCCAGTATGTGAAGAATTTTTATTGAAGTGGAACTAATCTCTTTCAAATGGAGAAGGTGACCTGCATGGTCCATAGAAAGCAGAGATAGCAAGGTGACTCACCTAATTATCAACAGAGAAGACCTGCTGAGAGGCAGCTTAGTATAATGAAAGTAGAATGGGAGACTTTTATCCTGGTTCTGTCACTTATTCCCTGTGTGACTATGGGCAAGTCATGGTACCTTGCCAACTCTCACGGCCTTTATATATCAGTCCTGAAAAGGTGGACACTGACTGCCTTGCGAATAGACCAAACTCACTAAAGAACTTGGAAGTTGCATTTCTTCTTAGCTTAAAAGAGAGGAAGCTAACAGGAGATCAGAACTTGAGGGCAGAGTTTTCCAGCAGAGTGGATATTTTTAAAACTCTCAGGGAATGGGGACAAAGACAGAAAAAGCAGACAGACAGACAGAGAAAACACACCAAGAGGGAGACAGGTAGGGCTTACCCACGCCCTCCCCCCCCCTCCCCCAAGGGCCTTTAGCAATGCCGGCTGTCTTACAAGGCAGCCTTTCAAGAAGAACTGTTACATCTGTCGCTGCTGTTATTCAGTACTTTCAGTCTTGTCTGACTCTTTGTTACCATATTTCGGAATTTTCTTGGCAAAAATGCTGGAGTAGTTTGCTATTTCCTTCTTCAGCTCATTTTACAGGTGAGAAACTAAGGCAAACAGAGTTAAGGGATGTACTCAGGGTCACACAGTTATTAAGTGTCTGAGGCCAGACATGAACTCAAGAGGATGAGTCTTCCTTACTCCAGGCCTGCCACTCTATCCACTGAGCTACCTAACTGCCCTCTTTTGATATCTGTCAAAGAGTATTGTAATAATATTGACTTCAGCTTTTGTCACATGGTTGTTGTGAGGAAAGCACTTTTTAAACCTTAAAGCTTTGCTTACCTGAGCTGCTATTGTTAGATTTAAAGACCTTGGGCTATTTTTCCAAGGCAAGGTAGGGAATCAATGAATGAATCAATCAATCAACAAGCATTTATTAAATCTCTTTTGTGCCAGGCTCTGGGCTAGAAACGGGGAACACAAAGATAAATGAGACCAATGATTTTTTTTTCTAATTTAGGTCCCCTATTTCAAGAATTGCCTTCCAAACTTGGACAAGGATAGGTGTTACACTGTTTTTAAAATATTATATCTGCGTGACTAATACAAGAACACTCAAAAATATTTTCAGTTGAAAGATATCAATTAATTTTTTTAACCAGAATTTAGATTTGGAAGAAACTTTAGAAAAATTTTGGTTGGTTTGTCTGATTCTTAAGTATAGAATTGTGATTTAATCCATGTGGTAAATGCTGGAAAATTCTGCCAATACTGAATTGCAGTTCTTCTGAAATTTATGGGCTTAGAGAGTTGCCCAAGTTATTAAAAATGAAAAGACCTGCCCATCTATGTCAATGACAAAACTTGAAATCAGGCCTTCCTGATCATAAGATGAGGCCTCTATCCACTATGCAATGTTGCCTTTCTCCTCTCAATTAATATGCTCAGTTTTGTCCAGGGTTCCAAGGTAGTAAGGAGAAGAGCCAGGACAAGCACTGAGGTTCAAAGTTCATTCCATGGCATAACATTTTATGGAGTGAGCCCCAAAAAGGAAATTAGTACAGGAAATATACTCTAGTCAATCATTGTGCTTGTACATGTATGCATGTGTGTGTGCATGTGAGAGGCATGAATTCATATATGTTGTACAATGCTGGTGTCTAACAGATGCTAGCTAAAATGAACACCTGTGTTGTATCAGCCTTATCCTGTAAATAGTTGCTCTGTTTTGGGTTATAAGATTTACTCTTGGTAAGTCCACATGCCTGTAATCATGAGAAAATCATACTGAGGTTCTATTTTATAAGGTAGGGGACATATAAAGGGATGAGTCACACACATTACTTTATATGCATGCCGTGTGTACTCTTAGACTTAATCCTTCTTTGGTTGTTTTCCTACTACTGTCATTAAGTGAAAACAAAATAGAACCGAAGAAAAGTTCAAACTTCTTTCCATGAAAGCAAAAGTATCCATTTGAGAACTCTTGTTGGCTTTCCCAAATGCAATAAACTCTTGGTATCTCTACATCATCTTTATGCCTCTTGGGAGCTGTTTCCAAGAATTCTACTTTCTGCGTGATTTCATTCTTCACTGTGGTAAAGAGATTGACTACTCACAAAGACTCCTCAAAATAAGCTGAAAGATATAAAGCTTGGTGGGGTGGAGATAAGCTGCACTTACAAGATTGGGGGCAACACCTAAGCACCCAGTTGTCTGGAGAAGAGTGTCTGTCTCATAAGATAATGCTTCTGACTTCTGGCCCATAAAGACTCATCTGCCATGTGCCAGCCAGCTAACTTCGACATGAGTTTCCACCTCTGAGAAATCCTCTACTAAATTACCATGGCTTACTGTGTTGCCACCCATTCAGATGCCAGAACTTCTAAAGTAGATTTGAATCTGGATATTCAGTATCTAGCATATTAATAAAACTCAATCAAATAGCTAGGAGCTGATTTTTTTTAAAGGGGCATTTAATTGGAATATAGATAACCTAAAAATAACATTCTCAGCACTCATTTCTCAAGTGAGAACCCTTCAGCAACTTAATCCATGAAGGAATCTTCTTTCTTTTAGGTATCCACATTCAAAGTGGGAGAGTAGGACAGTCTCCAAAGCCAAGGAGCCAATTTTCTTCTGTCAGTCTTATACCTACTAAGTCAAGATCCCATTATCTTCTGCTCTTACATCTTGGCCACCACCATTTATACTTCATGGTCATCCTTTTCTGGGGTGTAGCTCTCCACAAATACAACTCATCATTAGCAGATCCTGACCTTTCTTGTGACTGTTAGCTCAGGGATATAATGAATTATGTCACAATGAATTGGGCCACTTGCTTTTCTCAAATGTTTCCTTTATTTCTATTAGAAGATATATAACTTTTAAAATGTCTGATGGCATTTTGGCTAAAATATTTTCTTCTTTTCATTTGGGAAGATCAGTGTCAGACGCAGGTTCTAATCCCATCAATGCCTCTTCTTGATGTTGGGCAAGTCACTTAGCTTCTCTCCTAGTTTTCTTTATCAAATAGATGATGATAGTCATACCTGCCCACACTACCTCAAGTCGCTACTGTGAGATCAGTAACAAATAAGACCATTTATTTGAAAATACTTTGAAAATTGATAAGCCCTTTACAGATATACTTTGGGGAGAAAGATTAGGGAGAGGAAAGACCGGCAATTTTTAACAGTGTAGAGAATTCCCAGTTTGAAAACTTTCTTCCTGAATGCAGATCAAGAACTAGTTTATAATAATGGCTTCAGAGAGTGAGTAAGTTCTAGGGAAATAATTACTGGGAATCATAGCAATCTTTATACATCATTACCCAAACAAGATTATTTTGTCATTTCCCAAATTCACAGATTTTGAGTTTGTTTTTTTTATAAAAATTACTCTTTTCATAGTTTGTGTTTTAATGTAACCCTGACCTTCTAATATAACCTTCCTGTTGAGATCACTGAGAGGCTAAGTGAATTGCCAAGGGTCATATACCTTGTATGTAGCTGATGGAAGTACCTGATCTCAGATCCTGATTCTGAGGCCAGCCCTCTATTACTTCACCATACTATATCTTAAACATATTTGTGCTCATAGAAATGAGGTCTGAAAGGAACTAAACAAATCCATATTTACTATGTATGATGAAGCTGTGAGACATTATCTCATATATGTGAGATAAAGTTTTAGGACATAATAGGCAATAATATACATATATGTGTATGTTCACATACTATTTTGTATATGTATATAAGTATGGAAGCATATGTACATAAATCCACATGCATGCTCACATACATAAATACATATATATCAACTATCCCCAAATGACAACTAATTGCACCCCAGACAGGCAAGTCAGGCTATCTGAATCAAAGACACCCTGAGGGAAGGACAGGAAGCAGCCGGTGTCAGGAAAGCCAAACCACCACCAATGCCTTGACCACCATCTCCCTCCTCTCAAGTCAGCAAAGATCCTGAACCCAAAAGCCTCAGGGACAGCACTGACCTCCAAACCACTAGGCAGACCTGCTTCCAACCCAGGTCTGACAGCCATCATTGAGGAGAAAAATCACTGCAGTGAAAAGACCCATCTTTGCCACCAGCAGAAACTGCTAAAAAATGGTCTCACAGGACGAGGAGGACAAGCACAGGACGAGGAGGAGGAGGAGGACAGAGAGAGAGAGAGAGAGAGAGAGAGAGAGAGAGAGAGAGAGAGAGAGAGAGAGAGAGAGAGAGAGAAAGCAAGAGTGAAAGTGAGAGAAAGAGAGAGAGAGAGAAGGAAAGGAGAATCTTCCTTTTTAGTGCATCAATTTCCTCAAGTCCCATGATCCACACAATTATCTCATATCACCCACAGAAAAAGTTGGTCATATTACCTACTTTGATATCATCATCATGACAAATGATGTGTCCTTCCATTGTTGTCTGCCATATTCTTTCAAAACATATTCTTCGTCCTCACCATAGCTTCCATTCACTCCAGTTTTCCCTGCTTTTCCAATCCATCATTTAGTAAGCCCTACTATGTTTCAGAGACTGTGTTAATCTCTGGAAATACAAAAAGAGGTAAAAGACAGTTCCTGCTCTCAAGGAGCTAACTATCTAATGGGAAAGATAAACAAATATAAACAAGTTATATAGAGAATAATTGGAAAATAATTAATGGAAGCAGGGCACTAGAATTAAGAGGAGTTGGGAAAGTCTTCCAATAAAGCATAAGATTTTCATTGGAAGTTAAAAGAAGCCAGGGAAACTAGTAAGCAGAGATGAGGAAGGAGAACATTCTGAGTATATGGGACAGAGAGAGAAAATCCCCAGAGCCAAGAGATGGAGTGTCTTGTTTGTGGAACGCCAGGAGGCCAATTTTGGAATGGAAAAGTACATGTTAGGGAGTAAGGTCTAAGAAGATTGGACACAGAAAACAGGAGTGGGTTATGAAGGGTTTTGAATACCAAACAAAGGATGTTATATCTGAACTTGGACAAAATCATAAAAGTTAATTGAGTAGGGAGGATGGCATGGTTGGACCTGTTCTTTAGGAAAATCACTTTAATGACTGAAGGGATTAAAGTGGGGAGACACTTGGTAGGCAGGCAAGCCTACCAGCAGGCTATTGCAATAGTTTAAGTATGAAGTGATAAGGGCCTGTACTAGAGTGTCGGCAGTATTTGAGGAAAGAAGGGGGGGGCAGTATTTGAGGAAAGAAGGGGGGGCGGTATTTGAGAGGTGTTGCAAATATTGGGGTATCATTATCCTCCCAGTCATCCAGGGTCAAAGTTTCAGCATAATCTGTAATCCTTTGCTCTCTCCCCTCAGCTTCCCTCACACAACCAGCCGTCAGAGCAGTTGCTAAGTCTTGTCCATTCTATCGCCATGCCTCTCACCACAAGCCTAATTCACCCTACTCTTTCTATTTCCATTCTCTCCCTTTTGACTTCCTCCATGTACCAAATCATGACTAAAGAATAGGTCCAACTATCCTTCTCAAGTATTTCTCTATTGCTTTCAGCATAAAACAGCCTCCTTAGCTTGGTACTGAAAGTCCTACACAACTTAATTCCAGTCTGCTTTTTCAGATATTTCCCACTAATCTTATTTAAAAACTATTCCATCAAAATTGTCTTAACTGATCCTTTTACAGAACAATCCACCACTATGTCTTTGAACAACCCTATCTGTCATAGCTGGAGTGTATTCCCTTTTCACGTACACTTTGCAGATCACATAATTTCTTTCAGTATAACTAACATATGTTAGTTACTGGAGCCAGTTTGTGCTGGATTAGGAGAGTCAATTGTTAAATTTTCACTATGAGCATTTATACTGTGAAAATAAACAACCACTACAAATGAGGTCCTGATTTATTATTCTGTTAATTGTGTAGACTTAAAAAAGTGATGGCGAAAATGTTAACAACATATATTAAACTTAAAAAGTATTTCCCAAAGAGTCTGTTGTTAAACATTTACCTGCACACTCCTGCTTACATGCCACCTATAACTGAAAGTCTTTCTTTATCCCTGCTGTTTGACTTTGCTTTACTTCTTGAAATCATTTCATATTTATGATATAGAATGTTGTTACGGAAATCTAAGATCTCTCCTATCCCTAGGCCCTTTGATAGGCTTAAGTGACTCTAAGAACCTTCCCTGATTTGAAAATATACTCTGTCCCCTAATGGGCTGAATGTGGTCATATGGAGCTGCAGTGGGAGGCTTGTTTTTCAGGAATGCCCACACCTTGTTGCTTCATGATTGGGCAGTGGATCAAGAGGATTGTGACCTTCTCTGAGCCAGGGGAAGACTATATAAACCCTGATGTGAGATTCTCTTTTGGGGCTCACTTTGAGAAGAGCTGTATGATTTGACTAGATGAGACTCTGGGCAGCCATTGAGCCTCCGGCGTTGAAAACCCAGATGTTGGTGCTTCTATCTCTGGTAAATGACTAAGTATAGATGTAATGGTCAGACAGTTGGAAGCCTGTCTGCTGATCTGTTTGCCTGTATTTTTTGTCTGCTTGTAACCTCTGTATTCTCTGAAGTTCAGGGTGCTAACCTTTCTCCCCTGAACTAAGTAAATGACATATGTTTATTAAAGCAAGACTGTTAACCCATTTTGAGTTGCTTTCCTTTAGAAAAGCAGATCTAAGAACCTGTTTTGGCAGCCACCCTGGGTATGCTAGTGTGCTTGCTGCTACAAATGTTTATGTGTATATAATTGAAAACTGTTTTATAATATCAGTGTACATGTTGTGTACCCTCTCTAATAGACTGTAAACTCCCTGGGGGCAGAGGTCTTTTCATTTTGATATTTAAAACCTTTCCCAATTAGTCACCAGCCTATCTGACCAAGCTTATTGGCTATTACTCTTCTTCATGCACTCTATTTGCCACCCACACTGGTCTACTTATTCTTCCTGTACAAGAAATTCTAGCTTCCCTCTTCATGCCTCTGCTCAGATTTTCCCCTATGCCCAGATATATCCCTCCTCAAAGAATACCTTATTTTCTTAGGCTCACCTCACCTCAAGCATTACCTTCTAATTGATTCCTTTCCTAATACTCCCAGTAACAAGTACAAGGAAAGAGAAAAGAAGGAAGGAAGGAACGAATTACCATTCTCCATCAAAATTTTAATTTTTCAATAATTTAAGTATGGTTCAATGATGTTACTTAGCTGATATAATCAGAAATGAATTTTCCTCCAACATATCATCTTATCTTTGCTTTCAAATAAGAGAAAATGTGGTTGTTGGGACAAGGAAAACATCTGGGCAACAGATTGGTTTCAATGATTTGTTTCTTTGCCTCTCATGACAACCAAACCATGCTTAGTTCCTGGGAAAATGATTAATGATTGCCTATAGAAGCCAAAAAATATTTTCTTCTTTCTTCATTCCTACCTGTAGACAGATGTACTAGTCTTGTTCATTTGGCTTAAAACACCTGAAAACCCAGGCAAGCCTCTATAGACACAGAATTCTTTTAGTTCCTGGTGGCTAATGTTAATGCCAGAGAGGCCTTCCATTCTGGGATGTTTAAGGAGTATTTTGTGGAAAGATACAGCTATGTCTGTAATATGATCCTGACTTTTGCCTTCCTTTCTAAATTCTTCTGAATGTTGAAATTAAACAATTGAGTCATGACAACAAGACACATATGAGAGTGTGTGGTGACCAGTGAATGACAAGTGACTCCATATTCAGGTCAGTGTCACCTCCTCTGCTAAGCTCTTTTCATATGATTTGAAGAGGAAATGTGATGCCAAACATTATCATATAAATCTTTTGTTTAGCTTGTACCCAAGGCTGGTACTCTTCATTTTTATGTGAATGTCAAACAGCTCTCACCTCCCTCCTTCAGTCCTAAAAAAGCTTTGGTAGACCAATCCTTGGGGGAACAGGAGGTGTGAGGGAGGAAAGGGGGAACAGTGGCAGTCTCCATGGTGTTATTTTAAGGGATTTTTATGATTGAAAACAACCATGCCTCCCCCACTAACATTCTAGAGTGTCAAAAAGGAAGTGAGAACAGTGAAGAAAACTTTGTGGTTTTCATCTTAGATTGACTGTGCCTTGATATAGTTGGGAAAGAACTAGTTTGGAGTTGTGAGATCTGTTTTCAAATCCTGATTCTGCCAAAAAAAAATGGCTATGTTATCTGAAAGCAAATAATTTCAACACTCTAGAACTCAGTTTCCTCATCTGTAAAATGATGATGTGTGAACTAGATCAGAATTTCATAACTTTTCTGTGTTGTGGACCTTTTTGCAATCTGGTATAACCTATGAACTGCTTTCCAGAATAATGTATGTAAATGAATAAAACAAAGTCAGTAGATAACGAAAGAAATCAGTTAAATAACAGAATATTAAGAAAACAAGTACACAGACCCCAAATTAGGAACACCTGAACTAGATGGTTTTCATGTTTTTCCTTTTAGGGTCAGGCATTCAATGAAACCCATTCTAATTCCTCAGACAGCTAGGTGGTGCAGTAGATAGAGAAATGGCTTTGGAATTAGGAAGACTTCTTCCTAAATTTCAATCTGGCCTCAGACATGTATTAATTGTGTGACCTTAGGCAAGTCACTTAGCCTCACTTGCCTCAGTCTCCTCATCTGTAAAATGAGCTGGATAGGGAAATGGCAAACCATTTCACTATCTTTGCCAAGAAAACCTCAAATGGAATCACAAAGAATCAGACATGACTAAAATGATTAAACAACAAAGCATTTTTAATTCCTTACCTAAATTATGCAGCCCAGTTCTTGGCTCCCTCAATGCATTGTTGAAGAAGAGTTAAAACACAGTGAGACTGGGACAGGCATCTCTGAGTAGCCGACAGAATCAAACCCCTTAAGAGCAGAGGTCTCTCATCTGCCTTAGGTTTTTATGTTGGCTTATTTTGATTTGTTTTGTGGTTTGTGAAGCTTTCCCCCATTTCAGTGCTTAGACCTAGCATGTGCTCAATAACTGATTGTTACATTGGATTGGATGTCATTAATCAAGAATGAATCTGCTTCTCCTTTGGCAATCAACCACTTTAAAATTATGGGAAAAAATGACTTTTCACCTTTGGGAGATATTATTAGGACTACATTTCACAGTGGGACAGGTAGCCTAATGTAAGGGATAGGGGACTAACCTCAGATTCAAGAAGGGAGTCTTGTGTTCCCTGTATGTTAGCTTTGTGATCATGGGCAAGTCATTAGTATCTTAGCATTCCAAGAATGTCTCTAAGAACATAAATTTCAGACATTTGCCTTGTCAATCCCCTAGAGTTGCTTAGATTGGTGAAATCACTAATCCAGATTCTCTACACACAAACATAAACATTTATACAAACAGAGAGGGACAGAGAGAAAAAAGACAGAGAGACACATTTTATCTTTGAGAAAATGTATTTATTTTTTGAATGGGAAAAGGATTTGAAGATCATCATGAAAGTTTTAGAGAATGGTGCCAGATCAATCAGCAGAAGTTACTGGGAGTTAGATTTTACTAGATATAAGAACTTGCTAAAATAAATCAACATACTAGAGAAGTTAAAAACTGAAGTGACCTGCCTTATTAAATGATGAGAATCTGATCACTGTAATTGTCCAGACAGACATAGAATTACCATCAACCACATACATCATCAAAGTGATTTCTTTATAGAGGTTGGCTTTGGACTAGATGGCTTCAAAGTCCCTTTCTAAACCTAGGATTCCAAGCTTCTATTAACATATCACCTATTATTTATATGTAGACATATTTAATTGGAAGTGGTGGAAATATCCCCATCACCCCAACCCCCAAACTAACTTTCTGTCTGCAGTAGGGAGAAGTGATGGAATGGCCAATGAAAAATCCCGGAATGATTCATCGACACAAAACCAAAATCACCTAGCTTGGAATTAAGGTGAAATTATCCATAGTGGCAGTAAAGAAAGACTCTGTGTGTTTTGTGATAAAAACCAGCTATTTCTGATGCAGCAATTCTAATAATTATTTTCAGGCTCTCCTAGTAATCATTGCAATGTCCAGGTTGAGATAATATAGAATGGGGTGGGGAGGAGCAACAGGGAGGAGAGACAAGGGCATTGAAGGTAATGAAAAGAAAAGCAAAATGTATGTCTTCTGACATGCACATTTTCTTTAGCTGTATAGATGTGATATTGCCTACAGAAACTACTTAGGATGAGATCATTTTCATTGACATTCAGAGAATCTTCCATTGTCTGTAAGAAAGAATCTCCTCTGAACATAATTGCCTGAGACTTAAAGGATGGGCATGTCCTCATTCCCAAGGTTCATGAAAAATAACTAGTCCCTCTTAGGGTGTCAGTCAAGTAACATCATTTTAATGTCCCAGCAGCCTGTTTTCACTTATGGCTTTTAAAAGGACTCTTTCATGCAAGGCGCTGTGTTTGAAGTTACCTGCTCAGTGTATTAACGAGTTGTCCTTAAGCACTTTGGGTATGTCAATGTCCTGGCTTTGGGCCAGACTAAAGAGTGGGTGAATACCTTTCATTTCTGTCATAAACTTTTGCTAAAAAGATATTTCTACCTCCAAGGGGTGTGTGTTCTTTTGAAAACAAAGCCCTGTTGCTACAAAGACACATGCCTGAGACCAGAAATGGCAGAAGGGAACATTGAGCCTGGGCTTCCTTTTCTTGCTACTAAACCTAAATTATGTCTATGAAAGCATAGTGTTAGAGAGTAGTTAACCAGAACAAGGTAGTCCTAGTAGTTGAAACAACAATAACAACAATTTATATTATAGAGATAGATAGATATGTATGTATATATGTGTGTTTGTTTATATATAACACATGTGTATGTATATGTATATGAACAGGTACATATATATTTACTGAAAGTCTTAGTGCAGTTTTAAACTATTAAAGCTTTAAACTGCACTAAGACTTTTGGGACATCCATCATATCAAATAAGCAGTAATGCTTGATGCATTTTGCAAACTCTTTCATCAGTCAAGAAATTTTTTTTAAGAGAAAAATTTGAGAGGTGGAATTCTGGACTTGTTATTACATTGGTTAAAAAAAAAAAGCCCTAGTGTAGAAACTGCAACCACAAATATAGATTCATGGCTCATCTTTATTTTACAGTTTTAAAAGTTTCCTAGGGCATAAAAAGCTCTGCTGACTTGCCAATGGTCACACACCTAGTAAAAGTGAAAGGAAGAATATGAACCCATGTCTTCCTGACCCCAAGGCTGGTCATCTGACTACGGTGCTATATTATCTTTTCACACAAGTTTAAAATGATCCATTTTGTGGATGGGAGGAAAGGGGTCTGCAATTTGCTTCAGCATATTAGAAGTTAGGAATTAAAAGACCTTTTAAAAATATCTAAGAAAGAAGTGTCCTCATATAATCCTCTTTAAAAAGCATCTGAGTTAACATGGCAAACTGAGAGAAAGTATTTCCACATCTATTTCTTTCATGTAACATTTTCCCCCATATACCAAAGGTATTGATATCACTTCCTAAGAAACTTGTCAATTATATTTCAATTGTTTTACTCTGTTCTAACAAATGAGACAATAAATAAGAATTCCTAGTGCAGGGGCAGCTAGGTGGCACAGTGAATAGAGCACCAGCCTTGGAGTCAGGAGGACCTGAGTTCAAATCCAATGTCAGACACTTAATAAAAAAAAAACTAGCCTTGTGACCTTGGGCAAGTCATTTAGGGGCGGTCAGGTGGCTCAGCGAGTAAGAGCAAGGGCTCCAGTGTCAGGATGACCTGGGGATCAAATCTGGGCTCAGATACTTAGCACCACACCCAGAAATAACTGGCTGTGTAACCTTGAGCAAGTTACTTAACCCTGATTGCTTAAAAAAAAAAAAAGAATTCCTAGTTCCTTTGTTGGTTTATCACAGGATCTCTGCTCATTTTGCAATTTGGATTTTCTCTTATCTTGAGACAGCAGTCTTCAATGGGCCTTCACAGGCAGCTTGCTCATCTTCCAGAAAGTCTCAGTTTCCTTACTTAGTCTAATCTCCTTCAGTTTCTTTTCCTATTTTTTTCTGTCAAATATTTACATTTTCATTGCTCTAGTGAATAATCAGTTTCCCCTAAAACTTGGATGATTCCCTTTGGAGTAGCACTAAGGAAATTAATCTGCTCCTCTTTGCCTTGGTAACACAATTCTGATGAGAACAGGTAAGATAGTGGTGCTTATCCCACTGTCCTGAAAATGTAGGTTCCACTCAAGACAAGATTTCTGGCTTAACAAAAGACCTTCTATGGGAGTCTGCCACTCTGCTTGGATGATTATCCAGGTAAAGCAATGAAGAACCTTAGTTCATTATGGAAAGCAAGCGTGTGTCTGTTATCCTATTTTTGTAACCTTCAATCCCACCTCTTCATTTCTATCGATGAACAATTTTAAATGTTTTGGTGACTTTTTAGATGAAATGTCATTCTCTTCAAAAAGTACAGGGTGATACCATATATCGTACATTAACAAGTTATGCATGCATATATATCAGTTATTGCAGAGGATACAGTGTCCTGATTTCTCAAAGCTAGACTACTGAGAATTTTTATTAGGGTGGCATAGTAAAGTCTTATTGAACACCAAATACTGGAAACCTCAGTGTTATCTTTGACTCTTCCCTCTTCTGTACCTCCCATATCCGGTTACCATCTTCTCTATATCTCAGATGATATTTCTCACATCTATCACCTCCTTCCTTTTCCCATGGACACCGCCCTAAAACAGGACTCATTATGACTTGCCTGAATTATTTCAACAGGCTCTGAATTGGTCTTCTCACCTACCTGCTATCTCAACTCTCTTCTGTCCATCAGTCTTACTATTGGCATATCAACTTTCTTCCTGTACCTCTCAAAACCATTTAACAGTCCTTTACTTCCTACTGAGCAAAGTCAGAACTTAATTCAGGTATTCAAAATCTTCTATCACAGATATTTTTCCCCATTTGCGACCTTGGGTAAGTTGCCTACCCTTTTTAAATTGCAATTGTTTTTCCTTTGTAAAGCAAGGGGACTCAATTATATGGCTTCTGATACCCCCTTGAACTCTCAGTCAAACATTCTATAATGCTGTCTTTTCAGTCTTAACTCATAGCTCCTCTTTCTGGATTATTCTCATTTTTTATACATATCCAGCACTTTCTTTGATCAGGAAGACTATACCTGAATAACCTTCACTCCTACCCCAACTTGTTGAATCCTACCCATCCTCTAAAGACTGGCTGAAATATTCCTTTATTTGTGAAGCATTTCCTGAGGTCCAGAGTTAGAAAAGAGCCTTCTTTCATTAGACCTTGCATAATATTTGCAACTCTTTTGGATTCTAATCATACATGTTCTTCACTGTCATAATACCATTACTGAATAACCAATATAAAGCTCTTGGGGTGTATCATACCCCTTACTGCCCCACTTAGACTATGCGCACATTGGGGCAGGGCCATGTTGTATTGATCTTTGTATCTCCCTCAAAAGTACTTTGTACACAATAGGAGCATAATATTTGACTGCTGAATTGTTGCACGTTGACATTCCACTATAAAGAGTAAATCATTTTCTTGATATTGATAAAGGAAACTGTACACTCAAAAGCATGCAGTAAAGCAGCTCTTACACAGGTAAGAAGTTGAATCTATGGGAAATAATACAGACTGTTATAATCCTATTTCATTTTTGTTATGATTTTTAAATAGTTATTATTTATAATTTTTAGCATTGTTTTTTTTTAAATGAGTTGCAACTTCTCTACCTCCCTTCAGTTATCCTTCTGCCCATTAAGAAGGCAAGTGATATGATATAAACATTTACATGCGAATGTGTGGAAAACATTTTCATGTTAGCCAAGCTACCAAAAATAAAAGCAATAAAAATAAAGGGCAAAATATGCTTCATTGTATGACCAGAGTTCATCACTTCTCTCTGTGGAGATGGATAGCATTTTTCCTCAATAAAAATTTGATATTTTCTTGGATCATTGTATTGATCAGAATAGTTAAGTCTCTCATAGCCGATCATCATTTCAATATTGCTGTTATCATGTATAACGATCTCCTAGTCTAGCTCACTCACTCTGCACCAATTCATATAGGTCTTCCCAGGTTATTCTGAAACTATTCCTCTCATCATTTTTTCTTTTATTTCAGCATTCATTTTTTAACTTGAGTTTGGAATTCTCTCTTTCCCTCACACTTTACCCCCACCCACTGAAAAGGCAAGAAATGTGTTATCAATTATACATATGAAATAATGCAAAACATATTTCCACATTAGCCATGTTACAAAAAAAAAAAAGAAACCAAAGTGAAAAAATATGCTTCAATCTGCTGTCAGACTCCATTGGTTCTCTATCTGGAGATAGATAACATTTTCCTTCCTAATTCCTTTGGAATTGTCTTGCATCATTGCATTTTTCACAACAGCTAAGTCATTCACAGTTGATCATCCATACAATATTAATGTTGCGTACAGTGTTCTCCTGGTTCTGCTCATATCACTTTGCACCAGTTCAGTCCTTCCAGGTTTTTCAGAAAGTATCCTGCTCATCATTTCTTATAACACAATAATATTCCATCACAATCACATACCACAATTTGTTATGCCATTTCCTAGTTGGTATTATGCTTTCCTTTTAAGATGAAAAAAAAAAATCGCCCTTTCTCTGCTTTGTGTATATGGTACTTTGAGGACTGGGTTGGGATGGGGGAAGTTTCAAACTTGTATGGAGAACTCCCAGTGTGGAAACTGCCACCAATGATGCAGCCTAGAAATTATTCCATAGAGTTGGTTAAAGTAATCAAAGAAAGTGTCTTTTCTATGGTCATATAGCTAAAAGAGTCAGAAGGACTATTTGAACCCAAGTACTGCCAATGATAAGGCTGGCCTTCTAGCCATTGAGAAAGGCTCTTCCATAAATAGCCCATAAGTACTTTACTTCTATCTAAATTCCAAATGGATACATGGTCAACTTTGAAGGAACTTTTTTTTTTAATTCCTAAAATATTTAGTTGATGGAAAAGAATCTACAAATAAATCTTGACTCTATATTTAAGAATAATTTGTGAATTAATTTAATAAACAAGTTGATGTGATATCAGTAAAATATTTTTTTACTATGAGTTTAGAGAAAAAGAGTATTAATATTTGCTTGCTTTTATATAACTCTTAAAGGTTCAGAAAGTTACACATACATATATGTGTGTATATAGATATGTGTGTATGTGTAGATATGTGTGTACATATACATATATATATATATATGTATAATTTCATACTCAAAATTATGTGAAGATAAGGAACCTGAGTCTAGGAGAAGACAAGTGACTTGTTCAGGATCACATAGTGTAAAGCCAAGCACAAACAGCTTTCCAGAGGACTGGTGCCATGAACAGCTTTTCAAGGTTCTGATTACACAGTATAGTGAACTCTCTATTTATTTACAATAAACAAAGTACAGCATTCAGAATGTTATAACTTCACAACTTATCACTAAAATGGCCACATCGTTTTCACCAAAGTAGTCACATATTTTAATCAAAAGATAACATTCATTTAGTAAATCCTTCATTTAGTAAATCCTTAGTTCAGTTACCCTTAAGGAGGCAAGCTTCCTTAATTGACACAAAGTACAAAGGTCAAAGTCTTACACCCATGGGGTGCAATTAAGTTACAATATCATCAGTCACTACTCAGTACCCACTTAAGGAGTAGTGGAAATTACAAAGGCCATTCACCCCTAAGTCACAATTAAGTTACAATATCATCTGTCAGTGTTAAATACCCAAGGAGAGACGTCTTTTCATCTTGACTTGAGGCAGGCTGTCAACTTCCATGATTCCTCTTTGATGGTCCTAGCTCTTGCTCGAATCTAACCAACTGCCACCTGAGTTCAAAGGCAGACAGCTCCCAGTTCCTTGTCCAGCTCTCTGTGCAGTTCCTGTTCCATGTGGAAACTTACAGTGTCTAATACACTTCCTTCACAGTTTCTGTTCCCAAGAAAACAAAGCTTAACAAAGCCACAATAACATTCATACACATTGCTGGCATCCTTCTCAATTCACTTTCTGCCTGTGGAATCAACACAGACCCAAAACAGACAGACAAAGTACTGATAGCACAGTCATGCTTTCTCTGGCAGCTTCAGCTGGCCTTTGGAAGTCTTTGGGGGCTCCAGCTGGTTCTTCACATCTCTCAGCAGAAGTTTTGGCTGGCTTTCAGAAGAAGCTCTGCCACCGTAAGCTCTGTTCTCAAAATCAAAATCACTTTCTCCTGCCTGGGCCTCTCCTCCTAAGCCTCCACACCACTTGCTCCAAGAAGTTCTCAGATCTGGCTTTTCCTTATATATGGTATTAGCTCCTCCCTGTTCAGTCCCTTTGTGTTGTGTCAACAAGTCCATCCCACTGTGTGATTCACAAGTTCTGGGTCTTAACTTAACTTGAAACTAAGTGCTAAGTACCTGTTGGCTTGCCAATACAAGGAGATCTTCAAATTCCATTACTATTACACATAGCTAGTAGGTTATGAAGGAAGATTTGAACCAAGGTCTTCCTGACTCCCAAGTTCAACATTCAATGGGTTTTTGGGGTATATCTACACTAAAATTTCTAAAAAAAATGCAATGAGATACTTTCACTGCTATGGACTGAAGTGTTTAGAGAGATGGAACTGAATTTTAGACTTATAGAATCTTAAAACTGACAAATATCTTGTCATCTATTCAACCTTCCCACTAAATAGAGGAATCACTTCTATGCTTTTCCTGAAAGATCATCTAGCCTCTGGTAGAATATAAATTCATTGAGAGGAATGGAGGTTTTTTGGGAAGGTCAGTTGGTTTGCTTAGTTATCTCTATGCTTCTCCAATGCTTGACACAGTGCCTTGTACATGCCAGGTGCTTAATGAATGTTTGCTTGATTATATAGTTTAGTGAACTCTATGTTCCAGAGTAGTTCATTCCATTTTTCATGGTCCTAGTTCATTTGAACAGAGAAGGTGCTGTCTTACATCTTGCATCTGTAGAGGGAGTCTCAAGTAAAATCTCCTACATCAATAATATCACAGTGCCAGACCTCATCCCCATTCTTATTCTGAATTATTAGAAAGCTGTTCCTTATACAGAACAGATCCTTCGTTCATTCAATCAATATATGCAGTGCATTGTTTTAGGGAGAAGTGAAAATATAAAGATAAATTGGAAAGAGTAAAAAAAAAAACAATGAGAAAGAGTCCTTGCCATCAAGAAATCTGAAATGCAGATTAGGATGTTATTAAAGCAAATCTGCCTCCCTATAACTACCACTTATTAGTCATAAATCTGTTCTCAGGATCTACACAAAATAAATTTAATCCTTTCACACTACAGTCAAGTGGGCATCTAGGGCTTGGGGGAGAAAAAGATTAGTAGCAGAGGGTTGTTCATGATTTTCCCAGTGCTCACACTCCCTCCTTCAATGCAGACCACAGCTCCACTTTGTCTTTTTAGCTAATCATAAGTACTCTTGGTTGAAAGCTTGACCAGCTCTCTTAACAGAACTACTCTGGAGCTTGCATGCCAGACAACCAGACTATCACAGGCTCAAAATAATCAAAACCATCCCAGGGTGGCAGAATCTGCCAGAACTTAAGCATTGTTGACAATACCTTCAAGAATCCAGTGTTACTTCTATGTGATAATGAGACATCAGATGAAGACTTGGTACAAGTGATGCTTTCCCAAAGTATTTGAAAACTTGGAATCTACAAAGGCACTACTTAGGGAAGGAGCCTGAGCATCTGTGACTGAGAGAAGAGAAAGAATAAGAAAGGAGCAAGGAAAACTGCCCATTGTGGCTGTTTCAGTACATGTCTATTATCACAGACCTACTGATAGCTAGATGTGGGGTCTAAAACATGAACCTGGAAAAACATAAATTCTGAAGGAGAAAGAAAAATCAGAGTGAAGATGCAAAGGTGGTTGCAGAATAGTGGGATCAGATGCAGAAAAAAGCAACATGGTGATTTAGATAAAGTAAGGTGGCTAACAGGGGGTAGAGGAGAAAGCTCAGATACCATATGACTATAAAATAGAGAAACCATCTTCAAAGCTAGGGCTGCGCGAACCATTCAGGTAGAGAAAATGACTCATGCTAACCAGGACAAGACAGAGAAAAGACCTCATTGGTGAGAATGAACATTAAAAAGAATGTGGCACAGTGTTGAAAGCAGTGGATTTTCAGAGAAATATCGGCAGGTGAGAACTGATGCAGAGTGAAATGAGCAGAACCAGGAAAAAATAAATGCAGGGATTACAAAACTTTAACCAGAAATAAAAACTAAATGAAACTGAAGGCTATACAGTAATATCCGAGCTCAGCCCAAGGAAATATTAGGAAAACACACTTCCTTCCATTCATCGCAGAGGTCATCCCAGAGTAGACTATGGGAGTGGAATATCCTATATGATATCAGACACATATAATTTATAGTGGTTTTGATGAACTTTTTTCCCCTTAAATGTCTGTTACAAGGAATGTCTCTCTGGATAGATGAGGGAATAACAGTATACTTGTAATGAACATGATTTATGAAAAAGGCATCTATTAAAAATTAAAAGAACACAAAATAAACAAACCTGAATTCAAAGTCTGGTTGTTAATTAATATTCATCATCTGCTGGACAAGCACCAGTTGATAAATATCTCCATGTGAACATGGTCACTTCACCACCCCTGAACTCAGTTTTCTTACTCTATAAAATTACAGGGTTTGACCAGGTAATGTCTAAGGTCCCTTATAATTTAAAATCTTGTGATGAAGAATTCCTGGTGCATGGGGGAGGGCCAGGGGGGTTCAGTAAACGAGCCAAGGGCAATACCAGGCCCTACCCAAATCCATAACAAACAGATAACAGCTACAATGAAGGTAATCATAGAAAGTCTTTGAGGAGGTGAATGAGCATCTATTTAGGAAAAAGAATATCCAAACCCAGAGCTAAGGATTATATAAATGGATTCTAGAAGAGTTGGTATGCAAAATCCCCAAAGGATCTGGCACATCCTTATGTTTATTCCCATTATGACATGATTCCTACACTACAGTCAAACTAATATTTATTATTGTCTAAATATTTCCTAAACCATCTTAACTCTTTATCCTTGGTCACTCTATTCCCTCTGACTAGAATTCTTCACACTTTCTTCCACTATTGAAATCCTAGTCATGTTTCAAGACTGAGATAAAATGTTAACTCAACTGATTCCTTGTAAAGTGAAGTGACCTCTCTCTCTGTGGGTGAGGGCTTGATATCTGAAATGGTTCTTTGAGTTAAACTCCAAACCTCCATCTTTATAGTAAGACAATGTATGCAGATGATCAAATGCCCTAATTTACCACCTGCCCTCATCAAAAGCACACGCAAATAGAGACATCAGATGCCTTCCAAAGTTATGAAAGTCCAACTCATATCCTGAGATACTGAACAAAGTGTTTTCTCTCATTAGAACAAGAAGCTGATTGTGGTTTTCATTATTACCCTTTGGGTAATCTAAGGATGACCCAAGGGAATGGAAATAGTCCTCGGGTAGGACTACTAATAACAATGGTGCTACTTCTTTTTCTTTACCGGCTCTCTGATTACCTAACAAAATATATTTAGCCATGTGTCAAAACTTGAAGAGATCCCTTTATTTTGCAGATAAGGAAACTACCTGTCAGATAACTGAAATGACTTATCCAAGATAATAAAAGTTAGCGGCAGTGCCAAGACTGTAACCTAGAACTCCTGCTTCTCAGTTCAACATTCAGCTAAGTACATTTTATTTCCATATTTATTCAGTGCTAACCTTGTGCAAGCCACTGGGAACATAAAGACAACAATAAGAAAACAAAGAAAGAAATGAAAAACAGTCCTCTTCTCAAGAAATGGACACTCTAATGGGGGGATATAATCTGGGCACAAATAAGTATATACGAAGTAATTTCAGAGAGAGACAGAGAGTATTTAATCTTGTCTTCATTATCAAGTTTAGTAAGTTCATAAACCCTTTACTAACCAAGGTTGATGAAGCCTCATTACTGTCTGGTGGTCAGTAATATCCCCCTTGTATGCTGAGACTTGTGAGGCAATATGGTTTGGCAGATATCTCACAAAGGTATTGTGGCAAGATTACACTCGAGCTCTGTAGTATTCAATCTAAAGTAGGTCTATTAAAATGAAAACAATTTCCAAGAATAACTTCAATTAGCAGACATCATTAAAGCCTAATTGAACCTCTAGCCTTAGCTCTTAACCTGGGAGCTTAACAAGGGCCCCTGTGCTACTTGTTGCCAGAGGTAAAGGCATGTCTGATAGTAAGGTGTGGAAGTGCCAAGGAGTTAATTTTCCCAGTGTGGGGTGCAGCCATCCAAAGAAAACAAGGGAGGAATCCAACTGAATTGACAAAAGGATTGTGTGCTTTAAGGGCTGCCAGGCCTGCAACTTCAGTAATCAACTTTTGTTTCTGCCCACTTCCCACAGCAGAAGTTGCTGCTTTTACTGGCTTGTGTTTGCTCCCCAAAATGGAGAATGCTGTGAATATATTCAAATCCTGCCTTGACCAAGAAACATTAGTGATTGCTTCTTTTCTCTCATATAAAATACACATGTGAAGCCTTTTACAATATAGCTTCACTCTACCTTTCTAGATTTAATTTACCTTCATCCCTATCATTCACTCTACCTACATTCCAGTCAAACTGTTGTAATTGCTGTCTTGAACTCATTTCCACCTCCCATTTCCTAGCTTTTGCATAGAATGTCCCATATACCCAGAACGCATGATCTTCTCACTTTCACCTCTTAGTATTTTTATATGTAAGTCTTAAAACAGGCACCATCTCTTTTGTGAAGTCTTTCATAGTCTCTACAGTTGTTACTTTTCTCTCCTGCCTCAAGTATTTATATTGGACAATATCTATATACGAGCATGTATGTATAGATGTGTGTGTGTATATATATGTATGTATATATACATATATATATAATATGTACATGCACAAAGGTATGTGTATATGCCAAGATGATACAGTAGATGAAGTACTACTATTGGAGCCAAATGTTATAAGTTCAAATTAAACCTGACACTTACTAGCTGTGTGACCCTGGACAAGTCCCTTATCCTTCCTAAACCTCAGTTTCCTCATCGGGAAAATGAGGATAATAATAGCACCTACATCTGAGGGTTGTTGTGGGAATAAAATTAGATAATACTTGTGCTTTGCAAGCCTTAAATTGAAATACTACTTTTTATATGTAAATGTATATTATAAACTTTAGTAAAGGTATAGCCAATAAGTGTCAGAGCTCTAGCTTAAACCTAGATCATCTCTAAGACTTCCAAGTGTATTGTTTTCTTTTTTAAAAAGTTTATTGTATTGCGAAAACTTAAGAAATAAAACAAACATGTCCATAACAGAATAGAATTTACAAAAAAAAAACATGATTGCACATGAAACTGAAAATCTGTTATCTATTATTGCTATTCCTTTAAAAATATAATCAAATTTTCACGTAACTCTTTTTCCCCATTGTTCTCTTTATGACACCACACTCTACACAGGTGGTAAACGTTGAAGTACCTTGAACCACCAAAACAGGCAAACAAATGGATCAAAACATATTAACACAGTAACATGAAGATAGAACAAAAAGCATAAACTGAAGGAAATGCCTATTCTTTGCTGAATCCCTCTGTTCTGAGAACTTGCAAAGAAATACAAAAAGAGAGAGATGAGGAAGAAGGGAAGAAAGGAGAGGAAAAGAGAGGAAAGGAATGGAGAGGAGAGGAGAGAAGATGAGAGAAAAGAAGTGTGCAGAGGAGAGGGAAGGGGGAGAACAGAGTGAAAAAAAAATGAGAAAGAGAGAAGGAAAGACACAGTGGAAGACACTGCATAGAGTATTTGACTTTCAGTTCAGGATTGTAGGTCTGTCAGTGCTACCAACTCATTGCATGAACTTGACAAAGTCACCTCCCTCTCATCTTCTGCCAAATTAAAGGGTTAAATTGGATCTCTAAAATCTTTTCAATCTCAGAGATTCTTTAATGTGTGATCTGTCATACTGTAGTCTATGATCTCGGCAATTACTTGTCCCCAGAGAAAGCTAATTTGATTCAAAATATTATTTAATCTCCCAATTATGAATACATATACCACAGACTTGTCTGCTGCCAATGCGAGGGCAAAATAAGACATATGTCTTCTTCTCAAGGAGCTTACAGTCTAATAGGGAAAATAAGGCATATATTCAATTAATTATAGGAAAATTAATAATTTAATATGTGCTATTGAAAGAGAGACACAATATATTGTGAGAAATTTGAGGAAGGAGATATTTTTTTTTTAATTGGCATTAGGGAAAAGGGTGAGGGAGGATTAGAAAAGGTTTCATGGAGGAAATTCTCTCTGAGTCTATGGTAGTCTAACATTGCCTGCTGTTTGTGCCTGAGGAAAACTGTCCAGCTTTTTTTTTTAATGAAACAAAACAGATGCACATATGAAGATGAGTGAGGTGTATGCATGAATTTAATGACTGTAGTTCCAAATATGGTTAAAGATTTAAATCCTTTTTAGCTTGTCCAAAGCTTGTGTCTCCTGTTCTCCTGTTGATTAAATGCATGATTCATCAGTAATCTCTTTATAAGCTGTTTTGACTATTTAAAATATTTCTAAGAATAACAAAAGACTTCTCTTAGACATACAGTAAAAAGTTTTGCTATTTAAGTTGGCAAAAAAATACAATAAATAAAGTAGAGATAGGAGTAGATACAGAGAAATGCTGTAGGAAATACTACACAATTAATTCGTCACTCAATTTGAATTCCAGTGAGCAGGGTTTTATCATATTAAACCATGCTGACTCTTTCTTCTTCCTTCCCACACATGCCATTACCATTCACTCAAATATTTGTGTCCCCAAAATAGGAGTTAACCACTCTGATTTTTTTTCCTCTTTTGTAACAGGAATAATGATACCTACAAGATTTACCTCATTACATTGCTATGATAATCAAATTAGAAAGATACATTAGCTATTATTATGTGCAGCTAGTGGAACAGTGGATAGAATGCTGGGTGGTGATAAATTTGGCCTTAGATAATAATTAGCTCTGTGACCCTGGGCAAGTAGCTTAATTTCTGTTTTTCTGAGTTTTTTCCTCAAATGTAAAATCAGGCTAATAATAGCACCTACATTGTAAAGTTGTTTTGAGAATCAATTGAGATAAAATGTGTAAAAAGCACTTAGCCCAGTGCCTGGGACATAGTAGATATTATATAAATTCTTATGTTCTTCCATTTCTCATTATCAATATTACTGTTATTATTTTGTACAGACCTAAGAATTCAATGGCATAGGAAACATTGTCATAAGGAACATCCCTCAAACAATGTAGAAAGGAAAGTGTGTGAAAATTTAAAGTCTTAGGGAGTTGCATGGGTACACTGAAGGTTTAAGTGACTTCCCAGGGTCATAGACACTATGATAGAGATGGCATTTAAATTCAGGTCATCTTGACTTGGATACTATTTTTATATCAGCTATTAATAATTGCTATCATAATTAATCATCATCGCTATAATTGTTGTTTTAGTAGTAGAAACAGGAATAGAAATAGTAGTAGTGTCAGTAGTATTAATGAAAATACTATTTTTAGTAATATGATATTATCCTAAATACTAGCTATTACTACTAAAATAGTGTGCTATCTCAAGACTATTTTCTTATGAATTCAAAGATTAGATGAAAATAATGAGACAACTACTAATAATAATCATGATATAATCAATTCATAATTAATACTTGATGAATAAAGCTAAGCACTTTAAAAGACTTGGCAATAAATAGAGCATTAAAACTCTGAAGAGAGCTATTTCTACTGAGTGATAAGGTCAGAAACCAGATTGCTTTGGGTTAGGAAATAAATGAATGGAGAGGAATCTAATATATAGACAGCTTTTCCTAGGAGTTTAGAGGAGAAAGAGTTGAGAAAAAGGATGACAACATGACAGGATGGTAGGGTCTAGTGAAGATTGTAGGAATTTTTTTTGTTTTGTTTTGTTTTTAATTTATGGGAAACAAGTGAGTTTATAGTCTAAAGGAACACACATATAGAGAGAGGAAGATTAGAATGAAAAGAATGATTGTGGGGGCAGTCTAAGGAAGAAATTGGAAATGAATGGTTTCAAAGAGACACATAGAAATGTTGACCTTTGCAAGAAGAAAGACTCAAAAAAATCTAGAATGAGGAAAGAAAAGTGGAATGATGTCAAAGTATTATCAGATATAGGATATGGGACCATGACAAATGGTCTCTTTTTTTCAGTAATGTTTGAAGGCAAGGACTCAGCTTTAAGAATAGAAAGAAGGATAGTAGGGACTCAATAGTAAAGAAGAAAAATTTCTGAACCTCCACTTTGGGAAAATAATTAATTATGAAGTGGTAAAATAAATTTCTTCGAGACAGTAATGAGATTAAATAACAAATTTGTAATGGATATAGTTAGTTTGATGGCAGAACATTCAACAACTTCACTCAGCAGGACATGAATAAAATAGGTGAGGAAGTCATGGGGTTTACCAAAAAGTAAACAGTGATGGGAGAAGAGACCAAGGGATCTGAAAATAAGGGAAAGTGTAGAATTGAACAGGTTGATTCTCAAGATTGGAGAGGGAGGAAATTGAAGTAACTGCAGTAGGGATGGTGTGATAAAGTAGTGGGTAAAGGGACTGGAGGTAGAAGTGATGACAATGAACAGGTTTAGAAGTAAAATATAGGGGCAAAAGGAATAATAAGAAGTAAATCCGTAATGGTCATAATGGGTAGAGGATAAACTTAGGAGAAGAGTTCCACATATATGTCATACAAGACTGGAAAATTATTATTTTAAGTGATTCTACAGGGCAGCACAATCCAGTGGAGCTATGATTTGTAAATCTCTCAAGTGATGAATGGGGGATTAGAGTTAGATTCACAAAGAGATATCAGAATGACAGAAATATTGGCAAGGAATAGTGGATAGTGGAATTTCAGAGTTCTTAATTTTGGAAGTAAAACAATTTTGGATGGTGATAAGATCAAAGGTTTTAACATACCTTTGTATAACTAGGTGGTGGAATAAATAGAGAAATGGGCTTAGAATCAGAAAGATTCATCTTTACAAGTTCAGATCTATTCTCAGAAATTTACTAGCTGTGTAACACTGGGAAAGTCACTTTACCCAGTTTCCCTCAGTTTCTTCACTTATAAAATGAGTTGAAGAAGGAAATAGTAAACCACTCTAGTATTTTTGCCAAGAAAATCCTAAATGGGGTCATGAAGAGTTGGACAAGACCAAAGAAAAAATGAGTGAACTGATATGTATAGTTGAGGTAGAAGGGAGAAGTAGGTCATGGAAATTGAGTAGGTTGAAGAACTGGTAAGTTTGAGTATTTAAGGGATCATTAGTATTTATAGTGAAGTCTCCTGGTATAAAGGAGTTGTAGAGAGGAAGAGGAAGACTTTGCCTTTTTTCTGGAGTGGGGAAGGCAGGGTAATTGAGGTTAAGTGACATGCCCAAGGTCACACAGCTAGTAAGTGTTAAGTGTCTGAGACTGGATTTGAATTCAGGTCCTCCTGACTCCAGGGCTGGTTCTATTCACTCTCTTCACTGAGCCACCTAGTTGCCCTGAAGACTTTGAATAAGATATTGACCTCAGTACTAATTAACATGAATCCTATTTTCTAGATCAGGTTAATTGACTCCCTAGCATTTTAAGTGTAAATCTTTTCCTCCTCTCCTCCAATTTATAGATAGAAGTGTTACTTTAGATTTACTTATGCTCTCATCTTCTTCTACCTCATTTTTTCAACATTTTAATACAATAATTTCCTAATCCTCCCTCCCTTTCCTTCTTTCTTTTTGTGAATATTAAACATATAAATCATTTTATCTATTTATCTCTCTAATCCCCAAGCCCATTTAGATCTTTTATTTGTCTGTGAAAGTAACTACTGGCCATTTCAAAATTAGGTCAAAGATTTTACTACTTCAATGTTCTCCTACAATCATTTTGATTAGGATGCCTTACCAATATTTCTCTCATTCTGATATCCAATTCCCCATTCATCACTTTAGATATTTTAAAAATCATAACTCTGCTGGACTTTTGTTAGTCTGTAGAATCACTTAAAATAATGATTTTCCAGGCTTGTGTAACATACATGTAGAATTCCTCGCCTAACTCTATCCTCTACCCATTGTGGCTACCACAGATTTTGACAACCCTGCTAGAGGTTTTGAGAACCTGAAAAACATTTATAATAACTCCCCTCCCAGGAACTGTGAATATTTTTAATTTTTTTAAAAAAATTTTCCAGAATTTTTTTATTTTTAGTTTTCAACATTCACTTCCACAAGATTAAGAGTTACAAATTTTCTCCCCATCTCTCCCCTACAACCCACCCCAAGATGACAAACATACTGATTAACACTTCCCCAAGTCTGCATTCTCTTCTATTCACTCCATCCCCCCTTACACCTTTCCCCCTTACTCTCTTATAGGGCAAGATGTATTTCTATACCCCATTGCCTGAATATCTTATTTCCTGGATGCATGTAAAAACAATTTTTTTTCACATTTGTTTTTAAACTTTGAGTTTCATATTATCTCTCTTCCTCCCTCCTCAATCACCCCCACTGGGAAGACAAGCAATTCAATATGGTTCATACATGTGTAGTTATGCAAAACTTTCCATAGTAGTCTTATTGTGAAAGACTAACTATATTTCCCTCCATCCTATCATGCCCCCCTATGTATTCTATTTTCTCCTTTGACCCTGTCACTTTACAAGTCCCATGAGTAACAAATATCATCTTTCCATGTAGGAATGTAAACAATTCAACTTTATTAAGTTCCTTAAAATTTCTCTTTTCTATTTACCTTTTTATGCTTCTCTTGATTCTTACATTTGAAAGTCAAATTTTCTGTGCAGCTCTGGTCTTTTCATAAAGAATGCTTGAAAGTTCTCTATTTCATTGAATATCCATTTTGCCCCCTGAAGGATTACAATCAGTTTTACTGAGCAGGTGATTCTTACTTTTACACCTAGCTCCTTTGACCTCTGGAATATCATATTCCAAGCCCTTAGATTCCTTAATGTGGAAGATGCTAGATCTTGTGTTATCCTGATTGTGTTTCCACAATACTCAAATTGTTTCTTCCTGACTGCTTGTAATATTTTCTCCTTGACCTGGAAACTCTGGAATTTGTCTATAATATTTCTAAGGAGTTTTCTTTTTGGAATCTTATTTCAAGAGGCAATCGGGGGGAAAGAGGGAGACAAGATGGCAGAGTAGAAGCAGAAAATTCCGTGACCTCCCCCCACAATCACCTCAAATACCTATAAAATATGACTCTAAACAAATTTAAGAGCTACAGAGCCCACAAAGTGACAGAGAGAAATAAATCTCTTGCTGAGGGCAGCCTGGCAGGCTGGCAGGAAGGGTTCACCACAGCACTCTAGGAGCTGAGCACAGTCACATGTGAACCATGAGGTTTTGGCCCCAGGGAGGCAGTAGTGGTCAGAACAGACTTCAGGAGAGTGAATGACCAGCAGCTGTGGGAGTTTCCAGACTTTTCAACCCATAAATGCCAAAAGAAAGCAAAAGATCATAGTCTCAGGAACTCTGTTGGAAAGGAAGGGAGTGGTCTTGCACCTGCCCCTGGGGGCAACAGATGGAAGAGGAACAGCAACTGCAGCGTCTGTCCCATAGCTGCCTCAGGAACTCCTAGCCTATACATCATAGGGCGACCAAGCGGCCATTCAGAGGGTAATTGCTCTTGCTTTGACCTGCTTGGATTTGGATCACTTTTCATGGGCAGTGCTCCTGGGGTGAGAAAAGCCAGTTTGCCAGTATGGTGTATGTAGAGAGTGAGCCCTACGCAGACCTCTGACAACATCTGCAAAAATCACGGTGATTTTGGACAAAGCTCTCCTCTCTGGAAGCAGAGTTCTACCATGGGAAAGAGCTCAAAAGTCAAGTAATTGACTGGCAATATGATCAAGCAGAGGAAGCACAAACAGATCATAGAATCCTTTTTGGGGGACAAAAAGGATCAAGGCATGGAAAAGGAAGAAGACAATGAAGTCAGAATTCCTGCATCAAAAGATTCCAAGAAAAATATTAATTGGTCACAGGCCATGGAGGAGCTCAAGAAGGATTTTGAAAATCAAGTAAGAGACGTGGAAGAAAAATTGGGAAGAGAAATGAGAATGATGTGAGAAAATCATTAAAAGTGAGTCAACAGTATGCTAAAGGATACCTAAAAATACACTGAAGAAAATAAAACCTTAAAAATTGATTATCTCAAATAGCAAAAGAGACCCAAAAAGCCAATGAGGAGAAGAATGCCTTAAAAAGCTGAATTTTTCAGATGGAAAAGGAATTTCAAAAACTCATTGAAGAGAATAATTCCTTCAAAATTAGATTGGAGCAAAATTCAAGCTAATGAGTTCATGAGAAATCAAGGCACTATAAAACAGATCTAAACAAATGAAAAAATAGAAGGCAACGTGAAATGTCTCATTGGAACAACCACTGACCTGGAAAACAGATCCATAAGAGATAATTTAAAAATTATTGGGCTACCTGAAAACCAAGATCAAAAAAAGAATCTAGAAATCATACTTCAGCAAATTCTTAAGGAAGATTGCCTTGATATTTTAGAACCAGACGGCAAAATAGAAATTGAAAGAATTCACAGATCACCTCTTCAAAAAGATCCCCAAAAGAAAACTCCTATGAATATTATAGCCAAATTCCAGAGTTCCCAGATCAAGGAAAAAATATTACAAGCAGCCAGGAGGAAACAATTTCAGTATTGTGGAAAGACAATCAGCATAACATAAGATCTAGTAGCTTCTACATTAAGGAATAAAAGGGCTTGGAATATGAGATTCCAGAGGTCAAAGGAGCTAGGATTAAAACCAAGAATCACCTTCCTAACAAAACTGAGTATAATGTTTCAGAGGA
Source organism: Petaurus breviceps papuanus (assembly GCF_028583685.1). NCBI lineage: Eukaryota > Metazoa > Chordata > Mammalia > Diprotodontia > Petauridae > Petaurus > Petaurus breviceps. Next base: position 6,499,752 of record NW_027185799.1, read on the forward strand.
AAATATGGCAATTCAATGAAATAGAGGACTTTAAAGCATTCTTGATGAAAAAACAAGAGTTGAATAGAAAATGACTTTCAAATACCAGAATCACGGGAAGCGTGAGAAGATAAACAGGGAAAAGAAACCATAAGGAACTTATTAAAATTGAACTATTTACATCCCTACATGGTAAAATGATAATTGTAACTCATGAGACTTTTCTCAGTATGAGGATAGTTAATAGGAATATATATGCATATATATGTATACATACATATTTATGTTTATATTGGAGGGTATATGTGCATATAAATACATATGTGAGTGTGTGTTTATATGTATACATGTATACATAGACCGATGTCACAGGATCAGTTGAAGAGGAAGAGATGATATCTAAAAAATAAAATTAAGAGGTGAGAGAGGAATATAATGAGGGGAGATAGGGAGAGATAGAATAGGGTAAATTACCTCATATAATAGAGGCAAGAGAAAACTGTTACAATGGAGGGATAGAACAGGAAGGCAAAAGGGAATGGTTCAACCTCACTCTCATTAAATTTGGCTTACAGATGGAATAACATACACATTAAATTGGGTATCTTACCCTACAGGAAAGTAGGAGGAAAAGGAATAAGAGGGGGGATAATAGAAGGGAGGGCAGATTGGTGAGGGAGAGGGTAGTTAGAAGTATACACGTTTAAAAGGGATAGGGTCAAAGCAGAAAATAGAATAAGTGGAGAGTGGGATAGTGTGGAGGGAAATATATGCATTCTTTCACAACATATCTACTATGAAAATGTATTACATAACCATAGATGTATAACCTATATTGAATTGTTTTTCCTCCCAGTAGGTGTGAGTGACAAGGGAAGAAGGGAGAGAATCTGGAAATCAGTTTTAAAATCAAATGTTAAACATATATACATGCAACTGGGAAATAAGGTGTGTGCAGGCACTGGGGTATAGAGGTCCATCTTGCCCTGCTAGAAAGTCAGAGGGGGTAAGGGGAGGGATATAGGAGAGATCATATTGGAGGAAGTATTCAGTAGAATCACTCTTTTGGGTTGGGGGTAGGGGAGAGATGGGGAGAAAATATTTTACTCAAAATTTTATGGAAATGAATTTTGAAAACTAAAATAAACAAATTAAACCACAAAAGAAAAAAGAGGCAATTGGTTTATTCTTTCAATTTTTATTTTACCATCTGGTTTTAGAATATCAGGGCAGTTTTCCTTGATAATTTCTTGAAAGATGATGTCTAGGCCCTTTTTTATGATCATGGCTTTCAGGTAATCCAATATTTTTTTTAAATTCTCTCTCCTGGATCTATTTTCTAGGTCAGTTGTTTTTCCAGTGGGATATTTCACATTATCTTCTATTTTTTCATTATTGTAGTCTGTTCTTTAATGTCTTAATTTCTCATAAAGTCATCAGCTTCCATTTTCTCCATTCTAATTTTGAAGGAATTATTTTCTTCAGTGAGCTTTTGGATCTCATTTTTCCATTTGGCCAATTCTGCTTTTTAAGGCATTCTTCTCCTTCTTGTCTTTTTGGACCTCTTCTGCCATTTGAGTTAGTCTATTTTTTAAGGTGTTATTTTCTTCAATATTTTTGGGTCTCCTTTAACAAGCTGTTGACTGGTTTTTCATGATTTTCTTGAATCACTCTCATCTCCCTTCCCAATTTTTCCTCTACTTCTTTTACTTAATTTTCAAAATCCTATTTGAGTTCTTCCATGGCCTGCAACCAATTCATATTTTTCTTAGAGGCTTTTGATGCATGAGTTTTGACTTTGCTGTATTCTTCTGGTTGTATGATTTGTTCATTTCCCAAGCTAATTATTTGACTTTTGAGCTCTTTGCCAAGGTAGGACTCTGCTTCCATAGTGGAGACTGCTCTGTCTTAAATTTCTGGGGGTTTGCACAGTTGTTGCCATAGATATTTCTAGGCACCTATAAATTTTCAGTTCTTTGCGGGTGATATGATCAAAGGAGACATGTTTCCTCCTCCTTGGCCTGTGGTATGTTCTGTTAATGACCCCAAGTACTCTTCTCTGCCTCAGAACTAGGAGGAGGACTCCCTCTCCACAACCACCACAAGCTCTGTCATCTCAGTGCTTCTACTCCCCCTAGGACCACCACCTGAGACTGCGACCCAGATTCAAGCAGGGCAAAGCAGGAGAATCCTGCCTGAGCACCAGTAAAGAGATCCCTTAAATTGCCCTCTGATAAGCCATTTGATACCCCCACCATCTGTGGGCTTGGAGCAACAGAAGCAGCTGATGCTGGTGCTGTCTCTGCTGCTGCCACCTTCACCGCCCAGGGGCTGCTACTGGATGGCACTCTTTTCTGAACCAGGTCCAACATAGTTTCCCCACTGACCTTTTACTTTGTCTTTGGTGTTTGTGGGTTGAGAAGTCTGGAAACTACCACATCTGCCAGTGATTCAATCCCCTGTGGTCTGCATCGGCCCAGTATGGGCCAGCGCAAGCCATGCTGGAATGCATAGACCCTTCCTGCTGGCCAGTCAGGCTGTCTTCAGCTGAAGATGGGTTTCACTCTATCATTTTGTGGGTTCTGTAACTCTAGAATTTGTTTAGAGTCATTTTTACAGGTATTTGGAGTTGACTGGGGGACAAACTCAAGCAAGTTCTGGCTTTTACCAGGAACTGTAATAATTTAAGATAAAAGCACAATTGTTGTGGTAGTTCTCTATGAGATTTACTCCAGAATTGCTGTCTCTATTTTTTGTACTTTAGTACTTCTCCATCATCCCATTTCAAGGTATCACCAAGACTGCAGCCCAGCAGCTCCCCTCAGGACACTACCCCTTCCCTTCCATGAAGCAGAGATGACTCCTAATTACTGTGCAGCCAAAAGAGATAAATCTAAAAGATTTGTACAGAAGTTTTATCAGGATGATGAGTTTGGCAGAGACAATTTAAGTATAAGGTTCAAATAGTAGATTTGGCTTGCAGGGAGCAAAGGACTTTATGAATCTGGTTGACAAGGTGGATCCTAAGCTGGTAGACTCAATTTCTGAGAAAATCAAGCACTATATTCACCTCTTTTCTAATGCTGTGTAGGAGCTGCTACCGCAACACAAAGAATAGTAGGCAGTGGATGAAGAAGTCATATATTTATATAGTCATATATTTATTTATTTTTTTAGAATATATATATATATTCTTCATCCACTAGACCTTGGACTAACTACCAGCCCCTAGAATCAATATCCCTCTGAACTCATGTATAGATTTGAACTCTGCTCCTGGAGCCTAAGCAGCAGTAAACCATAGTAAAACATGAGTTGTTCCCCTAGGAAAGTTGGTTACTGCCATTAGGATTGTCAATTTTGTCTCTGAGGTCAAAACCAGGATGGTAGTTGCTACATATATTTGTGGCTGGTGTGGGGCTGAGACCTGCCAAGTAATCCAGTCTCCTATTTTCATGGCACTGATCATGTTCCCAGGCCAGGAGTGTCCAATCAGCTGCTCAAGAGGATGGTTCTACTTACAGTCATGTTTCCAAAATTCCAAAATGTGTCTAGAGGCTTCACACCTGCCTATTTCCAGGCTACACTGGATAAGTATGAGGAACTCAATGTATTGCAGATCAATGTTACCTAAACATGGATCACATTTGTCTAATATTGGGAAACACTGAACAGAGTTCCTAACCCTCTCATTTTCTGGGCCTAATACTTGAGTGCAGAGAATTCCTTTTTATCTTCCTAGGCCAGTGGGGAACTTAAAACTGCTACAAGGGAAGTCTGTTTATTCTCATTGCTAATTGTGTTCTGGAATTCTTGCTTGCAGAAAAAGAAAAAAACAAACAAACAAATACATTTATTCCAAATACTTTTTAGTGATTCAGATTTTTAAAAATAACTTTACCTGATTCAACATTGATTTGTACATCAAATATCCCTTCCTGGCATAGTCTTTATAGGAATTATTTGAAGATTTATTCCTAAGGCAATTTGTATTTCAAAGACGTCAGCATTTTTTTAGAAGTACTTTGATAGAGGGGGGCAGAGTCAAGATGGTAAAGTAGAAGTAGTACTTCCCTGCATCTCTGGCTTCCACTTTCCCCAATCTATGTAAAAGGGGACTCTAAAAAACTTTGGAGCTGCAGAACCCACAAAATGACACAGAGAAGTTAACCTCTCCTGGAGGACAGCCCGGCAGGCTGGGAGGAATCAGCCAATGCAGTGCTCTGGGAGTAGAGCCCAGGCCCCATGAGCAGAGGTTTTAGCCCCAGGGAAGGCCCGACCAGCACTGGCTGGAGGGACTCCAGATCAGCAGTAGCTGTGGCCTTTTCCAGATTTATCAACACATAGATGCAAAGGACAAAGTGAGAGGTCACTAAAGTCTGCACTATGGGACCCAATAAGTGGGAATGTGTGGCTTTTCCCCCTGGGGCGAGAAGCCACTGAGCCTCCAGGCACAGGCAGCAAGCACCGTGGGGTAGCTTCAGCTCTTGGCCTGCAGAGTGTAGGGGGACCAAGCAACCAGTCTGAGGGGTAATGACTCTTGCTTTAACCTGGTTAGATCTGGATTGCAGTCTAGGGTGGAGGGCCTGGGGTGTGTGTACAGCTTGCCAGAGCCTGTGGAGGCCTCAGAGAGGGCACCCATCTAAAACCTTCTACAGCTGAGATAACCCCAGCATTTGCGATGAAAGCTCCCCTGTCTGGTGGCAGAGTCCTACTGTGGCAAAAAGCCAGGGGTCAAGTGACTGAGGGGCAACATGACCAGGCAAAGGAAACAAAGCAGACAGAAGATTCCAACATTAGACTCCTATTTGGGGAACAACAAGAAGGAAAGCATGGAACAGGAGGAAGACAGTGAAGTCAGAACTCCTACACCAAAAGCTTCAAAGGAAAATATGAACTGGTTACAGGCCATAGAGGACCTTAAGAAGCAGATAAGAGAAGTGTAGAAGAGAAATGAGAACAATGCAAGAAAATTACAAAATGAGAGTCAAAGGCCTGACTGAGGAAAATAATACCTTAAAAAATAGACTAACTCAAATGGCAAAAAAGGCTTCAAAAGGCAATGAGGATAAGAATGCCATAAAAAGATGAATTTGCCAGATGGAAAAAGAATCTCAAAAGCTCACTGAGGAGAATCATTGCTTCAGAATTAGATTGGAGCAAATGGAAGCTAATGATTTTATGAGAAATCAAGATGCTGTTAAACAGATCCAAACAAATAAAGAAATAGAAGGCAATGTGAAATATCTCATGGGAAAAACCACTGACCTGGAAAATAGATACAGGAGAGATAATTTAAAAATTATTGGACTACCTGAAAGCCATGAACAAGGTAAGAACCTAGAAATCATCCTCCAGGAAGTTCTCAAAGAAAACTGCCCTTATGTTTTAGTACCAGAGGGAAAAATAGAGGTTGAAAGAATCCACCGATCACCTCCTGAAAAAGATCCCAAAAAGAAAACTCCTAGGAATATTATAGCCAATGTCTGGAATTCCCAGATTCAGGAGAGAATATTACAAGCATCCAGGAAGAAACAATTTGAATATTGTGGAAACACAATCAGGATAATCCAGGTTCTGACAGTTTCTACACTGAGGGATTGAAGGGCTTGGATTATGATATTCCAGAGGTCAAAGGAACTGGGATTAAAAACAAGAATCACCTACCCAGCTAAACTGAGTATCATGTTTCAGGGGAAAATATGGTCATTCAGTGGAATAGAGGACTTTCAAGCAGTCTTGATGAAAGAAACAGAGTTTAATAGAAAATTTGACATTCAGATACAAGAAGCAAGATATGAGGTATATGGGCTTATGAATATATATGTGAATGTGTGTATGATGGAGCCGCATGTGTGAGAGACACTGCGGCAGTCACAAGATGTCAGAGGGGGTTCACGTGACCTCTGAGGAGCAGGAGCTTGGAGATGTGGAGGCCAACTCTGCCGGGCCGAAAGGGCTGACATGGCATTGAGCGCAGGGCCGTGGGAGCCGATTTTGCCAGGTGGGGAAAGGCCGACGTGGCATTGAACGTGCCTTATCAACACGGACTCCTCTTAACACATACTCCTTTGCCCTGCACTTGGGAGACTGCACGATTGGCTCCCACATGGCATGTGACAGTAAGTAGAATGATAAGGATATTAGGGAAAAACCAAGGGGAGGATCTCTCTCTCTCTCTCTCTGTCCCGCTCTCTCTGTCCCACGGTTCCATTCTGCTTTGTTCTGATGGCCACACTGTTAAGATGTAACTGAATAAAGAGCAGCCTCGCTTGGCAACCTCCATGTCCTTGGGTGTTCTGTGGGGGTAAGTTCTTCTTTGAGACAAGAAGCCAGAGACGTCCGAAGACTGGTAATAAGGTAAGACAAGGCCGGAGCTGGGCAGGAGAGACCAGCATGTGTATATATGTTTATAGGTAAATATAGATAGAGGGCACAGGACCAATTTAACAGGAAGGGATGATACTTAAAAGGTGAAATTAAGAGGTGAGAGAGGAATATAATGAGAGGAGATGGGGAGAGACAGAATGGGGTAAACTATCTCATATAAAAGAGGCAAGGGGAAATGGTTACAATGGAGGGGAAGAATAGGAAGGCAAAAGGGAATGGGTCAACCTTATTCCCATTGAATTTGGCTTGGGGAGGGAAGGAAATACACACTAAATAGGGTATCTCACCCTACAAAAGAGTAGGGGGGAAGGCGATGTGAGGGGGGATGATGAAAGGGAGGGCAGGCTTGGGGGGAGGGAAGTTGTAAGCACTCACTTTTGAAAAGGGACAGGATCAAAGTAGAGAATAGAACAAGTGGAAGGTGGGATAGGAGGGAAGGAAATATAGACAGTCTTTTACAACATATCTACTATGTTATTGTTTTGCATTAGCCATACATGTACAACCTATACTGAACTGCTTATCTTCCCAGTAAGGGTGGGTGACAAGGGAGGAAGGAAATGAATCTGGAATTCAAAGTTTTAAAATCAAATGTTTAAATATATATTTATTATAAAATATATATAAATATATATGTGTGTGTATATATGTATATATATATATGTATGCATGTATGTATTTTACATCTAATTGGGAAATTAGGTATACAGGCACTGGGGCATAGAGATCCATCATGCCCTACTGGAAAAGTCGAAAGTGGTATGGGAGAAAATATGGAAGAGAGCAGATTGGAGGAGGGGATATCCTGTGGGACTGCTATTTTGGGGTGGTGGGTAGGGGGAAAATGGGGAGAAAATTTGTAACTCAAAATCTGGCAGAAATGAATGATGTAAATAGGAAATTAATAAAGCATTTGAAAAACAGAAGTACTTTGATAAAAGATTGATAGATAGATGGCAGATATATGTCAGTAATGTAGATAATAGAAGATATATAAGTGATTAATCAATAGAGGAAAGACAGATGACAAATGAAAGATAGACAGATAGATGATAGATATAGATAGATAGATAGATAGATAGATAGATAGATAGATAGATAGATAGATAGATAGATAGATAAAGGTTTTTTATTTAGAGATTCCATAAGGACTAGACCTGTGATTTTATCAGTGAAACTTTCAGATGAGGAAATTCTGATACATACCTATGACTTGGTGCAAGATATTTGATCTCTCAGGGTCCTAAACAACCTTTTCAGACTATAAGAAGTTGCAAAAGTTGTGGTACTTCTACTGGTAGAGGCAGTTTCTTCATCTAAGAATTTCTGACACCAAGAGGATCTCAGATCTAGTTCCCATTCCTATTTCTATCTATTGGCATCAGGTTAATATGACCTGTTAACTTCTCAATGTTCACCAGAGCTGTACTTTAGCTTCTTTATTTATTCTCTTTCAGTTCATAGATAAAGGAATGATAGCTCTAGAGCATGAAGGCACTTTGGAGGTCATCTAATCCACCCCCCTCATATGTATGAAGACACTCGGGTCCAGGCAAGTTAAAATAACACATTCAAAATCACAAAGAGGATAACCATCAGATGTGGGATTTGCATTCAGCTCCACTGACTCTGTTCAGTCTTTCCACTGAATTTTACTGTCACCCATAGTTCTCACTCTGCCATTCTGCCATATTTTCTTTTAGACTATATATATATATATATATATATGTATGTATATATATATTGATTTTGAAAGGCTGTTTTGAGATTGTTTTTTAAATAACACAATTCATCAATAGTAATTTTAAGCCTCCCATATCCTAATTTCCATTGATACTTTGGATGGTGATCAGTGCTAGTGCTCCCTGCAATGATGCAAATCACAACTATCTACCCTTTCTATTGAGTATACCACATGCATACCATATCATAAATCTTCTCCAAGTGGTCAATCAGGTATTCTTGGCTTGCTTTAAAAGGATTGAGTTGCAATTTTTGGTTGTTCCTCTCATGAAACAACTGGTCTACATCCTTTTTCATGAATAATTTTTTTTTCTAAAGAAATCCACGACTTCAGTTATGCTATACTTTGTTAGTATTATCATGAAGCCTATCCACAAAAACATGTGCCTCTCCATTACCTTTTGGATATTCCTCAACTTAAATTTTTCAGAAGCTATGAAATTCAATAACTTATAGTCAAACACCTTTACCAGAATAATATTGCTACTGAAAAAGGGGGAGGGGAGCTTCATGTCATTAAAAGCCCTGTTCATCTTCCCAAAGGCAATATCCTCCACTCTTTTACTTTAATTAATCCTCTTTCCAGGGCTGATAACAGTGAGCCTGGACTGATTCGAACGATTATATATCTTACATAAAGAGCTTCCTAGCATTCTGGGGTTTTATCCATATAAGTTAATTGACATAATAATGAAGTTATTAACATATCATATATATATATATGTGTGTGTTTATACATATATATAATGCCATATGTAAACAAGAGCAAATAAATCTCAGTAACTCCACTTCTGTTCCTTCTTCTGCTCTGCTCTTTCTCTATGATAGCAGTAAACCTCTCATAAGAGTTTGACTCCCTTTTTTATAGAAAATCATCTGCTTTTACATTTTCTAGAGTAATTCTATGTATTTTGAACATACACCTAGGAATCAAAAGAAAGCCTTCAAAATATTTTACTCTGCTGAAATATGTACACATATATACATGCAGATGTAAATATGCACATATATTTATATAGTCAATAAACAAATATAGGAAAAACATATTCTCTAAATATTTTGATTACTTAATTTTGTGACTATAAAGAAATAGCCTGCTGACATAGAACATCATTTATGAAAGCCCTCTAGTTTCCTTTCCATGGTGTAGCCCTCAGATGTACTCTGTACGGTCATCAAATATTTTCATAAATAATTATTAAGATAAAGTAATCATATAGATTGGTAGTTATTGGCATCTTCTCTTTTGCCTTTCCTTGTTTTACAACAAGGGACTAAGTCTGTGTTGTTATTGTGTTTTCCCACATGCCCTCTTTAAGGTATCTTGAGAATGTATCTTTCAACACTATGAAAATCATAGTATCTCCTGTATGGACCTCATCGGTGTATACTTGTTCTCCAATTGTTCTTCCTATTTTTATTTTCATTCATTCAATAAGCATTTATCAAATTCTTATAATTTTCTAGGAATCATGTTAGACATTTGAAGTACAAGACAAAAATTAGTCCACTAACTCAAAGAGTTTACATATTCTAGAAGCAGATAAAAGAAAATACAAAATCTTTTAAAAATAAATTAAATACTGGAGGAAGGACAGACAGTATAAGTAAGGGACATAAAGATTGGCCATGTGTAAGAATTGGCATCTTAAATGAACTGAAAGCTATGAAATGTATAAGGCAAAGGTGAGGATGAAGTTAATTTGAATCATGGGGTTGAGATTGGGGGGTAAGATGCCCATTCTAAAGCAGAAAGATGGGGAAGAGAATGCTATGCATGAGGAACAACAAGTAAACCAGTTCATCTAGAATACAGTGGGTATAAAAGAGAAATATCTAATAACCCTATAATAATGTTAGAGACAAATTGTGAAGGGTTATAAATGTCAGAAAGAGGAGTTTTTTTTATTTTCTTTAGTGACTTCTTTCTATCCTCATGCAACAAGCAATGCAATGTTAAGAGTTCAAAAGTGGTACTCCTAATGTCACTGACAGAGAACATAATTCATTTTAGAAATTATTACATAACTTTTCTTATTTTTCATCTAGTTTTATTCTTCTAGTTTTATCCATAAATCTCTCATGATGATATAACTTAATTGGGTCATTGGTCAAGTTTACTGTTGTTATTTTATAAAATAATGAGGCTCATAAAATCTATCTATATTTATCCATAAGATGTTACAGTCAAAATAACAGTCTGAACTTGCCTATTTAGGAGTCATTATCTTGCCATTTGGCAAGAGGAGCAAGAGTTTGCTGGATGAGATGATTTCCAGGCTCTTTTGGTGCCCTCATTGCAATCTTAGGTTACATTAAACAAACTTACCAAATGGTGATGATCTGTGTCCATGTTTGTTCTCATGCATTTTTCATTTTTGGCTTGAACAACTTAAAATAAATTTACTCATAGTTGTTTGAATTTCATGTCATATCTTTTGTTTCCACTTATTTTAATTCAGTATTAATCATTGTTCTAAACTGTGAAATGTGTCCATGAATACAGAACTGAATCAAGGTATAAAACTAGTAACTAAGTATTTGCTGTCCATTAAAATTTTGATTATTTTAGATATCATTCAATGATGGCCATGTACAAAGTTTTTCAAGATTCTTCTTAAAGAAAAGTGTCACTATATGTCTAAAGAGCTTCTATTTAATCTGTCATCCTTTGAACTCTTTCTTTTCCTTTGTCTATACTCCATTATTAATACATTTTTTTGCAATCCATTTCCCATCCTTGCACTGAAATCACAAGCAGAAAGAAAATGTTAGGTTAATTGAGAGGACTTTTTTTTCATAGATTTTCTATACCTCCTTATTCTTTACAACAAATATTAGTGTATCATGTGATGGCAATCATATTTATGGTGGTCCTTTTATAAATGCTTTTCATGAGAAATATAATTCAAGATTATCATGTGTTGCATGAAACTGTGCTTTTTTTATTGACTTTGAAGAAATCAATTTTGAGAAGAAACCAATCAATTGTGAGCCCTCCTGCTATTTAGTTACAACTCCTACTATCTTGTACTTTCATTTATAGTAAGAATATAAAAATTAATAAGAATCAATTCCTTGGAAAGTATGTCCACTTGTTAACCACTGGTCAAAGTCTCATCTTTAGAATGTAACAGTTAAAGTTATATGTATAGTCTAAAATATCCAATTCCCAATACTCTCCATCCCCTTTTCCATTACATTATTATTATAATGTAGGAACAAAATGTGACCAAATGATACCAAGTACCATTTTTGCTTTTTTCCCGAGTTACCATTGTCAAATATTTTATCACCATGTGGCAGTACAGTTAATGATCCTTTCTTTACTTACAAGGTCTAGACTTTGAAAATGAGACTTAACTTGTTGTCAGGGACATCTTTGAAACCTTTCCATTGTGGAAGAAACTGTCAGAGATAGGGATCCATTGTCATGGCCTTATAGATTCATGGGGTTAAATTCATAACACAAAATATCAACATTTGACTTTGTGAGAAATGACCTAACATAGGTGTTGGAAAATAATGTTCAGTAATTTTTCTTGGTAATTTAACTCTCTCTTATTCAATGTTCTATATATTTGCAAAAAGTAAAAAAAAAAAAGCTTCTGTCCATTTTACTTAATATAACTTCACTTAGATAGTAAGTCCTAGACCAAAGGGTATAATATTGTACATCCTTAGAATATATTAACTTTCTAAAAAGCTTCAGTCTTTACAAAATCCTATTCCTAATATGAATTTTGTTAACAATAGGATCATAAGTTTTAAATTGGAAAAGACATTAAAGAATTCCTAGTAAAATTATCCTCATTCGGCAAATGAGGATACTGAGGTCCAGGGAGAATCAACCCACTATTCAAACTCAGACAGGCAGTAAATAGTAGAGCTAATATTTGATTCTAGTTTTTCTGATTTCAAATCTGGTGACGTATATGCTGTGTCGAATTTGTACATCCCTTAGTTTCACAGTTTGTTAATTTACCACTGGATAAGTAGAAGACTTTGAGTGTTGGGGGGTGTTCTACTAGCCATCATTACAGCTCGCTGAATCGATACAAAGAATGCAAATGCAATGTCAAAGATTACTTACAACACAAAGCCACTTTTAGCCACAGAATGTTTTACACTAACCTCTAATACATGAGTCTGTGTCATATTAGGGTACTCGAAATCAGCAGAAAGCAATGCCTTCTCCTCTTTTTCAACCTCCTTGTTATTCCTTTGTTTTCATGATACCCCAGCACTTTGAACTCTGAGGAAGTCGGAGGCTATAAATATTGGAGGTATTCTTTCTGTTGTCCCCATTGGTCAAAACAAATAAAGAGTGGAGAACAGAGAGTCTCTTGTCTGAATAGAGAGACCTTTAATTAGGGAATTGGGTTATTTTCATTCCCTGTAGCTATGGAATAATTAGGATAACACTGCACAATACATTGACAATAATATCATGTGTGGCTAGATGTAGATGCAACATCTGAAAACAATGCTTCTGGCTTGACATGGAATGCTGCTCATAGGGGAACAAACTTTGACAAGGGATTTTTAAATAAAACTTCATTTATAACATTTGCTAATTCTTACCAACCTTTCATGTGCACTAGATCAATCATAAAGGAATTCTTCATTTATGATCCCAAATAAGTTAATTTTATATTTTAAAAAAGTCAGCTCATAAATTGTCAGCCTTCTACACTGTAGCTGGGGGCAGATAGGTGGTACAGTGGATAGAATGCCAAATCTGGTCTCATGAAGACTCATCTGTCTGTGTTCAAATCTGGCCTTGGACACCTAACAGCTGTGCAACCCTGGGCAAGTCACTTAACCCAGTTTTCCTCCATGTTCTCATCTGTAAAATGAGCTGGAGAAGAAAATGGCAAATTACCCCAGGATTTTTGCCAAAAAAACCCCAAATGGGGTCACACAGAGTTGGACATGACTGAATGATAGCAATATAGCAGTTAGTATTTTCACAGTATTTTAAAATTTCATCATCACAACCTCCTGTGATTGCTAATACCTGTATTATATCTTCTTTCACACATGGTAAAATGGAAGTTGAAAGTCAAACAGAAATGACAGAGATAATTTAAGTATAGCTCTCTCCTGACTCTAGTCATTACATTTCTTTTGCTACATTACATTGTCTTTCAAAAAAGACAATAAGTATCACAGATGAATAGTTCATAACTTATCAATGGCTAGAGCACTGGACCCCATTGGAGTCAGGAAGACTTGGGTTCAAAATTTGTCTCAGTCAGTTACTAGCTGTGTGAGCATGGGAAACTCATTTAACCTAAATATGGTTCCCACTTTCCTCATTTGGAAAGTTTATAGATTGCTTATAAAAAAGGAATTCTGTGAAGTCTTGAGTATGAAGTCATAATTACAACAAAAGGCCATAAACATAATCCTTTGATTTGTTTCCTATTACCAAATGAAGTAACTATCAATTATATACATATATGTGTGATATGTACACATACACACATGTATGCACACATGCACACTCACATTTATACCTACATATTTTTAATTCATGTTTTTTGGTCCATTGACTTTAACAGTTGAGAGCCTTTATAGAAATGATTACTTAGCATTTTACAACCTCTGATCTATTAATCAGGGTGGCAATATCTACATTTCAGGAATTTGTTGGCGTCTATAGCCCATCCCCAGATTTTCATTGGAATTTCCATATTAACAAATCATGTACAGGTGTCAAAGAAGGTTTCTATACCCATATGTTGTGTTCCCTCTCTGCCAAATCTCTCTCATGTATTTACCTCTTTTCATGGAGTCCAGTTTATGAAAATATCTCTGAGAAGTTACCAGTATAAGAATCAAAAGATGTTAATAACCAGTGGTCTCAGGTTTACAAAGTTAGAGAGACAATCAGTGTAGAAGGACTATAATAATCTTCAGTCACACTTTTATAATCCTTAGACTAAGCATTTTTCTTCTTATGGAGGAAAGTGGAAATAGTTTTATAGAAAAGAGTAAGAAATTTACTTAAATGAGTGATTGAATGTAAAAAAAAGTATTTACTTTATATCATACTTTGAAATCCATTGATGGGCCAGGCCTATGTTCAATAATATAATTGACAATAAATCAATGAGTGAGATTTAAGTAATTATAATTACTATATGTCAGGCACTGCTGGTCATTGGAGATGCAATGACAAAAAAGTAAAGAGGTCTATGGCTTCAAGAAGCTTACAGTTTAATCAGGAAGACAATATGCACATATATAGGTAGAAAGGAAATATATACATAAAATATAGGTGATAGGGAGGGGAGAAGGGAGACATTAAACGTTCAAGGGAATGAGAATATATTTTATGTGGAAAGTGGCTCTGGTACTGAGTCCTAAAGGAAAGCAGGGATTCTCAGCTGCTAAAGTGAAGAGAGAAAGCTTTCTAAGTATGGGAAAGAGCCAGTTCACAGAAAGAGGAAATGGAGTGCCAGGTATGAGAAACAATAAGGATGTCAATTTGGATGGACTATAGTATGTATAAAGGGGAGTAATGTATAGTAAGGCTGGAAAAGTAGGTTAGGGTTTTATTGTGAAGTGATTTAAATATATATGGAGACAGACAGAGAAGTTAGTATTTGATCTTAGAGGAGGAAATAGGGAGCCATTATTGAGCAGAGGAGTAACATGGATTGACCTACACTTTGTCAATTCTGTGAACAATAGAATATAGTGGGGAAAGACATTACACAAAGTGACCAATGAGAAAATCATTGTAATAAATCTGGACTAGATTGATGAGGGCCTGAACTAGGGTTGTTGTGGTCTGAGAAGAGGGAGGAGAAAGGATGCGAGATGCCATGGTAGCAGAAAGAGAAAGATTTGGTAGTTGACAGTGATATGGTTAACATGGCTCAAAAGTGAGTATCTTTGACAGAATTAGAGTCTAATATACTGTTTTCCAGATATTTTTAAAAAGCCATTAAGAAAATTATTCAACAAATAACAAATATTGTAATTGCCAAATGGTATCACATTTTTTGGTAATTGATACATGTTCTCACTGAAAGGTAAAATGGCAGAGTACTTTACTGGTATGCAGGCTGTCCTAGGTTCTATTTTTACCTCTGATGCAAACTAGCTTAGACACCCTGAGTAAATCATTTAACTAGATCAATCAATCAATCGATCGATCAATAGCTAGACAGATAGACAGAGATAGATGATAGATAGGTAGACAGACAGACAGACAGACAGACAGACAGACAGACAGATAGATAGATAGATAGATAGATAGATAGGTAGGTAGATAGATAAGATAGGTAGATAGATAAATGAATGAATGGATGAAATGAATGAATTCATAAATTAATAGTCCTAATCATAATATTTTCACCTTTATCATATGTGATGACTCAGGATTTGATAGCTATAAGTAGTTGCTATGTACATGTTTTATTAGTCATTTCCCTTCACAAAGGGTTATTGTCAAGCTCACTCTCACAAATTTCCCTATTCATATTTCTCTATGTTTCTATAGCTATAATTATGTTTTCATGAAGGGAGAACCAAACATTGCTTACATATGTAACTGAGCCATCAAAGTTTTATATTAATATCTATCCCTAAAGACTTAACATAGGACATAGAGAGTTAGTGTGATACAATGACATGAAGACTATTCTATAAAGCTAGAGACCCAAGTTCTAGTCTTAACTCTAAGACTGATTAATTCTATGACCTTGGATTATTAACCCTTCCACTTCCTCACCTGCATAATGATATTACTGGGCTAGATGATCTCTGAATTACCTTCTGACTCTGACACTCTCTGTCCATTTATTAATCCTATTCTTAACCTATGACAAGAGCAATGGATCCATGAAAAAACAACAGAAAATCATCATAATAAACTCATGCTGAGCTTGATTATATATTTGCATGTATATAAGTACATATATACATATATATGTATGTATGTATGTATGTATACATACATATGCACATATGTAGGTATATCTAAAATGCTAAACTTTGATACAGGACAGCCAGGTGGTGCAGTGGATAGAGTGCCAAGTCTGCAGTAAGGAAGACTCATCTACCTGAGTTAAAATCTGGCCTTAGACACTTATAAGCTGTGTGACCCTGTGCAAGTCACTTAACCCTATTTGATCCAGTTTCCTCATCTGTAAAATGAGCTGGAGAAGGAAATGGCAAACTACTCCATTATCTTTGTCAAGAAAACCCAAAACTGGGTCATGAAGAGTTGGACATGACTAAATATTTTTTTGCCTTTTGGAGGGCAATTGGGGTTAAGTAACTTGCCCAAGGTTACACAGCTAGTATGACTAAATAATTTTTATATATTTTTATATATTATACATATGTCTGTGCTTATAAGTGTGGGTCTATATGTACAAACACACACACACACATAATCACATTTAAGAAGACCACAATGTGTATATTTAAACCAAAGAACAAGCTTTAAGAATGTCACAGTAGTAAAAAAATAAAAATCATTGTATGTGTGTGTGGGGAGGAGGGTTGTTTGTTTAATGAGATTTGCTTTCCAATGCTGGCTCTGCCATTCACTATTTTTGTGACATCATACAAGACCTTTTAATTTCCCTGAAACTCAGTTGATTCATTTTCTCACATCTGTATAATAGAGTAAATCATTCCTGCACTCCCTACGTCACAGGATACTGTGAAAATCAGTTGTGATAACTTATAGAAGGGTCTTTACAAATCATAAAGTGATATATGAAATATATTAATTTCTCAACATATTTACATATGGGCATAGACAAACAGAAATAGAGAGACAGAGTATGACTTAAAAGTTAAATTTGTTATAAACAGTATGCTTCAAGTAGAATCGATAGTTGAGGCAGAATGAGATTTCTACCTAGAAAATCTCTTTTCCTACTTGTTAGACCATTTCCCAATGTGCTGTGTATCATTTGCATCTTTCTGAATTAATTAAAAATGGCATGTGGTTAATCAGAAATATTTAAAGTAGTACAGTCACACTAAAAATGATTTGGTAGGCTGCCCTCACAGTCCAATTCCAAGAAGAAAATGGAAAGGCCCTGAAATACATTACTGTTATAAAACATAACTTCTAGCAAAAATATTTCCTTGTAGATGAATGATTTTTCATATGAAGTATTTGATTGCTGAATATGTAATATTGTTGTATGTGTGTGGAAACCAAGAGGTTTAAAAGGTCAGAACTTGAAGGAAAATATGGTATAATCTAAAATGAATTAGACTGAAAGTCACAAGCTATAGGTTCAAATCCCACTCAGCACATCCTTGGTTAAGTTATTTTACTTCTCTAGATTTTGGCTTCTTCATCTAGAAAATTAAATTGTTGAACCAGATGATCTTTAATATTGCTTTGCATTGTAATAATCTGTGACTTTATGTGTCATTTAGCTACCCAAGATTCTGCTATCTTATGAGTCATGTGTTGAAAAAGCCCATGTAGCATCCCAAGCTCATAAGCTATTCAGATATAACTTGAGGTGTTTTTAGACATGTGGTTAATTACTGTGACTTCTATACCACTCTGATTACAGAAGCAGGAAATCAATAGAAATACTTGGTAGACTTAGACTATAGTGCCATGAAATTAAAAGTGTTATACTTAGCACTTTCCTTGAAAGCTTTCCTCTTATAGCCACAGATTTATAGTGCAAGTTGTGTTTGTGTGTGTATGTGTGTGCATGTATATATGATCTTTCAAGTCAACTGTAGTCCTAATCCTTTTTGCTAACTACAAACTCACTAATGCAGAGCAGACTTAACCTTCATTCTATCTGTGAGTCTTAATATTAGCAATGAAACCTGGCAAAGACAGAAACAGAAGAATAAATCAGCATAGGGGTCCTGTCCCTTTTTGTCTTCTAGCATTCACTTTGTTTGCTATGGCAAGTCCATTTAATATCTATATTAACCCTTATTATTTCATATTAAAATGCATTTTTAAAAGAGATATTTGGATAAATTTATTTTAGTTACTTCAGCTTAGTCTCTTTAAGGAGTAAATTGCTGATGACTGCAAAAGCAATTTGCAATGGGAATAAACACTGTGACTCTAGAGTAAGTGTGACCCCATAGGGGTCATTCTAGGGAACATGTGCCCCAACTCCCCTAGAATCTCATGGAAATTCTAGATAAACATGTAGCTCAACTCTAAAAAGACTTGGCCCTTTGGGGAGACAGAGGAAATACCTCAATGGCACTGAACAGGAAGGACTGCTGACACAGTAAACCTTTAAAATGGAATGGCCTCACTGTCAGGCTCTCTTCTTTCATCTGCTAAACATAGAAGATGCCATATTCTTTGACCAAAAGGGAGATTGACTTGAAATCTCAAAGGACCACATGTGTCTTTGGAGTACCTAGTGGAAGTAAGTTCCATAAGACGGCCTCATAGGCCCATTCCCATACACATCACTGCTATATAAGGAACCATAGCATTGTAACTTCAAAGGTAAAATATTGAGAGAAAAACAATTACTCCCTTGTAAAAAAAAGTTAGAAATGAGATTTTATGCCTTTATGTGTATTTGGATTCACTATATAGTTTTTATTTATTTGTTTATTTTGTTTTTTTTTATTAGCCTTCTGTCTTTGGACAAATTTGTACAACTCTCTATCTCTACATGGATGGAGAGCAGGAGAAACCTAAATGTAGGCACCACTGAAGAGACATAGTCTTACCCTTCTCCCAGAAGCATCCTTCTTGTGCTAAAAAACAACTGGAGACAAGAGTTGTTATACGTTATTAAATTATTACAGAGTACACACATACAACGAAAGGCCAGTCTGAGCTTCTCCTCACCACTGACCTCTGCACTTATGTGTGCCTATATGTGTGTGTATTTATATACCTACATGCTCATCTGGAAAATATTGCTTAATTATGAAACAAAAGATGTCTTTTAACTTCTTCATTGATGTGAATTATACTAAGCCTTTGGGCAGAATTCTCTTAAGTATTGTTTAGTTTACCAAATGTTCTCAGGCTCATGGAAATCATAATATAGCAGTCTAATGTGACATTATGGTGCATTGTGATATTATTGGGGAAAAAAGTTTGGATGCTATATTGAAACTGAAATGATATTCTGACAGTGAAACAGTTAAATAAATTTGAAAAGTTCAACAGGCGGGAAGAAAATCATTCTTCACACTCTTTGATAGGACATCCTGCTCATAATTTCTTGTTCTGCAAAATCCTTTGATTCGGCAGGAAGTTTAGGCTTTTTAATATTTTAATAGGCCTTTGTTGTCCACTGGTATGTTTTGGTACATAGAAGATTCATTCTTTCATACACGGCCAGACAGTCCATTGACGAGTCATATCCATTTATATGGATACTACTCATGGAAGGAAGAAGAAAGAAAGAGAATAGGGGTTGGTGCTGCCCATAAAAGAGCCATTTGTCTATATTCAGTGCAGTGTCTTCTTCCTCAAATGCACATGAACTCCATCCTTTAACTTTTCATATCACATGATTCTCTCATTTAACAGTATCTGAGTCTTGGTCCTCACCCAGTGAGTTTCTGATACTCCAGCAGGATGAATTCCTGGATACACAACAGAGACTGTACAGTCCCTTGTAACTTACCTTGAGGGAAATGCTTTGTGTATAGGGTAATGTCATCACAGGCCCCTACACACACACCCACATTTTCCTTTGATCTCTTGGTGTTTACCTGTGGCTTATTGGTAAAGACACAAGATGAACATTTCAGACTCAATTTTTAAACAGGTTTGCTTCTTCACTAAATATTCTTTGAAGTCAAATTCCTTGTGAATTGTTATTGCCCCTTGGGACAAGTACATTTATTTACTTAACCAAAGTTTCTTTTCCCATTCAAAAGTATAGCTTGAGTGACTGGAAGTTATGGGCTGTTCTTGGACATGTAGACTTTTTTTTTCCTTCCTTTCTAAATTAAGGAAATGATCGCTCTGGAGCCCATTTCATACACTTAGAATAATTTTAAGAATATATGTTAAGGGCAATTTTACATTCTCTTTATCCCACTACTATCTTCCAAAACACAATTATATGTCAATTGAATGACTCAGAATTTCTTCTGTCCAAGTAATAAATCATAAGCGTAATGAGTAAAAAGAATTTGTCATTGTTCAGTCTGTGTATAGAGTTATGTGGCATATAACCTCAAATTTCTTTCAGATCATATATAAATACATAATAAAATAATAATGCTCATTAGTCAACACCAAATATAAGTTCCAGATGTTTAAACATCAAAGTATTTATGGGCCTATAGGAATCGCCTTGAGACAGGAACAGTTCTTCAGAAACGGGACTGGAAGAAAGCAGGCTTTAAAAAAAAAAAACCCTCCCCAATCCCAATTCTCTGAAACAAAAGCCATTCTTGTTTATACATAAATTATGAATGACTTTTTAAGGGCTGACTCATAGACCAGTACATGTGCCGACAAATCCTGTTTCACAAGAGGATGAGAGCTGACTGGCCTAAAGAGAATATTACAACAAACCATTTTTCCTCCTCAAATCATATTTGAAGTAATTCTGTTTGTTGGGTTCTCCAATCACTAATCATGTCAACATAGAAGGGGGCTCACAGCCTACTCCATGTTGCAGACAATATGAAAAGCATAGCATTTTAATTCTACAAGAAAGGTGATTGTTACTGGTCTTAGTGTATACTTTCTTTGGTCTTTACAGAGATCCCTGGGATGTGTTGTCAGAGCTGGCTCTCCATACTGCTCATCAGCAGACTCTATTGTAATGTGATCTGAAAAGCACCCAAAGCACATCACTAAATCTCAAAAAAGTCCACAAAATTTATCCCTATTGCTAAGAATACTTGCTTACCGGACATTCTTTAAGATAAGGGGGTGGGGGAGGAGAAAAGGAAGGAAAGAGTAAAGAAAAAAGACAGAAATAGAGTAAGAGAGACAGAAAACCAAAAAATAATAGAGGAAGAGATACAGAAACAGGGAGAGAAAGAGACAGAGAGAGAGACAGACAGACAGAGAGAGAGAGAGAGAGAGAGAGAGAGAGAGAGAATCTGATACTAGGAAGTTATGGCAGAAGTAGAGAGGGACTCATCCTCTTAAGTTCAAATCTGACCTCAGACACTTAGTAGTTTTCTGAGCCTAGGAAAGTCAGTGTTGCCTCAGTTTCCTCATCTGTAAAATGAGGTGGGAAAGAAATGGCAAACCACTCCAATATCAATGCCAGAAACACCCCAAATGGGGTCATGAAGAGTTGTACACAACTGAAAAGGACTAAACAACAGCACAATACATAGTGTTCTATACGTATTTGAACATGTATATACATTACACATGTATACACATTACACATGTATACATGTGTAATGTATATAACACATGTGTATGTAAATGCATGTTCCTACTTGTGCCATAACCTCTGTGTCTGATAATGCTGGCACATCATGGAGATTGAAGACAAACAGGTCGGTGTGGCATATAGTTTGAGGTAATTTATGAGTTCTAATAAACACAATCCCTTTGCCTCCCAAGTTTGTAAATCAGAGGGAAAACAAGCACAGGGAATACACAAGGCCCCTTTGTCAGCTGTTTTATTCCACTGTCATCTCAATCCCTCCCTTACAATCGATAGCATAAAAATTCCCATCTAATGACTTTGCTTGTCTCCCTTGTACATATACTAGATCTAATAAAGACCATAGATCAAGAGTTGCAAGGGATCTCAGAGGCTGAAACTAACTTCCTCATTTTATAGATAAGGAAACTGAGGTCCAGGGAGGTAAAGTGACTTTCCTAAGATCACTCAAGTAGTAAGTGTCAAAGGAAAGATTCGAATTCAGGTCCCTTGACCATGCTGCTAGCCCTTCTCCTGGAAAGATGTAGAGCTCTTCTTACTTCATAGTGACCCCTAATATCTCTTGCTAGTGTGCCCATCGTTTGATTTGCTGTCCTCAAAAAAAAAAACAAAACACAATGATTGTTTTGTCATGCTCTACAGAGTTCACTTTAATTTATCTAAGGCTTCTATCTTATCTTGTTCCAGACAACTCTGTTTTCTTTATGACCTGTTTTTGTCTAAGTACTTATGCCATAATTTTCAGCTTACTGAAATCTTAATAGCCAAAGGCATAGAGTGGCTAACCTTGTACTTCCGAAATTCATTATTTCACCACTCACAAGGAACTTCCAGGGGTACAATCCATGCTAATTTCATGCATTACAACAGCAACAACAGCTATTTATATAGACTTTATTTATATAATACAACAGTATTTATATACACTTTAGGGTTTGCTGAGGGTTTTACAATATTATTGCCTTTTATCCTCACAGCACCCACAGACATAGGTTTTTTTTTTATTATTCTCATTTTACAGATGAGGAAACTGAGGCACATAAAAGTTAAGTGACTTGCCCAGAGTCCCACAGCTATTTCGTGTCTGAGGCTGATCTAAACTTAGAATTTCCTAAGCCTAAGTTCAATGTTCTTTCCCCTGTGTCACAAAGCTGCATGTGCATCATGGACAAGAGAAATTAAAGCAATTTAGCAAAACTAATGTATTGAAGTATGGATGTTGGAAGAGACAGAGAATGGAAAGGGATTTCTAAACAAGGCCAGCAGAAAAATGGCATTGCATCTCTGTGCCTCATGTTGTTCTACATAAGGAGAATTTTTGCAGACATACTTAAAACTAATGAAAATCTTTATAAAATAATTAATAGACAGTAAATTTTCTGGGGATAATTATGGTGTATCTAAACTTTGCACTTCCATACTTCTACGCAAAATTACCATAGCAGGTACTTAGAGATGTTTGTTGAATGAATTGCAGTAATAATTTGAAAATATAAAGTCAAAGAAAAATAAAAATGATTTACCATGAATATCATTTTATTCTGTTGATTATACCAGGATTGCTGTTAGACTAAAATGCACTATATATGTCCTTGAAATGTGGAATAAAATTCCCTAGTTTTTAATGTCTTTATTTTGGTATCTGTATGGTGATCTTAGGTCATTAATCTATTGTTGTATTTTAGTTTTATTATTTAAAAATAGCAACAATGTCATTCTTACATTCAATATCTCACAGAGATTTTTTTTACCAGTGTTAGGGTTATTAATATCAATTCCCTCAGGAAAAAAATGTTATATTAAATGCAAGGCAACAATTAAATGATAAATGAAAATATGAATTTTCATTTGTAAATTATCCAGTTCCCCCTCTCAATGATATTGTGCTTTAGTGCAAGCTGATTTTCATTGGCAATATCAGAGATGTAGGATAGCCTTGAAAAGCTGCCTGTCTTCCTTACTCTTCATACCTAAAGCATCACTCTATCTCTCAGTTCCACAGAATCTATCCCAAGACATTCACTTATGTAACAGGTTACAAACCTGGGAGTTCTTCAGTTGGTATTCAACACAAATCATCAACATAGAAATAAACCCACAAACAAGGTCCAAGAGGTCAGCACAAATCATCAGTAAAGTCCCAGGACCTGCAAAATCTTCCTCCAGGACTTCTGTAAACATACAAGCAGAAAATCCTCTTTCAGGGCTTCCAGTAAGATCCCAGGGCTTCTATACAAAGTATCACAAACATCAACAAAGACAGAACAGACAAACACAGTGCCAGAATACCACAAGCTTTCTCCTTCTTGACTATGCCATTACAAGGGTCCTCTTTTCAGTTCTTTTGTCTCAAGCCCTGGGGCTCTCCTTATATATGGTCATTAGCTCCTTCCCAGGAGCTCACAAGTTCTAGGGTTCACAAGGTGTGGGGTTCACAAAGTCCTATTTCTTAACAGACTTAATACAAAGCTCAAAAGAAATTTGAACTGAAACAAAGTGTTAATTCAATACCTGAAAGTGTGAACTACCTCTGTGCTTACCATTACACCCTATCAAACTTGGACCAAGAACACTCCAAGAACTTCACTCATTGAATGGCCTGGGTTGATCATTACTTGAAAATGATTATAAGTTCATTAATTTGGCTCACAAATTGTAAGAGGACCATTAAAAGGTTATGGCCTACTATTTCACAATTAATAATAATTGAATTATTGACATGTTTCTTCAACAACAAAACAGATGTGGTCAGAGATTTTAAAACTGCTCCAAAACAGGCAAATAATTTCCTAACATAGTATTCCATAGTAAGACCAAATTAACCAAAGCATTTAAAAATGTGTACTTCTTAAGCAAATGTTTCCAATTTGGGGACAACAACCTACTCCTTAACCCATAAAATGCTCACACACACACACACACACACACACACACACACACACAGGGCCAACTAGACCTATATTACATTTGCAAAACAAAATGTAATTTTCAAATGAAATATACATACATATATATGTTAGAATCATTGAGTCAGAAGGACATTAAAAGACCGGTTAGGCTGACATCTACTGAAGCATGAATCTCCTTTACAATATAAATGAGAAACAATTATTTAGCTACTTTTTGGACACCTACAGTGAGAGGGAATTCATTCCCTCAAAAAAGTTTCTATTTATATTGTTGCTCAGTTGTTTTTCAGTCATTGCCAACTCTTCATGAGTTTGTTTGGTATTTCCTTGGCAAAGATACTGGAATGATTTGCCATTTCCTTTTCTAGCTCATTTTACAGATGAGGAACCTGAGACAAACAGGGTTAAGTGACTTACCCAGGGTCACACAGTTAATGTCTGCAGCCAAATTTGAACTCATGAAGATGAGTCTTCCTGACTCTAGGACCAGCCCTCTATCCACTGTAGCATCTAGCTGACCTTCTATTTCTAGAGTCAAAATCATAATAACTTTTTATTGTTTTTAATTTGGCTGTCATATCCTACTTCTGACTCTTACTGACATTATTGTCCATTAAATGCCTCACTATTTATCATATTCAGGGTTGGGAGGACCCTCACAAGTCACCTAGTTCTAGGCCAATGCCCCTCACTTTACAGAATAATGGGAGGCCAGAGAGATTAGATAACTGAGATCACACTAGCATTAAGTGACACAGGCCAGACTTGACCCCATGTTCTCTGCTTCCAAAGCTTATGTTCCTTTGTACTATTATAATTTCAAAAGATCATATCCTCATACTGTTTTGCTTTATTCCTTGAGTTTTTAAGACCCTGAATGAAGGCCTGAGAATTTATCCCTAAAAAATTGCCTTGTTAAATTTGATGCTTCATTCTAACATGCCAAAATCTTTTTGGGTGCATTGTATCCCAAATTAATAGCATCGGAAAACATAATGAGATGTCTTGGTCTGCCTCCAGTCAAGTAATTTTTAAACTGCTGATACAAAAACAAACAAGCCAACCAGTGTTCAAGATGAATCACTGGAGCAATCTACTAGAAACCTCCATCTAGGTTAACACTGATTTATTAATTAGTAGTCTTTGTGCCCATCCTTCGATGAATTTTGAATACACCTAATTATAACTATACATATGTTATCATTCAGGATATATTTGTCCACCTGCCATCCCATTCTTAGACTTTGCCAAATGCCTCAACAGTAATTGGACAGATTATACAGAGGATTTTTCCCTGATCTAATACCCTAAAAACCTTGATTTCACTTGATCCTTATAACAATTCTATGAGTTAAACAGAAACTGATTTGGGATAGGATCATATAAGGAGTCTGAGGTCTGCAAAGCCTGAGTCATTTACTTGTCCAAAGTCACAAAATGGCATAGCTGATATGAGAAATCATTGATATTTTCACTATCTCATAATGTCACAAAATAACTACTCTGGTTCACTTGATCCTAACTGTATTTTTCTGTTTATATGTCTCAATTCCTTATTAGACTATATGCTACTTGAGGGCAGGAACTACATTTTAATTTTTCTTTATATTTCTGTAGTTTCGTATAGCACCATACATGTAGAATAAGCACTTAATAGATATTTGGTGAATTCTCACTTCATTAAGATCATATTATCTTGAATAGAACAACACATAAAACAAGAATGTGAATTCCATAGATATGTTTATCTTTCTCTTCACATGATTTAGAGAAGACTCTTTAATAAGAATGCTCTGAGAGAGTATAGTAGGAAACTGCTTGTATAAATGGAGAAGTGAGGCCATCTCAACTCAAAGATAGGCATGGATCAATGCTCAATATTAGGGCTGCATTCCAAAGATTTCAGGACTGCAAGGCAAGTCTAACTTATATTTGGTGCCTCAGTCACCAGTCTTCCATTCTATCCAGAGCTACGTTTACCAGGTAAACTCCAAGCCAATGATCCTCCCTTTTCATCCTACTTTGCTGAACTCTCAAACTTATAACAACACTGCTCGGCACATTACAGGTCTAACACACACTATGTGTTGAGCCTCTTGTGTCCCTCATTAATAAGGAAATTTAGGGCTATGACAACCAATGAGATGCTGTGGCAATCAGGGCAGTGGCAAATGATCTAAAACTTTCCTCTCTCCATCAATCTGAGCTCTTTTTTCCTCCTTGAAAAGCTGGTAACCATCTTCCCCCTAGTTTTGTAGCTAATTACACATAAAATTTTTGTGGCAAGTCTACCCAGTACTTTACACTGTCTTTGTTCAGTCACGTCCAACTCTTTGTAAAGAAGTAGTTTGCCATTCGTTTCTCCAGCTCACTTTAGAGATGAGGAAACTGAGGCAAACAGGGTTAAATGACTTGCCCAGGGTCATATAGCTAAATAATGTCTGAGACCAGATTTGAACTCAGGAATATGAGTTTTCCTAACTCGAGGCCCAGCACTCTATCCACTGTGCCACCTAGCTGTCCCACTTTAAAAGGACTTCATTGCTTTGGCTTATACTGTTCCCTTCACCTGGAATTCCTGTCACCTTCTTCTGTCAATAATTCTACCCATTCTTCAAAGATCAATCAAATGTCTCCATTACTCCATTACAAATGGGAAAATTGAACTGTTTTCCCCCCTCTATATCTAACTCTCATTAATCAGGAACAGAGAACTAATGTATTCTTTGGACAAAAGTGACCACTGTCACTTAGAATTCCTAAAAGAGGAATGGAAGCTGAGCACAGAATCATAGACCTAAAATTTGGGAAAAGTAAAGATAGGAAGTTTCAAAGAAAGCATAGCTAGAAACATAGGGAAGAAAAGCGCTATGGGGAGAAATCACTTCAGGATAGATGACTATTAAAAAAATTCTGAAGGGAGAAACACAAGACAGAAGAAAAAGAAGTAAAGAGATAGTTGTCTAGAAATTTACCTGGATGCACACAGAACTTATGAAACAAAATTGATTTAATTTTATTTTAAATTACGGCTATTGTTTTACTTCATCTTTTTCTCCAAATATATCTTTCCTCTGTCTTATCCAGAGCACTTTTTTTTTCAAAGAAAAGGATTTTTTAAAAATTGGTTTAGCAAATAAATTAAGATGTTGACTGCATGTGCAACATTGCACATGCAAAATCCCCTTCCCATTCCTGCCACCTCAAATGAAGGGAGAAAGGGCATTTTTCTCTTCTCTGAGGCCATGACTGGTCATTATTTTTTATAAATCATTCAGTTGCATTTTATTGTTTTCTGTTTAGTTTTTTAAAATCATATTCTGGTGCACTATATTTTTAACTCGATCAATTAATATGAGTCTTCAGATTCAGTGTTTCTTATTCACAATCATATTCCGTTACTTCATGGACCACAATGTGTTCATTCCACCTTCAATAAGCACCTCTTCACTTGTTTTGATGTTGGTTCTTTACAATTGCAAAAATACTGCTATGGATATTTTATTAATGGTATTTACTTATCAAAAAACACCTTAGTGTAGTGCATAGCAAGCTGACCTCAGAGTGACAAAGATCTTTGGTAATTCTCAAAAGTGCAGGGAAGATAGCAATTTACTTCATAGAGAATATACTTATTCATTGGTAGAAGAATTTTATCATCAGCAGCTCCCTGCACTAATGAAATCTCAAGTCCTGCAAAAATAAAAGGTTAAAAAAAGAACATTTTAATACAGTTGAACATTTTCTTTCCATTTTTATTTCTCTTTCTCTCTTTACTTCCTTGGGGTTTGCGCTTGGACTATTACTATCATGTTATTTTTTGCAAACTGTCTGGGCATTTTAGTAAAAAAAAATCCTCTTAATTTGTATTTATCTAATTATTAATAATTAGTAATAGTTTTTCATGTGGTTGTTAATAGTTTGTAATCCTTTTGAGAGCTGTTTGTTTATATGCATTGATATTGATATTGGGGAATAGCTCTTGATCTTATGTATTTTTACTAATTTCCTATATGTCTCCCTATTAGACCTGTATCAGAGAGATTTGATTGAAAAATTTCCCTTCTAGTTCCAGGAGAATTCTTTTTTTTTTTCTGCTATGCAATTTTTTTTCCCCAAAATTTTATTTTAGACTCAAACACTAGGAGACAAATAGAGAATAGAGAAAAGAAACAAAATTATTGGGTGGCTAGGTGGTGCAGTGAATAGCGCACCTGCCCTGGAGTCAGGTGGTCCTGAGTTCAAACACAGGTCTCAGACACTTAACACAAAACTAGCCATGAGACCTTGCGCAAATCACTTAAACCCAATTGCCCAGCCTTCCCCCCTCCAAAAAAAAAAGAAACAAAAATTTATCATAAACTTAAATGTTGGAACTTATAGGCAAAGTTAAAAAGGAAAAAAAAGCATGTCATGTGCACAGCAGAACCTGAGAGGATCCAAAATATGTAACAATAACTTTCATTTCAAGAAAGCCTATATGATAAATAATACTCGGACTGAGAATTATACATCTTTTCTTTGTTTACTTGTGAGTTTTCCTTCATTCTTTGCTGTGTAATTTTTTACTTTGTTCTTTTTTCCCTCCCCCCACCCCTAAGGCCACAATAAATTAAATATGTTTCTCTACATATATATATATATATGTGTGTGTGTGTGTGTGTATGTATATATGTATGTGTGTATACACACACACATACATATATAGACATATACTTTTCCAAACCTATTCTACTCCTGATCTTCATTTTTTTGTATGTGCATATGTATTGTTTCCTATTCCTCCTGCCTCCTCTACTTTATTTTTACCTACTACCTTGCCCTCCTATGACTTGCCTACCCCCCTTCAAGGATCCCTCCCCTATCCTCCCATTCCCATAAATCTAAAAACCCTTCTATACCCCTATTTACCTATTCTCTCACCCTCCCCTCTAAAGACCCCTCCCTTGTCCTCTCTGCCCTCCCCATGGCTCTACCATTTTATTTCTTCTGAATTAAAAAAAAACTTGAATATTCTTTTAAATACATATGCATTGTTCCCTCTTATACACATTCCTGATGAAAGCAGGTTACCAGAACCACCAGTTCTCCTCCCCCATCTAATTCCTGGGTATCAATTCTTCCTCTTGCACCTCATTTGTAAAAAATAATTACTCTTTTTAGCTGCTCCTAAATGGTTTTACTTTTTAAATTCATGTCATGTTCAGGTTTTCCCCAATCTTTCTTATGAACTACCCACTTATTGAAAAGAATCTTGGACATAAACTTAATATTATATATATATCTATAAAAAGTAAACGGTCTATCCTTATGGATCCCTTATAATCAGTCCTTTTTATGCACGTTATATTTATATTTCTTCTTGTATGTTAAATCATGTATTAATTCAGGATTTTTCTTTTTATTTTATGCCATTAAGATTATCTCTTATTTTTACAAATCTCCTCTCTACTTTATTTGGGTAAGAATTGCCCAAACCTTGCCATAATTATGAAAGATAATTTCATCCATTTTCTCCCAGTTTTGTTAATGCTGTGACATTTATAATTTATGCTACATAGACATTTGGAACTTATTATGATATATTTTTAAGATGCCTATCTCAATTTAGGTATTGCCAAACTGCTTTCTAGTTTTCCCATTACTGTATGTTCTTTCACTTATCAAACATGAAATTACTTGATGGTTTTTTTTCCTGATTCCTTCTTATCTACTCTGATTTCTCTATTTTTAAATCAGTAACAAATACTTTTGGTGATCCCTGCTTTATAAATGTACTTTGGGGCTCCTGTATGCTTTTCGTAATTAATTGCTACATAAGTTTAGTATTTCTCTTACAATTCTAGACTACTTACATTTTTCATTATTATTTTTTTCAACTCCATAGGTAACCCCTTGGGAATTTGGTATATCATTAAATCTGTAAGTTAAGTTAGGTAATGTTGCTATTTTTTATATCATTATCATGATCAATGACTAACCCTTCACAATTTTATAATTATATTTATTAAATTCTTCATTTTATTGGTCAATGGAATCAGAGATTGTGTTCATTATGAATTTGTTTTGAATTGGGTATTGCTATCATATTTTCTTGTTTTTTTTTTACTGTTATATAGAAATATAGGTGATTTTATGGATTCACATTGCATATACATGCTTGACTGAATAGTCATTATTTCAGTACCTTGCTGATTCTCTGGTATCAGAGATAACTAAGGAGAACAGGGGACAGAGCACTGAGCTTGGGGTTAGGAAGACCTGTGTTCACAAAATAGCCTCCGACCCTTACTCAATTTACTGATCCTAGGCAGGTCATTTAACCTATGTCTGTCTCAGTTTCTTGATCTGTAAAATGAAGACAATAATAATACCCACCTCCAAGGATTGTTATGAAAATAAAATGACATATTTGTAAGATTTGATTTACAAATGTTAGAGTATTATTATCTTTTAAATAGCCAAGAAGTTATTTGCAAATAGGCATGTTTTGTCTCCTTCTTAGCTGATATTTATGCTATTAATTTTCCCCTTACTTTTTCTAGTATTTGAGAAGTCAGATAATATTGAAGACAGGGAGTGTCCTTGATTTACACCTGTATATGTTGGGGAAATTTTTGATTCCTCTTTGCAAATAATAATACATCTGTGGTTTAGAATTATACTTTTTTTTCTTATGAAAATGGCTCTTCCACGATCATTCTTTTTATGGTGTATAGCATAAATAAGTATTGTAGTTTGTAAAATATTTTCCTCACCCTGTACCTTTTATTATAATCACATGGATTGGCTTGTCTTTGCTTTTAATATGATTAATTATATTGTTTCTCCCAATAATGAGCTTCGTTAAGTTCTAACTTGGTCAGAATGCATAATATACATTTATACATGCAATAAAGTTCCATAGAGTATTTTCTTTTTCAGTTTTTTAGAATTATTTATAGATCATAGGTGTTAATTTCTTTTAAATATTTTTATAAATTGATTTAAATGTACATGGATTAACATTTCTTTATTTTAATTCAGTAGTTTCTTGATAATTTGTTTAATTCCACTTTGGAGATTGGAGATATGTCTATTTTATGTTCTGTTCATTTGAATATTTGAGGGTAACTGATATTTGTTGATTAGTAACCACTTTCTTTACTAAGTTTTGCTAATATATACCAATAGGAGCTTCTAATCATTGTTTTATGTTTCTGTTGTGATTTTGTCTTGTTCATTTTTCATTTGATGTTCCTCTTTTTATAAGATTATGCAAAAGTTTTTAAATTGATCTTTTCAAAGAACCAATTATGAGTTGTGTTTATAATTTCTATGGTCTTTTGGTTTTTCCATTTTTTAATTCTATGGCTCCATCTGATTAATTTCACTTCAGATTTTTAAGATAACTTTTTTTGTTTAATTTTTTTAATTATTAGTTTTCTAGTTGTTTTTATTTTAAATTGCACATTCAGGTCATTCATTAATGCTCTATTTCTATTTTGTCAAATATATTTGAGAGATATTATTTTTCCTCTTAGGATTGATTTATTTGCACTAACATAGATTTTTTAAAGCCATGTACAGAAAATGAAAGTAAATAGAAGATGAAGTTTAGAATGAAAATACTGTAAGAAAGTTTCAGGAGTGCTAATGCTCACAATTCACTAACATGCTGCTGACAAACTCTAACAACACAAAGATTAGTTTGTTTTTAAGTGTTGAACAAAAAAGGAGCATTAAAGAAACCATAGATTGCTCCATGAGGAAGATATGATCATGACACATGATGACAGAAAAGACCGAAATGCTCAACTCTTAGTTTACTTCTGTTTTCTCTACCTAAGAGAATGACTGCTAGATATGGATGGATAGAACAAAATAAAATAGGCAGTTGACAAAAAAATTAATAAATCTTTTTAAGTGCCTACTATTTGCTAGGCATTTTGTGAAAAACTCTACAGATCTCATTTTATCTTCACAAATTTGAGAAATGGGTTCTATTATTAGTATTATTCTCATTTTCAAGTTGAATAAACTGAGACAGAAAGAGGTAAAGGGCCTTGACCAGGATCTTACAGGTAGTGTCTCAGACCAAATATAAACTTGGGTCTTCCTAATTTTAAGATAAGTAAGAACATAGTAAGCACTTAGCTTGATGAGCTCAATCACCAAGCCTAGGTGAACTACCTGCCAGTATTGGAATGCTTGTTAGATGAAACTGCTGAACCACTGTCTGATATTTGAAATATTGTACAGAATGAGAAAGAGAACAGAGGCTTGGGGAAGAACAAACTAGTCCTAATATTAAATAAAAAGTGAAGAAAATGTTGTGAGTAATAGGTTATTGATCTTAACCTTCATCCTTAGCAAAATTCTAAGGTAGTCAGTCCATTTATGCTCTGAGTTATCCTCATCCCAACTCCCACCACTGCTGATGAGTTCCCATAGATAGGCTGACTATATCCCTGCACTGAGGCTTCTAAGAGTAACTCTTAGGAGCCAAGGGTAACCCTCTAAGAGTATTGCCTTGGTCTCCTTAACTGGTGTGTTTCCCTTAAAGGTTATTATTTCAGAATCATTTAGTCAGCAAGAACTAAGTAGCTTTTATAAAGGAGTATCTATGATGGTAGTTTGGTTAAAAAGAAAGAGTTCGTACAAAACACCCATGCAAAGGTCCATGACACGCTCCCTTAAGTTGGTTGGTTGTTGTCCTTTGTTCTTGAAGAGGACCAAAATGACATCACTATGTTGGAGTTAAGATACAGTGTGTCCAGCTGTGTCTGAGCAGACCAATATGAGTTCATGAGGCCATAGGTCAATGTGAACATTTGGAATGAAGATGTCACTAAATTGGCACATCTCACATTTCTTTTGAACTACTGCAATTCTGCTTTAATCATCGAGCACCATGCTTTCTTTCATGTAGGGATGCTACACTGGATGACTCTCTGTCAGTGTCACTCATATCATACAATTGATTGCGAAGTTCTTCAGAAAGACCTTGAAAATGTCTTTGTATCACTTCTTCTGACCATCATGTGAGTACCTGCCTTGCATGAGTTCTCCATAAAATAGGCTTTTAGACAAACATACGTTTGTCATTTGAACAACATGGCCAGCCCATCAGGGTTGGGCTCTCTGCAGTAGGGTTTGAATGCTTTGCAGTTTAATTTGAAAAATCATTGTCTGGCATTTTATCTTGCCAGGTGATCTTCAGAATCTTCCTAAGACAATTCAAATGAAAGTGATTCAGTTTCCTGGCTTGCAGCTGGTATACTGTTAGGTTTCACAGACATACAAGAATGAGGTCAGGGGGCAGCCAGGTAGCACAGCGAGTAAGAGCACCGGCTCCAGTGTCAGGATGACCTGGAGATTGAATCCCGGGCTCAGACACTTAGCACTCACCCAGAAACACCTGGCCCTGTAACCTTGAGCAAGTTACTTAACCCCAATTGCTTAGGGGCGGCCAGGTGGCTCAGCGAATAAGAGCACGGGTTCCAGTTTCGGGATGACCTGGAGATCAAATCCCGGGCTCAGACACTCAGCACCAAACCCAGAAATAACTGGCCATGTAACCTTGAGCAAGTTACTTAACCCTGATTGTTCAAAAAAAAAATGAGGTCAACACAACATCTCTGTAGACCTTCAGTTTGGTAGGCACTCTAATACCTCTTCTTTCTCACACTTTCCTTCAGAGCCACCCAAATGCTGAGCTAGCTCTGGCAATGTGTGTGGCAACATCATCATCTATGTGAACATCCCTGGAAAGTATGCTGCCAAAGTAAGTGAAGTGATCCACAGTATTCAATGCTTCTATATTTGCTATAACTGAAAGCTCCATGCATGGATGGTGCAGGGTTCACTGGTGCTCTGGATAAGACATTCTCTGAATATTGATTAGGGACTTAAATTTGAAAAGAGAGAATGCTGTTAGACGATGGATGTTTTCCCTAAGTATTTTTTCCTACTCATTTTATTTTTTTATCAAAAGCAAACAAAAAATAATAATAGTGTATGAACATGTAAACTTAAAAGATTGGAGGAATTTTCTCGTTTCTTTTTTGGACTTGCCTGGTATGTTCAACAAGTCAAGAAGTCAAGAATTTCTTAAATGCTTAGTATGTGTCAGACATTGTGGTGAGATACAAGCAAGCAAGGAAGACACTAACTGCCTTCAAGGACCTTACATTCTATTAGGAGAAGAATACACATCAAGTAGATCTGAAAGAGAGGTGGGAAGAATGAGCATGGTGAAGTCCAGAGAGAAAGGAAAAGAGTCTGGAGAGGATTGGAGTGAGCATGGCTGGCTTGAGCACCTCCTCAAAACGGAGGTTCAGAGATGAACTCACCAATTACAGGAGTGAACTGCAGGGATAAAAAGATCTTCCAGGGTGAGAAGGCTACTTAGACCTATTTTTTGCCATTTCCTCTTTTTCTGTGACCTCTTGGGCAAAGGCATAATATTAAGATGGTAGATCTTTGTTGTTCTATATGCTCCATGGTCACCCTTCTCCTTATCCTTCTGTGGATGTTTTGACTTCTGCTATATCCTCAGGGAGTCCTCAATTTTTTTTTGTTTGTTTTTGCCTCAGGTCTAAGGTCAAATGTATCTCTTACCTGATCAGATTCCTCATCCTCAAGGACATGCTGTCCTACATCTAATCTCCTAATGAAATGCTATCTTCTCCAACTGAAGAGCAGCTAAAAAGGAAATGGCCCCCATTTCTGAGATGTTTGGTTACCTAATTTCTTATTTGTTGAGGATATTTCCTATTTTAACTACTTCCCTCCACCCCCTGAAGTATAGGCTTTGACAATGGTGGGAAGAATATGCTAGTCGTTTTGTTCATATTTCTCTTAATTCTTTGAGTTTGGAAGCCTGGGTGTTGTACTAGCTTGTCTTTTACCATAAGTTCACATATTCTTTAACAGCTGTAAACATTATCCCCAAATACCAGAGTCATCTTTCTTCAATTGGAAACCACTAGGGAATAAACCAAATAATATATAGTCT
Source organism: Petaurus breviceps papuanus (assembly GCF_028583685.1). Lineage (NCBI taxonomy): Eukaryota > Metazoa > Chordata > Mammalia > Diprotodontia > Petauridae > Petaurus > Petaurus breviceps. The sequence goes on from NW_027185799.1 coordinate 6,535,133, forward strand.
GGCTTCAGAAAATAAAGTACAATGAAAAAATCCACATTTTGTCCCTTATTTTTTCCTTCTGTAATTTTCAACTCTGGTCACATTCAGAAAATCCTGAAGATGGCTTGAAAATATCGGATGACCCCCTCCAGCACTAGGCTCATAATAGGCACCCTATTTCTCTTTTATTACTCGTCTTTGGAAAAACCCTAGTAACTGTTTTCCATTGATAATTCTCTCCAGGATGGAGAACTTGCCTTTCCTCAATTTTAGTATATTTTTAGGCAAGAATCTTGGCCATTTGGCTTGGAATCAAAAGTATTTTTAATTGAAGAGGTTCTCCCTCAGGCAGTCCGTATAAAAATGCGCTCTCTATGTCCCTTCATCTATTCTGCAGAGAGTTGCTAGATTTCAGCTCTCTAGCCATTTGCAAAGTGCCTATGTGGCTCTTTCATCTAATCAGCCCTGCAGTGTGACTGGATTAAAAAAAAAAGAAGGGGGGGAAGGAGAGAGAGAGAGAGAGAGAGAGAGAGAGAGAGAGAGAGAGAGAGAGAGAGAGAGAGAGGAAGAAGAAGAAGAAGAAGAAGAAGAAGAAGAAGAAGAAGAAGAAGAAGAAGAAGAAGAAGAAGAAGAAGAAGAAGAAGAAGAAGAGAGGGAGAGAGGGGGAAGAAGAGAGAGAGAGAGAATTATAGTGAGCTTTCCAAATGGCTTATTAGAAAGCAGCTTAAGTGGCAACATTTGGCCACCTCTTACATCCCCAGCATGCCTATTAAAAGCCTTTATGTGGAGGAGAAACAGGAACACTGATTTATGACCGGTGAAATGATGGAAATTCAGTTTTCATGATTTAAAGGGGCTGTGATTCTCTTCAGGGCTGTTGGTACCTTCACTGTTTTTTAGTCTTTTTTAGTTCTTTCATTCAACAGAGTCTTAGTAGCAAGATATGCACACAGGAGGAAATCTTGGATTCAAAAACATTCCTATAGGCTCTGTAAGATATGTAGGGGTAACTGCACCATTTTCTTTTGGCATTCTGTGACAAAGAATACTTTTTTTATCATTTCAGAAAACCTACTGGGGTGTTCAGAAATGCAGTTTCTTAATAAACTAGTGTCTGTGACCCTGTTCATAAGCGAACACTCAACTAAATAGTCTTCATGGATGAAAGAAGAGAGCACTCAAAAATTTGGACTCTGAAATAATTTAGAAAGGGGTTTTAAAAGGTTGCCAAGATTTGGATTTGTGTTCTTAAGGCTTTGGGGAAGATATCTGGGGGATTTTGAGCCTATAATCCAAGATCCAAGAGTCCTAGCTTTTGTCTATACATTGTAGAGTTCCAACTGGTTCATTAAGACTTTAAGGAAAAAATATAAAATGTTCTCATGCATCATGTGTGTCTGGAAAACTTAAAATAGTTTTTATACTCCCAGATCAAATGCCATGTACTTCATAAAGTCTTGCCTTATCCATCAACTGGCAATATTTTAGCTTTCCTCTTATCTCTCCAACATTTGAATTAAACTGCTCTTATGGCTGTTACCATATTCAGTAGTGATTTATAACTATATGTACATTTGTCTTAACTTCCATCTAGATTATAAATTCTTTCAAGAGAAGAAAATTATCTTATTTGTTTTTCCCTTGTTCCTAGAAGTGCCTAACACAGTATTATATATGATAGGTACATAATAAATATTTGTTGAATAAATGAATGAAATATTTTATCTCTCCTACCTTCCATCCCTACTCTCCTACATATAACTTACTTCATGGAAAAGCAATATATGCAATATAAATACAACTAAAATTGATTTTTCAATTATTTCATTAAAATTGCATGTTCAATGGTTCACTTTCCTCTTCTTGTCTCTTCTCTTTTACTATCTCCCTTGATCTTCTCCTACACTCTCTTCTCTTCTCTACTGTGTCTTTACCTTCTCCTATGATTCTTGCTCCTTCTTAAAGTTCATCTAGTCTTGCTTCCATCCAGATAAATCCCAAATCTCTATGCCCAACTCTTATGTTTCGCTATACAACTCTATATTTCCATGCTTCTAGTATATTTGTTTCTACCCAGACATCCTTTCCCCTCAATTTAATATGTCTTAAAGTAAACTCCTCATCCCCTCCAATAGTATTCTTAGTTTTCACTAATCCAATGCCCCTTCACAAATTCCTGCCAATGATACTTCCATCTTCCTACATTCAAAACTGGGAGATCTTCTCTGATGATAATACCATATCCTCAGCCTGAGCTCCACCTACCCACCCAGCTCTTACCCTTTACTAACCAGGGCAAAGTAGACTCAATTCTTCTGAACAATTGGATGCTTCTTCTGCTTCAGTGGGAAAATGAATTTAGATAAAAGAAGTACTTTATTATTAGAAATAGCAAGATTTCACATAAAGTATCTTTCTCTCTCCCTTTGCTTCCTCATATTATTCCTGGGTTGGGGCAAAAGTGAATGACAGTGGAAGACAAGGTTTTTTTGTTTGTTTGTTTTTTGCTTTTTTGGAAGGGAATGAATACCTATTAAAATGAATTACAAATCCATCAAAGTTGCTCTAAAAAATAGTTTTGCTCACTAATAGAAATAATGCAAATCGAAATAACACTCAGGCTCTACCACCAGCCCAGCAGATAAGAAAAGTTTGACAAGCTAGAATTAGTCAATGTTGAAGGGGTTGTAGAAAAGCAGACACAGTAATGTATTTGCAGTGGACCTGCGAATCCAGCCAACCATTCTAGAGAGGAGCTTGGAAGTATTCTCAGAACATGACAAAAATGTGAAAACCACTTGACCTAATGATCCTGCTATTAAGACAAATGTTCCAAGAAGGTGAAAAGGAGTGTGTACACACACCAAACTATTCATATATATTAAAATATTCAAAGCAATACTTTTTGTAATAGCAAAGAGTTAGAAACAAAGAAATGACTAAATGTTATGGAATTCTACCATAATATAAGAAATAATGGATATGAAGAATTCTAAGAAGCATGAGAAGACTTCTATGAATTGAGGCACTTGAGGTTAGGAATCAAAATAACAATATAGAGGACCCCAACAATGTAAATGCTTTGAAACTATAATGACCAAGTTTGTCCCCAAAGAAGAAATGAGAAAATGTAGCTCCCTCCTTTCATTAGAGAGCTTAGGGATTCCAGGCATCCAGCATTACACATATACTGTAAAACACAGTTGAGATGTTGGTTACTTTGGCTAAACTGTTTTGTTTTTCCCTCTTTATTCTTTGTTATTAAGGTTGGCGAGGTAGGTTTAAGAGGGGATTAAGTATACATTCAGAAATAAAAGTAATGTATAAACAAAAAAATACAAATTAAAAAAAATTAAATTAATGTATCTAATTATAGATCGGGATCTCTAACATTGAAATGAAGAGTTAAAATTTATTAGATCATCTAAATTTTAAAGTATATTTAATAGTTATGACAACAGTTATCATAGGATCTACAATTAGAAGAGGAATGATAGAATTATTTAATCTGTTCCCTTAACTTTCTAGATGAGGAAATGGAGGTCCACAGTTGAGCATTGGCTTTCACAAGCCACACTCATGATAAGTAGCAAATTCAAGATTCAAAACATGCATTTCTCTACTGCTACACACTAGATTGTGTAGGTTTTCAACAGCATATTTCTTCTAATTTTGCCAAGGAAAAAAAAACTTTTCTAGGGTGACTCATAGGATAAAAGGCAGGAACTTCTGATGTTGTTCAATCAATTTTGTAGGTAAGGAAGCTGAGTCTCAGAGAAAGTAATTTATTCAAAGTTACATTGGTATAGTAAAAACTGAGCTGGTATTTGAACCACAGTCCTCTGATTCCAAATGCAGAGCTCTTTCCATTTCTCAACACTCCCTCTAACACAAGTGGTCAGTGTGTAAAATACTGTGCTAGATGGGGTAAAGGATGAAAGATCAGATATGACATTTTCCTATCTGCATGGAACCCATAGTTCCATGGGGAGACGAGACACGAGCACCAGGGACAACACTACAAAATAAAGTATGACCTAGGTGAGGTTCAATGAATCTCTCTGGGGTCTGCTCTTTGCATTTCAATGCCAAGGAGGTAGACAGCAACCATTACTATAGAATTCATAGAAAGCTCTTGTATGTCTTCCTTGTTTTCAGCATAGCCCTCTGGCCTTTTTAAGGAGAAGAGGTGTTAATGATAGGATGTTCCACTTTGATAGGTCCCTTGTTTATTTTTGCCTTTTTGGAGGGAGAAAGGCAGGGCAATTGGGGTTAAGTGACTTACTCAAGGTCACACTGCTTAGTAAACTGTTAACTATATATAGCCCGTTGTATTGATGCTACAGTAAGATCATTCTAATTTTCCAAAACCTGGGAATTTCCTAAAGGATTATAAGAATTTACAATTAAGGGGGCAGCTAGGTGGCACAATAAATAGAGTGCCAGCCCTGGAGTCAGGAGGACCTGAGTTCAAATTTGGTCTCAGATACTTAACACACTTACTACCCGTGTAACCTTGGGCAAGTCACTTAACCCCAATTGCCCTGCCTTCCCGCCTCCAAAAAGACAAAAAAAAAAAAGAATTTGCAATTAAAAACTGTTCATTTTAGTCCTGAATGCTTCTTCATAGGTTGGTCAGTGACGTGAAGGGAGAGAAATAGATGATCTATGTGACTATGCGACTATGACTCAACTTTTAAAATATATATTGTGACTATAGTATTAGATTCTGCTTATACTAGAAAATAGTTTTCAAAATAAGCTTATAAAGGCAAACTGTTTAAGAGTTTAGAAAATAGGAATAACTAACAGCAAAAAATTGGCCACTTTCTCCTAAGATTTTAATTATCTACCATTTCTCTGGAATTTCTTTTAAAAAATGTGTCTTATAAGAAACAATTTCAATATGGTAGAGGGTGGGGAGAGAGAAGATGAGAATGACAATGAGGAGTGAAACCATCCTTTTAAAAAAATAAATTGGATTTGGAATTGAAAATGTCTGTTGGCTGTAAGTCAATAGTACAAGAGGAAAAAAACAGCATAAACAATGTAAATTGAGCAGAAACAGCATGAAAAAAGTATAAAATGTCTTAGAATGATTGAATACATGGATTCTTCAGTTTTAGAAACTTAACAATTTACCCTGTTTCTATAAATGGAAGACTAGAGTTTCTATATTTTTAAATGGTGCAAAATAAAACATATTTACCAACGTTATCAGTTGAAACATTATTTCTTTCAGATTCATTTGTATCTAATTAATTTAAATCATGGAACCATTTTAATCAATAGAATTACCACTAAATTAGGTTTCAGTGATGGTGAAATGAAAATATTACATGCTCCCAGTTTTAAATAAAATCAAGTTTGTTCAGTGCTCTCTGCAATATACTTTGATATATCTGTGATTTCTTAAATGTAAGAATTCCCTCCAAGACTAGTGATATGAGTACATTCCTGCCTTTTCACCCTCTATGATTTTTGTTTATTCTCTCTGCCACAGAGTATGTAACAAACATGATGGGAATCTGTCTTTTGGTAGTTCTAATATTCCATAGATACAAGTGTTATTGTACAGGTTTTCTTGGCAAAGAAATTGGAGTGGTTTGCCATTTCCTTCTACAGTCAAAACAAAGGTTTAATGACTTGCCCAGGGTCACACAGTAAGTAAGTGCCTGAGATTCCATTTAAACTCAGGTCTTCCTGACTCCAGGGCCAGTTCTCTATCCACTGAGCCACCTGGCTGTCTCCAATTAGATATCTACATATGAGAAAATAACATATTATTATAATTATTTGATGAAAATAGTAGGTCTTTCATAATACTATACAGTATGCTATAACCTATTGTATTATGATGTGATATAGTGTATAATAGAACATTATTATCATTATGTGATATATTATTTGCATATATGAAGGTGTTTCATATATGTATTCACATGTACATATGCATGTGCACACTTACATATTCAAACCCCTCCCTCTTAAGCTCTTCCACTTGTTAGTCAACCTTGGTCGCTTTTTGCCAATGGTGGAGGACAAAAAAAAAAAACCAATACTACACATATATAGATCACTTATAAAAATTTTATATAGAAGAAAAATTAGAGCAACATTGGTTTAGAGCAAAAAATTTTTCATAAAATTTTGAAAAGATGATAATGAGTAGTAGTAACTAACAAAACATGAGAAAAAAGTGGAGGATCAAACATGGCTATTATATAATATTATCCATATATATAATATATATAATAATAATATATTATTATTATTATCCATATATATATAATACTATAAAGCCTATTATGAGAATACATTAAACTATGGAAGAAACTGGAAGGACAACAACAATATGATTGACAACAAATATAGTGAATTTCTTGGTGTAATTGTAGAGACCTCTTCCCATATAACATCCCATGTGGATGGAGCCTTAACACCGGTGTATGAGGTGTATCATGTGAGGAAGCAGCAATGGTGCACAAGAAGGGGAAGCTCAAGAGGAGATGACTCAGGTCACATACACATGGAAGAAATACATGTTGGCAACAACACAACTTACAGCACCGACGGACCCATTTTTAAACAACCTCAAAGAAGCAAAGATAGCAAATGATAAAAAGTAAATCATAGATAATAATATTTACTGAATAAGACAGTCTAGAGGACATGAAGAAGCAGTGGAGGGAAAACAAATTTAAAATAATTAGTTGAGAAACTGAACTTAGCAAAGTCATACTGAGGATATTTATTTAAAATTGAAATTGGAAGAAGTATAATGAATAGATAAAAAACATTTTTAAGAAAATATTTATTAGAAACTATCATCAGAGACAGTGAGCTGCCATACCACATTTGAACTCTAACATCATAGTTTCTAGTTTTATTGCATGAAAAAGCCTCAATGACACAGAGGGAAACAAAGCTGGAGAAAGCAGCTAGACTAAAGAATAAGAATGACACAGAGAAGAGGTGCCTGCTGGTGGCAACAAAACATGGAAAGCATAAAGGGATTGATTTTCAGTGTACATGGAGGGAAAAAAACATGGGGAAAAGTTAAGACCTTATTGCTACCCCCCTCCAAAACAAACAAACAAAAACAACTAAGAGAACATTACTGACCCTTGACTTATATATTAACTTTCCCATTTCTTTATATAAAATATAAAATACCCAAAACCAAATAGGGCTTTCCCTTCCCACTTTTATTTAATATTTGGTAATTTCAAAGAATAGTTTCTGGTCAGTAGCTATTATCATGAAGTAGTTATGTAGAGGCAAGGATAGAAAGCTGGATTTGCAGTCAGGGAGATGAAAACACTGCCTCAGTTGTTTTCTAGTTTGGTGGTGAATCTCCATGCTGATAACAATAGTTTGTACCTCACAGGGTTTTTGTAAGAATAAAATGAGATAATATGTGCAAAAGGCTTTGCAAACTTTAATGTGCTATAGAAGATGGCAATTGTTATGCCCATAAGTGTATGGAGGTAAATTTGATTTAGCACGTGGGCTACTGTCACAGCTCCCACTCCATCACAGATGATTGCTCCTGTCATCTGCTGGAGTTAATGGTCAGTCTCTGAGCACCTTCTCTTCTAATTTCAGCAGACAGTCCTAGGGATTTTTCACCTTCCCTGCCCCCCTACTTCCCCAGATCATTATTCTATGGTGAGTTGCAGTTTGTTGCTTCCATTTTTTCAGGTCTACCACCATAGTCATTCAGTAACCTCCTTCCTCCTACACCTTGTCCCTCATCCCCCAGCAGGGCAAACAGAGAGAGAGAGAGATCAGCACCTTGGCCAGCCGATTTTCAAAGGCTGCTGACCCTTGCTTTGTACAATAAATTAGCATCTAGTGTCTGATTGAATTAAAAGTATCCTTATATTACTGATTTCTGAAATTATCCCAGGGTAGAGATTGGCAGACAAATCCATTCTGTACATTTGCTAATCTTTCATTTCATTCCCTGCCCCCAAAACTTCACTTAGATTTTTAAAATGCCAAGATTCTCCCTTACTTCACTAGATGGTGCTATTTGTAGGTCAGAGATAAAGTATCGACTCCATCCTACTACTCAGAAGTATTTGCCTTCCATGTACAGCATTTCTTTTTACTTGAAAAATTCATCAGTTTGAAATGAACACATACTTTTTGTGCACTTTATCTGTGACATAAATATAAACCATTCATATAGGCAAATGGTAAACAGAACATAATTCAGAATTCCACTTCATTAATAACCATGCAAATTTTTAACCTTCCATTCAATTTTCCCTAACTTTAACTTTCCTTGTCCTCATTTCTCCTAAAGCATTTCAAAGGATAATAAGATCACAGAACAAGAGTCAGCACTTTGGAGTGGAAGGATTGGAAGTACCAGGTGTTTAAGTGACTTCCACAAAGTCTTTTGGGCCCAGATGTTTTTGCCACCTACCATTTTACTGTTCATGGCATCCTTCAAAACCAGCCTCAAAATTTACCTTTTTAAGGAATCTTTATTACTAAATAATATGTAACATAATATCAAATTGGTGTTAAATTAATATTAATAACTTACTTCAAAGCCAGTCAGTCTTGGAGATGTGAAGACCTGGGTCCAAGTCCCACTTTTGACTCATATGTGTTGTGTGATTCTAGACAAGTCATTTAATCTCTCATTGGCCCCAGGCAATGCTATAAGACTATAAATTGCAGGGCAGGTGCCCAAGTGAAGAAAAAAATTACTCACTGGAAGTTTCACTAATGAGATCACAAGACTAACATCCCCCCAATAGAATGAATTATTATTATTATAATTAGTGTTAATAATAATAATCACTCACATTTGTATAGCTGGTTATGGATCACCAACTGCATATTGCTCTGGATCTAAAGAAATGAAACTGATTTTTATGGCTTACAAAGTTCCATCTGCACATTACCCCTTGTGCCTACTCTACAGAGAAGGATTGTGTCTTGGGGAAGTGATGTGATTTCTTAATAGGCATAAAGCTCATCAACAGAAGAGCTGGTGCATTTGGCCAGGATCCCAAGTCCAGCACTATCCATACTTTCACCCGGATCACTCCTTTCTGGTGTATACTTCAGATGTTTGGACTAATAAATAATCAGAGCAAGAAGGGGCCTTAGTGATCATCTTGTGCAACCCTATGAGTTGAGAGGCAGGTTCAGGAAATTGAATAACTTGACCAAGGTCTTACACATTGGAGGTAAGACTGGAACCTTTGGTCTTAATAGTCCAGGCCTAGTCTTTTCACCTCTAAAATAAGGAGCTTGCACTAATGACTTCTAAAGTTCCTTTTATCTCTTAAATCCATGGTTCTATTACTTCACTCTACAGGTTCATCTGATTATGTTTTTTCTATCAATAAACTGCTTAATTGTTCTTAAGCTTTTGTGCCCCCCCCCATATTTATATGTTCCCTTTTCCGCATTGTATTTTAAGTCCTTTCAGGATAGAGACTATATCTTCTATTACTCATGCATAGTTCCATATTGTTGGGGACAATGCCATACAGAAAAGAGTTGTTTACTGGCTGTTTTCTTTTTTAAAGTTGTTCTCTATGATAATAATGTCAATTACATATATTATCTCATTTGATCCTCACTACAACTCTGAAAAATAGGTGCTATGTTATCCCCATTTTATAAATATGGAAAGTGAGGCTAAAAGAGATAAGTGACTTGTCCTGGGTAACATAGGTAGGGTTTGTCTTCCTGACTCTGAGTCTAACCCTCCATCTACGCACTACTACCTACCCATCTACAAATATATAAATATACTTGGTTTTTGAGTGCAGCTATTATAGTGGATATAAGAATATATATTTCTGTAAGTGTAGCAGATAGAGTGGCAGGCCTGAAGTCAAGACGACTCATCTACATGAGGTTAAATTTGACCTCAAATTCTTACTAGCTGTGTAACCCTGGGCAAGTCACTTAATCCTGTTTGTCTCAGTTTCCTCATCAATAAAATGAGCTGGAGAAGGAAACAGCAAACTACTTTAGTAGCTTTCCCAAGAAAATCCCACAAGGGGTCACAAAGGGTCAGACATAACTGAAATGACTGAAGAATAAATAATAAATCACTATAACTCTCCCATATTTATCTACAAACAACCATCGATTAGCATTTCAAAACAAATACTGGAATAGTTGAATCAGCAAAAAGATGGGGTGAAACAATTGTTTAGCCTAAGAAACTTGGAAGATCATCAAGAAAGGTTTGTCTCACTCAGGCCAAAGGGGAATGTAGTCCAGGGCAGGAAGCATTTTAGTAAGCCAGCAGCAAACCCCACCTCAGCAAACCACTGGGAGATCCTGAGATCCAGTGCAGTGGAGTGCAAACCCCAACACCAGCACTCCACTTCCCACCCCCAGCGACGTGCCTCAGTGTAGCCAGGGGAACTAACTGACTTCAACTCCAAGAACCTCGACCAGCTTCAGCAAAGCCCCAGTCCAACAGGCAACCTCCAGTGGCCAGACAGCCAAGTGCTTCAGTGTAGCCCTGAAGAAATTCAGAAATGCCCCACCAGCCTCAGCATACACCAGACACCAGCACTAGGACCCCTGGCTCAGCATCAGGTAAGCTGCCAGACCCCTACAGCTTTCAGCAGCACCAGTCATTCTCCATCACACCCACTCAGTGCAGTAACAAGTAAACAGCCAGCTCCTGCAGCCTCTGACACAAGAAGCCTAAGACAGTACCCTTCCACCTCTGGAGCAGAACACAAATTTAAAAGAAAAGAAAGAAGCCAAAGACAATGAACATAAAACAACAAAAAAGAAAAGAATCTGACCATGGAAAGTTATTACAGTAACAGGGAAGATCAAGACACAAACTCAGAAAAGGAAAATAATGTCAAAATACTTATGGGCAAAACCTCAAAGAAAAATGGGAAGAGATCTCAAGCCCAGAAAGAAATCATGGAAGAGCCCAAAAAATAGCTTAAAAATCATAGAAGAGAAGTAAAAGAAAAATTTGGAAGAGAAGTGAGAGTGATGCAAGGGAATCATGGGGGAAATAAAAACAACTCAACAACTTGAAAGAAGAAAACAACTGCTTAAAAAGTAAAATTGGCCAAATGGGAAAGGAAGCACAAAAGTGTAAAGCCAAGCATGAGCAGCTTTCCAGTGGACTGCTGCCATGAATAGCTCTAAGGTTCTGACCACATAGTATAGTGAACTTTCTATTTATTCAGCAGTAAACTAAAGGAAAACATTCACAGAAACCAAAGTACAGCATTCACAATGATATAACATAATAATTTATCAATAAAGTGGCCACATAGTTTTAAACAAAAGATATCATTCAGTAAGTCCTTTACTCATCCCGTAAGGAGCAATCCTCCTTAAAGGATACAGAGTACAAAGTTCTCTGTGGCCCTCAGGCCACAGTAAATCATGATCTTGTCAGCCAGCACTAGGCTGAAAGGTCCTTTCATCTTGACTTGGGGCTGGCTCCCAAACTCCATGGTTCCTCTTCCACATTCCCAGCTCTTATCTGAATTTACCCAACTGTCACAGGACTCACAGGTAGGCAGCTCCCAGCTCGTTTTCCAATTTGAAACTCACGGTGATCAGTCAACCCCAAGCCCTTTGAAGTCTCTGTTTCTGGGAAGAGAAAACTTAACAGAGCCATAACCCATCAAGCTTAGTAGAATTACAACCCCATTCACACACATTGCTGTCACCATCATCTCAATTCACTTTTTGCCTGTGAAATCAGCACAAGGCAACAGACAGGGTGCATCTGCGTGATAAAGAGTCCTTCTATCTGAAAAGGTGACAAAAACAACAGACAGAAGGCTTCTGTCTGACAAACTGTCACAGACACAAATCAACACAGGCATAAGAAACAGAGTGCTGGACACCGCAGGTGTTCTCCTTCTCGGCTCTGCTCAGTCCCAGCTTGTGCTCCTCCTTTAGTATGGTGGTTCTCCTTCCTTCCTGTTGCATCAGCAAGTTCCCCCCATCTTCAAATCACAAGGTGTGGCTCTAACAAAGTTCTAAATCCTTAAATAACTGAAACAAGGCCTTAAATACTCCTTTGCTTGCCCTTACAAAAAGCTAACTGAGGTAAAAACTACTTAAAATTATAAAGGGTCAGTGGAAGCTAATGATTCTAGGAGACATTGAGAATCAAATTCAAAAGGATGAAAAAATAGAAGAAAATGTAGACTACCTCATTGGACAAACAATTGACCTGGAAAATAAATTTAGCAGAGACAAAGTCAGAATCATCAGACAGTTGGAACACCATAATCAAAAGGAGGACCTGGACAACATTTTTCAACAAATTATCAAGGAAAATTTCCCTGATATACTAGAACCACCGGACAAAACAGGCCTTGAAACAATCCACCAATTACCTCAGGAAAGAGATCCCAAAATAAAAACTCCAAGGAACATTTTAGTCAAATTACAGAACTATCAGGTCAAGGGGGAAAAGTACTGCAATTGGCAAGAAAAAGCAAAAACAATTCAAATATCAGGGATCCATGATAAGAATTAGATAGGATTTAGCAGCTTCTACACTGTACATTGGTACATAATATTCCAGAAGGCAAAGGAGGTAGGATTACAACCAAGAAATATCAACCCAGTAAAATTAAGCATAAGAAAAAATAAATGATCATTCAACAAAATAGAAGGATTTCAAGCTTTCATAAAGAGACCAGAAATGAATGAAAATTTTGATCTTCAATATCAAGACCCAAGAGAAGCCTCAAAAGCTAAAATGGGAAAAGAAAACAAGGGATTAAGTAGAACTGAATTGTTTATATCCGTATAGGGGGAAATGGCACTTGTAATTCTTTAAAAAAAAAATTGTACCACTGATTGTACAGCTAGGCAGAGAGTATGGGTATAAGCTGAATTTGAGGGAATGACACAAAAATAACTAAGGGATGAGAAAGAAGTTCACTGGGTACAGAAGGAAGGGAGAATTAGAATGAGGTAAATTATTTCAAATGAAGAGGTATGAAAAACCTATTATAATAAAGCAGAAGATGGGAGGGTGGGCAATAGGCATCACATGAACCTTATTCTCATTAGTATTGACTCAAAGGGGGAATAATATACACAATCAGTTGAATATAGATATCCATCTCACCTGACAGTAAAGTAGCAGGGGAGAAAAGTAAACTAAGTAAAAGGGTGGGGGGATGAATGACAGAAGGGAGGGTGGATCAAGGCAGCTGTTAGAAGCAAAACATTGGTGAGGATAGAAAGAATGAAAGGAGAGAGGACAAACAGGAGGAAAAATAGAATGGAGGGAAGTATACAGTTGGTAATCACAACATGAATGTGAATGGGATGAACTTTCCCATAAAACAGAAGCAGATAGCAAAGTAGATCAAAACCCAGAATCCTACAATATATCGTTTACAAGACACACACTTGAAGCAGAGAGATATACACAGAGTAAAGGTAAGGGGCTAGAGAAGAATCTATAATGCTTCAGCTAAAGTAAAAAAAAAAAAAGCAGAAGCAGCAATCTTGATCTCAAAGTAAAAGCAAACATATACCTAATTAAAAGAGATACAGAAGGAAACTACATCTTGCTAAAAAGGTATCACAGACAACAAAGCAATATCAATACTAAACATATATGCACCAAATGGCATAACATCCAAATTCTTGAAGAAGTTAAATGAGTTACAAGTTCATGACCAAATAAGAAATAAAGAGCATTATGAAATGTAGAACAGATAATTTTGATTTTATTAAATTAAAACAACTTGGCAAAACAAAACCAATGCTACTAAGATTAGAAGGAAAGCAGAAAGCTGGGAGACCACCTTGACAGTAAGTGTCTCTGATAAAGGTCTCATTTTTTTCAAATATATAGAGAACTGAATTTATTTATTCATATAAGCCATTCCCAAATATAAAGTAATAATAAATATAAATGAAATCATAACAATTTCTTGCTTCAAAAACAGTTATATTAAAGTGATTAAAAGAAAGAAAAATTAAGTTTTGTTTGTTTTCTATAGTATAACCTACAAGGTGTGACATTTTTAAAGAGGATGTCACTTATTTGTTTCTCTTATTTTAATATATTTAAACAGAAAAATAAAGACACTCTTTATGACACCTTACTTTAAAAAGAGCTATGTTCAACTTTTTAACTTACACTTGACCAAGCTTTAACAACTGAATTCTTTCTAAGCTTTAAGTTGATAGTGTTCTTGATAAAGAGGGAAGAACTATTTGACAATACAAGATAGGAAATAATTCAATAAAGTATTCACTGATGTTTTATCAATTCTTTCAATAACCATTTATTAAGCAACTGAATAGAACTCATAGAGATTGTTCTATTTACTCACAATGGAAAAAAACAAAGTAGATAAAAGTAAAGATATTGTCCATGTTACAAAATGCAGTGGGATACACAGTTCATTGAGTTGTTCCATCAGTCCATAAATATTAGACAGGAGCTACAAACAGAAAAATGCCTGAGCCCAGAATTGAGTACAAGGAAAAGGGAAGGACAGATTGCCTTTGGGAAACTGCGCAGCACTTTCAGTGATCCCAATCTCTTCTCTGTGACAACAGACAAATAATTTAACATTAATAGTTGCCCCATGCTTATATGGCTGAAAATTGTATAACACCATTTTCTCAGAAGGATAAGAATTCCAGATAATCAAAGAAAATTGGAGAAATGCATTGTGTTAAGTAGGCTGTATCAAATTACCAAGGGTGACACTTGCACAAGAAGGAGCATAAAGGACAGTAAGGAAACACAGATATAGAATAGATGAGCAGATAATCTAATGAGAGTGGGTGAATTAAACCATATATTACAACACTGAAGCCAGTGTTCTTTAATTTAAAATGTTTTATAATATACTACTATTCATATGAAATTTGTAATTCTTTTTAATAAAATGGGCAACTGTTTCATTGTGGTTACCTGAAAATCATAAACATCTTCAATACTAATTAGATTCTTTTGTGTGATTGCAGTCAAGCCTGAGCTAAAAATAGCTGCTGGGTTGGTAACTAGAGTACAGTTTCCTCTGCCCCTGGCTCTGATACCTGGAGAAATTCTAGCTCTTGCAGAATACAAGTGGTAGCTTATTTCTTTGCAATAATTTTTTCCACTTTCTATCTTTCTCTATCTCATTTTGTCTCCCTGTTTCAATTTCTGTCTCTTTTTCTTTCTTTTTTCTTTTTTTTTGTGGAGGGCAATTGGGGTTAACTTGCCCGAAGTCACATGGCTAGTTAGTGTTAAATGTCTGAGGCCAGATTTGAACTCAGGTCCTCCTGCCACCAGGTCTGGTGCTCTATTCACTGCACCACCTAGCCACTCATCTCTTTTTCTCTAGTAGTGACCATTACCTGCATTGTGAATGCATCAGTCCCAAACAAAAATCTTGTAATTAACTTTCAGTGGCAGACAACATCAAATATCATCATCACTGAGCACTGATGAAGAGTTATTCACTCCCAGATAGTATAATCCAATGTTTAGGGAGATTTACCATATACCATAGGTCCAGAAATGTCTAAAAAGGGAGAGGTAAATCCAAGTGACAGAAAAGGACCATAAAGAAACCATAAACTGAAAGATCTTAACTATGGGAAAGTTAATATACAGAAGAAAAACTTAGCCAAATAATGAAAGACAGCATTAGGGATTTTGAAATCCTCATTTCTCTAAAGTGGTCTTTCATATAACATGCAATTTCTGATACGTCAATCTTGCATTTTTATTTTAAGAATAACTTTAGATAAGAAAAGTTTAAAAATATCAGTCTTATATTTGATTTAATTATATACTTATATACTTATTTCATTTCTTTCTTGCTGGTAGGATGCACCCCTATGCAACATGATTCAATGGGCAAATATAATTGAATATAAAGATGCTCATATCATAGTTGGGTTTTGTTTTGTTTTCTAAAGGAAAAATTTAGGTGTTTTCAATATCTTTAAATCTAGCCCAGGTCTTCTATCCTGCTTCCCTACCTGCTTGGGGATATGTCAAACAGGATATCCATGAGGCATCTGTAGCTTAACATGTTCAGAACCAAAATCATTGTATATCCCAACAAACCCACTTATCCCCCAAACTTTGCTATATCTATCAAAAATACCATTGTTTTAGTCTCCAAGGTTCATAACTTCAACATTTAGGGGATTCCTCATTCTTATTCACCCCAAATATCCAGTTGTTTACCAAATCTTGCCATTTTTAACTCTATGACATTTTTTCCTATGTCCCTTTCTTTTTATTATGATGGCAATTATTGTGTTGTATTTCTTATTAGCTTTCAAAAAGTCTAAATTTCTATTTTATTATCTACCCCCCCCAATCAACAGACACATCTTTTTCCAAATTTTCTTTGACTTCCACAAGAAGTATATTTAAAAAGTATATATAAACAATAATTTATTAAGTGCAAATAAATCCATGAACATTTATTAAGCATTATTAAAAATAAAACATCCAATATATTTCAAGAACTGTGCTAAGTGCTGGAGAAACAATCTCTATTTTCATGGAAAGTAATTACATTTTATCCATGTATACAACATGCACATACTTAAGCATAAGCAAAATACACAGACTGAGAGCACAATAAGTTGGGGTGGGAGAGAAGTTAGGGAATATTTCATGTAGAAAATAGCATATGAATTGCGTCTTGAACATTGAGGAATTCTATGAAGTAGAAATGAGAAGAGAATACATTTCAGGCATGGAGCAAGACCAATGTAAAGTAAGACCAGAGATAAAATGTCATATGGAAGTAACAATGAGAAGGCTAGTTTGGCTGGCACACAAAAAGTAAGAAGGGGAGTGATATATAAATGAGGGTGGGAAATAGGATGGGGTTACATTGTGAAAGGCTTTAAAAGCCAAACAGAGGAGTTTATATTTTTATCCTAGAAGTAATAGGGAACCACTGGAATTTATTTAGTAGATAAGTGACATAGTCAGATCTGAGCTAAAGGAAAATCATTCTGGCAGCTGTGTGGAAGATATCCTAGAATGAGAAGAAGTATGGGGCAGAGAGACCAGTTGAAACCCATTGTAATATTTACTGTAATGGAGCTCAGGAAGGCCTGGTCTAAAGTGATAGTTATATGAGTAGACAGAAGGTGTCAGAAGCAAGGGATATTACAGAGGTAAAGAAAAGAAGACTTGGTAACTTATTGGTTTTATGAAGTAAGGAAGAGTGAGGAAATTACCATAATTCAAGTGTTATATACCTAGGAGGCTGGGATAATGGTGGTACTCTTGGTAAACATAATGAAGTCTGGTAGGGGGGGTGGGTCAGTGGGAAAAGATAATGACTTCTGTTGTGGACTTGTGGATTGTATGGCTCAATGATTGTAAAGCCAAGCAAGAGCAGCTTTCCAAAGGACTGCTGCAGTGAACAGCTTCTAAGTTCTGATCACATAGTATAGTGAACTCTCTATTTATTCAGCAGTAAACTAAAGCAAAACATTCACAGAAACCAAGTACAGGCTACAGAACCCACAAAATGACACAGAGAAGCTAACCTCCTGCTGAGGACAGCCTGACAGGCCAGCAGGGAAGAGCCAGCACAGCATGCTGGGAGCTGAGACCAGCCCCACATGAGCCCAAGGTTTTAGCCTCAGGGTGGCCACAACCAGCCACAGGATGGAGGGACTTCAGATCACTAGGAGCTGTGGCAGTTTCCAGAATTATCAACCCATATATGCTAAGGACAAAGTGAGAGGTAAGTACAGTGTAGACTTTGTGAACTGGGAGTTCGGGAGTGTGGTCAGGTCTTTAATCCCTGGAGGGAGAAGTGGCTGAGGTGCTGAGGTTGTGCAGCTGCTGCCATATGACTGCTTCAGAGCTCCTGGTATGCAGCTTATAGGGGGACCAAGCAACAAGTCTGAGGGGTGATTGCTCTTGCTTTAACCTGCTTGGATCTGTATTGTAGTCTAGGGTATAGGTCCTGGGGTGCATGGCCAGTTTGCCAGAGCCTGTGGAGGCTTTAGAGAGGGCACCCAACTAAATAGCTCCAGCAGCTGAGACAACCCCATCAATTTGGGACAAAGCTCCCCACTCTGGCAACAGAGTTATGCTGTGGCAAAAAAAGCTCAAAAGTCAAGTAATTGAGTGGCAACATGAGCAAACAAGGAAAGCAAGGCAAGCACAGCAGTCCAACTTTGGATTCCTTTTTGGGGGACACAAAGTATGGGGGAATCCAAGGAGGAAGACAGCAAAGTCAGAATCCCTGCACCAGAAGCTTCCAAGAAAAGAATAAGCTGCTTAAGGCCATAGAAGAGCTTAAGAAGAACTTTGAAAACCAAATAAGAGAAGTGGAGGAAAAATTGGGAAGAGAAATGAGAATGATTGAAGAAAATTATAAAATGAGGGTCAACAACATAATTAAAGAAAATAACACCTTAAAAATAGACTAACTGAAATGGTAAAAGAGGCTCAAAAAGCCAATGAGGAAAAGCATGCCTTAAAAAGTCGAATTTGCCAGATGGAAAAAGAATCTCAAAAGCTCACTGAAGAGAATCATTCCTTCAGAATTAGATTGGAGCAAATAGCAGCTAGTGACTTTATGAGAAATCAAGATACTATTAAACAAATCCAAACAAATGAAAAAAATCTAAGGCAATGTGAAATATCTCATTGAAAAACCACTGACCTGGAAAATAGATCTAGGAGAGATAATTTAAAAATTATCGCACTACCTGAAAGCCATGATCAAAAAAAGAACCTAGAAATCATCCTCCAAGAAATTCTCAAGGAAAATGGCCCCTATGTTTTAGAACCAGAGGGAAAAATAGAGGTTGAAAGAATCTACTGATCACCTCCTCAAATAGATGCCAAAAAGAAAAGTCCTAGCAATATTATAGCCAGGTTCCATAGTTCCCAGATCAAGGAGAAAATATTAGAAGCAGCCAGAAAGAAACAATTTGAATACTGTAGAAACACAATCAGGATAACACAGGAACTGGCAGCTTCTACACTGAGGGATTGAAGGGCTTTAAATATGATATTCCAAGATAAAAGGAGCTGGTATTAAAATCAAGAATCACCTACACAGCAAATCTGAGTACCAGAGAATAGAAATATGTGTGTCTGTGTGTATATATATATATACATATGCATATATGTGTGTATATACATATATATATATATGTATACATATACACAGACATACATTTCTAGAAATACATATGTAAACATACACATATGTCTATTAGGAGGGTATATGGGCGTGTGAATACATATGTGAGTATGTGTATAAATGTGTACAGGTATACATAGTCAGAGGGTACAGGACCAGTTGAATAGGAAGGGATGATACTTAGGTGAAATTAAGAGGTGAGAGAGGAATATAATGAGAGGAGATGGGGAGAAATAGAACGGGGTAAAATATCTCATATAGAAGGAGCAAAGGAAAACTGTTACAATGGAGAGGAAGAACAGGAAGGCAAAAGGGAATGAATCAACCTTATTCTCAATGAATTTGACTTAGGGAAGGAATGAAATACACACTAAATAGGGTATCTCACCCTACAGGAGAGTAGGGGAGAAGGGGATGGGGGGGGTGGTGATGGAAGGGAGGGCAGGCTGTGGGGGAAGGAAGTTGGAAACACCCACTTTTGTAAAGTGATAGGACCAAAGTAGAGAATAGAGCAAGTGGGGGTGGGATGGTATGGAGGGAAATATAGTCAGTCTTTCACAATATATCCACTATGGAAATGTTTTGCATAGCTACACATGTACAACCTATATTGAATTGCTTATCTTCTCAGTAAGGATGAGTGATGAGGGTGTTAGGGAAAGAATCTGGAATTCAAAGGTTTAAAATCAAATGTTTAAAAATATATTATTATTATTATTTTACATGTAACTGGGAAATAAGATATACAGGCACTGGAACATAGAGATCCATCATGCCCTACTGGAAAGTCAGAGATGGTATGGGGGAAGATATAGGAGAGAGCAGACTCGGGGAGGGGATATTCAGTGGGATTGCTGTTTTGTGGTTGTGGGTAGGGGAAAAATAGGAAAAAAATTTGTAACTCAATCTTGTGCAAATGAAAGATGTAAACTAAAAAATAAATAAACTACAAAAAGAAAGAAATTAAAGTACAGCATTCACGTTATAACATAACAACTTATCACTAAAGTGGCCACATAGTTTTCAACAAAGTAGCCACATAGTTTTAAACAAATGATATAATTCAGCAAATCCTTAACTCAATCATCCTTAAAAAGCAACTCTCAGCGACACAAAGTACAATCATTTAGTAAGTATTTAACTCAATTATCTTTAAGGAGCAAGCCTCCTTAAGGGACACAAAGTACAAAGGTCAAAGTTCTCTACCCCTAGGTCACAGTAAATCATGATCTTCTCAGTCAGCATTAAGTACCAAAGAAGAGGTCTTTTCATCTTGACTAGAGGCTGGCTTTCCAATTCCATGTTTCCTCTTCCATGGTCCCAGCTCCTGCCTGAATCTACTGAACTGTCACCTGGATTCAAAGGTAGGCAGCTCTCAGCTCCTGGTCCAGCTCTTTGTTCAGCTCTTCGTTCAGTTCCTCATCTAGTTCCACACTGAAGCTCACAGTGTCCAGTCAACCTCAAGTCCTTCACACTTTCTGTTTCTGGGAAGACATAGCTTAACAGAGCCACAATAACATTCATAAATATTGCCAGCACCATCATCAATTCACTATCTGCCTGTGAAACCAACACACACACACACACACTAACAATGTCTGAGAACTCAACACACATTATCGGTATGGTCCTAGGACCTCTGAAACCCTCCTCTAAGACTTCTGTAAATAGACAAGAAAATCCTCTTTCAGAGTTTCCAGTAAGGTCCCAGAGCTTCTGTACAAAGTATCACAAACATAAATCAACACAGACAGAACAGACAGAGTGCCAGCCTCCACAACCATTCCACTTCTCAGTTCTGCTTTCTCCCAGCTTGGGCTTCTCTTTATATATGGTCATTAGCTCCTCCCTGTTTTGCCCCTTGCTGTTGCATCAGCAAGTTCCTTCCACTGTGGGTTTCACAAGTTCTGTTTCTTAACAAAGACTTGATATAATCAAGGGCAAGATTCAACTGAAACAAGGTGCTAAGTATTTGTTTGCTTGACATTACAAAGACATCCAATTTGAAATTTCATATAAGCAGAAGAAGACACAGGAGTAAAGTCTAGGAGACAGATTGTGACTGGATATAGATAGATAGATGACGATGATTATGATAGATAGATGATAGATAGATAGATAGATAGATAGATAGATAGATAGATAGATAGATAGATAGAAAAAGATAGATAGAACTGAGAGTAACTGGCATAAAGATGATAATGAAACCCATATGAGCTGATGAGAAAGTGAAAATTTGGATTAACCAAGAAAGCATGGTTCAAATACTTCTTCAAATTCCACTCTTTTGCATGTGAATAGGGACAGAGGAGGGATATAGCAATATTAATTCATGCTTACTACTTGGTGAAGAAAATGTGAGCACAAGACAAAGAGAAGTACAAGACAATGTGTAATGAAATTGGTTAGTTATGGGGTCAGTATCAAGAAAATGAAAGTGACTTCAGAAGTGGGTAAGTAGCCCAAGAGGGCAATGAAGGGTAGAGGAATTGAAGTCATAATTAATTCAAAGAATAGACTTACATAGCCTGATACATAGGGAGAAATGGAATAATAGATGTTTATATTCAGGGGAATTTCAGAATTTTCCATCAAGAAAGTAGAAACTATACATTAATGATTAGATCCAGAGTCTATCCATGCTTTTGTCATGGCAGAATGGAGTGGAGAACTGACTCGGTAATGGGATTTAATCTGGTTGAGGAGCTAAGAGATTAGAGTGTTTGAGACAGCATCTATATGCATGATGAAACCTTCTCGTATAAGGACATGAGTTGAGGCGGAAAAGATAGTAAGCCAGATGCTGAACTTCTTAAGAAAGGAGATCAGTAGACAACAGTATCATGATTTATATATTAGGAAATGGCATTTGGTCTTATATATTGCTATCAGTTCTATAAATATCTTCAATATCAGACATTTAACAGAGATATTCATTGTGGAGATTTTCCCCCAACTGGGAGCTTTTCTTATTATGACTATATTTATTTTATTCATATCAAAACTTTTAAATTTGTCTTTATTTTTAATCTTTTATTATCATTTCATCCCTTCTTTGCTTAAAAATTTTCAGTCTAGCCATAGGTGTTAAAAGAACTATCTTTAATCTCTCCTAATTGTTTTATGATTTGACTTTTTATATTTGTATTCTTTTTCCATTTGTAACTAATTGTGATACATGGCATAAGCTGATGCTTTAAACCTAATTTTCAACAAATGTCATTGCAGTTTTCTCAGAAGTTCTTTTCAAATAGGTAATCTTTGTCCTAGTAATTTGTATTCTTGGATTTACCAAACATTAGATTCCTATAATTGACTTCTCCTTGGTCTCATGGAATTTGTTCAAATGATCAACTTTTCCATTTTTAGCTAGTTACAAATGCTTTTGATATTATTATGCATTTTAGTTTAATTTGGAGTATGTAGGCAGTACAAAGAGAGTTTTAAACCCAAAGATGCAATACACACACACACACACACACACACACACACAATTTGGAGGCAAGTTTTTAAATTCTCACACTCTGATATAAATACTATATTAACAATATAATACAATCAATCAATATAATACAGATGATATTAGCCAACTATTGAAGACACCTACTTAAGGGATAACTTGTAAAAGAGTTACTGATGAGGCTACATATGATTTGAATGGCAAATAGTAAGGAGAAAAGAATGTCTTCAAAAAGCAACTGAGAAAATTCTAAAAAGAAATAAATATAATGTAGGCTCTATTCTAATAAGCTACAGCATGTGGAAAGGGATCATCTTCATAAAATGTATACAAAAAGGAGAATGAAAAAATAGGAATTATCAATCAGTCCACAAACATTTATTAAGCACCTACTATGTGCCTGGAATTATTCTAGGCACTGGAAAAAAAAAGGAAAGGCAAAAGACTATTCCTAAGGATCTCACAGTCTAATGAAGAAAAGGCATGCAAACAACTATGTATAAAAAATTATATACAGCATAAACTAGAAATAGTCCAGAGAGAAGGCACTGGAATTAAGGGGCATCTGGAAAGGCTTTTTGGAAAAGGTGAGATTATATCCAAGACCTGAAGGAAGCCAGGAGACTGAGTTGAGCAGAACATTCTAAACATGGGAAACAGGCAGGGAAAAATTCCCAGTCTAGATAAAGCATGTCTTGTTGAAGGAACAGAGAGGAAGCCAGTGTCATTGGATTGCCAAGTATGGGTGATAATGGTGAGGAAGAGGGGAGTATATTGAAAAGTGTAAAAGAACTGGAAAGGTATTATCTCAAGCACTGCCTGTGATATATTTTTTTTTTTATCACAGACAGTGTTTTCATTTAATGATTTAATGACTAGGTAGACAAATCCTTAGAATGAGGAAGGACACATAGGAATTTTCCCAGCCTTTGTTGGGAGAACAACCAGGATATCAGGGAGAAAAGGTAAGTTATTTCATTATTCTGAGCCTTAGTTTTCTCAAATATCATATGATAGCCATGTGAATTTTAAGGTCCTTTCCAACTTAAAATTCTATGAAATTTCCAGATATTCTAACCAGTTTATATGTTAACCTGAAGGTCTTGGGAAACATATGGAGAAAATTGGCTTCCTGACAGTGGATTTGTAGCTTATATCATACAAACCAGAAATACAGAAATATGGGTGGGTGACTTGGCTCTGAGCATTTGCCGACTGCCTTCCAGTTCTAATAGTCTATGATTCAATGAAATGTAATACTTATGTCATAGTTACTGTACATATATGCTATGCATACAAATTCTACATAAACATGTCCTATGCCTTTTATAGTTAGTCGGTTTGATTTTTACTTAAAACATCCTTTATAAAAAAATGAAACAACATCACTAAATACCTGATGAATTTCTTAATTAGAATTAGAAGAAAAATATGGACTGTCATCATTGAAAATACGGATTAATTAGTATCATTATTTTCTTCCAGGGAGTAGCCCCTTAACTGATAGCCAACTTATTTTGCCAGCTGCTAGTGAGTCAATGGGCTTTTTGGGTCCATGCAAGGGGAAATTTTTTATAAGACCATATAAATGCTGTTCCATATTCAACTATTTCCTTCTGCAGTTAAGTGATACAGTAATGGAGGCAAGATTTGGATAGAAGAGATCCCTCAGCATCTGCATTACTATATGTGTGTATGTATGTGTACATGTATGTACACATACATATACACATATATCTTTATATATACACATATATGTATATATTATCAATTCATAATGGAACAAATCAGCACAATTGTTTGATGGCAAATGTATCATTTACAAACAGGTTGCCTTTTCCAAGTTAATTTGTCTATAAAAGTTTTACTGCTAGTTTGAAATGTAACTTGGCTTCTATTTGAGAGTTGATTTGATGCAGAAATGCTTGTTTTAAGGCCCTGATTTACAGAATTTAAGGATCTTGACAGAAAGCACATGATCAATTTTCAAGGCATTTAAGAATGAATATAGCAAAGTCAATTTTAAGAAGTCCTACATATGAAAGCAAAGGATGATTGCTAGCTCTGATATTTATCAGCTGTGAAACTATTTGCAAAGTACTGCATGTTTCTGACTTTGGATAAATAATTTATACTCATTGAGATTAAGTTTTCTCATCAATTAGGTAAACAAAAGAGATTGTACAAAATTGGTATTTTTCAAAGTGTGCTATGGGACCCTGAGACCATTCCAGAGGGTTCATGAGGTCAAAACATTTTTCATAATAATATGAAGATATTTTAATTTCTGATAATTTAGAGGTAGCAAGGTGGCACAATGGATTGACTTCTACAACTGGGATCAGGAAGATCTGAGTTCAAATGTGTCCTACTACACTTAATAGCTCAGTGATCAATGACAAGTCACTTAAATTCTGTCTGGCTCAGTTTTCTCCTAAATAAAATTGGGTTAATATTGGCAGCTACCATATAGGGCAATTGTGAAGATAAAAAGAGATAATAGTTGTAAAGTTCACTGTAATCTTTACAGCATTTTATAAACAGTCATATTATTATTATCAATATATTAAAATCAATAGATTTAACACATATGAATGAAAACTGTGGGTGGAGGTACTCAATAATTTTTAAGAGTATAAAATTTTGATAAATCCAAAGACTCCAGCTTCTGTGAAAAGACCTTACTATTTGACAAAAACTGCTGGGAAAATTAGAAAATAGTATGGCTGAAACTAGGTAGAGACCAACACCTTACACCATATACCAAAATAAAGTCAAAATGGGTACATGATTTAGATATAAAATTGATACTACAAGCAAACTGGGAGAGCAAGGAATAGTTTCCCTATCAGATTTAAGGAGAATGGAAGAATTTATGACCAGAATAGAGACAGAGAACATTATGAAATGCAAAATGAACAATGTTGATTACATTAAATTGAAAAGTTTTTGTACAAACAAAGCCAATGAAACCAAGATTAGGAACTGGGAAAGAATTTTTACAGCTAGTGTCTCTGATAAAGGCCTCATTTCTAAAATACATAGAGAACTGAGTCAAATATATAAGAAAACAAGTCATTTCCCAGTTGATAAATGATCACAGGATACGAACAAGCAGTTTTTAGAGGAAGAAATTAAAGCTATCTAGAAGCCTCTGTCTCTATCTTTGACTCTGTCTTTCTCTATCTATGTTGGTCCTTCTCTATCTCTGTGTCTGTCTCTGTCTCTCTGTGTTTGTCTGTCTCTATCTGTGTCTCATTGTGTCTGTCTCTCTGTCTCTGTGGGCCTTTGTCTCTGTGTCTCTCTCAGTGTCTATCTCTCTGTGTCTGTCTCTATCTCTCTGTCTCTCTGCCTCTCCGTCTCTCTGTCAATGTCTCTGTGTCAGTCTCTATCTCTCGATGTATGTAAAATACATATATATGTAAAAGATATAATCAGTACTATGGAATCTACTAAAGAATATTTTGTCATTCATTGTTGAAATTTGTCAGTTATTTGAGAATGCAAAATCATTCCTCTTTGTAATGGAAAATTCTCTAGTTGTTCAGTAAGACAATGGGGAAGTGGTACTGGGAACTGGAAAGTTTATTTTTCTCCCCTGATTTGACCTAGGATCACCTACCTTCCCTGAACTGCAGTTCCCTAAATTGTAAAAATGAAAATGTTATTTCCTTACCTCATGGAAATCTATAAGTAATGGATAAATGACTGGAAAATGCTTTACAAGATAGCCAAGTATGTGTTTAAAAAAAAACTACAAGGGTTGGGGCCATATTTTAAGATTGTGTCTACTGAGTGAGAAAAATAGAGAATTGAAGCAATAAAAGACTCCCAAAGTGCTTATGTTTCTGGATATAATATGGATAAATTTCTCATTTTTCCATCTCACTTTGAAAGTGTAACCTACTAACAATTTGGATGGGGATGGTTACTATAATTTCACCCACCAAGTATATTATTTACTCAGCCACCCTCAGCTTTGGGGTTGGTTTTTCTTCCTATCAAACTCTTATTTGTTTATCCACAGAAATGTTGTGTTTTCCCTTGTAGAGATTTGGCTGTCTGGTGCCAATTTGTGATGCCAGCAAGAGCTCTCAGGGTGTTTATTGTGCCAACTTCTTGCTTGCTTCCAACAACTTTTCATCAGCCTTTTTTTTTTTTTTAGCTCATGCTAATTTTGTTCAGATTGTAAAGGATGAGGTATTTCCACATCTGCAACCACCCAAGCTTGCTCAGTGGAAAATGATGAGGAGTTATGTTTGGTTGCCTGTTTTGGAAGCAAAAAGGGCCAAGCAGAGACAGAAAGATAAGACTTAATAGGTATAATAACTGTGACTGCCAGTTCTC
Source organism: Petaurus breviceps papuanus (assembly GCF_028583685.1). Lineage (NCBI taxonomy): Eukaryota > Metazoa > Chordata > Mammalia > Diprotodontia > Petauridae > Petaurus > Petaurus breviceps. Next base: position 6,562,061 of record NW_027185799.1, read on the forward strand.
AGACTATCATGAAACTAAGGTTGGCAGATATGAATGAACCTTACCTTGACTTGATATCATGGAAGAAACCAGTCTTCTTTTGGATGTTTGGGACTTAAAGGAGAAATCAATAAACAAAATAGGAAAGAAAATAGTGTGAAGGCAGTTAACTCTATTTCTCAATCATCCTTGGAAAAGTTGATGAAGATAAGTAAAATTAATTGAATTCTTTAGGGTCAGAAAGCTTAGCAGGCAAAGAGGACCTTGTGAGATGATTCTTAATGATCAGATGTCACAATTGATAATGCAAAGAACAACTCTCTGATGGACATACCAGTTAGTCAATCAATAATCATTTATCAAGTGCTTACAATGTGCCTACACTGTGTTAAGCACTGGGAATATAAATTCAAGCAAAAAGAAAAACAACCTTTACACTCAAGGAGCATTTATTCTAATGGGGAAGACTACATATGGGAAGGTGAAAAGGAAAGGGGGGGGGGAGGTGAAGAAGGGGGCATGATGGTAAAGTCCAGATAACTGCAGCCTAGTGGGCTATGAAGAGATCTATGAAGAGATATGAAGGGCCTTGGACTCCCTCTTAAAATGGAGGTTCTGGGAGGAGCCCTCTACCCTCCAATCAGAAAGAAAGTTTATGGGTAGGGAGAGGGGGCACTTCTAAGGTGATAGTTTCAGGCCTGAAGTGACCTTTCAAGATTAATAGTGTCAACCTTTCACAGACTTTGTTCTAAGAAAGTGACAAGCAAATTAGGTTATGTGTCCACATTTTAATTTATCTCAAGCTGGAGACATGCATTGCATGGGAGTTACAGTCCAGAACTGTCTCAATTTGAGGTTTGGGGTGCCCAGCTTATCTACCTTTTCAACAGAGGCTATCACTCCCCCCCAAGACCCCCCCCCCATACCAGACCACTCCCAGCCTTGGGCTATCTAGGCAGAAGAATCTTATCTCTACCCAAGCCTGAATAGAACTTTGATTAAATCAATTCAAGCTTTAATCAGGTTTGACCTGAATAGGAAGATTCAATCTCATTATCAATATATCCTTCTAAAGGACAGACTGAACTTAGGAAGGGGGAGGGGACTTGAGGGGAAGCTCTGAGTATCCAAGATACTGATTACTAAGAGAAATCATTTTTCATAATATTTCCTAGGACATAATGCAGAAGTACAAGCAAGTGCCATTTCCCCATTACAGGTAAAACAATCAAATAATTTTCTCATAGATTTAAAAAGAAAAGTAGGCTTAGAATTTTAAGGTTTTTTTATAAATCATATCATCCAACTCCTTTATTAATTTGCCTATAGTCACATAGGTAGTTGTAGTGCCAATGCAATATTCACAGTGCCAATGGTGACTGTAAATATGCCATCATAGTTCACAATGGCAAAATATAAGAGACTCTCCATATAGAAGACAGAAGCAAAACATTTATTAAGACATCAGAAAACAAAATCCCAACACCATGAAACTGGATCCATCATAGCAACATAGAAGTTAATACACTACAACACAGCAGGGAGTCACACCATCCCTTCCCACAAACCAACACTCACAAATCTAGTCATCTCCCTGGGGGCACCCTGTCCTCCCTCCTGCTCTAACTGCTCTTGACTCCCAGCTTCCTGTGGTTTCTACTCCATCTTTCAGCAAACTCCTCCCATCACAGGCTCCATGTGATTACATTTGATCTATTAGGGGGCAGGGAAGATCTTTGAAGCAGGGAAGGTCTTCAAATTCCCTTAGGCTTATTTATTCCCTTAGGGAAGGGAAGATCTTCAAAATCCCATTACCATTGCAGTAGTAAAATACAGAGGTAAATTTTAAACTTGTGTCCTCTAATTCCATCACCTCAACCAATATTTACTGGCCGTATGCTAGGCTCCTAAGAGGACCATATCTAGGTTCAACAAAGAGTCTAAATCAGGCCTGAACAATCATGTCATCAGGGGAAGAACTGGACCACCTACAGAATGAGAGATTAGCAACAGAACCAAAACAAACCCAGATAACTATTATGATCAACTGACTCTCTTCTACTTAGCTATTCCCCTATATATAAAGAATTTACAAGTGGCTCACAGAAGAGTCAAGGAATGAGGTTTTCCAACCTTCTTGCCTTCTCCTTCTCTTTCTTTGAGAGGGGTCTCAAGTCCCAGACTTTCCCCAAAGTTCAAAGCAATCTTTAAGAGCAGAGTACTGTTCATTCTTATGTACTGTCTCTCCTAACAATGGCAAGTATATTCCCTCTCCACCCCAGTACAATTTACTTTAAGCTTAACATATTTATTTATTTTTTCCAGTTGAGTTTTCTTGCCAGGTAGATCTTAAACTTGCTCAACTATACTCTTCAATTATATTTGGTAACATGCTCCAACTTAAATAGTTTAGTAGGTTATTTTCTTTTGGGGAGAAAAAAGTTTCTGTTCAAGTATTTGAAGTTGTTGCCTGTGGCAGCTGTCAGCAAGACAACACTTGGTACAATTAACAGCTTTACAAAAACCATTTTTTTTATCAGTTTCATTCCAAACTTTTTTTTTCCTTTTCCCTGTTAAGATTATTGCTTAACAAATCAACATTTATATTCACTTTGCAACATCTGGGCTAATTCAATTCATCCTACTTGCCTTTTATATTTTAACTTAGGCAATTCCCAAACAAAAATATCTCAGAACTAGGCCTTCAAGTTTCTCCCAGTTGCCTCCCCCCCCCCACTCCCCACTGCCATGCTTTACGTGGTTGCAGGCTGCATGCACACACAAGGTAATGAGAGGGTTAGGTGCAGGGAATATACTGGAGGAAATGCCCTCCAGCAGAAACTCAAACCTACATCCCAGGATGCACTTGGGTGCACAGAAGCTTCAAAGAGAAATCTTTCCCTTAAGGGAAATGGTAAAATTGGAGTTGGGTGAACCTCAAAGGAGTCTCAATTCACAAACATTGCTTGTGTTTGGATTTGGAATTGAATTTGGCTCCAGTGGTTGGCATCCCCTCCACTGCACTGTGAACTATACCAGGCATAGAAGAAAGGGGGTTGGGAGGGCATAGGGAAAGATGAGGAAGAGAAGAAAATTAAAATGTGGTATTAGATTTCCAGAGAATGAATAATAATGCAGCATTGGTGTAATTAAGAAAATGAGAAAATGGGAGTTTAAATTGGAAATGTCCATCTTTATCTTTTCTTTGCAAAATCCTTCCAAAAGCCTATCCACCATCTTCTTTGATCCTTCCAATTTTCCTTCACTTGCTTTTATCCCTCACTTATATAATGGATATTCAAAGTTCTTCCTCTTTTTCTAATAGACGTATCTTTAGGTAGTCATACTAAAAATCCCAGGGTATGAGAAAGTCCTGACAAGGAAAAGCAATTTCTAGTTATTACATTTCAGGGCCTTTGTACTCTCCATGATTCTTACTTTACTCTAGAAACCTTTTTAGATCATATTAATTTCATTCAAGGTATCTTCTCCTTTCTCAATCTACTCATCATTAAAGGTCTCATCCAAAGGCCAGGTCCTCTAGGAAATGTTCCTTAATCTTTTGCCCTCTACCTCTGCCTTGATCGGTGATTTTTGTTCTTTCCTTAGACTTTGAATAATGGTTCGCACCTCTCATCCTCTTAAAATATTCTAATCTTGGGGCAGCTAGGTTAGTACAGAGAATAGAGCACTGGCCCTGGAGTCAGGAGGACTTGAGTTCAAATGTGACATCAAATACTTGACATTTATTAGCTGGGTGACCTTGGGCAAGTCACTTAACTCTGATTGTCTCACCTCCCTCAAAAAAAAAGAAAAAGATGTTCTAATCTCTTTTAAAAATAATTGCATATATGTATTGCATGTACCTGCCGAATTCCAAACTATAGTGGGGCTAATTACCTTTATTTTTCCTATATCCCAACACTGATATTAAAGAATAAACTAATAAAGTGAATAAATGATGAAGCATTATCATATATGCTATTTCAGTAAAGTTAAACAAAGGGTATATGTGAGCTCATATTCTTGTGATTAATAAAATTGAACACCATTTTATATAATGGATATTTTCCTGAAAAGTTATTTGTAAATAAAAACTTTTAAATCTGAATTGTATTTTAAATGCCCCAGATCAGTGTGTTATTTTTGTAAAATGAATAATACTCCTGTAAATCAAATGTTTTCCTCTCATTATTTGGTCATTCTCCTAAAAATCTAAACTAAGACAAAATAAGAAAAGAAAGAAAAACAAAATATCAAAAAGGGGAAAATGTGTATTATTACAAAAAGAACAAAGATGGACAAAAATTGGAGTCATAGGCTTATATATAGATGGGACTTTAGAGGACATCTATCTCAGTCCCCTTATTTTATGGACAATGAACTGAAAGAGGTTAAGTGACTTTTCCAAAGGCACAGAGATGGCAAGGTTATTTGAACCTAGCTCCTTAGTCTATAGACCCATTATTCTGTAGTACGAGTGAAAGGACAAGGATTTAAATGCTGACTCTACTACTCTTGTGTGACCTTAAGTAAGTCATTTCCCCTCTCAAGGCCTCAGTTTCTTCATCTGTAAAATATTAGTTTTAAATCACTGCTGCTGCTGCTGCTATTGTTACTACTTCTACTCTTCCACCTCCTCCTGCTCCTACTACTATTACTACTATTACTACTATTCCTATCTATCATTTTCAGAGTGCCAAACACTATGCTAAGTTCTTTATAAATATTATCTCAATCCTCACAATAACACTGAAAGTAGGTTCTAGTATCACTCCAATTTTACAGCTAAGGTAACGGACGCAAACAGACTTTCCCTCAAGTTGTAAGCTAAGTAATAGCTTGCCCAAAGTCACTACATGATCTCTAAGACCTACACAGTCTCTAAGATCTTTCCATCTCTAAATCTCAAGATTTAGGAATGAAAGATTTGTGATTGAGTACAATCCCTGATATTTACTTCTGTGGCCATATCACTTAATTTTTTGGAGTCTCTGTTTCCTTCTCTGTAAAAATGAATTGTGTAATGTATGTCTTGACTTCTGATAAAGTCACTGGAAGAATCAAATGAGACAGAGGCTATGACAATACTATACATAAGTTAAAGGGATCATTTTATATGTCAGGCAGTCATATGAGATGATGGTTTTGGGGAGACCCAAAGACCTCTTGGGAATAATCATAGCTAAACATTATCCTACTTTAATGAACACAAAAAGGATTCAAATGAATAAGTCCTAACACAATCCCTCATCAGATATGAAGGGATTGTGAAGAAGAATTATCTTCATAATGAGAGTATACAGAAATGGTCTAGACTTGAGGATAGCCACAGTGTCTACTTAATAATGGAATCTTTTAGTGGGTAGAACAATGTTCCATACATTGCTACTGAACAAAAATTTGTTAGATAAATAAATCTCTTCTGACCACTACAAATTTAGTTATACTGGTTATGTGGTATATTGTTCTCTCTGAGTTCCACACTCTGGAACTGCCAAGCAAAGAAAAAGCTATCTCTAAAATTTTATATATTCCCAATCCATAGAAAGGTTCCTTGACCATGGGCTAGGTCTGTGTTTTACTGATGAAGAGAACTCCTGGAATCAAAATTCTTTCCAGGGGGTGTAAAATTATTTTACATTTACAAATAGTTTAGTGGATTTTTTTTTCTTTTTTCTTTTTGGAGAGAGAAGGCAGGGCAATTGGGGTGAAGTGACTTGCCCAAGACTTAACGGCTAGTAAGTATTAAGTGTCTGAGGCCAGATTTGAACTCAGGTCCTCCTGACTTCAGGGCTAAGTGCTCTATTCACTGCGCCACCTAGCCACCATTTTTGTGGAATTTTTAAAAGGAATTTGGATACACTGTAACTAGAACTAATCTTTTTAAAAGAGATTTCTTCTTTAACATAAGAATCAATTAGCAGACTTTTTTTCATACTTAATACACCAGGTAAAGCCAAAACTTAGACAAGGAAACTAGGGATTTGTCTCAGGCACCCATATTTGAAGAATACTTTGTCCCATAGACTTGGTCTCTCTTCAAATATTTTTGAATTGCTAAAAAAAAAAAAACTGCATAATGAACTTGGCCCAGAATTGAATAAGAGGAAAGAATTAGTTGATTTGCATTTGGAAAACTATAAAGCACTTTCAACAACCACAAATATCTTCCTGAAGCAAATTTTTGCCTTTATAACATCAATATTCTTCAATTAATGCTATGTAATTAAGATGCATGGAATATCATAACCTCTAAAGAATAAAAATTACGGCTCATCCAAATGGCAATGGAGAAACAGGTAAAAATAGATATAAATAGGCTGAAGTATATTAACAATAATCTATTAGATGCAAACATAATGTGAAGAGGTAGCATCAAAGAGATGAGATGAGCGGGTGGGCTGGTTACACAGTGAGACTGTAGGGGAGAATTGATGAAGATTCTGTGTGTATTATTTGTACCCATGTAGTATTATAGTGTGAAGAAAATGAGGCATCTCCCAGCATGTTGGATGTAACTTTTATGGGAGATTTACAGGAGGGAATGAATAAAAGTCCCAACTGATGAAAATATATAGTCAAGATTTTGAGCTGTGTCAGTGGAAAGAATTTAGTCACAAATCCACTGACATACTGAAGTGTGATATTTTGGGTTTGTAAGGGGATGCAAAAAAAGTTTTGTTTTTTATCTCAAAGAGCTTAAAATCTAAGGAGACTCAACTAAAGAACATAAATAAAACACTTAGAATACTTAAGAGCTATATTTTATAGCTAGCAGCTAGGTAACACAGTGGATAGAATGCTGAGCCTGGAGTCAGGAACACTCATCTTCATGAGTTCAAATCTAGAAGCAGACACTACCTGTTTTTGTGAAAGTCACTTAACTCTGTTTGCCTCAGTTCCTCATCTGTAAAAAGGGGTGTAGAAGGAAATGACAAAGCACTCAAGTATCTTTGCCAAGAAAATTCCAAATGGGGTCATGAAGAGTTGGACACAACCCAAATGACTGAACACATCACAGCACAAATATTGTATAGCATTGAAAATAAAGTATTTATTTCTAATTAATAACATTCATTGACATTCACATGGTTCTTTTAAATGTACTTGGGTTGCTTAAGTAGGCTAACAATTTTTCCAGTATTATTCTTTATCCTACTCATTTATCTAGCCTTTCTTCAAGAAGAATCATCACAGACTGAATTGATGCAGTCTGAATTAATGAGGTCGACTTGCATAGCAAAACATCCCTGAGACACAAGAAGACCACATAGATAGAAGAAACTGAGTTGTGAGATCACTCAGACAACTAGACTTAAAATTTGAAACAACTCACTTTGCTGTCTGATTCTATTAAATTGTGGCAAACTGTTACTTCCTGTGTTTTGGGGAATGGTGGGGCTAAGGGCAAGTCTTGTGAAAAGGCCCAATAAGAGGTCTCAAACATCAAACATCTCTTACAAAAGAGTATTTCAATGATTTAAGTATAAACAAATTAGGAACAGTATTTGGATTTAATTTTAAATCCCTGTGAACTTAAAAATGGGAAAGAATCAAGAAGCTTAGAATATTATAGACAATAAGCATTATGTTACTCTTCATCTACTTGGTGGGCCCAGAAAGTTGGTTGAACTATCTCCATTCTTAAGCATAGATTTAGAATTGAAAGGAACATTAAAGGGCATCTAGTCCACTGCTTTCCCTTCCCCTTAGCCAATGGAAGAGCTATGATTCATACTCAGTCCTTTTATCTCTAAATCTAGTACTCTTCCTTCTTTTACTTGTTATTTGGTGATGAAATAAAATAAGTGCCCCAAGTGAATTCTAATGCATTCTGATTTGGCTCCACAGTAGCATCTCAGAAGATTTCAGTCATACTTTGTGTTTTGTCTAAATGAAAAAAAAAAACAGCTTTATGCTCACTAACAGGCCTAGAGATTTCTAAACTGTTTTCCAGAAGTCTACAAAAATTAAAAACCCAAACCCCAAGAAGCACCACTTAGGTTTCTTCTATAAAACAGAGGGGAAAAAAAGGGTATGACCATCCATGCCTTGATTCTAATTGTTATTGGGTGGTAGAAGAAAAGAGATTGTCACACATTTGTTTTAACTAAACCATTTCTTAATAAAACATAAAGTAAATTTTGCCTAACATCTCCTGCTTCATTTGTTAGCTTTGACGTCATTGTTTCTCATTCTATTAACATTTCTCATGGGACAAGTCTGTGAATATTAACAAATTCTTACAAAAGCCCAGTAACAGAATATTTTCTTATTCCTTTCTTCCTTTCAATTAGAGCTGTACTGTAATTTTTACACTTGGACCAAGAGGCACAAAGCCTAGAGAGTTGATTCCAAGATGCTATGAGACCATTGCTGGTATAGATGTCAAAGGAAGGGCTCAGAAGAAACTCATGTTGTATATAGTCATTGGGGTGCAACAGAAAGAATCCCCCTGGGGCACTGTAAAGTTCCTGCTAGGGAGACTTCTAACAGGGAGGAATGAAGAGGGCCCAGACCATAGAGGTGTTCTCTTGGGGTGCAGTCTCCTGGTGGAAGAAATACTCCATATGGTAAGCTCCTCTTTTGTTTAGGCTTCCCTTCTGGTGCTTAAATTTAGTTGTAGGCTGAGTTGTAGCACTAACTTCTAAATTATACAACTCTAGAACAAAGACTCAGTCACTCTGTTCTATTCCTAACTTTTATCAGACTGTTAATAACACAAGATAGTAAAGTTGTTGGAAAAATTAAGATACATATTTTATGTTGGATTTTATCAGTTAGATGACTATGATTTTAACATTTACATAATACCTCTTGATTCACATAGAATTTAAGATTGTCTAATCCCAATCTTTTGTTTTATGAACCCCAGAGAAATTAAGTAATGACTGCCAGGTCTATATGTCCAGCTCTAGTCTTTCTCCTGAGCTCCCGTTCCACACACCAATTGTCTATTAGAAATTCCAAAGTCAATGTCTCATAGGCATACCAAAATTAATGCTTCTAAAATAGTCCTCATTATTTTTCCTCTTAATCTACCCCCTCTTCTGAATTAGCCTATTGTTGATGAGAGAAGCTCCATTCTTCCTCCATTAGAATGTAAGTTCCTTGAAGGCTGGTACTGTTGTGCCTTTGTAATTCTAGTCCTTAGCATTATGCATAGAGAAGAGCAGGTTAAATGCTTTATAGTTTAATTTAAATGCTTGATAGTTGATTGATTATGCCAGGTTCCAGGCTTCTTTTCATTGTTTAAATGAACCTCTGCTTAGTAATGAAATACAAGACTTGGAGTTTATTCTCTTTTCTAATTTGGCCTGATCTGTAATGCTCCCATCATGAAACAATATGGCACTTGCCTCAAGGGACTGCTGAGAATAGATGGATAAATGATGGAAACATGATTTATGTTGGCAAGGAATGATGCTTATGGTGATCATAGACTTGAATGAACAGAGCAATCTAGTGCCTTGTAGTAGCTGGGAGAATCAAATGTCATGAACCTCAAATCTCTCCTGCTAGTGTTCCAGCAATTCTAAGCAGTAAAGCCTAGTGTTTGTATCTCCAGTGTAAGGACAGTGGCACGTTAACAAGTGCTTCTAGAATGAAGAAGAAGTACATTTCTAGGGAAGCGGCAATGAAGTACAAATTCAAATTGGCTCTAAGAGATGGCAAGGGGACTCTCAAATAATATCAATTTTAAGTAAAGCTCATTTTGCCACCAAAGTCTATAGCAACTGAAAAGTCCTAATTTGGCTATATCTTTCCTGTCAGTCCCTCAGCCTGGGCCCTAATCTATTTTGGAATCGATTGATTAGTTACAAAAACATAAACATCATTGATGTATCTGACAATAGTTAAAACTGGAAGAATGAACCTAGGACCAGATATGTGAAATGATTTATCCAAGATCATACTATAGCACGGAATAGGGAATGGAATCAAACAGAGATTTTCCAATTTGTGGGGTTAGTCCACAATTCTCCTACTAAAATGTGCTTCTAGAAATCAAATTCCAAAGCTTTGACAGCTTACCCTCCAGACCCTTCATGAGATACCACAGAAAAGCTTTTGATTTATTCAGTGTATCTAAGAACAAAGTAATATAGTTGTTCCTCCTATTTCCAGGTCGTTTTAAAAGACAGTTGGAACAATCTAATATAAGTAGGCTTCTGTCTTTTTGAGGGGAGGGGGGTTAGCGAGGGGAATGAGGAATGATATTTGAAGCCAAATCAAGTGGATTTTTTTAATGGTGCCCATTTATCTATATAGATGGAAACTTTGTTATCTAATTACAATACATTTTATTCTTAGTATATCTAATTTTTAAAGAGTTTCCCTCTCCAAGAAGTTCCTTATTGTTATTATTTATCAGATATACCTAGGATCTGCTGGTCTTTATCCATGGAGGAAATTTAATTGGTCCATTCAAGTGTGTTCTGATCACACACAGCTTGAGTAGTTCATTACTTTGAAAAACATACACTGTGGTTTAACTTCTTTGTGCTTCTTTTATTTGCATTGGAGGCATCCCACCCACCTAGCCCTACAAGTGATCACAAGTCAGCCCTTCCCCTTCCAGTAGAACTTCAGATAAATTTCTTCTTAAATATGAAGGCAATCTTCTTAGATGATCCTAGAACTTCTAGCTTGATGATATGCAAACACCAGCATAATTCATCATGTTTATGACAGCTGTAACTCTAAATGATTTTCAAAATTATTCAACATTTTAAAAAAGAATTCAAAGCATTATATCATTCTAGACTTGGCTGATTTCTTATAGATTTTTTTTTCTGAGACAAATAATTTCCATACAAGCAATTGACTAAGCCATGTAAGTAATCTAATCAGTTGTTAGAGGATAGGAATAAAGGTTATATTAGTGATTTCATTGGAAGAAGGAACTCCCAGGTGATAACTCCCTTTAGCAATGTAGTTTTGGCCTCATACCAACAACTCAGCGTTGCCTAGAGTTTTGAGAGGGTAAGTAAATGTGCTGGGGGTCACAGAGACAAAAATGTATCACAAGGTATGTAACCTCAAGTCTCCTCTCTTCTCTCTTCCCCTCCCCTCTATCTTTCTTGCCTTTCTCTCCCTCTCCTTTTTTTGTCTCTCTCTATTTCTCTCTGTGACTGTCTCTTTACCTCTCCTACACTATGCTGCCTCTTTATTGGTTATTAGATGACTAGAATATCAGATGGATTAATTTTCAATTAATTAGATTAAACAGATTAATTAATTGAATGGATTGTATGATAAAAGATCTCAAGATGTAAACAATCCTAGAGGACATAAAATGCAACTCTTATTTTATAGATGAAAAAAACTGAGACCTGGAGAGTTTAAACCATTTTGCCAAGGTTAGACAAGAAGCACCTAACAAAATCAAGTTGAAAATACAGGTCCTTGGACTTTGATGTCAGAGCTCTTTTCCTTCTACCAAGTCTGTGTGACATGATTTTGTGTTCTCATTTGCTGTATTTTACTCTCCTGATTAAAAAAAACAACAACAACAATATTTTATCAGAAGTAGTGTGAAGATCAATGATAAGGTTCTGTACTCCCTCATTTCAGTTATCAATTTAACTTTAGAACATAGTTCAGTTATTCTGAAAGAAATTTTTGTTTTTGGTAATTTTTAAAATTTATTTCTCCTCCACTTCTTTTGGAGAGGAACCAGCAATCTGCTTTGTTCTTCTCCTGTGAATTAATAAAGGAGAACACCCTCTCCCACCCCAGTAGCCAAATAATTCATATAAAATTTAGTTTATTATCCAGACCTACAGTTTCATCATTATAGGGAATTCTGGTATGTAAACCCTCTCCATTAATGTAAATTAACAACTTGGCTGAAATTTCTAGTCCTTAAAGAATTACCTGAGGACCTGAGAGTTTAAGTGACTTTACATAGCTGGTATGCCACAGAGGTAAAACTTGAACCCATATCTTTCTGACTCAAAAACTGGTTCACTACATGCTACACAATATACCTACTATGTGGAGTGTGACAGTCTAATCTACACATACACTCACCAAATAATTACCATTCTAAACATAATTTTCAGGTTAAATCAAACACTGACAAATACGTTATTCAGTCATTTTCAGTCATGTCTGGATCTTCATGACCCTATTTGGGGTTTTCTTGTCAAAAATTCTGGAGTAGTTTGCTATTTCCTTCTCCAGCTCATTTTATAGATGAGGAAACTGAGGTAAACAGGGTTAAATGACTTTCCCAGGGTCACAAAGAGAGTAAGTGTCTGAGGCCAGATTTGAACTCAAGAAGATGAATCTTCCTGACTACAGACCCAGTACTCTCTCCAGTGCCCCTCCTAGTAATTCTGACAATAGCTTTACTTACATATGTTAATTCAAGCCTATGACCTTACTGCCTTGTACCTCTTAATATCAACCACAGATTTTCACATAGTTCTATTCACATAGTAAAGGCTCAATAAACATTTGGGGAATGATTGAATGAATGAATTACTCATATGACTCAGGTCATACCCTGAGTAATTGTCTGAATAGGGTTTGAATTCAAGTTTTCTTGAATTCTAAGCCTTGTATCCTAAGCTAATATATCTCTCAGATCAAAACAAACAAAGCAAATCAAAACAGCCACAACAAGAACAACAAAAATACAAGCAGGCAAGAAGCACCTTAAGTTAGATATTTTGTCTCCATAAATTTTCAAATTCCATCAGCAGAGAATATAACTAACCAATACAATTTACCATTCTTTCTTTTCCAGTATGCCAGCAATATTAGATACACACAACTGCCCTTAATAGGATGATCCCTGAATTTCCCTGAACATTTTACTCAATTAAAAATTAAACTAAATCCAACTTTTTTCCCTTTTAGCCACACATCACTAATATGTTTCTTTCAGTCACAGCCACTCTATTTCACTATAGAAATAACTTAATAGTGAGAAATGCTTCCCAGGGAAGAACAGGGCATACATGTGACAAAAATGAGTGAGTGATATTTAGAGAGAAAGGAAGTTAAAATTCAGGTTAATTATTACTCTACACTACTTCTATCATCAGAGCTTTCAGGTCCTAATGCTAATGGATATGGACAGTTGATTGTAAGTGGCAGAAAGTAGCTTTTTTTCCTAGATTTAAATATTTTATGCTAATATTAATGCCATTTTTGTTTGTTTGTTTGGGGGAGGAAGGAAAGGGTAGTATACAAATTGACCTCTGTAGGTTAAGATTTCCCCATTCAAAATACAAACCACAAACTATGTTTTGGAAAGCGTCCAACTTAATCAGGGACACAATAGTAAACAGAGAATTAGATCTAGAATCTTGCAAACAAGATTATAGGTTCCTCAGTGGAAAGGACCATCTCTACTATTTATTTTGTATCTTCTCACAGAATCTGGTAAAGTCTAATTTATGAGGTAGGTGTTCAAAAATGCTTAGTTAGGCTGAATTGGTACAATGTTCTTTATGTAATAAATGCTTAAAGATTTCTCAGACTGAACAAAATTAGTAATGTAGATGCTATCACACCAAAAGGAAAAAATTTCAACATTCTCTTTGGGCCAAAGGTAAACCTATCCTTCTAGCCTTCTAACATCTGTCTACACCTCAAATCATGGTGCTGTTGAATGAAACTCATTAAGAGGTTGAACAGCAATGTTGGCTGATGGAATTTTAGAAGTATATGATTAATTTCCCAAATCTCACAAGTCTGTTCTTTTATTTCTCAAAACATACACATTTTTTCTCTTTGAACTACAAGCTATTACTCAAATACAACCATTAAGGATTAAGTAGATGTGAAATCTAAAACTTTTGGGACAAAATGCAAGTGACTCTTAAGTTGCAAGTTTTATAGAGAGGACAGTAAAAAGGAGATAAATTATTATGACACTTAATGTTTAATTTTCAAAAGAAATATGCCATTAAAATAATTTCCAGTCCTTATCATGGACTATTAAACTTAGACAAGTTTCATACTGGGGGGTCTATTTTGAGCAGACAGTAACTGAGAATTTTTAATTCTCAGGTTTGATTCACCCCTACCAACCTTGCACAGAAGTCAACTGAAGAAGCCATTTGACTATCAACCTGTCAGTTTATTTATGGTGACAGCTAGAGTTCTTTCCAAATCATTCTGGACCAACTGAACTTCACACATTCACCCACCATCTTAGTAATTCTATTCCTGATATTCCAATTTAAAATCAAATAAATAAGCACTTATCATGTGCCTGTTGTGTGTCAAACATCGAGAATATTAAAAAAAAAAAAAACAAAAAAAAAAACTCTTCTCTCAAACTGCTTACGTTCTCCTAGGAGGAAACAACTTGTACTCAGATAAGTAAATACAAAATAAATATCAATCAATAAATATATATTTACTGATGCACCTACTATGTGTAGGGCACCGTGCTAAGTGGTGTAGATACAAAAAAAGGCAAAAGATACTCCCTGCCTTCAAGGAGCCCACAACCTATTACCTAAAATACAAAATATTTTTAGAGTGGGACAAGAACTAAAAACTGGGAGGGTGGAGAGGGGAGACTTAGAAGGGGGAAGTGGTCATATAGAGCTTGTAGGAAGTGGTATTTGAGCTGAGCCTTTAAGAAAGCAAGCTCTTCCAAAAAATAAGGATAACCTGTGCAAAGGCATGGACACAAGAAAGAAATGTCGTGTCTGTAAACACTGAGTAAGGCAATTTGTCTGGAGCATAGAGGAAGAACAGGAAGGGTAGCAATAAGTAATAAAACTGGAGTGAAAGATGAGGCAAAGCCCTCAGAAGGAACTTTAAGTGCCAAAGGGAGGAATGCCTTTTATTCTGATGTACTATCTTCAAGGGCTGGGGAAAAATGGCTATTAGTTGCATTGTGAAAAGTAGGGTAGGGATAATGGGGTTCTACAACCTCTTTGATTCTCTTGGTGAAGGGATGCCAATATCTCCAGATTCTATTCTCTTCATGACAAAAAGGGCTTCCATTCAGCTTCTTCACCACCCCACTAAACCTCCCCACACACTCACCTCTTTAAGATACATAAGCAAATTATATGCTTTTTCTATCCATCTCATGGGGCATCTAGGTGGTGAAGTGGATGGAGTACAGGGCCTGGAATAAAGAAGGCTCATCTTTGTGAGTTCCAATCAGACACTTACTAGCTGCATAACCCTAGGGAAGTCACTTAACCTTGCTTCAGTTTCCTCATCTGTAAAATGAGCTGGAGAAGGAAATGGCAAACCGCCCTAATATCTTTGCCAACAAAACCCCAAATGGGGTCATGAAGAGTTGGACAAAACTGAAAATGACTGAAAATGCATCTCATATTTCTCATTGGTTTTCTCTGTACCTCATAAAAGCCTAGGCCGAAGGATCTTAGGACTATTCGTATACAGGGAGTAGCTATCCCTCTCCACCATCTGCCTGTGAGAATGGGCTCATTGTCCATTACAGACAGCTTGAACTGCTCATTAGCCTTTGATAGCTCTTGAAGGACAATGAGACATCTCTCCTCTCACTGCTTCTCTTGCCTACTAACCCCATGTACCAACTTCAACCTTCCTAGGTAATTGTGTGTTAACTGTATGTCTAAGTAACTCTTTGATTAAATCCCACATATCCATCAAAATATAATGTGATACTTGTTTTAGTTCTTTGTCTCCCCTATAAATAGCACGTAGAAGAGTATATGGTATATAATATTTACTTAGAGGCAGTAAGGTGTGGGTAAGGGTTCAGTGGATAGAACACCGGCCCTAGAGTAAGGATGATTTGAGTTCAAATATGGCCTCAGACACTTCCTAGGTGTATAACCCTAGGGAAGTCACTTAACCTTGCTTCAGTTTTCGCATCTGTAAAAAGAGTTGGAGAAGGAAATGGCAAACCATTCCAATATCTTTTCCAAGATAACCTCCAAATGGGGTCATAAAGAGTCACATACAACTAATAGATGAAACAACATTTTGTAACAATTAAGTGACTCAGTGGATAAGAGTACTGGGTCTGAAGTCAGGAAAATTTGTTTTCTTGAGTTCAAATCTGGCCTAAGACACTTACTAGTTGTATGACCCTGGACAAGTCATTTAATCCTGTTTTGTTTTGTTTTGCTTTTTTTTTCCTATCCCTCATCTGAGCTGGAGAAGGAAATAACAAACCTTTTCAGTGTCTTTTTCAAAAAAAACCCCAAACGGGATCAGAAAGGGTCAGATATGACTCCGATGTCTGAAAAACAACAACAGGCAGTAAAGGGGCTCAGTGGATAGTGAACTGGGCTTGTACTCAGGAAGGGAAGAATTCAAATCTAGCCACAGATCCTTAGTAGTTCTGTGACCCTGGGCAAGTTGCTTGACCTCTGTCTGCCTCAGTTTACAGACCTGCTGCAAAATGAAGAAAACAATTACACCTACCTTGCAGGACAATTGTGAGGATAAAATAAGACAGCTCATATTTTTTATTTTGGTTATTCAGTCATTTTTCAGTCATGTCCAAGTCTTTATGACCCTATTTGGGGTATTCTTGAATGGCTTGCCATTTCCTTCTCTAGCTCATTTTACAGATGAGGAAACTGAGGTTAACAGGGATAAGTGACCTGCCCAGGATCAGCTAGTAAGTGTCTAAGGACAGATTTAAATTCAGGTGTTCCTGACTCCAAGGCTAGCACTGTATCCATCATTCCACCTAGCTGTCCTAAGAGAGCACATGACCTGGCACACAGCAGAAATTTAATAAATGTTTGTTTCCTTCCTTCCTATTTTATGGATGTATGACTTTGTTTCCTTTAGCAACCCCTTCATTAGCATATATTAAAATTTGTCTATGCCTTATTAGAGAGTCTATATTAATTGCTGTGGTTAACAAAATCATCACTTGGGGCAGCTAGGTAGCACAGTGAGTAAAGTGCAGGCCCCAGAGTTGGGAGGACCTGAGTTCGATTCCATCCTCAGACACTTAACACCCCCACACACAAAACAAAACAAACTAGCCCTGTAATCTTGGACAAGTTACTTAATCCCAATTGCCCTCCAAAAAAAAATCATCACTGGTGGTCAGCCCTACGTTCTTCATACATGTCATTGTATCTCCCATCCCTTTGCTTAGACTGTCCCCCATGACTGGAATGCAATCCTTTCCTAGACTCCATCAAAGGTCAGCTCAAGTGAAAGCTCCTACAAAAATCAATTCCTAATTAATCCAGGTAATAGATCCTCATCCCTAAACAAATTACCTTATATTTACTTTATATTTATTTTATGTGTACATGTGTACATATTGTATCCTCCAACAGAATGTAAGTTCCTTGAAGGCATAGCCTATTCTGGCTTTGATCTCATGATATTGACTGACATTTAATAGTCACTTTATAAATGTTTCTTGGCTAAGTTATTGAACTTAACTCCTCCATATCTGAGAAAACAGGTACACATACTCCATCACTGAGCATGTATTCATAGGCTTTCAAGATTATGAAGACGTGCCAGTCTTCTGCCCCACTACCATCACTTTTAAGTGCACTGGGTCACCATCATACCACAATGTAACATTAAACAAGGATGGTAGTGGATGATTTCGTTCATCATATAAATTCAATAAAAATGTGTTGATTTATTGTTGATCATGGATTCACTGAGTCATCCACAAAGTTTTGCACAATGGTTTACATTCATGCAATAGTTGATAAGGAGTTATAAGGTCATCTATTGCTATTTAACCTACTAAAGCTAAATGGTTTGTACAAGGACAGAACCAGCAATTTCACCCCACTAATCTAAATACAGCTTAACATCCCACATTTTTATTCTTCTTGAGATCAGATAATATTAACATTTTTCCCCATTGATATTAACATTTTCATCACCTTCTTATTCACTTCAGGTTTCCCAAATGTTTGCTCTTTGGCTATAACTATTTACTATCTGGACCCAATGTAGCTGCTATAACAAAAAGTCTATTATATCTACAAGGTGGAATCCTGAGGTATAAGTTAATACGATTTCTCCTCTATGAATGAGTATGAGTTTTTATGAAGAACTTCTTTGCTGAAAAGTTAAATAATGCTTCCTCTGTGGAGACATCCCAGATCATCCCAGCTGGTTAAAAAATAATTCCCTTCAGATATATCATAATGTACTTGTTTGCATTTTTTTAAATGTGCTTTTTTATTTTTGTTATAGCAATTTCTGCTTGTCTCTTGTGCCACTACTACACCATGAGCTCCAAGACGGCATAGACTACAAACAATACATATTTTTCAGCACCAAATATTCTCTAAATTCCAGTTCTGTTATGTTCAACTCTTTGACCCCATTTAGGGTTTTCTTGGAAGAGTTGTTGTTTCCTTCTACAATTCATTTTACAGATGAGGAACTGAGGCAAATAGAGTTAAATGACTTGCCCATGGTCACACCGCTAGTTAGTGTCTGAGACCAGATTGAAATTCACAAAGATGAGTCTTTCTGATTTCAGGTCTGATACTCTATCTCCTGAGCCACCTAAATGCCCCATTCTTTAAGCAGAAGTCACTTAATGTCTGTGGAAATTGTGAATATTTCATGAAGTAAGAGAAGAAGGGATGGGAAGAGAAGAAAATCAGGTAAGATAATAAGAAAAATCTCTATAAGATAAGCCTGTGACCTCAGCAAGCATAATAATGAGAGTCCTAGTAAAGAACAATGTGAGTTCATATTCTCTAGAGTTTTTAAAGAAGTGGCCATGTAGCTTCTTACGTTGTTTCAATATTTTTTCTGCCTAAGAAAGTGTTGCACTTTGAAAAGCCTTCCAAGATCATGTACTGTTTGGTTGTCAAGACTTCTGGGCTGTGTTTTCCTACCAGCAAAATTGAATATACATCTCCTATCACCTTTCCAGAAATGATAAATAAGAAGTTCATTGACTGCTCCTTCCCCAAGAAAGATCACATAAAGCCAACTATTGTTAGGATTATCAAAGAATGCCCCCATCTCCAGAAACTAAAGATTTTGGTGGGTTTTTTCCCCCTAGAATACATAGAAATAATTTACTTATTCTCATTTGAAAACTGTTTTATAAGAATAAAATTTTGTTTCTAGTCTCTCAAGAAAAGTGAATATGTGTGTATACACATGACTTTTCTGTACAAACTTCATGGAAATTAGAAGCAAAAGTATTTTAATAAAAACACCTGAAAAAATAAAATTAAGAAACACTCTTTGGTAAGTAACCAGTCCTTAAAAATAATGCATTTTAAAACACACATTCACTAGACTCCATGAAAAGAATGAAGAGGTTGAGATGCTTTTAAGAATACAATAAATTCAAAATGATAAAAATAAACTTTATAGCAATTATGTTCTACACTTAACACATGTATCAATGAGCATCTATTAAGTGCCTATGAGATGCTGGGGAAAAAATAAAAAGAAATGATTCCTATCCTGAAAATTCTTACATTCTACTAGGGGCTACAACATTACACATGTAAAATATATTTAAAAAATAAATATAAGGCAATTTTAAAAAGAAGGAGCTATCAGTAGCTAAGAACATCAGAAAAGGTCTCATGTACAAAATGGTGGTTGAGTTGGGTTGAGTATAATAGTGCAAGATGAGGAGAGTGTTTTTCCATTCCACATTCCAGGTGTGTGGTCTAACCTGTGCAAATTCATGGGAGTGGGAGTTGGAATGTCATATTTGAGGAAAGGAAAGAAAGCCAGTTTGGCTGAACTATAATATAAGGTGCATGAAGAGGAATAATGTATAATACTCCTGGAAAATTGGTTAGAATCAGACTATGAAGGGTTTTAAATGTCAATAAGAGGAATTTGTGTTTGATCTTAGAACTCATGGGGAAGCAAGGAATATTTCTGTAATGCCAGCCATCAGGAAAGTTGAAGCTGGATGATTCTCTTGGACTTAGAAATCAATATAATGAGTCATTGAAAGTGGGGAACTCCCAGGTTGCCTAAGTATGCCTCCTAAGTAAAGGTGAACAAACCCAGATTGAAAACATAGCAAGTTGAATCTTCAATGTTGATTACTAGTGGGTTCAAGACCAAATTTAATCTTTGTACATCCAGTCTTGAGCCAACAGATTTTACTGATATGAGGAGTAAGGAGTAACATGAGCAGATCACTGTTTTTATGGTGGCCATGGGGGGAATCTTTGAACTTATAGATAGCTTATTTTTACATCACCTAAATTTCCCCTATGTACCTCCCTTTGACTCCTTCAATAAAACTATTATATATAACAATGTTTTTTTTTTGCTTTTTGGAGGGTGGAGGACAGGGCAATTGGGGTTAAGTGATTTGCCCAAGGACACACAGCTAGTAAGTGTTAACTGTGTGAGGCTGGATTTGAACTCAGGTCCTCTTGACTCCAAGGCTGGTGCTCTATTCATTGCACCACCTAGCTGCCCCATATATATAACAATTTTAAAAGAAGGAAGAAAAAGAAAAAAAATCAGCAAAAATAAACAATACATTAGAAAAATATCTGATAATATGTACAATGTTCCACACCAGTGGTTGCCCTGTTGTTGTTCAGTCATTTTAATTGTGTCTGACACTCCATGTGATGTTTTCCTGGCAAAGCTACTGGTAGCGTTAGCCATGTTGTCCAGCTCATTTTATAGATATGGAGACTGAGGCAAATGGTGTTAAATGACTTGCCCAAGGTCATATAGCTACTAAATGTCAGAGGCAGGTTTTAAATCAGGTCTCTCTGATTCCAGACCCAGCACTCTATACACTGTGATTCTGCAAAGGAGAAGGGGGAAGATATATCATATATCTTTTCTTTGAGTCAAAGCTGTTCTCTGTAATTTTGCAGCACTCATTTTTATTCTTTTGCAGTTGCAATTCTTCCCATTTGCATTATTTCTGTCCTTATGTATACTATTTCCTAGGGCAGTTAGGTGGTGCAGTGGCTAGGGCACTGGGCCTGGTATTGTGAGGACCAGAGTTTGAATCCAACCTCAAATACTTACTAGTTGTGTGAACCTGGGTAAATCACTTAATCCTGTTTGCCTCAGTTTCTCATCTATAAAATGACCTGGAGAAGGAAATGGCAAATCATATCAGTATCTTTGCCAAGAAAATACCAAATAGCATCACACAAAGAGTCAGGCATGAGTGAAAACAACTTAATAGCATCAGTGAGAACATTTTTCTTGGCTTTCCTTGATTTTGCATCAGTTCTTGTAAATCTTTGCATGTTTTTTCTGTATTCATTAAACTCATTTTTCTTATAGCACATTACTGTTGCATTACATTCATATACCATAATTTGTTTAATCATTATTTTATGTTAAAAATATCACTCCATATACATACTTTGTAAAATGTTTAATAAAATAAGAATTTTTTTTCTGAATCTAATAAGATAATCTTCTATTCATTTTGTGTCCTCAGTTTTGCTGGTACATAACTGAGCAGAGTGTGTTCTAATAATTCTTTTTTTTATTTTTTTGCTTTTTGGAAGGCAATTGGGGTTAAGTGACTTGCCCAAAGTCACATGGCTAGTAAGTGTGTTAAGTATCTGAGGCTGGATTTGACTCAGGTTCTCCTGACTCCAGGGCTGGTGCTCTATTCACTGCCACCTAGCCACCCCTCTAATAATACTTTTATTTTTGTGATTTTAGTTTATCAATTTGCTATTTTGTTGATCTGATTTTCTTTTTAATCACATAGACTAGGAATTTATCAATTCATTGGTTTTCTAAAGGAACCAAATTTTAGTTTTGTCATTTCTGCAATCTCTTCTTTGTTTCTAATTTCTCTATTGCTCCTCTCATTTTCAGTATCTCCTTTTTTGTGCATTGGATGGTTAACTTCTTAATTCTAAAAATGAATTTTCAGTTCATAAATCTCTTTAGTTGTGTTAATATACATTTTAGGAAAATAACTTTTCCTCTGAGAACTGCTTTAGCTGCATTCCAGAAATTTTGATACAGTTTTTCATCACATTCATTGTCTTTCACTTAATTAATAAGTTTTTTTTCTCTAATTTGCTATTTATTTATTTATTAACTATTTATTATTTTCTTCCAGATTGTTCTCATGTTAGTATATTTGTATTTCAAACCTCTTCCACTTTTAGGGGGAGATTTGTCACCTCAAATTAATTTTTCTTTTCTGCTTTGCTAATTATTTCTTTGATGTAAATAATCACTTTTGTCAATTGTTTCCTTCTAACTTCTTCTTATCTTAAGATTCTGACATCTCTTTAACCATTCTGAAACATACTGCACTAGTTCTATTCTCTTTCAATAATCCACAAAATTCTGTATTTTTTTCAGGTATCAGTTTTATTTCTTTGATTTGCAATACTAATTTAGAGATCTTTGTAATCTTTTGTATGCCTTGGTACTCATCTTCTCTTCTTTTTTTTGCCTTTTTTTTGGAGGGCAATTGGGGTTAAGTGACTTGCCTAAGGTTACACAGCTAGGTTTTTGTGTGGGTGTTAAGTGTCTGAGGCCGGAACCAAACTCAGGTCCTCCAACTTCAGGGCCGGAGCTCTTACTCACTGTGCCACCTAGCCTCCCCAAACTTTTTTTTTGGCCTTTTTGGAGGTCAATTGGGGTTAAGCAACTTTCCCAAAATTACACAGCTAGTTTATTTTGTGTGGGTGTTAAGCATCTGAGGCCAGAACTGAACTCGGGTCCTTCTGACTCCGGGGTCAGTGTTTTACTCACTGCACCACCTAGCTGCCCTCATCTTCTCTTCTAATATAGTATAGTCACTGTTGCTTTATCTGTTTGTGTTCTAAGTTTTAACTGAATTTGGTAGAGAAGGGGCATGCTTCTTTTCTGTATGGGTTTGTCCCCATTTTAGGGAACAACAAAGCAGAAGAAAACCTCGCCAAAATGCCTACTCTGCTCTCACATGAACCTGAAACAAGTAACAGATATTTACTTGCCCTAGCCAAAGAACTAATGAATGGAGGAAATTGGGACAGGGAACTAGCAGGTGAAGCTCCAACAAGGCCAAAAATAAAAGGAACTGACATTCAGCAAAGATGGTTCCATCCCATACCACCAGACACTACTACTTACAGTACTGTCTTGTTGGACACTAAAGAGAAGACAGGACTCATTAAAGATAAGAAAAAAATTCAGTTAAAACTGTATAACATCCATATTCTTACAGGAAAAGTTAAATGAGTTATAAGAAGAAATAGACAACAAATCTATACTAGTGAGGGACCTCAACTTCCCCCTCACAGAACTAGATGAACCTAACCACAAAATAAACAATAAAGAAATTAAGGGGGTGAATAGAATTTTAGAAAAGTTAGATATTAGAGATGTCTGAAAAAAATTAAATAGGAATAGAGAAGAATATATCTTTTTCTCAGTGGTAAGTGGCATACCACCTATTAGGGCATAAAAGCCTCAAAATCAAATTAGAAAGGCAGAAATATTAAATACATTCTATTCAGATCACAATGCAATAAAATTATGTATAATAAAGGAAAGACAGGATAAAAATTAATTGGCAACTAAATAATCTAATCCTAAAGAATGACTGGGTCAAATAACAAGTCATACAAATAGAAAATAATTCACTAAAGAGAATGACAATAATGAGACAACATACCAAAATTTATGAGATGCAGTCAATGTAATACTTAGGAGAAATTTTAGATCTCTAAATGTTTACATGAATAAAAGAGAAAAAAACCCAGATCAATAAATTGGGCATACAACTAAAAAAGTTAGAAAAACAACAAATTAAAAATCCCTAATTAATTATCAAATTAGAATTTCAGAAAATCAAAGGAGAGATTAATGGAACTGAAAGTAAGAAAACTTTTGAACTAATAAATATAAACAAAGCTGGTTTTATGAGAAAACAAATATAATAGAAAAAATCTTTGGTTAATTTGATTACAAAAAGAAAGAAGAAAACAAAATTACCAGTATAAAAAATGAAAAGGTTGAATTTACCACTAATGAAGAGGAAATTACAGACGATATGATGATATACTAAGAGAATCCTAGAGAATCGACTGAAAAACTACTTGAAACAATTAACAACTTTAACAAAGTTGTAGGATATAAAATAAGCCCACATAAATCATCAGCATTTCTATATATGACCAACAAAGCCCAGCAGCAAGATATAGAGAAATTTCATTTAAAATAATTATAGACAATATAAAATATTTTGGACTCTACCTGCCAAGACAAACCCAGGACCTACATGAACACAATTACAAAATACTTTTCAGAGAAATAAATTCAGATCTAAACAATTGGAAAAATATTAATTGTTCATGGGGAGGCCAAGCTAATATAAAAAAATGACAATTATACTTAATTAATCTATTTATTTAATGCCATACCAAACTACCAAAAATTATTTTATAGAGCTAGAAGAAATAACAAAGAAGAAAAAAATGGTCAAGTATATCAAGGGGATTAATGGGAAAAAAATACAAAGGAAGGTGGTCTAGCTGTACCAGATCTAAAACTATATGATAAAGTGGCAATCATCAAAACTATTTGGTATTGCCTAAGAAATAGGGAGGTGAACTGGTGGAAAAGGTTAGGTATATAATACATAGAAGCAAATAACCAATAGTAATCGACTATTTGATGACCCCAAAGATTCCAGCTTCTGAGATAAGAATTCACTAATTGACAAAAACTACTGGGGAAACTAGAAAACAGTATGGCAGAAGTTAGACAAAGATCAACATCTCAAATAGCATAGCAAGATAAGGTAAAAATAGGTACATGATTTAGACATAAAGGGTGATACCATGCCCAAATTATAAGCAAGAGGAATAGTTTAAACTTTCAGATCTATGGAAAGGTGAAGAATTTATGACCAAAGAAGAGACAGAGAACATTATGAAATGCAAAATTGGTATCTTGAATTACATTAAATTAAAAAGGTTTTGCACAAACAAAGCCAATGCAACCAAGATTAGAAGACAGTAAAAAGCTAGGAACCTATTTTTATAGCCAGTGTTTCTGATAATAAATGTTGGAGATGTGGGAAAATGGAGACAATAATGCATTGTCCATGGAGTTGTGAACTGATCCAACCATTTTGGAGAATAATTTGGAACTATGTCCAAAGGGCTATAAAATGTGCATATCCTTTAATCTAGCAAAACTACTACTATGTCTGAATGCCAAAGAGATCATAAAAAAGTGAAAATGACCCACATGTACAAAAATATTTATAGCACCTCTCTTTATGGTGGCTAAGAATTGCAAATTGAGAGGATATCCATCAGTTGGAGAATGATTGAACTAGTTTTAGTATATTAATGTAATGGAATACTATTATGCTATAAGAAATGATGAATAGGCAGATTTCAGAAAAGCCAGGAAAGACTTACATGAACTGATACTGAGTGAAGTGAACAAAGACCTACATGTTAACAGCAACATTGTATGATAATCAAGTATGACAGATTTAGCTCTTCTCAGTAATACAGTGATCCAAAACAATTCCAAAAGACTCATAATGGGAAATATTATCTACATACAGAGAAAGAACTACAGAGTCTGAATAAAGATAAAAACTACTTTTTTGTTGTTGTTTTTTTCAGTTGTTTTTTTGGTTTTTCTCTTTTGTTCTGATTCTTGTTTTACAACATGACTTATGTGGAATTATGTTTAATATGATCATACATGTATAACCTATATCAGATTGCTTTCTGTTTTAGGGAGGGGGGAGGTGAGGGAGGAAGGGAGAAAAATTTGGAACTCAAAATCTTGTAAAAGTTAATATTGTAAACTATCTTTACATGTAGTTGGAAAAAATAAAAATGATATTAAGTGGGAAAAAAGAATATTTGTCTAATCATAATTCACATCAGTTAAAAACAAAACAATGAAAACATTCTGTAGCATCGTCTTTCCAAGGGGAAGTTGTCAAGATTTCCTATTGCTCCAAACTTCTTTCCTTCCCTATCCTTCGACATACTGAAAAAACATTGACCTTTTTATTCATACAAAGCCTCCATAGAGCCAGTGAGGGCTGGTAAACTTGGAAGGCCCTTGAACCTGTACCTCAAGCTCATGTGTAGCCTCATATTTATTCATTTATTTATTTTTAAGCAATTAGGGTTAAGTAACTTGCCCAAGGTTACACAGCCAGTTATTTTGTGTGGGTGTTAAGTATCTGAGGCTGGAACCGATCCCGGGTCCTCCTGACTCCGGGGCCGGGCACTCTTACTCACTGTGCCACCTAGCCGCCCCTGTAGCCTCATACTTAGCAGAATGAAAGAAAATTATTTCAATTAAGCTATAGAATAAGATTGCTTAAATGGTCTCACTAGGCTTAATAAAAATGGTGCCCAAATGCTGGATTTCTCACCTAATAAATAATACATTTATTTTCTATAAAATAAATATATTTCTTTCTATAAAGAAGAAAAGGCTACAAAAAGCATTTGTATATCCCTGGTACTCAAATGACATGAGACTTTCTTTGTACCTTATTTTGTTTTTACATATCTTCAGTTTTTAAACTTGGTAAGGCCCCTCAAAAGCTAAAAAGTATCCAGGGTCTTTCTGGGATCCAACAATATCAGCAAGAGACTAATTGCAATAAGCTAGCTATATTTGCTTTTAATACCTTCCCTGTGTTGAAGTAAGTAATTAAATTTCTTTTATTTAAATAATATTCTGCTTCAGTTGCAGGCTATAGGAAGAAAAAACAAATAAACAAGGGAAAGCGTGTGTTTTCTGTAAATGGATTTAAATCAACTCTGACTAATTATGATAAAAATGGGAAAGGATATTTTTATATGTAATCCAACCATGTATATCATGATGAAAATACTTCATTAGAGACTATTAAAAAAGGAAATATCAGAAAAGTAACAATGCCTTTACAACAAATTATGCATCTTTTGAAGCAAATTATTCAACTTATCTTCTACTAAAACATGTCAATGAAGCAATTTACTGATGAAAATAGCACATTCTTGATTCTGACCCCAGTATATTATGTTTTTGTTATCAATAGAAACAAAAAGAAATAACAAGAGAAAATTAAGAATCATCTTTGAACTATATTTGTATTTACCAAATTTTAATTTAACATAATCCAAATGATTGATTTTGCATTTCATAATGCTATCACTTCTTTGGTCATAAATTCTTCCCTTCTCCATAGATCTGACAGGTAAACTATTCTTTGCACTGCGAATTTGTTTATTTATCAACCTTTATGCCTAAATCATGTACCCATTTTGTCTTTATCTTGCTATATATTCTTTGAAATGTTGGTCTATGCCTAGTTTCTGCCATACTATTTTTCCAGTTTTTCCAGTATTTTTGTCAAATAGTGAGTTCTTATCCCAGAAATTTGAATCTTTGGGTTCATCAAGTATTAGATTACTTATAGTTATTTACTTCTATGCATTATATACCTAACCTATTCCACTGATGTACCACTCTATTACCAAAGGTATGCCATTATTTGAAAATTCTAGAATCTGTGATGAGGAAGGGAGGAAGGAAGGAAGGAAGAAGGAAAGAAGGAAGGAAGGAAGGAAGGAAGGAAGGAAGGAAGGAAGGAAGGAAGGAAGGAAGGAAGGAAGGAAAGAAGGAAGAAAGGAAGGAAGGAAGGAAAGAAGGAAGAAAAGAAGGAAAGAAGGAAGGAAGGAAGGAGGGAGGGAGGGAGGGAGGAAGGAGGAAGAAAGGAGGAAGGAAGGAAGAAGGGACTAAAGAAGAGAGGGAAAGGAGTGAAGTAGGAACATAAGAAGGAAGGAGAGAAAAAAGGAAGAAAGAAAAGGAGGACTATAAAATAGGGAGGGTAGGGGGTTAGCATTTATATAATACCTACTATGTTCTAGGCAGCATGATATACACTTTTCACAGATATTATCTCATTTGAGTCTCACAACAATCCTGCAACATAGATGCTGTTATTATCCCCATTTTACAATTGAGGAAACCAAAGCAGGCATTTGCCCAAGATCCCACATTTAGTACATGTCTGAGCCCAGTTTTTAACTCAGCTCTTCCTGATTCCAGGCCCTGTGCTCTCTTCATCGGATCATTTAATTGCCTTATCAAGAGATCTCAATGATATCTTTCCTTCCAATCTCCCAAAATTCTTATGCAAGTTTTATAATACTCTTTCTTTTTGTGTGCATTTTTCCAAAGTCATATACAATAAACTCTTTAAGTGTATGTAGCATTCTTTTCACTTCTATTTTTTTGTACCCATACCTAATACAATGCCTGGACCTATGCCAGGCTTGCCTGCTTGCCTTGGTGATCATTGGGAGGAAAATCAATGAGGTAATCAAGGCAACTTCCTCACCCAGGGAAAGAGATGAAATATAAGCATTAACAGAAGGAAGGAAATCAAATAACAGAGGAGCTAGGACCAAAAGCAGAAAGATAGCACTGACAATCTGGGACAGATAACATCTGAATTGAAGATGGTGTGCTTTATTCATCATCCTTATCACTCAATCAAGTTGTTGATTCTAGTTCTGTAATTTCCCTGGAATCAGCTCTGTCTGTAATCACACTGTCATGATGCTAATTCAGGCCACTGTCACCTCTCTCCTAGGCTATTATAATATCCCTTCCACCAGTTCATGTCACTGCTAACTTATGTCACCCTTTTGTTCAAAAACTTTCTGTGGCTCCCTACCAAATAAAGTAGGGATAGGGGGTGGGCCTGGAATTTCACTGCTTTATGGAAATTTCAGATGGGAAGACTCCCTTTATCAATGAAGATCAGTACTTGCCCTGCCCACAGAACAGTGAGGGATTAAGTGACTTGCCTAAGGTCACACAGCAAGTCTCCCTGACTCTGAGTTCCATTGCCTATCTGTTGCTCCATGCTTGCCTCTACCAAATAAATTAGAAACATCTTTGATTTAAGCACTTAAAGCTCTCCAATCTTTGTCTAACTTATTGTTCCTTTTTCTACCTTATAGTTATCTCATTTAAGTACACTAAATTCCTATCCCATTGGTCTAAGACCATTTCTCCATTCTCATTCTTTCCTCTCTTTCTGTGCCTCTATATGTCATCCTTCATCGCCTAGAAGGAGCTCCCTTCTTCTCCTGACTTTTGAAATGTTTCCCTAACTCATATGATACACTGTCCATGAAGGATCCTTACTCTACTTTCCCCTTCCAAATAGTCAGTCATCTTTCCATCCTAGAATTTCCATAGCACTGTATTTGGATTTTTTCATAGCACTCTTTAGAATTCTTTGGACTTCTTCCACTTAGTTTCTATAATAAGTTTTTATCCTATTAAATGACTGTTAGAAAGGGTGTTGATTCAGACTTGTTATTTCTTTAGTAGAGGGAACACATGGTATGGAAAATGCTTTCACCTATGTAGGTCCTCAAAGCCTCGATAATTCATATTCAGTTGCCTTCAGCACTGAATTATTAAGTGATTCACCCATGGTCACACATGTAGAATGAGTCAGAGGCAAGAGAACCCAGGTATTCCTGACTCCAAGCCTGGCCCTCATCCACAAAGACATGTTTGCCGAGGGCAATATTTGCTTTCCAAAAATTGAATGTAAGGCACATTTCTTTGTTGAACACATCTAAAGTAGGCTTGTACAACTAAGAATATGAATTATGGGATCTTACAAACATTGCTAGAACATTGTTAACACCCCACAAACAAGGAATAATCAAATATGTAGAAGGTAAGGAATTGGACACATGACATGGTTTATGAATCTCTTATCTACTGCCCACCTAATACAACCTAGCTAATCTTATGAAAAAGCAGAGATGATCATTGCCCATAAAATGTGACTTCAGAAACTGAAGAGCCTTCACTCAAATAATTGTCTCACCTGCTACATTATGCTTTCATATTCTGCCATTAGAGAGTCATACTTTATTCTACATTTCTTGAATTCTTTTGAATTCTAGAATTCTGAATTTCTTTTCATGGGAAGAATAAGAGTGAAAGCTTCATAGTCACATAAACCCTAATATAAGTGGGCTTTGCCAGTCTTGTGAGTAAGTATGGATAGCAGAAAGGAGAAAGAGAATAAGGTCACTTGGTTCCTGGGAGAGAGGGAAGCAAGGGACAGTTGATGAAAATTTTGTCAAGACTGACATCCTGTCGATTTGTTGATTTGTTTTAATATCTGGATAGCTGCATTTCAGCATAATGAGACTCCTTTGTAATCCTATGTATTTTGTTTTATACATTTACAAATAACATTTTGAAAAGGTGTCCCCAGGCTTTACTAAATTGATAAAGGACTTTAAGACATAAAAAGCTTAAGAATTCCTTATCCATGTTTATTTTTAGTTTAGGATAAGTCACATTTATTCACCATCCTGCTGTGGGATTGACATTGATGGACCTTAAAATAATCTTTATCCAATTCTACCTCTCCATTTCCATGTAATAGAAGCTTATTTTTCATGGCCTGAATATATGGCCTATGATTTCAAAATACTGTTTTTTTCACTAGCCAGCACGTTTGATAATATGGTTTTAATAATGTCAACCTCTAAGAATTTCTGACTTGAGGAATGTCTAGGACTCAAACTGAGAAAGATTTCATAGGTCTTTCAACTTTAGTGCAGATTGTCCTTAGATTTAGGATCTCTTGATGTTTGCTGAAAGAAAGAATAGCAACATGATCCTGAAACAACAACAACAAAAAAAACCTGATGCTTAAAAAATAACTTTAGACATCTTGAGAAAGCAAAGGGACACTGTTTAAAACATCCTGATTCGAATAAGATTCCATATTTCGGCATCACCTCATATTTGCAAGGCTCTTTAGAAAAAAGAAGCCATTTACACATATAATAAGTGAACAAATGTTTTCCAGATACAAATTTACTATTCCTTCCATCCATTCCAGGGAATGGGAGATCATTGGCAAACTCATTTTGCAGATAAAGAAACAGAGCCTTAGGAAGGCTAATGGGTTTGCCTAAGGGGTTATTTTCAGTGATAAAATTGGAAGCAGAATGGGGATCTCAGGCTCTATTTTTTTAATCATATTGAGCAATTTGGCCTCCTAACAATAAGGCCTTTTAAAAATAATTATGGAAAGTATAAAAATGCCCCTATACTTTTGACTATTCATATTTTGCAGATGGAGTCCATGAGCAGCTCTAACAGAACTGAGAAGGCCATGTATCTTGCTAAAAAGCAACATTACGTATTGCCTGGTTATTCCGTCTTAGTAATATGCAAGAAAGCTCTGTTTTTCTTCCTGATTCTGTTTCGTTTCTGATTCCTTTGAGCATCAGTAACAACCAGTGACTTCAAATTCTTTTTTTTTTTTTTTTGCTTTTTGGAGGGCAATTGGGGTTAAATGACTTGCCCAAGGTCACACGGCTAGTTTTTGTGTTAAGTGTCTGAGGTCACATTTGAACTCAGGTCCTCCTGACTCTAGGGCCAGTGCTCTATTTACTGCACCACCTAGCTGCCCCCATCAAATTCTTAAGTGACACTGAAAGACACTTGTTAACTTGTGTGAACTTGTCTGAAATGGGGTTGCCTATGCGCCTCTATTCCTTGTTATACTCCCTCAGAGCCTGACTAAAGTAGCTATCTTTCTGATAATATATGAATGAACTTCTGGGAAGGTGTACAAGAAAACCAGACTCAGAGGACTGAGAAGTCAGAGAGTCAGATTTTTTTCCCTTCACTCCCAAGCTGGCTAAGTTTCTAAGGTATGAGGAAAATTCAAAAGAATTCTGGTGAATAGAAGTCTCTATCCCCTCTCCCCTCACTTTTCTTTAGAACACCATCCTGTTCTAAGGAGAAGGTTCACAGATTCCAAGCCTGTCTTCCCTGCAGTTGAAGATCTCCATTAAGGGTAATGAGTTATTTGGAGAATTACCATAATGCCATCTTTACCAAATGACATATTTAACTATTTACTAATGTAACAGAGTAGAACATTTGCAAAGGAATATTTACATTAGAAGGCATAAGCCCAGGCATCCTGGTTTCTCAGGGTTTCCATACTACAATCTTGGTGCCAAGGTTGCCATGGCTCGAACTTCCAGATCCAGCTACTGAAACTGAGGACAAACAGCACAGAACAAAAAGCAAATACCCCTGGGCCCATTCCTCAGAGCTGAGGCAAAAGGGAGATAAGTAGGAGAAGGAAAGACCCTCTTCTCTCATTGCTTAGTTGATGGAGTTCCTATTGGGCTCAGTAGGTAGAAGTCACAGAAAAGAATGTAATTGTAATAGAAAAGATGGCAGAAAAATTGCAGCCACCAGTCTCACCAGCTTTAGATATGCATGCAGCCAATCAAAGGAAACTATCCAACTCACTGTGGTTGCAGATGCAGTAGGCTCTAACCTAGGTCAATTAGGCATTAGACTGCCCAGAGGAGCCTGGGGTTACCTAAAATAGGCTATAACAGGCTTGGAATGCTGCAGGCAAAGTGTTACACCTTTTAAATGGATTAATCCATAAAGGTTTCTGGAACATTTCTGGTATGTCCAATGTAGAGGAAAATATAGACTAGCTTGGGGAGAAAAGGTTAATATATATCAGAGAATCTTGGAGAAAGAAGGAACCTTAAAGATCATATAGTCCAATCCCTTCACTTTATAGGTAAGGAAATTAAAATGAGGCTCAGATGAGTGAAGAAAAGTTACCAAAGATGACACAGCTAGTCAATGACAGAAATAACATCTTTTGACTCTTCTGCCTACTGTTTTTTCATTAGACCACATGGAATAATTACTGTAATGTATATAATTAAGCATACTGATAGTACAGCAAATTATAAATATATATATATATATATATATATATATTTTTTTTTCTGTAAAACCATCAAAGATTGATCAGGAAAGAGCTTTAGAGTATCATGGATGTTCTAATTCCTTTCTGCTCAGATAAGTTCATATAAGATAAGCTTCATTTGGGGTTCTTTACACCAAGTCCTAATGGGAATTAACAGTGTTGGTCTATTTTCCTAAGCCTTATGTAATTAAAAGTTATATTTGAATTAGTATTGCTTCCTTAAGAAGTGGCTCTAGTTACACTGATTTTAGTTTAGAGTATATTTTTGTGATATATATATATATATGTGTGTGTGTGTGTGTGTGTGTGTATACATATACATACATACATATATATATAAAATGAATGAGCATTGATATATAATCAGGACTATAGTTGATTGGATTTTTATAGTTCCTATTGATTACTTATTTTTCTTGTTTTCTTTGCAGAAATAACTATTTTTAAATAAGCTTCTGTAGAGTTCAGCCATGAGAACAACCCTATTCTAACCAAAAATTGGGATATTTGGTCTGATAAATGTCCCATTTGATAAGTCTGATTAACTGTACACTATAGTGTCTTCAAATTGGAGTTGAGATGAGTAACCAGCAATCCTAACACCTAGGACAAGCATTAAGGCATTAGCAAATCAACTTTTAAACAAATCTAGTTGGTATAGGAACCACATTGTGTAGAAACTTCAGAACTCAGAATACTGGTCCTATGGGAGAATTCAGAACTCTGACTTGTGGGAAAACTGAAACCCTGGGTGTAAGTCCCTATGGACAAATATACTCTGGAACACTGTAAGGCTGTTGGTAAATGGAAGAACTGTCTTGTAGTGTGGCTGTAGGGAAAGGAAGGTTACCATCTGGTAGCTTCCTATTATAGTGAATTATTCTTGTTAACTAGGTGCTAAGATCAGTTCTTTCTGCCTGTAATCAGCAACCTTTAAATTCTGGGAACTGGAACAATGCCCCTATAGCTCCTTTCTAATTACAGCTCCAAGAGTAATAGGTTAGATCTGGTATTATAGTGCTACTGTAATTATACAGTTATCTCTTCCATATTGGGAATCTCCCCTTTGTGATTTCGATATATCATGGGTCAGAATAAGAAATAAAATGGGAATTTGGAGGAAGTTTTATGGAAGCCACAGATGACAAGTGAAGGACAGTAGATGACACTGGAATAATTGAGAACTCAGAAATGCATAAAATGCATGTATGGTATTGTATAATATAAACCCAAATTTTACAATAAGGTACTCTAAACACCCCCTTAAAGAAAAAAGAAAAAAATCTGATTTCTCTGATATGAAAGAAGGGTCAAAAAATTTACACAGATTGTCCAGATCATTAGGATGCCGAATCCCTAACCCCTGAAATATTAAAGGAATAACTGTAATTGTAACACTACAGACATGGGACTCCCATGTCTAGGTAGGGATAGGGCAGTTTCAGCAAATCAATACTTCTTTCTAAACAATCTAGGGAAACCACGAAGATGTAAGATTTGCAAGTGCTAGAAAGCTGCTAAGGCAATGATTTTATTGACCTGGGCTGGAAGAGGCCTATGACATAATAGGCAAAGGTTCTCTTTAAAAAATAGGCAGGGGAAGCTAGGTGGGGCAGTGAATAGAGCACTGGCCCTGGAGTGGAGGACCTGAGTTCAAATCCAGACTCAGATACTTAACACTAACTAGCCCTGTGACCTTGGGCAAGTCTCTTAACCCCAATTGCCCTGCCTTCCCCCTCCCCCCCCAAAAAAATTAGACAAACATGTTCTGTAATATTGATCCCTATGGGATTCATCTAGAAGTTTAACATCCTATAAAGTCACCAATCTACTAATAGATGTTTCCACTCAAGATATTCTATCTCCATTGACTGCTTTCAACATCATTGGTGTTTTTATTACAACAAATTCAATCCCTGAAAATTATGGATGTTTCACTCATAGCCCTGGTTTGTTAAGTGCCATTAATAGAATATCAGGTATTTATTTTACTGGGAAGGCAGATTATTCTCTTAAAATTTTTGTTGACAACAATCTCTAACCTTTCAGACATTGTTATTCAAAGAACCACCATTAAGTCAGTTTAGCTCCCACCCAGTTTACATTACTCTTTTTTTTTCCCCTAAGGCTATGTTAGCAACCATCTCCTGGTTATCATCAGTTATAAATGCTTACCTGTTTCCATTCATGCCTTTGATAGACTTAGTTTTGCAAGCCATTGTTGGCATTTAAGATAAAGTGAGTATAAAGATTCTTTATGAGTTGGGGGTGCCAAACGCAGCGATCAGACACATAATAAAGTCTTGAGTTTAACAAAAAAATACAAAAGACAAGTCCTTGTTGACAACTCTGTACAATCCAACCTACTTTCTCCCTGTACAAATATGCTTCTTAATTCTAGAAAATGGCACATTTTGTTTTCATTTTTAGATTAAAAAAAAAAAGAATGGATTTAAACACTTCAACTAGATATCAATAAAATTACTTGTGGCTCAGATAAGAATTACTGAACAGCAGCTCAGCTGCATTTTTTCCTCTCATGGTAGTAACCTTTTTAGTATTTACCTTCTCTCTGTGGTCTTTGCAGCCTCCAGAAAAGATGGCCACCCAAGGCAAAGATTAAAGACATTATAAAACCAGGAAGTCTGTGATGACATGAGTTGTCAGTTCAGAAAAAGAAAGCAGGGGAAATGGCTTAAGGCCTTCTTAACAAAGGATACAGCTTTTACACTCAAATGCTTTTCAAATAGGAATCAGCCAATAGTAAAACATACAGATCCCTAAGCTATTCAGTTAGAGTCTCTGTCATTTACTTATGCCAGATACAGTTCTTTTCCATCTGGTTGCCAATATCCTAGTCCAAGCTCCAAGAACTATAGAGCTGTACTGCTTCAAGAGTCTTCTGTCTATTCGGCTGTCTACAGATTCTACCCTGAAATCAGCTTTCAAACAGCTATAAGAATAAATACTAAAATCAATCTGTAATCTTATTACAGTAGGTTTTCCCTCTGAAAGAGTTCACAACTCATCCTTCTTGACTATTAATTACATTTTTTTCCATATTTTTGCTCAAGGGCATCCAACCAATATGTTGTGGGAAATTCTTTGCTCTTTTAGATATCTCAATAACACCCACAAAATGCAGGATTTGTATAATAATTATCCCTTGGTATGTTATGACTAGCTTGTCTTTTTTTCAAGTGATCTATTTCTTTGACTATAGTCAAGTAACAACTTCTCAGCACCCCAAGCAACTTCTAAGACTATAAATTGGAGAATAATTATTGATCTGCATTAGCAGAAATAATTTTCTCAACAAGATTTTCCTTAACTAAATAAACTGCAGATTTAAAACACCATTTCTCAAAAAAAAAAAAGTCTTATGACATTCTTTTCTACTTCATAAATTATTTGAAATGCATTGCAACCTACCAATGCCCATCATCTTTCTTTTCATGGTCCTTTGCATGATACTCAAATTTAGTTTTTTGGAGACTATCACAGGACAGGAGGATCCTGCAGAGCTGGGTAAGAGAAATCACAGGGCCCACAGCAGGGACATCATTTTCTCCTGGGGCTATCAGCTCACAGCCTGGAAGTTTAAAAATCATCTACCCGAATTTCCAGAAGCCAAGAATGCAAAGTAAACCCTAGCTGCTCTGATTCCTGCTCCCTGGCCCAGAAAACCCAGAGATAAATGTCCCAGCCAGAGTATAATCCTGAAATAGTAAAAATAGCCTCAGGCTCAGGAGTCACTGAGAAAGGGTGCAACTGAGGCAGTAAGGAGTCTGAAGTGAAGGGTGGAAGGGATCCCAACAAGCCCCACCCCAGCAGGTGATCCAGAAGCCCAGGGTGGTGGAGCCAGCAAGCACTAACAACACAATGGGCCTTAGCACCACCAGAAGAATCTACAGACACCAGCTCTGCTGGCTGCCAGCTGCTGAGCCTACCTGAGCTATAGCCCAGGGACACAGAGGCGGAAATCTGAAGCAGCCAGACCACCCCTCCCCCATAGGTTACTCTGTGAGCCTCAGGGTAACTCATACCCAGAGGCTAAAGCACACAAAGTCAACAACTGGGCACCTTGTTCCTAGATTGGGTCAGAGCCCTCTGTACCCCAGGAGCAGAAATACACTTTAAAGGTCAGGAAATAGGCAATTACAATGGGTTGGAAGCAACTTGCAAAGACAAGATCAAAGACAATTTAATCCTATTATTGTGAACAAGAAGAATCACTTTCAGGAGACACCATGGACTCTGTATCCACACCTGAGACCACAGAAGGAAATATGAACTGATCACAAGCCCAAAAAGCATTCTTGGAGGAGCTCAAGAAAGATTTTAAAATCCAAATTAGAGAGGTAGAAGATAAATTTAAATCTACAGTGACCAAATTGGAAAAAAATCTTACTGAAGAAAACAAATCCTTATTTTTTTTTTTTAATCTGGGACACGAGGTTCAAAATCAAACTGGAGAAAATATCTCGCTAGAAAAGTAGCTTCAAAAACTAGCCGAGGAAAATAATTCACTAAAAATTAGAACCACTCAAATTGAAGCTAAGGACTCTATGATGCCTCAAGAGTCAGTCAAGCAAAACATGAAGATTGAAAAATTAGAAGAAAGTGTAAAATATCTCACTGGAAAAACAACTGACATGGAGAACAGATTCAGGAGAGAGAACCGAAGAATTACTGGTCTATCAGAAAGCCATGATGAAAAAAGCAGCTGGGACAGCATCCTCCAAGAGATTGTTAAAGAAAACTGTCCTGAAGTCCTAGCATCAGAGGTTAAAATAGTTATTGAAAGAATTCACTGGACTCTTGAAAGAGATCCCAAATATCCAAGAAATATAGTAGTCAAATTCCAGAATTACAAGGTCAAGGAGAAAATACTGCAAGCAGTCAAAAAGAAACAATTCAAATATCATGAAACCACAGTCAGGATTACACAGGACCTAGCAGCTTCTACATTAAAAGATCAGAGAATTTTATATTTCATAAGGCAAAAGAACTAGGACTGCAACCGAGGATCAACTACCTGGCAAAACTGAGCATAATCTT
>NW_027185799.1:6609831-6667324 GCF_028583685.1 Petaurus breviceps papuanus
AAAAAATGGTAAAAGGATATGAACAGGCAAGTTTTATATGAAGAAATTAAAGATAACTATAGTCATATAAAATGTTCTAAATAACTATTGATTAGAGAAATGCAAATCAAAACAACTCTGAGGCACACGTCACATTTATCAGATTGGCTAACATGACCAAACATGAAAATGATAAATGCTGGACAAGATGTGGGGAAATTGGAACACTAATGCATTATTGGTGGAATCGTGAACTGATCCAACCATTCTCAAGAGTAATTTGGAACTAGGCTCAAAGGGCTATAAACATTTATATACCTTTTGATCCAGTAATATCAATTCTAGGGCTGTATCCCAAAGAGATCATACAAATGAGAAAAGGACCTGTATGTAAAAAAATATTTATAGTAGATTTTTTTGTGATGGCAAAGAATTGGAAATTGTAGGTATGCCCATCAGTAGGGGATTGGCTGAACAACTTGTGGTATATGAATGTAATGGAATACCATTATCCTGTAAGAAATGATGAGCAAGTAGACTTCAGAAAAGACTTTATGACCAAACAAGAGATAGAGAACATTATGAAATGCAAAATGGATAATTTTGATGGAAACACTTGAATTAACTGATGCTAAGTGAGCAGAAGCAGGAGAACATTGTATACAGTAACAGCCACAATGTAAGATGACTATCTTCGACACAATTATCTCTTCTTAGCAATGCAAAGATCCAAGACAACTCCAAAAGACTCATAATAGAAAATGCTGTCCACATCCAGAAAAAGAAATATGGAATCTGAATGCAGATTGGAGCATATTATTTGCTATTTCTCTTTTTTTGTTGTTGTTTCTTTTTTCTTTTGGTTTCTCCCATTGGTTCTAATTCTTCTTTACAACATGACTAATGTGAAAATAGGTTCAATATGAATTTATATGTAGAGACTATATCGAATTACATACTGTCTTGGGGTGAGGGGAGGGGAGAGATGAAAGGAAAATTTGGACCTCAAAATCTTATGGAAGTGAACATTGAAAACTCTGAATAAGGAAAGAAAGAAAGAAAGAAAGAAAGAAAGAAAGAAAGAAAGAAAGAAAGAAAGAAAGAAAGAAAGAAAGAAAGAAAGAAAGAAAGAAAGAAAGAAAGGAAGGAAGGAAGGAAGGAAGGAAGGAAGGAAGGAAGGAAGGAAGGAAGAAAGAAAGAAAGAAAGAAAGAAAGAAAGAAAGAAAGAAAGAAAGAAAGAAAGAGATGAATCATAATACTTCCAGACCTCAGATGATGTCAAACAGTAGTAATCATCAGAACTATTTGGTACTATTTTAAAAATATAAAAGTAAATCAATGGAATTGTCTAGACAAAGAAGAATCAGAAATAACTGAACTTTATTTAATAAATTCATAAACATAACTTACCTTGGAAAAACTCTATTCATTAATTCTCGCTTGGAAAACTGGAAAAGATTCTAGCAAAAATTAGGCTTAGACTATTACTTATTCCATGTGCCATATTAAGTTTAAAATGATATGTGACCTGAATAAGGCATATCATAATGAATAAGAAAACTACATCAGGTAGTTTTTATAGTAAGGGTGAATTCTAGTAGTAGAGGCAAATTCTTAACCAAATGAGGGATAAAAGTAATTACCAAAAATAAAATTTCTTTTCTTGAGGGAACATTTAATATAACTAGGAAAAGAATTGACATGGCCAGCAGGAGAAGAGGGAGAATGAGGAAATCATTGTATGATAAATGCTGGATACATAATACATAGGAAATTAATAGAACTATATGGCTAAATGCTAGATAAATTAGCACAGGATATGAATAATGAGTCTCCAAAGAAGAATTTCAAATTATTAACAATAGCAGGAAAGAATGATCAAAATCACTAATAAGAGAAATGTAGATCAAAACAGTCTCGAGATTTCACCTCACATGAAGCAAATTGGCAAAGAAAACAAAATGTGAAATTCTTCAGTGTTAGAGGGGTGGTGGAAAGACAGGCCCATTTTAATCCACTGTTGGTGGAGTTATGAATTGATCCAAATTTTCTGGAATGGAGATGGCAATTACACAAGAAAGTAACTGAAATATTAATATTCTTTGGCCTGGAGTTATGTGCCACAAGGAAAGATGTTGATCTCCTTTACTGGAGGGGATATGTACAATAAGGAAATCATACATCCGCTAGTTTATTTAGAATATGTGGTTCATTCTATGTAAGTTGATAAAAATAAATTCCCATTTCCTTACTTATCGCCCCTCATTATTATCAGGGTTAATAGGACAAGTTGCTTAGAACTTGGTGCTGAGTCCACTCTAGAGATCCAATCAAGCCAACAAGTACAAAGCAGGAATTTAAGTTTGTTTCTTAAATTTAACTTGGGAAAAGAAAGTCTAAAAACATACTGATGCTGTTCTAGAAAGAATTTCTCAAAAACTCATAGCAAAAGAGTTGGCTTTTCAAAGGGCCGAAACAGAACTGAGGATAGCGAATGTTGATGTGCTGTTAATACTGTCAGTGACCAGGCTGAAAACTGTCTGAGTAATGTATTGCCTATGTGGGGGAGAGTTGTGGCTTTAGACAGCCACTGCCTGGTGGTATTTTTATAGTGACTATAACCATTAACAGATGTATTAAGTTAATGTAGTTGCTACCTCTTCCCACTTAACCATTTACACAAGGCTACTTCTAAGAAAGAATATTTTTATGTTCCGCTCAATAGCACTCCTTGGTCAGTCAGCAGATGAGAGCCAAACTGCAGCTTGCTCAAGGAGCAATGCCTGGGTTCAATTATGATGGGACCACTCAAAGAACTAAGTACAAAGCTCATATCAGGACTTTCTCACAAAACTGGAATGAATTCTTTGAAGAAGCAAATTCAGCTTTTAAGTAAATAATGGGTACATCGTGTGAACAGCTTTGTCCTACTTTACCACTGAGCTTTTGGCTCTGTTAAGATCTTTCTCACTTTTAATTCTTGTAGCTAAAGCATCTTCTAAGGAAGACAATTGTTAAATTTACCAAAAATTCTGGGAAAATTCTAGAACGAATCATTAAAGAGATGATTAATGAACATCTAGAAAAATAAGTAATGATTACAAAGAGCCAGTATGGTTTGATCAAGAAAAGGTCATGCTGAACTAACCTCATTTCCTTTTTCATTTGTTTTTTAAATTCAATTTTATTTTCTTTTCGGTTCCAAATACTCTTCCTCTCCTCCTCTACCCATTGAAAAGGCAAGAAAAACAAATGCCATTCTAAACACAGATAGTCATGAAAAACAAATTCCCACATTAGACATGTTCCTCCAAGAAAGAAAGAGAAAAAGGAAAAGAAAATTTTGTTTTGATATACACTCTTGAGTTTATCACTTCTCTATATAGTGGTAGATTCTATGTTTCATTATGACTCCTTTGGCATTGGGATTGTTCGTTGCATTTATTAGAGTTCTTGAGAGTTTCAGAAGAATGTTTTTGTTTATTGTACAATTTGTTCCTCTGGTTCAACTCTCTTCACTCTGCATCACTTCATATAAATTCTTCCAAGTCTGTCTGAAACCACATCCTTAATTTCTTACAGCACAATAGTATTACATCCAATTCATATACAACAACTTGCACAGCCAGTCCCCAATTGATGGGCATCCCCTCAATTTCAAATATTTTGCCACCATATATACATTACATACATATATGCATACACATGTGTGTGTATAGGTTTACATTTCTTTATTTCTCTATTCAGGAAGGAAATATATTCCTCCTTATTTTACTAGTTTAATATTTTCTCAAACTTTACACATACCACTAATCAAAGCTCTAATGTTTTATTCCAGGGAATCCCAACCTGGGATGCACATGTCCTAGGGGACCCAGGAAGATGAACAAAGGGGTATAGAGAATATTTGATAAACAACTTTATTATCTTATTGCAACATTCCAAAAGTGGTAGTGTTAGGGGAAAAGAAACAGAGACTGTTGAAAGAACACTAAGGAAGTTAAAGCAAGATGAGAAGCAGAGGGGTGTCTTGAAAATGTTGAAATAAACACTTGAAGTCATAATTCCTACTGACCAATACCAAAAGAATGAGATTTTGCTTTAAAATCATTTACATGCTGAGATAGAAAAAAAACGACAACCTAGGAAAGATGACCTAATTTATCTCTTTAATAACTAGGAATTCTAAACTGATTCCAATTATGAGAGGTACAAAAGTTATAGGGTACCCTTGGGGAAGTTTGCACCATTTTATCCAGTGTTCTCACAAGGTTTAAAATCCATTAGCTTCAAACAAAACCAAGTTAGAAGCAAACTGGAGGCTTAACATGATATGCAGGTATCCTCCAAAACTAAACCAATAACAAAATTGGTTTACAAGAAACAGATTAAAGACTCTCACTAATTTACTTGACTATCTTAATGAACATTTTACAACTTTAAAGTACTAAAATATGTTGGTAGTTACAGAATTTTTTCTTTATAAAAATTCATCTATTTCTTAATAAGTATGGCAAATTCCTTATGTTATTTCCATTTTTAATGGAAAAAGGAGTATGAAAAGGTAAGAGGGTACAAGCATCCCACAAAAGATTAGATATTCCTCTTTTATTTCATTAACTCTAAGTTTTATGAAAATTCTATTTTTCCTTCCCCTACTGTTTCACCTACTCTCAACTTAAACTATCTCTTCATCCTCATTTGCCTGTTTTGTCACTTCTCTTCTTTTTCTCCACCCCCATTTCCAAGCCCTAGTATCTCCAGTAATTAATGAAAACAACCCTAAGGTTGTTTCTAACCTCTGTGATTGTGATTACATTAGCCATGGTGATTAATCATAGATATAAAATATGTATTAATGAAAGTTTTATTTGATGACCCAACAATATTCCAGAGGTCCTGTGGGCTTATATATTTCTAAATCAAAAGGTGCTCTATGATTGGACATTTTATCAATTGCTCAAATTCTTCTTGAACTTTGAAATTTTGTCTTTTATCTCCTAAAAGAATGTTTGACTCTCCTGAGAAGCTGATTTGCTAATCATGTGCATGAAATACTTTATCTTAAATCTGGGGACATATCCAATATTGTTCTATAATTTCTATGTATCATCTTCTTTATCTGACTTAGAAGGGAGGAAAAACTTATGAAATGTGATTTTTTTCTTTCTGTTACGAATATATCTTAGTTGCTTCTAAGATTTCTTTTTGTATTTGTTATCATCAGGTTTAACAATGATGTGTATGAGTAAATTTACTCCTCTTAGGACTTGTACATTTTGTTAATTTGTGAGCTATCATTTTCACTATTTCTGGGAAATTTTTCATATAATTTCATGAAAAATAGTGCTCAGGGTTTTGTTTTATTTTTTGCAGTTTTCATAAGGCCTTATCTGCCTTAAACCAGGGGTGGGGTACTTGCAGTCTCAAGGTCATATGTGGTCTTCTAGGTCCTTGGGTGCAGTCTTTTGACTGAGTCCAGGTTTTACAGAACAAATCCTTTTATTAAGGGGATTTGTTTTGTGAAGTTTGGATTGAGTCAAAGGGCTGCACTTGAGGACCTAGAGAGCCACAGGTGGCCTCAAGGCCACAGGTTCCCAACCCCTACTTTAAATAGTCTTCCACTGGCACTATCCTCCAAAGCAATCATTTTTGTCTGCTTGGGTGTTGCATTTTTCAGTTTAGTAATTTTCTAGAATTCTGTTGCTTCTAACAATTTGTAAGCTATCTTTCATTTTCACTGCTTCTGGAAATTTTTTTAATATAATTTCATGAAAAATAGTAAGTCTCTTTTTAGGACTTGTACATTAACTTATATTTCAATCTTATTGTTTTATTTATACTTTCCATAGATAATTTGATTTTAAATTTTATCATTTATCTATTTAAAATTGAATTTTATTATCTTGTTTTGAATTCTTCAATCACACTCAATTGCTTCATTATTTCATTGTATATTTTTCTCCCTAACTTAATGCCCATTTTTAAAAATTGTTGATTATATTATTTGGGATTGAATTACTTCTTGGTACTTAAA
The DNA here is from genome assembly GCF_028583685.1 of Petaurus breviceps papuanus. NCBI lineage: Eukaryota > Metazoa > Chordata > Mammalia > Diprotodontia > Petauridae > Petaurus > Petaurus breviceps. Next base: position 6,615,848 of record NW_027185799.1, read on the forward strand.
AAAATTGCTAGGATATCTTATCCTTTCCTTTTATCCATAATCTTCTTATCTTTGTGTTCATTAGATCATTTCTTTGAGATATTTTTTAAAGACTTTCATTTGGACATTTCTGGTAGTTTTGCTTCTTTTTGGTATTGCTATTTTTCTTTTAAAAGAGATGATTAAAGAAAAATATCTCTTGTAATTCCTTTAGTTATTTGCTTCTAAAATTCCTGTGTCTGTTTTGTCCATTTCTATCAGAAATTTTATTCCATTTTCTACTTGGAACTCAGTGATAGTATACTCAAAATCTGATTCCCCACCTCACCCCACCCCCCCTACCCTCTGCCTTTTTCCATAACTCATTCTCACTCAGATGCCCCCTTAGGTTCACAGATTTCTACAAAGATGTATAATTTCCTAATATGTCACCACACTGTTCTTCTGTTCTATTCTATTTATTTTGAATACATTCATTGATATTTTCCAGTCATGAGTTATAATATAACAAATTTCAAATACATATAAAAATGGTATTTCCCTCCACATTTCAACCTTAACTTAAGAATTGTCTAAATAGCTACCCAGATTCCTTTAGAAATATGTATTTCAATTAACAGCCCATTATCTCCCCTTCACTGAAACTCTTTCCCTCCTCATCTCTGTCTTCTGCTGGTACCCCTGGCCTCCTTCAAGTCTCAGCTAAAGTCCAACCTTCTTCAGGAAGTTTTTCCCAGTCCTTCTTAACATTAGTACCTTCCTCCTCTAAGATTATCACCAATTTGATATATGTGCGTGTGTGTGTGTGGTATATGTATATGTGTGTATACTATATCAATATATACATACACATGTATATATGTGTATACACACATATATACATATATATCTTGTTTGTATACAGTTTGCATACTGTTTTTCCCATGACTACAAATTCCTTGAGAGCAGGAATTTTTTAATTTGTTTTTCTTAGCATGGTGTCTGGAACATATTAGCACCTTAATCAATGCTTATTGATGTGATCTCTTTCACATACCCCCATAACTGTACAAGATATTGAGAGTTGATTGGTAGCAGAATAGTCTGGAGTTTTCTCTCCACAGAGTATATACACTTTGTTTCTTAACATTGATTTTATTTTTAATTTATGGAATAAAACAAGTATTTCCATATCAGTATAATTAAAAGGATGGTTGTACATGGAACTGCAAATCTACTATATAAAACTTTCTATTCCTTTTAAATTTACAACAAAATTAGCATGTAAATTTGTTTTCTTCCCCCCCCCCCCCACCGGAGATGGTCATCATTAAATACAAGTACATATATATGATCTTGTAGATAGACACACACTTACATATATGTTTATGCATGTGTATGCATGTATATATGTGTGTATATGTGAATGTATATATGTATTATGTATGAAAAGTTATTCTACGCATACTTCTATCAGTTCTTTCTCTGGATGCAGATAGCATATAGCTAATTTGGATATTTATAATAGTTAAAATGGCTTATTCATTCAAAGTTGTCCTTAAAACAATATTGCTGTTATTATATACAATGTTCACTTGGTTCTGCTCATTTCACTCTTTATTATTTTATGCAAGTCTTTCTATGTTTATCTAAGGTCACTGTGCTCAACATTTTTATAGCACAATAGTATTGCATCACAATCATATACCACAACTTGTTTAGTCATTCTCTAATTGATGGACATTCCTGCAATTTTTAGTTCTTTGCCAAAACAGAGAGGTGTTTATAAAAAAGAAATGTAGAATATATAGGTGCCTTTCCTTTTTCCCTAATCATCTCTGGAAATAGACCCAGTAGAAGCGTAGTCGGCTCAAAGGGTGTAGGCAGTTTAAAAACTCTTTGGGTATAATTCCAGATTACTCTCCAAAATGTTTGGATCAGTTCACAACTCCACCAACAATGAATTAGTGTCCCAATTTTTCCACAGCCCCTCAAACATTTGTCATTTTCCCTTTCAGTGATTTTAACCAATCTGATAGGAGTAAAATGATATCTCAAGATTGTTTTAATTTATATTTCTCTAATAAATAATGATTCAGAGCATTTTATATGACTATAAATGGCTTTTATTTCTTCATTGGAAAACTGACTGTTTATATCCTTTAACCATTTATCAATTGGAGAATGACTTGTATTCATACAGATTTGACAGTTCTTTATATATTCGAGATATTTATATTCTATCTATCCTGTGACTTGGGCTCTATTTCCAACTTTTATATTGATGATGTTTGGGTTAGTGCTCATAGGTATATAGGTGAAGGAATTGTTCAATTTCATGAAATCAGAAAACTGGCACAGATTTTGTCACCCAGTGTGTTGCTCTTTGAGAATCTAGGAGTCAGAAGCAAGTTCAGTCATAATATGATTCAGATAAGCTACATAAGGAGGAATATAATATTCATTTGGCATCATTACTTGCTTCACATTTATATACAGAGTGGGGGCACTTAGCAACCAAGCTGCAAACCCTGATAAAGATAATGTAGAGACACACCCCCGTGTACCAAAATGTCAAAACAAGGAGAATAGATCCAAACAAAGCAAATGCCAGGCTGCCAACACCACTGCCACACCAATTAATCCTCTAATACGACAAAAATAAGGCACAGCTCAACACACTTCTCACTATCCTCTCACTCTTCTACAACCTGTACTCAGCGGTCTCGTATTCACCATATATTTTGCAATACATGACCATTCTGCCCACATCTTCCCTTCTCTATTTAATCTAGTTTGGAATTGTGATAACCTGCTCACCCTCCCTGAAGTGGTAAGGGCAGTGGAGAGAAAACATTCTCAAGTATCTAATCCAGCCTTGCAGTATCCCAATCTCCTGACAAATGTAGTGATTTAGGGCTGGTAGAACCCACAAGTTACAAGGGATTACAAGTTTTTCACATTAATTACTTCTCCAAAGTGTGGAGTGACCAATAAGTTCCTCATTTGCAACATTCTGAAGTCTGAATTCTCTGTCCCCAAGACATTAGCATAAGAAATAAGGTAATACCCTTATACTGTGTTTTCCCTTAATGGAGTTCTTATTTTGGACCTGTGAACTCAAATTCAGAAGTGATCTATAATTGTACCAATAGAGAATAAAAACAATTGTGATTTTCCAAGATGGTGAGTAATGTTATAAAATTACTGTCATCTTATATTATTGCAAAGTGTTCTATTTTCCAAGTGCTTTTGTATCAATCTCATTTAAAGCTTTCCAAAGTCACTGAAATTGACTGAAAGAAAATAACTGAAAAAACATAGGGGTCCAAATATAACCCTGAGCAAATTCCTCCTCCTTTTTAGGCCTCAGTCTTCTCACCTGCAAAATGAAAGGGTTAAACTATTTACTCTATAAGGTCTCTTCCAACTCTAGCACTCCATTATTCCTTGAAATCACCCCATGAAAATAAAAGGGAAAAAATACTTCCTCTATTAATGATTAAGTCTAAAAATGCATTTCAACAATTCTCTATGTTAATGTTAGTGAATCTTTTATTTTTAAATCTGTGTATCAAATGAATGCTAAAAGAGCATTTCCATACACAGAGAAGAAAAGGGTATTTTATATGAAATTGTGAATCTCTATTCCTTCTTGCTTTTATCAATTAAACATACAGCATATATATTGCATTATACACATACAATATGTATTATATACATTTTGTATATATATTATATTATATGTTATATATTATAAATATTATATATTATTGATTACTATTAATTTAATTAATTAATAATATTATTAATTACTTTTAAAAACTATAATTCTTATTTGGGCTTCTTTCTATTCTTTTCTATGAAGTTTTAAAAACATTATAATGGCCTTTTTTAAAGAATCCTATTACTAATCTTCCTTCCTGGGCAACTAGGTAACACAATGGGAAAAGCACTGAACCTGTCAGGAAAATCTGAGTTCAGATATGGTCTCAGATACTTACTAGCTGTCATTTATCCTCATTTGTCTCAGTTTTCTCACCTGTAAAATGGGAATTATAATAGCACCTACTTCCCAGGGTAGTTTTGAGGATAAAATGAGATAATATTTGGAAAGCATTAACACAGTGCCTAGAACATAGTAAGTGCTAGATAAATAGTAGTTACTATTATTGCTACTGATGTTGTTATATTACTGTACTCACTCCCCAATTAATCTGAGAAAGAAAAATAATAATAAACTTGTTAACAAATAAGCATACCTAATAGTGAAGCCAAACAAATGCACATAGTAACCATGCATAAAAATGTATATCTCTCTCTGCACCTTGTGTCCATTATCTCTCTGTCAAGAGGTGGATAGGGAAGGAGAGAAGACAGCTTGAAACTCAAAATATAACAGAAATTTTTTTTAATAGACATGGACAGCATGCTTCATCAAAGGTAGCCTGGATATATTGTTGGTTATTCCATTGAGCAGAGTTCTTAAGTCTTTCAAACTTTTTTTTTTTGCTGCTGTTGTAGAAATTGTTCAACTGGTTCTGTTCACTTTGCTCTGTCAGTTCACACTACCCAGGATCCTCCAAAATCCTCTCTTTTGTCATTTCTGATGGAGTAGCAACATTTTATTATATTCAAACACCACAATTTAGTCAGCCACTCCCCAATTTTCTAAGTGGTGATGTAAAGTACACCCCACCCTTAGATTCTAATTGTTTGCTTTTTCCTTTTTTCAGAAATGATGAGGGTCTGAACTAAAGTAAATATCTTTGTGACTGGAGAAGTCAGAGGAGAGGGATATTGTAAAGGTGGAAACAGGGAGTTTTGACAATTGATTGTATATATGAGGTGAAGGAGAATGAGCAGTCCACTTTATAACATAACGATTACAACCTCAAGGCAGTAGAAAAATGTGCTGCTTTGACACAAAGAAAGAAATTTGAAAGCAGGAAAGGAGGATTTAAGGAAAAAGAAAATTAGTTCAGTTGTGGACATGTTGAGCTTAAGATAAGTCCATTTGAAACTTTGAGGGCTAGACTTCCAAGAGTCTTTACAGTTTGGCAGGGTTTGATGGAACTGGAATAATAGCCACAAATGGAAGGATATGGAGAACATCACCATCCTTAGAGATTCGTTCTACAATTCGGTCCTTGCACAGACTTTCCTCCACCTTTGACAATCATGCATCTCCTTGTTTCAAACCTCATCTAGTGATTATGACAAGAGTATCATTAATTTATCTCTTTCATTTGATAGTTGAAGAAATCTTTTATGGTTTCTATATATGGGTGAAAGACACCTTGTTGGAAAAAAGAATCTTTGAGGTCGTGTTTAGTTCTACCAAATCAAAGGATTTGTTTTGTTTAATAAAGAAAAAGAAGAAATATATGTACTCTGAGAGTTTTCCTCTGCATCTTTCAGTTAATTGTGCAGTTATAAAGATTTGGTATTATCAAACAATATGGGAAAATACTGTTTGGTTTCTTCTAATAGGTCCCTAATAGAGGTCATCCTTTTCAATTTTTTATATTTATACAGTTCCAACATTTGTATTTTTAGGTATATTTTATTTTCCCCAATTACATGTTAAAAGTTTTTAAATATTGTTTTTAAGTTTTGAGTTCCAAATTCTCTTTCTCTTCCTCCATCCATTCCCCCTCCCCAAGATTGTTAGCAATCAGATGTAGGTCACATATATATATATATATATATATATACACTACATAATTATACTATATATAAATATATTTAAATATAAATATAACTATATATATGTACTATGTCTATATCTATATCTATATAGATATACACTAGAGGCCATCCTTGATGCATATGAAGATGACTTCCAAACACATTTGTATAAATAATAGACATATAAATCAGTAGTTGTCAATGTTATCACAATCTTCTGTTTCTCAGTATGCATAAGGCCTGATATTTTTTCAAATGTCTTTAGTACCTATCCCCTACATCAGAAATTTTGAAAGCAAATCCTTCAGTGCCCTCATAATTATGTCATCCCTAGCATAGATCTCTTCCATATATACTTTAGTCCAATCTAATTGCTTTTCTCATTCATGTTGCTTTTAATGATATTTCTACCTCCTCTACAAACACACCTGGATGGTGATATCAGAGTTCTCCTCTCCTTCCTGATAAAAACAAATATTTGATATGAAAACATTTGCAGATCTTTACCATTTCTTGCTGCTTTTTCTCCTCTCATTATAATGCACAAAGATATTCAGTATGACTTTCTTAGTTAGGTCTCCCGCAAAGCTTTCTGTATCCTGGCTTTATCCTCCATCCCCTTTTTTTTTGCTTCGTAAAGTGATATCATCCATCATGTGTTTTATTGATTTTTTAAATCTGTTTCTTTTTTATTAAATTTTAATGAATGAATTAAATTCAAAACCAGCACTGTTTTCAACTGCTAAATCTCTCTACTTGACAAGTAAATCAAATGTTTGTTGACTAAGATTCTCTTGAGGTTTTTTGGTTTCTTTGTTATAGTAATTAACATACATTAATTAAACTTCTGAATGAAGTGATTATGACCAGTGTTGATACCGTTTCTACTGTCCATTGACAATTGTCCAAAATCAATAACTTGTTTTAATAGCTCAGGAAGTTTTTCAATTGTTTGCCACATTTTTTCTCATTATTATTGTTTCTTCTTGCTCCATTCTAATTCTGATCTTTGCTCAAACAAATTGGTGTAATGACTGCACACAGAAAACTTATTCAAGGATTACTTCCACATGCTGAATATTTTCCTCTCTTTTAGAATATAAACAGTTTCATTGTTTGTGATGTTATTTGGTGCTTGCCATGTTGAGTGCCTACCAATTCTTTTCTCAAAGAAAGTATTCATGATGGAGAGGCATGAGACTTCTGTGTAGTCTACAAATTGCTGCCTTCTTTACTTCCTTCTTCCTGAACCATTTTTTCCAACATATTTCCTCACCATCTTCACCTAATTCCACCTTTTCACTGAAGTCACTAATTATCAAAGTGAAGGGTTTTAGAGAGTCCTTTGTAGAATTTCTTAATCTATTTATCCTCTGCAATTGATGCTGGTGCATAAGCTACAGTTATTTTCATGGTGATGCTTTTTGCAAGTACTTATAATAAGTACTACAATATGTAGGAATGGCACAGATTTTACAAGGCAAAATGAAATTCTAACAAGGAAGCATTAACAGAGAAAAACAATGAAATTTTAAAAGGATACATTCAGAATGAGAGTACATCCATTTTACACATATATGTTATATATACAATGATTTCTCAGTAAAATTCATATAAACATTCTTTCAGTCTTGCAAGCACAAATTACAAAAACATTCAATTCAATTCAACTAGGATTTATTAAGAACATGACATTGTTGATAGATGTTAGGGAAAGCAATACCAAGAATAAGGATCTTACTCTTGATGAGGGAAAACAAGAATATGATAAATATAATTAGAACACAAATATCATAGATCTGGATAATGTAGCACTCACACTAGAGCTAATAGATACAGATAAATAGTAATAAATTGGAAAGGCAAAGAATATATTTACTTTTTACAGGCATGTATAGAATATATACAAAATTGATATAGTATTGAGAGTAAAAAAGAAACAGGTAAATGATAAACAGAGTGGATTTATGCATCAGTGTGTAATAAATTTAGTAGTAAAAAATGATGTAATGAGCACAATTATAGACCTACATTAAAACTTAAAACAATTACATAATTCCACAGAGAAAACTTTTTTAAAGTAGATTGCTTCAAAGATAATGACAAAATATACACTACACAGAAAAATCTAGGAGATTCAGACAAAGCAATACTCAGAGGCAAATGTCTCCCTCTTCACCTTCACTTCCACCTCATAGAATCCCTCTCTTCAAGACATCACTGAAGCAACATATTCTAATTGAAGCCCTTCCTGATCTTCCCAACTGCCAGCATCTTCCCTCCCAAATTACTGTATAATTAATTATTCTATATAGGCTTGTGCTGGCAAATGTTTAATAACCAGCTTTGAGGAATGAGAGGGGGACAGGGGATTACTACATGATGCATTTTTAACTGTAATTGCTAATATTTATATTTTTTCTCTATCATTTTCTTAAATGTAGGCAATTAACAGAAGAATTGCTGATTCCCAAGGTATAAATGCTCAGACTGAAATGTCTAGTATGCCTGGCTCCAGCATACTCCTAACTCTCTCAAGGACACATGTGGTTCTCTACCACTGGTATATGGAAAGAACTTGGAGAAAGTTCTCTCTCCTAAAGCTGATCTACATCTGCTCTTCAGTGGATAGTGTTAGGGAGTAGCCTGGGGGCAAGAGAGGTTAAGCAATTTTCCTTGTATCCTACAGAATAGACTCAGACCCAAGTCTCCCTGACTCTGAGGCTGTCTCTCTGTTATATCATGTTGCATAGCTATTTATTACAGTGACTAATCAGTAAATATTTATTAAGTATGCTAAGAACACAAATATAAGAAATAGAAGACAGTCCCTGCCTTCAGGGAGCTTACAATCTAATGAGGGAAGATAACACATAAAAGAAAACAAAGAAAAGTAGAAAGATGGAGAAGGTACCCAGAACAGAGGCATGATGGAGACATCAAAGAAATACAAAATGAGAGCATCTAGATGAGAAATGTGGAAGAGAGAGATAAAGTATAAGTCGTGTGCCTTCCTTTTCAATTAAGGTTGAAAAGGTCATCGGTTATGGAATAATTCTTTAAAAAACTGAGCTAATGGAGCAACTAGGTGGCACAATGAATAGAGCACTGGCCCTGGAGTCAGGAGGATCGAAGTTCAAATATGGCTTCAGACACTTAACACTTACTAGGTGTGTGACCTTGGGCAAGTTACTTAACCCCAATTGCCCTGCCTTAGCCCCCTCCAAAAAGACAAACAAAAAATGAGCTAAAACACAGCTTTACTACAAGATTTTGTGCTTTCCTAGTTACTGCCTTATAGTATTTTCTAGTAAGCATGCCTTCTTAGATTGATATTGTCTAAATTGCCTTCCTTGGGCAATCAAGCTCTGTCAGACTTTGAGAATTAGACAATTCAAAGTTGTACCAAAAAAAAAAAAGTAGCCCACTAAGACGGGAAACAAATTTCTTGTGACAAACAGGCATTCATTTCTTTTATTATGCTTCAAGAACATCTGTATCATAGTGGAAGACACATCAGGATCAACACAATTCAAAACAATTGCTATTTTAAGTAACATATCAGAATAATATTTAAAGTTTGCAAAACATGACATCACTCTCATTTGAGTCTCCCCAAAATCCTATGAGGTAGATCCTTCAGAGATTAGTACCACATTTTGTAGTTAAATAGACTATAACTAAGAGAGGTTCATACCATTCAAAAAGTTTGTATAACTTCTCTAAGTGACAGAGGTGAGATTTGAACTGGGTTATCTTAACTCCAACTTTAGCCATCTACCCACTATACCTAGTACCTCAAAAAACAAAATGAGTGGGCACATAGTACAAATGATTTAATTAACCAAGTCAACTTTCACTCTGAGATAAATGTCACATCTAGGCTTGCTAAACATCAAACCATATGAATGGCCATCAGAAACCCTTCTTACCACATTTTCTCTGTCACTTCTTAGAGTTGCTTTCTGTGGGCAATCAACTCTAATACATTTGTAAATCACATGACTAAAACTGTGCCAAGAAATGGATATAGCTCATTCAAATGGGAGACAAGTTTCTTTGCTGGACCCACTGATAATGATAATTTGAGTAAAGAAGCTAATTATCAGTCACTAGGGAAATATGAATTGTCTTACTCCTTGGAGATGTGTATCTCTAAATAACTGCCAGATCTTACTAAGTTCCTGTTCATTTTCAGTTCTAATTTTTTAAACAATAATTTTTTCCTGTACTCAATAGTTATCATTCTTATTATTCATTTGTTTAAATGTTAACATGCACACTAATAAGTATAATAACAAAATTATTTAATGATAGTACCCCCAAAAGGAAGCTCATGTAACAAGAAATAACCTGAATAAATGCATGAATTGGAAATTCTGATGTGAACCTATCCATTACTTAATTGATTTTTCCCCTTTTTAGGCAGGTTTTACAATAAATCTGTGTTCTTTGTTTCTACTAAAACTAAAACATATTTCATGAATTTAAATGCATCCATTGTCTGTTGCCTGCTCTTTTAATAACAACAATAAGTTGCAGTTATTTTGACAAGGCTTTCAACAAATATATGGAAAAGGAACTTACAAAATCATTTTATGAAACTCTTCCTATGTGCTTGTATCCCACTGTGTTTATTCAGTTACAAAAAGCAGTAATTCCATCTATCTGAACAGGAGTCTACAACATTAGGTATAAAACAATAATTATCTGGATAGTAATTTATCCTAACATTATTTCTATCTGAACTCCACCAAGAAAACATGAGGACAAGTTATATATGATAATACTCAAATGGTCTGTGATCCAATTAATTTGGGGATGATCTGAGAATGATGCAAATGGCAGCTGGTACATTTCTGCCCATCCTGGGTAATTCTTGTCCATGTTCTCCTGAAAGTTTGCTTTTGGTGGTTCACCCAGCTTGTTGGCTCCCACTTATGTTCCCTCACATGACCAGCTAATCTCTTTCTTTCAAAAATTCCTTTGATGATACCCTTGACTCCTATTCTTCATCAAAGTTCCTCATCTCTTCTATACTGCACTCTGTTTTTGTTCACTATATGCTTTCTTAATTGAACTCTGGGTATTATTCATATTTTATTCTTTAAATACAGTTGTGTTCCACATCCTTCTGCCCTAAATCATAACTAGTAAAATTTAATCCTTGGAAATATTGAATTTTGCTTTCATAGGAAACTTGTAAAAGGGAAATAAAAAGCTCTGCAATTGCCCCAAAGAAACTCAACCCACACTCTTCTTTATGGTCAACTCTGTACCCAGTTTAATGTCCATCTAAACTGTCTTTCCCAGATATACAAATGCTTGTACAAACTATAAAGTGTCCTTCCAAATGGACACTGAAATCTTAATAATAGGCATATTTTATATATTTGATCTGCTCTGTGCAGATGGATAGGCCAAAATACATTGAGTGATTGCAACTCTCCTCCAGGAGGCTAAAAAATATTTTGCAGCTTGATTCAATCAACAGAATATTATGAACAATCAGGAGAATCTGGAGGACTTCATCACCAATAGGAAATCCATATCAATCTGGGACTTTGCACTGGATCTCTTCTATTACAGTGATGAATACATTTGACATATAGATATCTCCTTATTTAATGGTTTCCCTGATATCTATTATTAGAGGGCAACTAACTCAGCTTATTATGTTATATTTTCTAGGAATCTTGAAGGAGCTTGATGTATAAATGAGAAACACCTTGTAAAAGCCTGTGAAGCAAAATTTTGTTCTACGAAATCAATTATTTTGTAATTAGTAAGAAGCAGAACAGGATCTTAGAATTTCTACATCTTTAGCAACTAAAAAATGATAAACATTTGATTAACTGGTAAATATTGTTTGGAGAACTTTGCTCATTCCCTCCCAATGCTCTTCCTGAGGATGTCCTGGATTTGACTATGGATGACTCTCATCTAGGTTTTATATAAATAGAATAGTCACTTAAGTCAAAAATTATTGAAGTTCTCTCAATCACTTTTTTTTTCTTTGTTCATAAGGTCCAAGATATTTTTTTCTTTGCCTTTGGTATCTTTCTCTCCTTTAGATACCTTTTATATTGGTCCCTTAATACCCTCACATTTGTGTTGCCTGCAGTATGGGTCTCCTTTATGCATACTTGGCCCAATTCAACTGATTTCCCCTACTTTATTCCCTTTGGTGGCATTTATTTTTCACCTACAAACATGTTCAAGGCCTGATGTTGATGTCTAAGAGTGATGGTTCTACCATTCTTGGTGGGAAAAAGTAAAAAATTCACAGAATCAGAGAATTTGAGAGTCAGAAGGATACTTAATAGTCATCTGTTCTGACCCATACCTCAAAGAATGAAATATTTTATTAAAAAAATCAAATCATTTCCATTTTTATTTTGCATGTAGTCCTTCAGTTTTCCTAATGAATATTTTTGAAATGTTAGCTTAGTTGGATATCTTAGTGAACTTTGTTTAAGCTGGCTTAATCCTTCACACTTTCTCTCTGTTTTATGAGACAATATTCCTCATAAGTGTTTACCATCCCTCTTTGGAAGGATTTACAAATGAATTTATATTCTAACCTAGTGCTGCCTTTGTTTGCTATTTCCCTCTGTTCTGGCAAGCAAGTTAGATGTTTGCTGACCAAGACACTTTCTGAGATCTTCTAGTACCATTGTCATGGCAACAAATTTACATTGGTTAAATATAAAATGATATTTTACATATAATAATATATACCATACTAATATTATACATTGATATTATTTATATAATAAAATTACTTAATAGAAACAAAGCACACAGATTTATTGTAAAACATACCTAAAAGTGGAATATGCATGTGTGTGTATGTGTGTGTGTATAATATACATGATGTAAAGTGATATGATATGGTTTATAATATATGATATTATATGGTATAATGGAGTATAGTGGAATATAGTATATTATATTTTAGTACTGTATATCCTACTACAGTACAGTTTAATATCATATGTATGGTATGATTTGGTATGGGATGCATAGTATGTCACGGCATGAAGCAACATGACATTATAATGATATATAATAATTAATACACACATATAAATAATAATTGATTATTGTTGAAATTGATACCCTTTGTTGTCCATTTAATATTGCTGATTTATAATTAGCTTTTAAAATAACAGAGTTAAACTGTTGTAATTGTATGCAATATATTTTCCTCATTATCATTCTTCCCTTTTTCTAAAACCAATTCTTGTCTATGTCTGATGAAGCAGTAGTCTCAATGTATACAGGCAGTTTTCTCAGAGAAAATTTAGAAGGTATTTTCATGGTTATTAAATACTATACATATATATATATACACACACACATACATTTAAGATAGATTTTTACAAGATAAATTGGAACTAATATCATAAGGAGGGCAATAAGATTAAAGATGCATGAGAAAGGCTTCTTGTATAAGGTGACACTTTAGCTGAGAGCTGAAGAAAATCAGGGAAGCCACAAGGCAGAGACAAGGAGAACAGGCATGGCTGCATGGAGGGACAGTCATTGAATTGTCATGGAGTTAAGAGGTAAAGTGTCACATTCAAGGAATATCAGAGTTCAGTGTCTCTGGATCACAGAGACTAGGGGTTGAGAATGTAAGGGAAGAATAAGGTATAAGAAAATTGGAAAGATTAGGAAGGAGACAAGTTGTAAAGGGCTCTAAAAAACAAACAGGATTTTATATTTGATCTTGGAGGCAAAGGGGAGCCGCTGAAGTTGGCTGAATGGGGTAGAGGAGGGGAGAGGTGACATGGTCAGATGTGTTTTAGAATGATCAATTTGACAGTTGAGTGGAGAATAGACTGGAATGGGGAGAAGCTAGAAGCAGGGAGATCAATCAGAAGGCTATTGGAATAGTCCAGGTGGGAGGCAATGAGGGCCTACAATAGGGTGGTAGGAATATCATGGGGGAGAAGACCTTGAGAAGTGGAAACTATAGACTTGGAAACTGATTAGATATCGGGAGGAGATGAGGGAGAATGGGGAATTAAGGATGACAACTAGGTTATAGGCCTAGGTATCTGGGAGGTTCATGGTACCCTTGACAGTAAGAGGGAAGTTAGAAAAAGGAAAGGATTTGGAGAAAAGATACTCTTGGAGGCACTCTCCAAGGAGTTGCTGTTATCCATCCTTTCATTTAGCTGTAACATATCTTCTTGCTTGATATCTATCAAGAATGTCTACAATGATAAGATTCAACTCTTCTAGTAATATATCTATTCAATGGTTGTTATATATGAACTGCAATTAAGAGTATTAAAGAGTAAGAGAGTCAAAATTAAATTTGTTTATGGCATTAAAATGGTAGCATTCTTAACTACCTCAGTCCTCTTTCCTGCAACTGTTAATAAAGAAATGGAAAGGGGCCAGAAAGGAGGGCCATTTAAAATTTCTCTTTTTGTGCTGCCATGGACAAAAAGTAATAATAATAATGGTCACCAGGTTAGCTGAATATTTGAAAATAGACACAGGCAATAAAAATTTTACAAAAACAATAAACCCACAGAATATTAGTGAAATATGCCCCATTACTCCAAGATTGCTACAGAAATTCAATACTTCCTCTAGAAGAAGGAAAAAGACAATTGAAAGACATTCTTAAAGTACATAATAAATGACCAAAAACCTACAAAAATAGTTTTTGAACAAAAACCTTGTTTAGTTATTGTTTCCTTGAAAAATTGTAAAATCTGAAACCAAGCACATACAATGAAATTTGCTGAAATGTGACAGAAAATGGTTTATCTTTCCATGGGGCACATGAAATGGCCAAGATCCATAATGTCTTCCATGAGTGAAATTCAAATGAAATCAGTCATCAATATATAACTGATGAAGTGTCAAGCAAATACATAAATCGTGCAGATTTATCTACAAAAAGAGACAGGCTTATGTTGGCAATTCATGGTCAGGTCATCACCATCAGAAAGTGCTCAAGTATTATTCTTAAGAAACCCAGACAGTGGTTAATGCTAGTTATAGAGAGAAAAACATCATTACAACCTGCAAAAATTTAGTATCTACTGAATACCTCGCTGACACAACCTGGCATCCAGAATTAAATTTCAGAACCTCACTCCCTTTCATGGAATGACAAGGCAAATCCTCTTGCTACAAATAAAGATGTCAAAATATCCTTGAGATTTCAACCACTAAATTGTATAGGGAGTGAAGCACTATCATAGACCAAATGGATGCCAAAAACCTCTCAGATATGACACTGATCCATAAAAATTTAAAACCAATGCTTTTAATAGATCTCACCATGTCAAATGCTCATAATCCCCAAGCTATGTGGAATGAAAAGCTTCCAAATAAACTTGACAAAGGAGAAAAAAATCATGAGGGAACAAGATGAGGTGAACAATATTTTTGTCATCTTACCTGCTGCAGCAGTTGTACAGAGAATTACTTTAATAAGTTTACAGCAGATGAGCTTATATCTATATACTTTTATTCAAAGACAAAATCAATCATTTTATGCACCAAGGACCACTTATATGTTAAATCTATTGAAAAGATGAGAATATTGAAATAATAATAATTATACCTTATATTTATTTAAATAGGGTTTCAATTTTCTTGAACCTCTTTTATATCCAAAACACTAGCTCACTAGATCTTCACAACAAAATTATGAGATATGTATATTATCCCAATTTATGGATAAGAAAACTAAGAACCAAAGCATATTCTTAAAAATGTGCAAATCATTCAGCATATATCTCATTTGAGGCTCACAATAACACTATGAGGTTGACACTACAGATTTTATTCTGACAGTTTTACAGATAAAGAAACTGAGGGTCTAAAAATTCAAGTGACTTACATATAACAAAAAAAAATTTTAATGAAGATATTCTTAGATGCTTTGGTAGCTATGGGACTTTTCAAAGACTATTGTAATTATGCTTAAATGTTAAAATTAATGGAAAGCTCATATAGAGGTATGGCTCTACTTGTAATCAGGAAAATTTAGGCTTAAATTCCATTTCTGACATAGTGTATGCAACCATGGGCAAGTAACTAAATGTCTGTGAACCTCAGTTTTCTCATCTATAAAATGGGGATAATAATAATCTTTCATTAAAGATTATTTTTAATTTAAGGATTAAAAAAATCTCTGAAATTAAAAAAATTGATGATAAGCATCAAATAAGACAATATATGTAAAGGAACATAAGCATTTCAGCTATTAGCATTCAGATCTGATAGGCAGCTGTAATAAAAGCATTAAACGGATTTAGAATCAGGGGACTTGCATTCAAATCTTCACTCTGTAACTTACTATCTATGTGATATTGGGTAAATCCCTTAACTTTGGGGTCTACATTTCCTCATCTTCAAGTTTAACTAAATTAAGTAAGCATATATTAAACACATACTTTGTACCAGTTTTGGTGCTACATGCAGCTGATACAAAATTAAAATTGAAACCATTCCTTTTGTCAAGTATGTAATATTCTAATGAAAAAAGCATCATCATCATCATCATCCCTAGGACTATAAAGGAAAGGACACAAAGCAGGTCCATACCCACAAGCTCACATTTGAAAGATAGATCCAACACACACACTGTGTACTTCAATTTATATAGAGTGTAAATGAGAGGTAAAATCAGACAGAGGGAAACAACAGTGTTTGTGTAGAGGGTGGGGTTGGTAATGAAGGATAAAATTATTTCTTGGAAAAAGTAGAATTTTATTTGATTCTTTAAGAAAGTTAAGGAAGCCAGTAGGAGAAAGTAAGGCAGGAGAACATTTTAGTGAAAAATCTTGGCATATAGAAATGAAGGATCATGTTAAAAGAACAGCAAAGAATCCAGTATCATTACATCATAAAGTACAAGGAGAGGAGAAAAGTGTTACTTACTAGTGCATGCATGCCCTTTGACCCAAGGATACCACTACTAGGTCTATAAGTCAAAGAGATCACAGAAAGAAGAAAAGGTCTCACACACACACACACACACACATACACACACACATACACACACAACTTTCTTTTGTAGTCGCTAAGAAACTAAAGTGGCTCTCATTAATTGGGTGGACAAATTATGGTATATGAGTATAATTGAATATTACTACATTGTAAAAAAAAATGAAGTTTCAGAAAGAACTGAGAAAACTGCTATAAAATGATGAACTTGTGTAGAACCAGAAAAAGAATTATACAACATCAATATTGTAAAAATGAACAATTCTAGATTTTAACTATTCTCAAAGAACTGATTGACTAAATGATCAACCATAATTTCAAAGAACTGACAAAGAAGAAAGCTGTCCTCAGAGAGATTATGAACTAATATACAGAATAAGAAACACATTTTAGCCAATGCAGAAATTTATTTTGCTTGACTATACTTATATAATAAAGAGTTCTGTTTTTCGACTTTCTTTGTTCTCTTCCTTCTTTTTTTCTTTCATTTTAGGGAGGAAGTAGGAAGAAGAAGAAAAGTTAAAATTTATCAAAAGAAGACTGGAGAGATAGAAAGAGGGTCAGATCGCTAATAGTTTAAAATTCTGGAGGTGATAGTAATGGGGGTGTATACCCATAGTGGAAGGGCATAGCATGGTCAGGACTATACTTTAGGAAGATGTAATAGTAATGTAATTTAATCCCTTTGTATTGGCAAAGCTAACAGGTACTTAGCACTTAGTACAAGCCTCCGTTAAATAAACAGAAGGTATGAACCCCTGTTGCTGATGTAACAGGAAGGGGTTGAAACAGTAAATGGCTGAAACAGGAAGCTAATGTTGTGTGTATATAAGGAGAAGCCCCTGCTGGGTCAGACAGATCTTCTTGGAGCAAGCTTCATGGAGGAAGAAGCAGCTGCTGCTCAGGAAGCTGAAGAGGAAAGGCCCAGGCTGGAGAAAATAATTTTGATTTTGGGAACCTGGTTGAATTGATTTTGATTATGGGAACCAGCTGGAGCTTCTGCTGGGGAACTACCAGCTTCTCCCAGGAGCAGCTGCAGACTGAGGAAGCATAACTGTGATACTGGTACTTTGAATGAACCTGTTTGTGGCTTTGTTAAGCCTTGAATTCCTGAAAACAGAAACTGTGAAAGATTCAAGGTGAACTGGACACTGTGAGCTTCAGCATGGAATAGAAACAGCATGGAAAGCTGGACAAGGACCTGGGAGCTGTCTGCCTTCAAACCCAGGTGACAGTTTGGTGAATCCAGGTAGGATCTGGGACCAGGGAATCTTAGAGACTAGCCCAAGTCAAACTGAAAGAAGACTTTACTTGGATACTGTGTACTGGCTGAGAAGATTGTAACTTGTTTGTGACTGAGGGGTAGGTGGCCTGTGTATTTTACACTACCCTCTAAGAGAGTGCTGAGTAATGACTGATATTGTAACTTAGTGTGTCCCATGAGTGGAGAACTTTGAATATTGTATTTTGTGACCCTTAAGGAGGTAAGCCTCCTTAAGGATGACTGAATGATTGTGTTACTAAGTGATTGACTAAATGATTATACTTTGTTCAAAACTGTGGACAACTGTGGTGAAAACTATGTGGCCATTTTCTGTGATAAATTGTAGTGAATGCTGTATTTTGATTATCTGTGATAAGTTGTAACATTGTAAATGCTGTACCTTGATTTACTGTGAATGTTTTGCTCTGATTTGTTGTTGATTAAATAGAGTGTTCATTATACTATGTAATCAGAACCTTAAAAGCTATTCACCATAGCATACTTTTGGAAAGCTGCTCATGCTTGACTTTACATCTTGGTGTAGTTGGCAGGATTACAAAGTATAGTGCCTCTATTTGTTCCAGGATCCATGGCCATTTAGATTGAGATTGTAAATCCAAGGATCCTAGAGGGGTGGAATGTAATGGCAAGCACATAAGTAGTTCACACCTTGTTTCACCTATTGAATTAACACCTTGTTTTGGTTCAAGTTTCTTTTGAGCCTTGTATCAAGTCTGTTAAGAAACTGTAGCAGCAAGCACCCAAGCATCCCCAGGATAGCTGCCAACACAGGTTCTTAGATCTGCTTTTCTAAAGGAAAGCAACTCAAAATGGGTTAACAATCCTGCTTTAATAAATCAAACATATCATTTACCTAGCTCAGGGGAAAAAAGTCAGCACCCCAAACTTCAGAGTATATAGAGGTTACAAGCAGAAATTATAACAAAAGAAGAGAAACAAACAGATCAAGCAGACAGGCTTCCAACTGCCCAGCCATTACATCCATACCTAGTCAGTTACCAGAGAGGGAAGCATCAACATCTGGATTTTTCAAAGCTTTGGGGCTCTCAACAGCTGCCCAGAGTCTTGTCTGGTCAAATCACACAACACTTCTCAAAGTGAGCCCAGAGTTCAGAGAATGTAACAACCCTCTTGAACCACTGCCCAATCACAAAGTATCTCCTGAAAAACAAGCCTCCCTGCCACAGATTCCAGGTGCACTAAATCTATCAAAGGGCCTAGGGGCAGGGAAGATCTTAAATTCAGATTTCCATTAAGGAAACAGAAGCTGTGAACCCCACAACCTGTGAACCCTAGAACTTGTGAATTCCTGGGGGGGAGCTAATGTCTATATAATGAGAGTCCCAGGGTTAGAGACAGAAAAAACTGAGAAGAGGACTCTTGTGGTGGCAGAGTCAAGAAGGAGAAAACTTGTGGTATCCAGTACTCTGTTTGCTCTGTCTGTGTTGATGTTTGTTTGTGATACTTTGTACAGAAGCCCTGGGAACTTACTGGAAGCCCTAAAAGAGGATTTTCTGGTTATATGTTCACAGAAGTCCTAGAAGAGGGTTTTGGAGATCCTGGTACTTTACTGATGATTTGTGGAGAGCTCTTGGACCTTGTTTGTGGGTCTATGTTGATTTCTATGTTGATGATTTGTGTTGAGTTATCAGACCTTGTTGGTGGGTCTGGGTTGATTTCACAGGCAGATAGTGATTTGATGATGGTGCCAGCAATGTGTATGACTATTATTGTGGTTCTGTCAAGCTTTGTCTTCCCAGAAACAGCAACTGTGAAGTACTTGAGGTGGACTAGACACTGTGAGCTTCAATATGGAACAGGAACTGGACAAAGAACTGGACAAGAAGCTGGACAAGGAACTGGGAGCTGCCTACCTTTGAACCATATGACAGTTGGAGCTGGAACCATGGAAGAGGAACCATGGAAGCTGAGAGACAGCCTCGAGTCAAGCTGAAAGAAGACTTTACTTGGATACCGTGTGCTGACTGAGAAGATTATGATTTACTGTGACCCTGGGTGGAGAACTTTGACTTTTGTACTTTGTGATGGAATTAAGGATTTTGTGATTGACTAAATGAATGTACTTTGTTTAAAACCATGTGACCACTTTAGTGAAAACTATGTGGCCATTTTAGTGATAAATTGTTGAGTTGTGACATGGTGAATGCTGTACTTGATTTTCTGTGATAAGCTGTAACATTGTGGATGCTGTACCTTGATTTTCTGTGAATGTTTTGCTCTGATTTGTTATTGAATAAATAGAGAGTTTGCTATACTGTGTAATCAGAACCTTGAAAGCTGTTCATAGCAGCATTCTTCTGGAAAGCTGCTTATGAGTGGCTTTACAGATTGCTTTCATAGCTGAGTGGAATACAGTATGGAGTAGAGAGAGACTTTAGGTAAGGAGGTCAACCAGGAGGCTATAGCAGTCATACATGTGTGAGGTTATAACGACCCACAACAGGGTGATGGGATTGTCAGAGGAAAGAAGAGGGTATCTACCAGAGATACTGCAAAGACAAAATTAACAAGACTTGACAATTGATTGTATGTGGTAGAGGGAGCATAACTGAGTGAGAAATGGAGGATGATACTTAGGATGTAAGTCCTAAAGGAAGATGATAGTGCTTTAGATAAATTATGAATAGAGGAGAGTCGGGGCAGCAGCAGAAAATGAGTTTATTTTGGGATATGACTAGTTAGAAATGTCTAGAAAACAGTTGCTAATGTAAGACTAGAGGTCAGAAGAGAGGTTATGATTGGATAAATGATCTGACAATCATCTGCATAGAGATGCTAATTAAATCCACAGGAGCTGATAAGGTCACCAACAAGGAAGTTGGGCTAGATATTAAATTCTCCATTACTGCTAAATCTGTGTGATTCTATATGGAAAATTCATTGAAAGTTATGCATTTGCGAAGCTACTATCAAGATTCTAGAAATCAATAATAAATGAAATGCAGTGTTTAAAGGCATAGATGTATATGTGTGTAACATATATATACACATACATATATGATATTTACATACGTTATTGTTGCACTATTATTATATTGTCTAAATACTCTGGGAACTCTAAAATTCCTTCAGGGTCAATGAGCAACTTCCTTTTTTTTTTTTTTTTTTTTAAGGTCCATGAAATGCTGTGTGTCACTATCATTGTCAGACAAAAAGCCAAGGAATACAACAGAGAATTTTCTTCATCTTACTCAGAGACACTAAAATTAAAATGTCTTGGAACTTTCCTGCCAAGGTATTTCCAAAATATATTCTTAGGCCTCTTCCAAAATATATGCTTATTCCTCTTAACCCTACTTTCTGGCTGATAATGGGATTCTTGCAATGACATGCATTTATGTAAGGCTGGTATTTTCCAAATACCTAAAGGCATGCATACTTAAAAAAAAAATGTATCCCTACATATGCATTTCATTGCACTAACCCACATACGTGCTTAATTAAATTTAGTTTGGCAAAACTGATTGATTTAAATTTGATACACTATTATCACATTACATTACTAATGTGCCTTTCAGGCTTACACTTTGGATGACAGTGATGTTAGAAACACCATGGCAAAACGGAGGAGTCAAAACAATCTGCCAAAAAGACAAGTAAAGCTGATCGGTAGATTTCCCAAAGTCAAGGGATTACAGAAGAAAGGAGGAAAAAATGGACATATTCAGGGGTAAGAGAAGGTTGAAATCCTGTGTAACTTTATGGGGTTGTCATAGGTGTAACTTCTGGCCAAACTGCCCCTGCTTGTTAAAGATCCATAGTTAGTAGAGAATAAAGAGAGCACTTACTAAAGTTCTTTAAAAATTAAAAAATAAAATAACACTTATGCTTCCCCCCCTCCCCCACATATACACCCTGACAGCTCAAAGCTCCTAGCTACAACATTAGGTTCAATGTTGCCTTGCTAGAGATCCTTTAGGTCTAATTACACTGTGGAGTCAGAAGTTGGATCTAACATGATTGAAGACACCTGGGACTGCAGCCAGAATGGACAGTTGTTTCAATTGGACCTGGATTCCTTTAGACTTAGATGCCAGCTTCCTATGTACCACACCATACTGCCTTTCAAAAATAACTGTAATATGAAATGATACATGATAAGTACAATTAGACAGATACAAAAGAAAGTCATGCGTGTGATAAGGGAAGAAAGTCATTTATCAATAGGGTGGGCCCAGGCAGGCTTCATGGAAATTTGATGGACACAACATCGTCAAGGGAAAAGAAAACTGCTTGACAAGGCAGACAACCTGACTATGAATCTCTCCCCTTTACTTCCTTTAGCACTTTGCACAAATCTCTTCACCTTTTTTGGCCTCAGTTTCCTCATTTGTATAATGAGAGGTTTGAACTAAATGATCTCTAAGGTTCCTTTCCAGCTCTTAATCAATAATCCAAGAATTCTGAAAATAATGGAGGCAGAATGGATAAGACTTTAGCAAGTAAAAAGGCAAAGAAAAAAGATAGAGGCTGTTCTAGGTATAACCATAAGTGAACCTTTAAAATAAACATTTCTTAAAAAGTGACAGACTTTTTGCAAAATAATTTTGACACATTTAACTCTCTGCCACCTTATTTCAGGAAAAGATGTAATATAGTAAACCTCACTTTACTGGTTAGGAATTGAGACTCTGGCAAAGTTGGACATCCATAGCTTTCTGGCAAACATAATTAGCCAGAAGAGGAGGTAAATATGGTTTAGAGCATTTAAGCATTTGTATAGCAGTTTACAAAGTGATATCATCATAACCATGTGTTGTAGATAACTATTACTGTGCTCCTTTTACAGATAAGAAATTGAGTTTCAGAGACAATGAATGCAACTTCCCCACAGTCACATGGGGAAGATCTGGATTTAGAACCTACACTTCCCAGAGTCAATTCTTTTCCTCCTACATCTCATTACCTTTTTGGACTCCCTCACTGCTTTTTTTTTTCTTGACTAATAAGAAAAATGACAGTGGTAATAGTACAGCAGCAGTGGTAATAAACAATGTTGTCAGTACATGAGATTTAGTGAAATGCCTTTCTCCATGAATGCCAAGTTAATCTATACCACTTTTCTCCCTTTCTGATATTCATGTGAATGTTGAATATATTATTATGTGGAACCTAAAGGTGCATTGGGAATGCTTTTAACATGTCTATTTTGTTGTCCAATACAAACAAAATGCAAAGTCTATAATTTCTTTCCATTGTCTGACATAAATTGTATTTTGCGTTTGAAAGCGCTTGTCCCTATACTTCACATCAGAGCTCTATTGGTCAGTGGGATGAAGGCAGTTTCTTTTCCCCAACTTTTTTTTTTAAGAATATCAAAAGTAGGGGCGGCTAGGTGGCCCAGTGAGTAAAGCGCTGGCCCCAGAGTCTGGAGGACCTGAGTTCAGTTCCAGCCTCAAACACTTAACACCCACACAAAAATACCTTGGGCAAGTTACTTAATCACAATTGCCCTCCAAAAGCCAAAAAGAAAAAAAAAAAAGAAGAATGGATAGATGAATGGATGAATGAATGAATGAATTTGAAAATAAAACAGAGTAGGTTATTAAATTTTCCCTGTAGTTTTGATTATAAATTTGAGGTAGCTGAAGGGTATAAATTAATCACCCAAGTGGAAAAAGACAATTCTTACTCCTTTTCAGTGTTCTTTGCTAGTTCTCATTAAGTATGGGTACTGACCAAGGCCCTCTCTTGGGTCTTATCCTTTGCCCTCTTTATAGATTCTCCCTTGGTGATCTTATGATTTCTCATGGGTTTAGTTAATATATCTATATAATGATTCCCTAATTCCCTGAGCTCTAGTACTGAATTGCCAGTTGACAACTGGACATGTCCATCTCAATGTTCCCATAGGCAACTGAAACTCAGTAGGTCCAAAATAGGCTCATTAACTATTGCTATTATCATCCCTCCTCTAAACATCCCTATTTGTGTTGATGGCACCAGTCTTCTTCCAGTCACCCAGTTTCATATCTTTAGAGACATCCTTCACACTTCCCTTTTCTTACCCTTGATGTCATATCTCTTTTGAAGTCTTGTCCATCTAAAATCCATGACATTTATTAAATCCACCCTCATTAAACTTTTGTCATAGTTCAGGTCCTTATAACCTCTTCCATGAACTCTTGCATTTGGCTTTGTAATTGATCTCTCTTCATCTAGTTTCTCTTATTTCTAATATGATGCTACACAAATGCTAATCCAATATTACTTTTGTTGATTCATTTCAATCATGTCTGACTCTTCATGACCTCATTTGGGATTGTGTTGGCAAAGATACTAGTGACTTGCCATTTATTTCTCCAGTTCATTTTACAGATGAGGAAGTGAGGCAAACAGGGTTGTGACTTGCTCATGGTTACATAGCTAGTAATATCTGAGACTGGATTTGAACTCATGAAAATAAATCTTACTGACCCCAGGTGTGGCACTCTGTCCGCTCTGACACTTATCTGACTATGTCACTCACTTCTCTTCCTAAAAAACAACAACAACAACAACAACAACTCCAACTGTTGCCCATTGCCATTAAGAGAAAATACAATTCTCAGCTTGCAATTTGAAGCCCTCAACAATATGGCTCCCACTTACCTTTCCAGTCATATTTCCTTTTGCCACTCTTCACATACTTTCCATTCTAGTTAAACCAACTTGTGATGTCAACAAGCTGGGTGTTATGCTAAGTGCAGAAAGACAGCAAGGAAATGCAAAAACTTAGTCCCTGCCCTCAAGGAACTCACATTCTATTGAGGAAGACAAGACATTAAGAACAAGGTAATACACAATATATACAGAATAGTTAGAAGGTTATTGTAATGGGAATGTAAATTTTAAGATCTTCCCTGCCCCTAGGCTAAAGGGCACCTGGAGCCTGGGGTGGGAGGCTTGTTTTTCAGTAGATACTTCTTGATTGGCCAGTGAAGTCAATAAGGTTGTTACATCCTCTGAGCCAGGAGAAGGCTATATAAGCCCTGATGTGTAGCTTTGTTTTGGGGCTCACTTTGACAAGTGTCCTGTTATTTGATCAGATGAAACTCTGGAAAGACGTTGTCCAGAGCCCCCCGGCTTTGAAACCCAGATGTTGTTTGGTATGGATGTAATGGTTGGGCAGAACTGTCTACTTGATCTGTTTCTGTCTTGATAATTCTGTCTGTATATTCTGAAGTTCAGGGTGAACTTCCCCTGAACTAGGTAAACGATACATGTTTGACTGATTAAAGTAAGCTTGTTAACCCATTTTGAGTTGCTTTCCTTTATCAAAGCAGATCCAAGAACCTGTGTGAGCAGCCACCCTGGGGACACTGGGATGCTTGCTGCTACAGTTATATAGAAGAGGAAGACAAAGGTGGTATCTGAACCAAATTTTGTAAGAAGGCAGATAATCTAAGAGGCAGCACTGAAGAGAGAGAGCATGCTAAGTATGGAGGACAGTTAATGCAAAGTTACAAAGACAGAAAGATAGGTACAAAGTATGAAGAGTCACCTACATGGGTAGGAAGGGGCAGGTTACTCATAATTATACATGCTCCACAAAGTAGATTATATTTGATTCTGAGGTTAAAAGGGGGCCACCACCACCCATTAATGAGGAAAGCAGTATGATCAGGCCTGTCCTTTCAAAAAACTACCTTGGCGTCTGAGTAGAAAATGGGTCAGAGTAGGGAGAGACTTGAGAAGGCAGGGATATTAGTTAAAAAGATGATGCAATAATCCAACCAAGAAATGATGAGGGTCTGTATTAAGGTGGTGACTCAATGAGTGGAGAGATGAAAACATGTATAAGAGAAGTCTTGAAGATAGAAGCAACAAGATTTTGGCAACAGATGAGATGTGTAGGGTGAGTGAGTGGGAAGAGAAGAAAATAAGACTGAGATTTTGAGTCAGGATGAATGGAAGGATAATGGTACACTTGATAATAATAAGAAAGAAGGGAGAATTTGGGACTAAAGCTAGATTTCTATTTTGGATGTGTTGAGTTCAAGATTCCATGGATCTTGTACTTCAAGATGTTTAAAAGGGAGCTGTCCAAATGGGTGACTGCAGCTCAGGAAAGAAACCAGGGCTAGATTTATTAGATTTAGAAATATTCATGGAGATGATAACTAAATTCACGGGAGCTAACGGGATCAATAAGAGAGATAGTATACATTACATGGAGAAGAGGTACCAGTCAGTCCTGACAGAATTACCAAAGCCCAGTAATTCTAGTAAAGGCATATTCCACTTGCTTATGCCTATTCCCACCAACCAAAACCTCACTATATCTCTAAACGTAGTGGCAGAGGGCATAATAGGTGCTTAATAAATTTGTGTTGAACTGAATTCAATAAGATGGTTATTAGAGACATTTCTTCCAAGCAGAGCTAATCTAATGATTTGTTCTTTTCTCTAGGAATATATTCTCTAGTCTAAAGAACTAGGATGGATTCCTACCATCAAGGCATCACCTCCCCCAGCCTTAGCTAGAAGGACCCTGACAAAATCATCCTCCAGCTCTCCCTTTTCAACAATCTTCCCTGATCATTAAAACTACAGTCATTCTAACAGAACCCCAAGAGTACAGTTCATATTTCCTAAGGAGACTGAGAAACCATTCCAATCTCATCTCTAACAATGACAAATCATCTCTCCTGGTGCATGCCTCCTGGGATAATTTCTGCTGATAACAGTTCCCACTATGCATACTTAATAGTTCACAAAGCCTTTTTCTCACTACAACACTGCAAGAAAGTAGACCAAGTATCATTTCCCCCATTATAGAAATGAACAAATAAAAGCTCATTGTATGTGAAATATTAATTTCCTTGGAAACCTCCACTTCAAGGAATGCTATCTTTAGACGTTGTCATCTTCATAATCATTAGGAGCCTGTAGCCAATGTCTAGAGCTCATCTGAGTAGGGCCCCATTTAAATAGTGAGTCAGTGGAGTTGCAATAGAACTTCCAGGAGATGGAATATGAACTGTGAGGACCAAGCTATTAAAAGGCCCTAGGGTATGATATATACATAGAAGGGCTCCATCTCACCAACTGCAGTCCTATAGGGAACTAGAAACATTTGGAATTTCTGGCTACGATTATGTTCTGGTCAATCAATCGATCAACAAATACGTGTTATTGTCTATGGTTTGTTATTTGAATAAATAATAATTATGAGCTGTTAGTTCTCACCAGGAAAGAGTACCAAAAATAAAGTGACTTTAGAAATATAATAAAAAATAACAACTATGGGCCTGGGAACCAAATAATAAAGAACAGCATCATTCATCATTCTTTTATCATGTAAGTATCCCCTTAAGAGGATTAACCATCATTATTTGTTTATTCAAGAAACAGAACATCTGTGTGCTGGCCTCTCAACTCAATACAGACATTGGAAAGGACTCCTCTTTTTAGTATATGAGTTTAAACTTAGTCATAAAATATACTAGATTGTTATAAGAGCAATCTAGGAGTCGTTGCAATCTAAAAGTATGTAAGCAGCATTGGGGACATGAAAAAAACACTAGACTTTGTGGAATGGTTCTAAAACTAGATTTCATCTAGGCCAATTTAAGGCTATACCATCTTCTCAAGTATTTGTGTAGGGAAAATAACAGATCCTAAAAGTATTGAAAGATATAAAGCTCATGTTAATATTGTATTTTAAGATCTGCAAAGTGTTTATATATATATATATATATATATATATATTTAATACCGTAGATAGGTTCTATAACTACCCTCATCTTACAGATACGGAAAGTGAGACTGAGGGGTTAAGTTATGCAGATAGTAACTGTTTGAGTTGGGGTTTGAACTCAAGTTTTCTTGACTTCATGTCCCGCACTATCTGTGACATATTACACAAAAGTCTAAGAACTAAAAGAAAGCTTAATCAGCATATACTATCAATTAAATCACATGTAGCACTCTTATGACCAGAATTTCAAGAAAAACTTATGCTCTTATATATTGTTAATTTATTTCATTTTTAATATATACTATAAAAGTAGAATTTTGTTGATTTGTTTTCTTCAAATATCATAAGAAACCATGATAAAGGAAGAATTTTGTCTTAATGAAAAGTAACTTTAAAAATATTTCAGATCACTTGAGCTCTTCCCATAACATAAAGCTACAAAATAGAAATAAATTATTTGCTTTTTAAAAACTGTACCCAGAATTCTCATTAGTCAGGATTTTTTGACCTTGTCACTCCCCATTCAAAAAATCCCTAATGACTCTCTGTTGTCTACAGGAGAAATCTTACATCCTTAGTCTGGCATCTGAGGTCCTTTATAATCTGACTTCCACCTATCTCTCCAGTTTTATTTCATATTAATCGCCATTACATACTCCTTTCTAGTTTCAATGGTTTAGTATCTCTTCTCCATTCATGAAAATCCATCTCTTACTTCCTTATCTTTGTAGACATCATCTCCCATGACTGCTTTGTACTCTTTCTTTATCAACCTCCCCTTTTCACCTTAGAATTCCTAACTTCAAAGTGCATCTCCAAAGTGGTACTACCTATATGAGAGTATTCTTGCCCCACCCCTCACTTTCACCAGGTTGTATTTTATCCCTTTTGATACTACTTTGTGCTTATATGTAAATATAATGTATCCCTCCCAATACAAAGTAAACTTCTTGAGAACTAGTCTATTTTGTTTCTGTCTTTGTATGTCTGGCACCTAGCAAAGAGTCCTGAACATAGTAAGTGTGTAATAAATATCTGATGAATTAAATTGAATTTTTGTGGCTTTCCCCATTTAGGCCTCATTGAAACTCACAGTCTACAGGATTCAGACCACAAAGCAACAAATTAAGAAGGCATTTTGGTTACTTTTTTGGATTCAGAATATTGCTCTCTCTCTCCCTTTCTATCAATTTTTGGATCAACACTGTCCTTCGGCCCTCCCTCTCTTTGCTGACAATTTCATTATCTCACCTTGCCTTCATACCGCCTAGTAGTGTTCTCTCCCTTTTGATATTATTCTGTATTTGCTTTCATGTGAATACAAAGCATCACCCCAATAGAATATAAGCTCCTTGAGGGAAGTTCTGTTTTGTTGTCTATTTTTGTACGCTCAGTGCATGATTTAGTTTAATCTCAACTTTTTAACAAGAAAAACACTAAATTTAGATGATCAGTTTCTAGAAATTTTGAATAAAAATGTAATCAAATGAAATTTTAGGATTTATTGTATTAATTACAAAAATGTCCACATTTTCACCCATTCCTCCAGGACTTATATACAATAGATGGCTTATAGATTTTTGTTGAATGGGATGGAAGTGACACACATCTTGACCCATCTGCTAAATAAATTTTCTCCCTTAATGTCTAGTACTCTTTCTGCTGTTTAAAAAAAAAAGTCATTCATGACTTACAAGTCACTAAGTTGTTTTTTTAATTTATTTATTGATATTATTATAGTATATATTTATTTTATTATTATTTGTTTTATTATTTTTCTTCTTTCAACACATTTCTCTTTTTTCCCTCTGCCAACACATTAATCCAAGTCTTTATTACCTCATTCCTTGATTACTGGAAAAGCCTTCTCAGAGGTCTCCCTGCCTGTCAGAATCTACCCACAAAGAGAGCTCTCACACCCTTTCCCCAGTCAGGATCAGATTATACCTGTGATTCCTCTGTCTCTCCATTCTCAATGAAGTAGTTGTCACCATGGTAATGCTTATGCTTGCAGGCAAGCCCTAAGTCTTCGTACACTCTGACATCATATTAAGTTTACCAAGAATTTTTTCAGTCTCTTAAATCCTTTATCCCAGTGGTAGATTTAAGTCCTCTGTGCCTTAATTGATAATATCTTTATTGAACTATTCATATGAATCTAGAATAATTTCCCCTTGTTTGCTCCTGACCTCGAAAACCTGATTATCCATCTGGTATCCTGACCTCCTATTTGTTCCTGGAAGATTCTCTGTTTCTGCTCTTGCAGTCTTTGCCTAACTACTTGGATTCATTATCTCTAGTCTCTTTTTTAGAATCAGCTCACCAAAGAAATGAAAAAGACCCCACAGAAGTGTGCTGGAGCCATCTTGAATCGGTTCATGAGATGATTATTGAATTTTACAAACCAGAGCTTGATCTGCTGTTTTTGTTTACCTTTTTATTGCTGAGGCTTAAAGTGATAGATGGTCACTTAACAAGTATATTGTAACTGAGATCACGAAGGGATGTACAAATGGTTACTGGTATTTCTTCCAATTCTAAAATTCTATTTTTTTTTATCATTCTGTGATTTCACTTTTAGTCTGACCAGGACAAGAGATAATAAGATCATTCCCTCCTTTCTGTAGACTCAATGTTTGTAATAAATATGGCACAAGATTTATATTTTTCTAACCATATATTCTCTCTCCTCACTCCTATACCAGGCTTCAAACATCCAGATTTTGTTTTGTTTTGTTTATTTTTTAACTCAGGTGTACAACTTTGTGATACTTTGTTTTTCTAATGATCAAATTTATAGTAATACAATTTATCAATATATCAGATTTAATTTTCCGAGATTCGTAACACTATTCCAGTTGTGTCATAGAAAGGAATGTGGAGTTTCTGAAGTTTAAATTGCACAGATTTTCATTTCTGGCTTTCCAACTAAGGGCCTGATCTAGACTGGCTTTTTCTAATCTTGGTAATGATGATGTCTGTAGCCCCAGGTCACTGTTAATAGTCTCCTTCCCCTTCCAATTCATCCCATATACCACAACTAGATTCTTCTTCCTAAAACACATTTCACTGAGTCATTCTTCTACATAAGCATCTTCAATGCTTCTCCATGTGTCTATGGATAAACAAGTCAAATATCCTTGTCTTGTCATTCAAGGCTTTCAGTGAAACAGTTTTAGCTCACCTAACAAATCTTGTCTCCTACTCCTCCATAACAGTGTTCTTCTTGTAGACCCAGGCCTCCCTTCTGTTTTCCAAATCATCTCATTCCTGGTAAGTTCATTGTTAGTAGAAAAAGAGAAGGAACATTCAATAGCATGTAGTCTAAATGGCTTTTATTAAATTCTGGAACTGAGGTCCAGAGAGAGGAAGTGCATTGCTCTGATCTCAGTAAATATTACTCTCAGGGAAAACTACATCTAATGACCATTCTTTCCCCCCTACTCTCTTCTACACCTAGAACACCCCCACCTTTACCCTTCTATACAAATCTTAGCCATCATTAACAAGTATGGTGTTTAGTTCTAGGTGTCACGTTGTAAGAAGGATATGACAAGCTGGAGAGGGGTTTCAGAGAAAGGCTAACAGGATGGGATGGAACCTTGAGTTCATAATATATAAGATATGGTCTAAGAAATCAAGTTTGTTGAACCTGGAGAAAAGGAAGCTTAGGTTTCAGGTGTGTGTGTGTGTGTGTGTGTGTGTGTGTGTGTGTGTGTGTGTGTGTGTGTGTGTGTGTTTAAGTGGTCTGTTACATGGGAAAGCATTTAGACTTCTTTTCCTTAGTTTTAGATGGCTAAGCTCTAAGCAATGGGTTTAAACTTGAAAAAAGAAATAAAAAGCAAATTTAGGTTTTATGTAAGAAAGTAAAAGCTCATGATTAGAGTAATCCAGAAGTGTAATTGGTTACTTTGGTACCTGGTACTTTCCCTTTCATTGGAGATATTTAAGCAAATGATGAATGACAACTTGTTGGGTAGAGTGTAAAGGTAATTCTTCAGATATAGACCCAACTAAATAATCATTGAGTTTCTTTCCAGTTCTGAAACTCTGTGATTATATAATCTGCTTGAATTCCACCTTATTTGGGAAACTTTCTTAAACTACTCCACTGATATCTCCTCTTTTAAAAGTGTTTAACTGACTGTCACATATTTTGGCACTTTGTCATACACTGTCTGTACTGCCCTACCTTTCAAACAAGACTAATAATAGCTAACATTTCCATAGTGCTTTAAGTTTACTAAACTGCTCCCCATTTATTATCTCATTTTATCCTCACAATAATGCTGGGATGGAGGTGGTCCTATTATCTCTATTTTATAGATAAAGAAACTGAAGCAGGTCATGGGTTATGGAATAATTCTTTAAAAAACTGAGCTAATGAGGCCTGTAGGTGTTCCAGTGAAGAAAGCATTGGCCCTGGAATCAGGAGGACCTGAGTTCAAATCCAGCCTCAGACACTTAACATTTACTAGACATGTGACTTTGGGCAAGTCACATAACCCCAACTACCCTGCCTTCCCCCCCTCAAAAAGCAAAAAAGAAAGAAACTGAAGCAGACAGAAACTAAATAACATACTCATGATAACACAGTGGTATGTGTCAGAGACAAGCTTGGAAGCCAGATCTTCCTGACTCTAGGCACAGAAATTTTTCTATTTTAGGATAAAATATACAGGGAACTTTGGTTTTCTCCCACAATGCTTAGCATAATACTAAATACATAGTAATAGGGGCATAATAAATAAGCATTATCAATTAAAGTAGAATATGGTAGATCCTTAGCTCTCCCCTGATTAGACTGATACACGTAGTAAGGTATAGCCAGTAAAATTTCATTTCTTCATAACTCTACTGAATCTATTTGATAAAAGTGGTATACCAGACCATGACCAACATAATGAGGATAATGACAAATAGTAATTTGATACCAAAATATAATTAGTAACATTCAGCTATGCTATGCCTTTGTACAAGGATAGCAAACTCCCTGCCCCCCATTCCCAGCCTGGAATGAACTCTCTCCTCAACTACACCATTCAGCATCCTCAGCTTCTTTTGAGGCTTAGCTTGAGTGGGCCCTCTTCTGCAAAACTTTCTCCAATTCCCTCTAGCTGGCTATTCTGGAACAGCTTCCTCAATCTCCTCATCAAATTATCTTACATGTACTTATCTGTATACATATTATGTGACCCCAGAGAATTTCACTTAATCCTTCATTGCCCCAGGCATCTCTCTAATAGACTTTAAGTTGCAAAGAAAATGCCTCTATTAATTGAGGGAATTTCCTTGTCCTTGATTTCCCCATACCAATGAAATCTAAGTCCAGTCCCTATAGTTGTCCATATATTTGTTTCATTTAACGGAATTTAACTGAGAAATGTACCATTATCATTTGTTAATGAATACTGTATTTCATGTGTTCAGTGTAATGTGGGTTATACGAAGATATTTCCTGCCCGCTTCTGCCTAATTATATGTATGACAAAATTTGAGTACATGGAAGATGGCAAATTCAATGGTTGCTTATGGCCATGTGGTACCCAAGAGCTGAATAACCTTGACATTTTATATGATGGGTCAAATCATGGGTGATTCCTGGTTCCCTCACCCTGTGAAAGCAGGAGGGTGGTAGGGTGCTGAATCAATTAAAAGAATAGAGAGATTTTAACTTGTTCTGACTTCTTTTAACCCCCTCTCTCCCCCCCCAGATGACGTGATGTAACTCAAAGACTACTGGTGAGGAGTGAAAAATGAACTGATACCCCTTTCCACTTTTGCATCACCACCACTTAAAGAGGGACCCCACTAAATGAACTTGCGCTTAGGTCTCTCACTGCCTTTTCCCAATTGGCGTTTCTTTTCCTGAGCATCTACCTTAAGGTGGACATAACCAAGATGGAAAAGACCTTGTCATTTCAAAAGGTTTCTGGGTTTCTTGAGTGAGGCTGATAGGTAACAAGGAGATAAGAGAAGACCAGGCTTCTAGCCTTGTTTGCCAGAAGGCATGAACTCTAAGAAAGAAAGTGCAAAGCTAAAATTAAATGGAAAATACCTAATTAGCAATTCTAAAAACTACTTTCAATTTAAATGATTTACAAGGAAAACTTCCCAACCAGGTAAAATATTAGTCATACCTGACACTTTTTAGCTTCTTACTGAAAATGCATAAATTTTAAATCTTGTGTTGTAGCATTTCTATTGTGTATAGAAAATGAATGCTTGTTCCATTCATAATTTGGGCTATACATTGAGTACCTTTCTAATTCTCCTCTTATAGAGACCTCCTAGACATAACACCAAAACCTATGCTTTAAATAATTTATTCATGGCATTGGGCTTAATGAATTTTAAAATGTGGAGAAAGGGATCTTCACCCTCTTCTCAGTAGAAGCTAAGTTTCTCAAAGATTGGGTCACCACATATACAGTCAGGAAGCAGGGAGGGAATACCTGCATATACTCTGTACAACCTACATTACACAAATAGATTCACTTTGGATTTCCAAATATGTGGATTTTCTTTATTCACTAAAAAGAGCCAATGCAAAATTAAGAATTAAGATGAGAAATCTAGCTATGGAAATATGTTTTCATTGTTTTGTTTTGTTTTGTTTTAAATTGGATGTCTCTGAGTTTCATTTGTCTTTCTCTGTAAACTAGAAATGAACCTAGCCTGCACAGGATCAAATCTGGTCATGTATGTGACTATACTTTGAAAGTTATTAATTAATGCCATTAATCAAGATTAATTCTTCAGTTTTTTTAAAGTTATTTTAAAAATTACTAGAGATAAAAATAGTCTGAGCTGAGACGTCATTGTACCCCAATTTACAGAGAAGTCTTTTTTTTTTTCTCCCTAAGGTGGGTGGCTTCTAACACAGACAGCAAACTCAGATCTTTCCTCTACAACTTCATGGAATTCAGCCTGTTGCTCTCAACAATGTCATAGTAACCAGTTAAGCCTGAGCACTTGTGGGACGTGTGCCAGGTTGGGATTTTTTTTAAAGTATATATGTTATTACATGAAATAACCTTTCTATCTGCCTCCAAGGTGCCATCGAGTTTTCAGCCAAAATCCTGGTTAAAGAGAATAATTAGGAACTAGACTGGAGGCCTCCAAAGAGAAGGTGGAAACAAGCCAGCAGTGCCTCTGTAGACGTCTTTCAATGATTCTCTAAACTCTCATAGTATAAGTGCTTATGTGGAAAGATGACCTTCACACACAGACTTTGCCCCTTTGGTGTCTAAAATCCTAAATTAGGTGTATCTCAGCTGTCATTAGACTTTTTTCAATTCATTGCAATTCAGAAATAGGGGAAATTTTTTTCTGTTTTCTGTTGGGGTTTCCATGGTTTTACCAAGGAAACCAAATACATGAGCAATTTAACTTTCCTCAAAAAATGTTAGAGAATATTCCCCAAGTATTGAGAGATTGGATGTTTTATAGCCTTAACCAAAGATTGGACTAGAAAGAAGGAGGGGATAGACTAATGTCATTTGTGATCAATAATGTGATCTCCATTGTGAATAAAAATGTTCCTGAGCCTTCTGCTTAGGATTATTCCTCCCTGAGGCACGTCTTATATTAAAGAAAGGAGTATAGATCTGTGAGGCCTGGAGCAGTGTTAGGCCTATGGTAAAAATCTCATGGTGATGCTAGCACCTATGTATGCTAAAAATTTAATAT
The DNA here is from genome assembly GCF_028583685.1 of Petaurus breviceps papuanus. Lineage (NCBI taxonomy): Eukaryota > Metazoa > Chordata > Mammalia > Diprotodontia > Petauridae > Petaurus > Petaurus breviceps. Next base: position 6,651,160 of record NW_027185799.1, read on the forward strand.
GAAAACTATGGCCTTTGAATTTCAGACTAAGGTATCACAGAAATGCAAGAAGACTAATAGTTATTAATAGTTTATTTGTTTTGTTAAATATTGAAAACTATAAGGCACTGTTGAGAATTTTGTTTAAAAGTAGGATTTTGGATAGCCAAATATAGCATTTAGTAAGCATTTTAAATGAATGTATATCGTTTATTAATATAATCTGCGTTTCAAGTTTATTGATGTGCTTTCTTTTTTAATCTCTTGATTTTATGAAGAATAAACCATTACCCATATGCTTTGAGATCAAACAATATATCTCTCACAATATACACAGATGTCTAGGGAGCCAACTTGTAATTTCAGTTGGTATAGGGAATTCCCACATGAGGAAACTTCTTCTGCCAATGCAGATTTGTGCCTCCTCTGCAACCTACAGTCTTAGAGAAGCACCTAGAGCACTGAAGAGTTTAAGGAACTTGTCTGGTAACACAGCTAGTATAAATACAGATCTTCCAGGGTTTAAGACTAGTCCTATATCCATAATTCCATGTTTTCTCTCATTACACACTTACACACATACCATATATATGATTATACACATATATATGTATATATGCATTTATACATATATACACATACAGACATATAATGCATATGTATATATGATAGACATATGTATCCACATACAAATATATCATATATGCATATGTCTCTGTGTGTGTATCTCTCTCTTTCTTTCTCTTTCTCCTCTCTCTGTCTCTCTTCCCTCTCTGTCTCTCTCTCATTATAATGACAATTCTGCTTCTCTCCACAACACTGTACAATAGTGGATAAGGAACCAGCTTTGTTTCCACAAAGATTGGGAGTCAAATCCTTCATCTGACACATGGTAATGCTCTAACTGAGTAAAGATTTTAACTTCTCACCATCTCAGACAATTCTCCAAAACCGTAAGTTGCACTTCTCAAATGAAGAAACTATAAAGCACTGTATAAAAGTCTGTTGATAACGATAAACACAGTCCAACATAGCTCTTCACCAATTTGGAATAATTATGCTATAACTTCTGCTGTAATATATCAGAAAGCTCTGAGATGGACAAGTCAGTAGGTATTTATAAGGTCAGTAGTAAGTATCACTTCCAAATTGATAGTTATTTAGACCGATTACTTTGTTCACACTCTTTAATCTTCTGACATACTTTATTTCATACTTCATACTCTGGGGAGACTAACAGAGGGAGACATCTGTTAGAGTAGAAAAATCCAGATCTGAAATCAGAGGAGCTGAGTTTAAACTCTCAGCTTTGTCACTTTCCTATGTAACCCTGTGACTGTCATTTCTACTTTTCGGGGTCTAAATTTTCTCATCTGCCAAATGCAGGGATTGGTTTAAATGACATCTAAGGTCCCATTCAGCTCTAAATATATGATCCTATACCAAGAGCCCAGCCATCTTGAAATTAAGAGCTTTCTGTGTGGTATTGCTAACTGGGGAATTCAATCAACTTAAGGGGGGAATGTTTTCCATAGCATAGAACATGCTTGTTTTCTTGTTTTAACATGACCCGATTGTTCAGCTAATATCTATTTTTCTTTCTGTGAACTGCAACTGAACAACTTATGACAGGATTGAACATATTAATCCATAATATAAGACACCCCCCTTTGTCCTTGTACCCTGACGTGTGTCAAATAAGGTTAGTGTGGATTTCCAAAAGCATGACTGCATATTTGTATAATTCCTTGAGCTGATTTTTTTTTAAAGCACATTCATACTGGGGATAAGCCAGAATCAACAAGAGGAGGGTGAGGGGAGTATGACAGCAATTGGGGAAACAAATAGGTACTTTTAGAACTAATGGTGCACACAAGTTATTACTGTTTTAGAACAGTGTTTTCTAGTCAAGATTGTGCTGTAGACCAGTGCAATATCCAAATGTTCTATGTAGACCACACCATCTTTGAAGTCTCAGACTAGATGCTAACTAGTTTAGGCAACTGGATCAGAAGCCTTAGAAAACTAGGGAGCCTGGAGTAGAGGAAAGGAAGAATGGGACACAGAGAGGAGAGAAAAGAATTTTTCTTTTCTTGAAAGACAGCATTACATGGCTGACTGAGAGCCAGGAAGGCTTGTTTTCAAATCCTTCCTTTCATATGTACTGACTATGTGACTCTGAGCAATCATTTAACCAAGCTCTCAGTGTTCTAGGCAACTCTCTAAGACCAGAAGTTTCATAGACAGTGCAGGCCAGCTTTGGTAGAAGGAGCTCTCTACAGCAATGTAATGATAGGCTCTGTCATTGTTTTTTTTTTTTAAAACAAGTTTCACTGGGTGTGAAATTTTTGCCAACTGATAAATGGTTGTTTCTGACTGCTCCTGCTGCACAGGACAGAAAATGAGGAAAGCTGGTTTCCAGGGATGATTCTCATAGCTGATAAGATATGATCAGGCCTCCCTAAGAGCCTTGCTTGGAAGTATAGTCTACAGTGCTCACCCTGTAGGCAGGGCTTCCCCATGTTTTGCATTCTACATTAATATGCACATCTTTATTTTCCTTATGAATGTCCCTTAATAATCAGCTGGAGACAGAGCTTATTCATGATTTAGAACTAGGAGCTGATCTGGTTGTTTTCACAATGATTAACATGGAGCATTTGTAACATGTGAGGGATTTAACCAAATATGATACATGTACTTTCAAAGCCAGCTCTTTTTTCAGGTCTTCTCTTTAAATCTGTGGAGATATTTCAAAAATTCCATTCTAGTCAATATTTTGGAGTTTCCATAGAGTGACTGGCATAGCACTAGGTACTACCAAATATTGAGGTAATGAACTAAATTAGCCAAGATGCTTAAACATATATGGAGCTATATAAAATTAGGTAATATAAATACATAAGTAAATGATGTGGAGGGAAAACCCAGTACTTCTTCCAAGCTTCTTCCCCCACCAAGATGTTCTTGTTTCTGGCCTAAAGGTTCCAGAGGTATAAAAGCCTTCCTAGGTCATTTGAGTAAGTTCTCTCTCCATCTTCAAAAAATGATATCTACACTTAACTTTTGACATGATGTACTCACCCCAACTCCTAACCCAAACATACAGAAAGTTTGTTAAGGTCAGGGATTTTTTTTTCCCCTCATCACTGTATTCTCAGTGCCTACCACAATGCCTTGTGCACAGTTATTTGTTGTTCAGTCATTTCAGTCGTGTCCACCTCTTCCTGAGGTGGACCTGCCTTCCAACCCCATCTGAGGTTTTCTTGGCAAAGATACTGGAGTGGTTTGTCATTTTACAGATGAAGAAACTGAGGCAAACAGGGGTAAGTGACTTGCCCAGAGTCACAAAGCTAGTGTCAGAAGCTAGATTTGAACTCATGAAAATGTGCTTCCTGATTCCAGGCATGGTACGCCACCTAACCACCCATCTTTGTGCACAGTAAGCACTTAATAAATGTTTGTTGGATCATATTGGACTTATAATAGATTCTGTGCTGAGCTACATGAAAATCAATAGGCTGCTTCTGTTGTGGATGAAGCCTAGAGAAAGTATTTGAGAGCATGTCACCTGACTGAAGGAAACTAGAGGGAATTACAGTGAGAAACAGAAAAAGAGGACAGCAGAGTGAAGTGACACATAGACATCTAGAAGGAAAAGGTACGCAATACAGCAATCACTAAAACTGAAGAATGTTCCAGGGGTCAAAGGAAATTATCTTAGGACCACTTTCACAAGATCTTCAAATCACAGACTGAACAAAAGTACCTCTGTACAAGTCCTGCCTTAGTAAATTAGATAATGGCTGGTTTGCATGCAGGACCCTTCCTTGACCAACCTTTCTTTCGTGTGTGTGTGTGTGTGTGTGTGTGTGTGTTTGCACATATTTCACAGCACCTTTGGTAGGATGGGAAGAAACTCTGGAGCCAAAATGAGCTTCATTCAAATACTTCTCCTGATAGCATGTGACTTCGTGTGTGACCTTGGATACTTGTGTGACCAATTACTTAACCTTCCTAGAATTCGGTTTCCTCATTTGGAAAATGAAAAGATAGACTAGATAGTTTATAAAGGTTTTTCCTGGTTTAGGGATACAATCTATGCTCCTATGAATCTACCCTAGCTAGCATGTGATGCCTTTTTGACTTGGAAGTCAACCTCCCTGTGGCTCTGTTGTGAAGAAATGCAGGTAACTAAATCTACACCAAATAATTAGTGATTGATTCAGGTTTCAAAACAAGGCTGTTAAAGGAAGGAAATGTTTCAGAACCAGGTACTTGGATGGTGGAGGGAAGGACAGTCTGGGTATGAGTAGCCTTACAGTACAAACTCTCTGCCTGCACAGACCTGGGTTAGAACCTGGACGTTGAACCAAAACTCAAGATGTGAATTCTGAAGAGATCTGAAGCTTTGGAGATTAAAAAAAAAAACAACTAAAGACATGTATATTTATGATACCCTGGTAAACATGTGTGGGCAAACATACTGACTGCATCACACATCCCACAGTGCTCTACCAAAGAGTCAGAGTGACTCCACCCTTGCCTAGGAGAGGGAGGGGATGATGAAGAAGAGAAATCACTTTAGAGATCACCTTAATACATAACCAAACACTAGAGATGATCCACTAAGCAGAGGGGAGCCTGCCAAAAGGCTTCAAAGAAGTGGGTGGAAATTCTCTTACTGTATATGTGAGAGATGGGCTAAATTGAGGAATTGAACTGGTGTTGACATGTGTTGGGATTATAAGTATAATAATGATCACTAAGCTTGCTTTTTCCCCCTTTTCTCTTTTATTGGAGGGGAGAAGGATGCTCATCTGATTTAGAACGTCTCCTTTTCCTGCTAGACGCCTTTAACCAAACTGGAAATATATCTCCTCAAACATTCGTGAAATTTATAATGAGTACCATTTATTGTAATAGATATGGAACCAAGCCTGAATTTATCTGATAGGATTTGCTGGGAAATTTTCTAAAAAAAAAAAGAGACATTTATCCACTGTGTGTATTTTATATTTCTTTGTAACAAGAGTTATTTCTTTTATTTAGTATCACTTTGTAGCTCAAAAATTGTAGCAGGAAAAATGAGACATTCTGTTTCTATATGCATTCATAATTTATAATTCTGGATATTTGTGAAGTAAGTTTTGAGATCCTAGAAAGGAAATAATAAAGATGCTCTATTTTGATATCATACCCTGAAGGTACCGTAAAGTGTTCATATGCATGACTTTTCCTTATTATTGCCATTTCCTGATATCCAATCCATTGTGTTTTCCATCATGTAGTAGTGCTTCATATGAAGTCATTATTAATAAACTCTGTGAAGTCCTCTTATTTATTTTTGAACTCTCTATTATACCTCAATAAACTGTCACTGAATGTTATGAAAGAATAATAATTTCAATGTGTTTTTTGATTTTCAAAACAAAGCCTAGTCAAAAATTATATGGAAATATAATACTGTTGCCTTTAACTTGCCTTTAATACTCTGCATATGGTATGATGTCAATTTAGAAGAGAGTAATCTTCTATTAAAATCCTACGACAATGCCCGATCATGGAGTGCAAGTGACCTTGCATCTTTAAAATCTACGGCAGCAGAGCACAGACTCTGGCAGTTTCTATCCAAGTGGAAACACATCAGGTATAAGATTGGTGACAAACTATATGTCCTCTGTACAAAGAAGTGTGATGGATTTGGATTCAGAGGTTCAGGGTTTCAATCACTTGACTTTGTCACTACTCCTTAAAATCTATGCAAGAGTCTCAAACTATCTCTGAAATCAGTAGTCAAATCAGCACTACGGTCTCTAGGAAGGATGAGTTAATCCATTCCATGGTATCTTCACACACCATCCCTGTGACTTTTCAGTCAAAAGGTCTACTATATTCTGAGCAGTATGCCAAGCACTGGAGATACAATTACAAATAATGAAACAATCACTATTTACAATGAGTTTATGCTCTAGTGGAGAATGCAAGTGTATAATATGTACATATACAAATTTCCAAGATCAAACTGGCCCTCCCTAGCTATTACTCTCCTATATTAATTGTCTTACTCTAATAGAATGCAAGCTCCTTTTGGTGAGGGATTGTCTTGCTTACTCATATTCATATCCCTAGTGCTTAGCACATTAGTGAATCTTAATAAAAGTTTTTCAGTTCATTTAGTTTCTTTGTTTGTACCAAGATCATATTGCTATAGAAGACCCTAAGGTCCTTTCAAAATGTCAGGTCTATTAACTCATAATCTTGTGATCAGCCTGGTGAAGTTCAGAGGACTTCATCACCAGTAGACTGGTCATCAGGTAATGAATGTTTTTAGACACAGTAATTCATCAAGACAACATACAATACCAACTAAGTTGGGAAGAGGATGTCATCTTCAATGGAAGAGGGAAGACTCACTCTGATGAAATCATAGGTCTTAGAATTAAGGAAGTAAACTTAGTTATCTGATCTGAGGTCCAGAATATTTCAGACAGAATAAAACTAATTTTCATACCTATAAGTCTTCTCAAACATGGCTAAAACCATCCCAGCAGCTCCAAGTTTATTAAAGGTCACAATTATGTAAAGATAAAAAAGACTATTTTAAATCCATTTTTTTAAGTCAACTTCAAATTCTAAAACCAAATTTAACCTAACATTATTATACACCCAGCATTCTCTCGAGTATATATTTAGTGATGTCAATGTCAACGTCATAACTTGTAAATTTACTCCCCACACGCAAAAAAAGGAATAAAAATCCTCCCACATGTAATGCAGCTTGAATTGTGGCATTTACTAAATTTGATGGACATGGTTTTCAAGTTAAGGGTCACATTAATTATCTCTTTACATTTAGTTTTTCCTTCAGAAAAAAAAGATAATACCTGGAGAAATGGAGAGTAAAATCCTTGGTACAGATATCCAGGATACATTATGGATCATCACGATATTCTTTAATGTCCTTCCAGACCTAAAATGAGCTCTGGAAAGAGTCTACTACTGAGACAAAGGCAGTAGCTATAGGGATGGAGACAATTTAGGAGATGGTGTAGAGCACTGGTATAAAAATCAAATAGAAATGGAAGCCGGGCACTAAATCATGCATAAGGATTTCCTCTGGCTCCATACTGACTTGGCTTTAAAAGGTAATGCCAATGTATTTAAATATATTTGATTACGTATTTCCCAATTACATCTTAATCTGCTTTGGCCTGTATTTAGGAATATTGTGGCCAACAGACCATATGTTTGATGCCTGTGATGTAGAGTTTGAAGGATTAAAAATCAGTCACTGAATGGATTTGTGGAATGAGTAAACTGAGGCTAAAAGAGGTGAATGTATCTTATCCATGGTTATAGAGTTAGCCAACCTCAAATTAATAATTCTGAAAAGTTAGCCTAATCGAGGCCAAGAATCAGATATGAAGGACCACGGTAGTTACAGATAAAAGAATAATTAATTCTAGTTCCTTAATGCCAAGAAAGACTTTTCATTTATCATTTCATGTATCCCTAGCACCAGCAAGGCACCTGGTAAATAGAAGGTGCTTAATAAAAATTTATTATAGGATTGACTTCACTGCTAGGTATTCAAGCATATGAGTCACAGAGAAAATATTTCAGATATTATTACTTTTATTTAAATTCAGAATAGAGGTAAGTTACCCTTTTTCCTCCACAAGGTACCCAATGATAACTATCAGGAACTCTACTTTAAAGGAAATTCATGTATTTTTTTAAACATTCATTTTAAGTAGTCAAAACTATATGTATTAATTTTAATAATCGTAACCTATAATATCTAAAGTCAATGTCTTTAGATTCAAAGACAAAAAGTCATTTCCTTTTTTGAAGACAAAGAGCCATTTGTTCCTGATACTTCAAAATTACCTCATATTGTTTCATTTAATTTTACATTGACATTTCATGCATAGTTCTGATGCAGAGATTGACATTCATTTTAACATTTTATTATGAATTCATTAGAAAAATGACTATGGACAATTGCTCATGTTCTTATTTTAGTGCAAGAAATGTTCTGCGCACTTGGTATTCTTTCGTACTCACCCGTAACCTGTCTTCCTCAATGAATGGGGAATTCTCTCTGCTATTACAGTCTCTCATGACATTCTCATAAGGTCATTGCTTTAGAGAAGCCCTCAGAGACCTTAGAGATTTTTAGTCCAGCCTTCTAATTAGACAGAAGAGCAAACTGAAGCCTAGAGATAAAAAGTAACTTGTCCAAGGTTGTCACAGAGAGTGATCAGCAAAGCTTATTTTTCCTGTGATTGTTGTTGAATCTTTCTTGAGACATCTGGCTTCATTATGGCTCCTTCACAAGTATTCTGTAAGCAGAGATTCTGCTTGCATTAGCAAGATGTTTGCATTAATTCTTTATGAAAAAGAAATGTTGATACAGAGGTGGGGAATCTACGGCCTTGAGACCACATGTGGCCCTCTAGGTCCTAATGTGTGGCTGTTTGACTAAATCCAAACTTCATGGAACAAATAATTTTGTTAATAATCTAATTATTGACAATATTATAATTAATTTAATATAATTAAGCAAATATATTTATTGATGATTTAATTGTTAATTAAAATTAGTACATTTTATTTTAAAATAGAAATAATTATAAGATTAATAATTTAATTATTAATGACAATTAATAATTAATTTTCTAATAAAAGGATTTGTACTGTGAAGTTTGGATTCATTGAAAGGGCTTCACTTGAGGACTTAGAGGGCCACACATAGCCTCAAGGTCGCAGGTTCCTCACTCCTGGCAACACAATAAGATTTGTTGTCTATCCATATTTTGTTGTCCATTCATATTTTAATCTCATCTAAGAAGAACATATGGGCAATTTGGTGGTACAGGGGATATTTTGCTGGGCCTAGAGTCAGGAAGAATCCTCTTCCTGAGTTCAAATCTAGCCTCAGACACTAACCAGCTGTGTGACACTGTGCAGGTCACTTAACCCTGTTTGTCTCAGTTTCTTCATCTGTAAAATGAGCTGGAGCAAGAAACAGCAAACTATTTCAGTATCTTTGCCAAGAAAACCTCAAATGGGGTCATAAAGAGTTGGACACAACTGAAAAATGATTGAACAACAACGACAAATGAAGAACATGCCATATTAAATTGATACAAACAGAGGCTTCTTAGCTGTGTATGACTTATCAACCTTGATGATTTTCCCTGTGCCTCTGTGTCACCTACTCTCTGCCATTCAGCCAGGCCCGTGGCGAATTTTTTCAGACTACTGTCTCCCTCCAGAGGGCTCAGCCTCCTTTTCTCATAATACAGTCCTATTAACATCCTCATTTGTTTCCTAATTGATGTTTAATTATCCTTCTAGGAGATCATATTGTTACCAACAAACTTTGGGCTTTGGGACTCAATTCAATGAATATTAATAAAGCATCTATAATGTTTAATAAGACAGTGCACTAGATGATGGAGACAGGAAGATAAGAAAGGCTGGATTCTGGCCTTCAAGGAGTCTGCAATGGAGATGAGAATTATGCATGCTAAGGAGGTTAAAATGGCCTGTTTTGGAAATAGTATTCAAAGGTGTGTTGGTATAGCTTCCTCTGCATATACATTCTTGCATTTACTGGGGGAAAGCATTGTCAACATGGACTCTTTACTTGAGTTTTCAGTGGTATCTATTGGTCTATCAGTCTCTCTGTGTCTCTATTTCTACCTAAGGCTATAAAGACAGTAACTAGTAAAATCCAAACTCAGGTCTTCTGATTTCAAATCCAGTATTCTTACCACTACCTGGCATTGACTCATTTTCTCCCTATTCCCACCACAAATCTGTGGTACTGACATCACATTTGCAACACATTCTCCCTCTTTCCTTCTGCTATGTTCAAATCCCTGTTTGCTCTCTGCTCCCTTGCTCCTTACCACAGGAAAGCTGAGGCATGCTGGCTGGATCACGACTTGCTGAAGCTGAGGAAGTCACAGCTAATCCAGACCCAAGGAATCTTAACCTGGGAGAAGACAACCTTAAGAATAAAAACTGTCATTTTCAAGACTTAGAGAATGTAACACCCTCAATCTTACTGGGACCATTAGTCAAACAGTTGCCATCCTTTATATTTGACTTCCCCCAAAGAGTGGAGACAATAAGCAAATTCATTACTATGTTTTGGCTATACTGAGCTCAAAGAAACAAAGATTCATGGTTTATTTCATATAGTCCCAAACCACACATCTATCAACCTGCCTGAAAAATATGACGAGAGGAAATTCATGTGAAGACATTTATATATTTTTAATTTTTAAAACCTGAATTTAAACACCAAAAAAGAAAAAGAAGAAAGCATTTTCACAAAACTAGCAGAATATAGACAAAAAAGAACAGGTTTTGTGGATTTTTTAAACCATGAATCCCCACATTAATAGATTAATCTATACTTGGGTTGGGCAACTTTTAAGCCCATTCCAAGACCCAGCTATTGGATTCATAATTAACCAATTAATCATTAAGAATTTATTAAGGGGCAGCTAAGTGGCTTAGTAAACAGAATAATGGCCCTGAAATTAGAAGGACCTGAGTTCAAATCTGGCCTTAGACATTTGACACACTTAATAGTTGTGTGACATTTAGCCACCACCCATTTGCCTTCCCTTCCCCCCTCCAAAAATTTTATTAACACTATATGTCAAACACTGTGTTAGGGCCTGCCCTTATAGAACTGACATTCTATTTGAGGGAACAACATGTTCATACAGAACATACATAAATAAATACATGATTACTTGGAGGAAATGAGAAAATTCCTCTGTGGCAGAACGTGGCACTTGAACTGAGCCTAGGGACTCAAAGAGGCAGAGGTAAGGAAGAAACACCGGAAATGGAATAAGAAGCACAGGGGGCAGCATGTAGGCCAGCCTGGCTACATCATAGCATGATTAGGGGACAATAATGCACAACTGGACTTGAAAAATAGATTGGAGTGAGAATGCCAAAAGTTAAAGGAAGGAGCACTATTTATTTCTTAAGGGATAAAGGGTATCAATAACACAGGCTTATTGAACAAGGTCAGATAACGATAGTTAGGAATTTCAATTTGGCGGTTGTGAGTAAGAAGAGAAAGGATACAAGGAATTAAATTAGAAGACTACTGAAATAGTACAGACAAGAGGTGATGAGAGCCTTGACTGGAGTGGTTTAGACGTAAGTAGAAAAAAGAAGACAGATGTTAAGAAAATGTTGAAAAATTTGGAGAACTTGGAAACTGATAAGATGTGTGAAGCAGATGAGAGCAAAGAGCTGAAGATTACTCCAAGGTTATGATTTTGGGAAGTAGAAGTATGGTAGTGGCCTCCAAGAAAATAGTCAAGTTAGGAGACTCAGCACACGTAACTACAATGAAAGTGCATTTTAAATCATTGTCACAAGTATTCATAAAGTACTTATGATATGCTTAGCAACATACTGGGCATATAAAGTATACAAAAAATGTACATATTACAGTATCAACTTTCCAAGAACTTCCAATCTTGTTGAGAAGATAAGATTCACATAAAGAGAACTATTTAAGACTGACTACTTAAGGAATTGTGAATTCGACAAACTGAATGTGCTCAAATGTTAGCATATGTAATATAGACATAAGTATCATAACTGGTCAAAAAAAAAAAAAGCCAAGATCAAAGTTGGCTTTTTAAGAAAGGATGATGAAGGGTTGGAACTTGTAATAGTGGTAATGTGATTTTGATAGAGGAGGGGATTTTAGGTAGAGGGATCAGCAAATACGAAAGGGAAAAAAATGATCTTATTATGTTGGGAGAACAATAAAGTCAAATTTGTATAGAGTATAGAATTACATACGATCAGAGCTATGGGGAACATAAAAGGTCATCTAGTCTTAGCCCCTCCTTTTACTGGACATCCTTGTGTCATCTCTAATCTTACTGCACAGGCCCTTAGTTTATCTTCCTTGCATATGATGTTGGCTCTTGGTTTTGGATAGATGCTACTTGTTATATTAAACAAAGGCCCGTTTACTTCTACCTTTTTAGTGTTCTTAACATAATTGAGTGTTGTAGTGTGTTAAAAAAAAGATTCCTCCTTAAGAGGTAATCTTATAATTTTTGCTGTCATTATTAATATGATCTGAAATAAGGGGAGAAAAGCAGTCTGGTACCATGTTCCTCCATGAATTTATCACAAGGAGTCCATACAATGTATTGTGAGCCTTCCTCACTTTCCTTTAACATTATAAGTTATTAAAAACCTTTTCAGTTACAGGTACTGTTGAATATCATCTAATAAGTCACAGAAAGACTATGATCTGTGTGGATAAAGTAAGCATTTACACTGACTACTTCACAGATCCTAGACATACTCGTTTGTTTGTATGTATCTGACTCCATTCTCTCAGATCCACACTTGCTACATCACCCCCTTACAGTCTCAAGGTATCTTGAAGAGTTTGTGAGTATCTTTTTTGCTCTCTGCCATCAGCGTAAGCCCCAGTTGGATGTGTTTTCCTTTTTTATTCAGGGTAGGTAAATAGCAACTCCAATTTCATTTAATCACTTAGGTAATTTTTACACAAGAATATTTGTTTCAAAGAAATATCAAGAATAAATAAACAATTATTTCCTGCAACAACTCTCCCCCATACCACCTCAGTCTCTGGAGAGAGTAGGCTTGAACATCAATTCATTTTCTATATTGCATTGGTCCCACCAAGTTCTAGCTAGATTAATGCTTCAGGCCTAGAATCTCAGAGAACACCCTCCTTGCTCCACAGGGAACTGATGCTTCACTGGGGAAAAAAAAACAAAACAACCCCAGTCTGAACTCCGACTCCTCAATTCTTGAAGATTACTCTTCTGACCATTCTAAGCTCCCAAGGTTGGGGCCTCTATGCTTTTTACTTTATATCATAAATGAAAGAGGCTCTCTACTGGCAAATGAAGCAGAAAAATGACAATATATGACTCTGGAAGACCTTTCTGAATGCCTCCACTTCTAATCAAAGAGTCTTTTCAACACATCTAATAATATGTTGCATTTATCAATGCAGATGGGTGCCTTTTCTGCAACTTAACAGTATTAAAGAATAGTCTAGGGCATGGAAAGATTAAGTGACTATATTTCAGATGAGAGGCAAGGCTTAAACCTAGATCTTATTAACTCCAAGGCCAGCTCTCTGTCTATCACACCCACAGAGTACTGGACTTAAGAGTTCTATGTTCAAATCTGTGCTTTACCATTTACTACCACTATGTATTTGAGCAAGTCAAGAAATCATTGATACTTAGTTCCTCAAATATAAAATGAAGGAGTTGGACTAAGGGTGTGTGTGTGCGTATGTATATGCATGTCCCCTTATCATAGCTTTTCATTCCATGACTCCTTATCACTTGTAAAAAATGAAAAAAATCTAAGCGACAAATTGTCTTCTTCTCCCAACAGCATAGCAGTACAGCGAAGGACTGATGATGAAATAGAGGACTAGCTGAAGCTCTGACTAGTAAGGACAAAGGGGGAATGGGGTTAGAATTACAGAACTAAAAGTATTAATGCCCCCCGCCCAGGCATGGTCTCTGGTCTGAGTGGCCAGACAGTTTGAGATTCTTTTAATATTTTATTATCATTCATTTGTAATCCTTTAAAATAATGTGAATGAAAAATATTCATCTTAGCTCTTCAACAATCTCCCTTGTATTTAAAGGAAAGGCAGAGGTTGCAGAAAAATGTAAGATCCTTGAAGGCAGACAGCTTTTTGTTTCATTCTATCTTGGGCACCTAGAATAATGTTCTGTGTGTATGTGTGTGTGCATGTGTGTATATACACAAACACATATATAAGTATGTAAGTCCATTTATGTATGTATGTATGTATGTGTGTGTGTATGTATGTGTGGATATTTAAGTTTTTGTCCATTTTTGTTTGAAAGTTTCCTACACTGAAGAAATGACAGGCCTGGACCAAGTGTATCTAGTTGATACTTAAATATTTAAAATGAATTAAAAATAAAATACCGTAAAAAATCTGTGAATTAGTTTGTACCTGATTCCACCAGGAGAGAATGAAAAATAACTACTAACAAAGGTTAATCCCTCTCTGTAAGACTGATTTTTGGTACTATCCAACTGCCCTCAAGAAATGGCAGTTCATAGTGCCATATATTTAGAACTGGGATGGTACCCTTGGCATCACTGAATCCAAACCCCTCATTTTACAAAAGAAGAAGAATGAAGACCAGGGAAACCAAATGGCTTACCCAATGTCATATAAGTAGTAAGTGACAGAGCTGGTATCTGAACCCATATCCAACATCTTTTCCATTGTACCATGCTACTGTATAATTAGGGCATCTGTTTTATACCATGACCAAAAAATGAACCAAATCAAAACCCCAAATCCCTCAAAAAGTCTAAAATCTAACCAACTTCATCATGTATTAAACTAAAATGCAGAGCTCAAATAACTTAAACAAAACAAACAAAAATCTCTAAATAAAATTAAAGTTGCTCAATTAAAGGTGGCATGAGTCCCTCAGAATCATGGATGATTTCATAACCACAGTTAAGAGCAAATTGAAAATGCAAGGTTATAAATAGGACATGACAGCTAAAACTAAGACTAATCCTAATGACCCACATTAACATATGCCATTTTAAAGCTGTATTAAAGAATTCTCCCCTGGGATTGAGTAATAACCACTCTGGGTCTTTTCATGGAACTTCATCTGCACAATCACACTTGTTTAATGCACCTCTTCCATTCTGAAGACATTAAAATATACACACAGGCACACATAAGCGATCAGAGTAAATGGTGTATTTATTCACATCAAATTATCGTGTGGTTCAGGCTGTTTCCATTTACTGTAATTGTCATTCAGCAGTAAAGAATCATTCAGTGTAACTTAGAAGTGACAGGAAAATTGGACAAAACTTGAGGCAAAGCATCAAATAGCCACGACTAGCGTCTAGACTACAGCTATAATCTGAAAAATGATGAAAAAGCACCTTTCATCCTGGATTTTCCATTTTTTTCCTATGAAAAATCTATGAATTTTCTATGAAAAATCTCCTAAAATCTAATTTATTAGCTATGGACTTGGAAGGCATTAATTTCACAGCACTGTTGTTCTGGAATCAATTAATAGACTGAATGTAGATGGTCACACTAACCTCCATTAGTTTCTTTACATAATTATATATTCTGAAGATTGAGAGAAAGGCATAATAGAAAGAATTTAGATTCAGCAATCAACAAATCCTGACTCTTCCATTTACTAGCTTGCCAAGCATATTAATGTGCTCAGTTTCAGTGTCATCACCTAAAAAAGGGAAAATAATAAGCTTACACTACCTTCCCTCATGAGGTGGTTGTGAAGTTCAAATGAGGTAAAGTACATAATAAACACAGTGCCTGACACACATTAAGTTCTTAATATGTTTGTTGAATGATTTTGTAAAAACGAAACATTTTATAAATTTAATCTACTATAACTTGAAAAGTTGAAGGACAAGAGGCCTTAAGGACAGTAAGGATAAAAATAAATATTGGGAATTTTCTCCTGCATAAGTCAGGTCTACTTTCAATTCATTATATGATAAAGATGAATTATTTAACCTCTTTATAATTCTTTAAAATATATTGAATTCCTTTTGAATTTTACCCAGCTAAATAGGGTGTAATTAGAACTGAACAAAATAAGATGAACATCCAAAAAATGAAGAATAGATATGTGTATATGTATATGTGCATAAATATATCATTCTAATTTTATTTGTATTCTATCTCTAATTCTAACTTTAACTGTCCTTCTGTGTCTAATTATATCATTTCTATCTCCATCTCCACCTAATATTATCACTTTTATCTCTATATCTACCTATCTTACAAACATTACTTGGGGTACATTGGTGCCTCAGTTGTGTTTCATTAACTGGAGATGGTTTCATGGTGCAGCTGAAGAACACTGGTCTTGTATTCAAAGGAGCTGTATTTCAATATGTATTAATATGAATATGTATATATGTATTCTCTCTCTGTCTCTGTCTGTCTGTCTCTATTTCTCTCTGTCTCTCTGTCTCCATCTCTCTCTCTGTCTCTCTCTCTCTCTGTCTCTCTCTCTCTCTCTCTGTCTCTCTCTCTCTCTCTCTCTCTCTCTCTCTCTCTCTCTCTCTCTCT
>NW_027185799.1:6667334-6675616 GCF_028583685.1 Petaurus breviceps papuanus
TCTCTCTCTCTCTCTCTCTCTCTCTCTCTCTCTCTCTCTCTCTCTCTCTCTCTCTCTCTCTCTGTCTCTCTCTCTCTCTCTCTCTGTCTCTCTCGTATATGACCTCTCTTGAGTATGATGCATATGGAGCTGAATTATGCAGTCATTTAAATAGTCCGCCATCTGTAAAAGACACTCAGCCTAGGTCTTACCTGAAATATAACCACACATACAACAGGAATGCTCTAATGTAATAACAATGTCAGTTTGAGGAATAATAACAATGATATACATTTAGCCCATAATCATTTCTCCCGCTAGTCTAGCAGATAGCTTGGATTGGTGCTCTTTCTCTCTCTTAGGGATCCAGGTGACTTGTTCCCTGACTTTACTTCAGCTTTTGCTTAGAGGGAATCCATTTTTCCTTTCTATTTAAGGGCAAAACCTATTCCCAATCTTATCTCATTCTGCTACAATGAAACAGCATCAGTAGGAATTTTAAGAGCTACCAACTTTCTGTTTTGTTTTGTTTTGTTTTAAACAAGTGAAACACCATTGGTACTGAAAGAATTATAGTCAAGGTGACAAAAGTATTCCAGATGCTCTAGATTGTCAGCCTAGGACAGATACAATGCTTGCTTCTCCCTCTTCATCTCTGCATCCTCTCATTGGGTAGAAAGAAGACAAGAAAGTGATCAATCTATGGTTCCTTTGAAAGATCAAGACTTTGAGCTAAATTTCTTTAGTAGGCAGAGGGATGAGGCAAAGCATCCAGATATGACTGCTTTCCCCAGAATTCAATCTCACCACCAATTCACCCACTGACTTTTTCTACATATTAATAAAATCCATTTCCCTCTCCCTATATCCTTGCTACATCACTGGCTACTCCCCTTCACATAGCTTGAAAATGAATCCTTCGATGGCCATATTACAAAGGAACTTCTACAAAAATGTTGTCTGAATATATTTGGTCTAATCTCAACCCCTTTTAGTTCTAATACCTTCCCTTGGTTAATTATTTCCTCCTTGTCCTGTACATGGCTTACCTTGTGTATATTTGTTTGATGCTATTCCTCCCATTAGATTATAAAGTCCTCAAGAGAAAAAAAAATGTCTTTTCCTCTTTTTTGTATTCCCAACACTTAGCATAGTTTTTGATACATTGTAGGTGCTTAATAAATGTTTATAGATTGTGTTATCTTTAATGTCTTTCCCACCTTTCCTATAAGCACAATCAAGATTATAATATTAGACACCAAATAAAGCAACTATTTTCTTTGAGGGAAAAAAAAGGAAAGAAAAATCTTTGAAAGTATGGGAAATTGACAGCATGCTAGAACTTCCCCCCATATAGTTTTTTAAAAACATCAGAAGGAAAAATTATAGAAAACTAAAAACAAAACAAAAAAACAAAAAACTTCTATCTTCTTGTCTACGACTGGCAGAAAAAAGTCTGCCAGGATACTGCATAGGGTCTGAGTAGAGTCCAGTCATGCTACATCCTGGACCCATAGCATGAGAGAGTGTTAGACCAATGCTTAGGCACTGTGTTATCCAGGAAGCCTCATCCAGTAGGAGACAATGCCAGGCAAAAGCCCAGATGGTCCAGTGCTCATATAACCCATCCCGAATCCCCAGAATGAGGTCAGGCAGAAGAAAAGGTTAAGGCATCACCTGGATCTTACAGGAGGCCTAGTACCAGGTTTCTACCAGAGAGTGGTTGGGATCTGCTAAGTTCAAAGCAAGTGATGAAACCTGAGTTTAGGACTGTACAAGGAAAAGTAGACAGAGAAGGACCAAGGACAAAGCCTAAATTAAGTCACCTGGAGACAGAACCACATTCCAGGAATTCTTGAAGAGATTAAGAGTTAGTTTTAGACTCTGTATCCAGGGCCAAGCAGTGACTTTTCATACCATTTCTGAGTGTAGGAATTAACAGTCTAGATCAATAAAGGACTAGTTTAGGACCTGAAACTGGAGATATGAGTAAACAAAAGAAATTTCTAGACATATGAGGAAATACTACTGATTGAAAGAAACACCCAGAAGAAGAAAGTAACTCTACAACATTACTACCAAGAGGCCCCTATATGATTTAGTGGATAGTGATGGATTTGGAGTTCAAAGCCTCCCTTCTTCACTTACTAGCTGTGCAACCTTAGCCAAGTCACCTCTCCTGGCCTCAATTTCCTCATTTGTAGAATGGACATAATAATAGAACATTCTTTAAATCATTATTGTGGGGATCAAATAAGCTAACGTGTATAACATGCTTTGCAAAGCTTAAAGCACTATCTTTAAAAGCTAGCTATTGCTATTTTTTTTCTGTTAACAAGTCCAATTTGTGACTCAGAGAAAAGGAAATTCTAACCACAAGTGGCATAAGAGCACTTTGAAGACAGGAAGTAAGAAATACAAAATGCAATGTTAAATGAAATGATGGCTAGGGAGGAAAGAATGTCAAGGAGAATTAATAGCTTAGAATAAATATGGTAAATCTCATCTAAGAATCGGGCTCCCTAAAAATTAGAATGGATGAAAGAGAAATCAATAAATCAAGAACACAAAACAAATATTAAAACAAAATCAAAGCTAAAAAAAAGAAGACAATATAAGGTTTACAGTGACTTATACTATCAAAAAATCTTTGCAAATCTTTTCCATTTTTCTTTTGTTTATGGTTTACTAACATTTTCACCCTTATATTGCCTCAGAAAATCTTTGTTTAGTTGAGAATCTTGCCAAACATGCTTTAAACTGGCTTTACCATGAGTGATTCGGTGTTTTATGAGATAATAGCATTCAAAATCTTTCATCATCCTCCATAAAATTTTACAAATTATTTTATATTCCAAATTGTTTGTTGCCACTGGCTGCCATATTTCTCAATTTGACAATTGAGTCAAATTTTTGCTGACTAAGGTATTTAGGTTCTTTTGATCTCCTTTTTATTGTGTTTAACGTTTTGTCATGGTTTTTTGGTCCACACCTACACTTTCATCTTTGTAAGGATGGGAAAACTCCATTAATCATCAGAAATTTTTCTACAACTTATAAATTTGTTAGGAGCATTAAGAGGTTAAGTGACTTGCCTAAAGCTACATAGATAACAACAGAAGTATTGCATGTTTTATGTTTTTAATGAAATTATGTTATTTAGTTGTTGTTTTTTAGGCTTTTTTTTCTATCCACATCAATCAGTAAATGTGTTTATTTTGTGTCAGGCATTTTGCTAAGAGCTGGGTATAGAAAAACAGGTAAAAGATATTCTCTGTTCTCACAGAGTCCACAATCTACTACAGAGGCCCTGCAGTTTGTTAAATAATCTGTAGTTTGAAGAAGTCTAGGGGAAAAAAAAGTTGATTTTTAAGCCAACTAAGGTATTTATGCCTGTTCTTCCTTGTTCCTGCTTCTGATACATTTGTTCATGATCTCTCACCTAAAAAGATTTCCCTAACCCAAACATTTCAAGATTCCTTCCTTTAATATCGAAGTCCAGATTCATGGTACTATTCCAAAAGTGGATGGATCCCATTGCTCCTGTTCTACTTATTCTACTATCTATCATTTATTCAATTGCCAAAAATCATCATTCTAATGGAAACATTATGGATGGAGTGTAGGGGTCAGAATTACAAAGATCCAAATTCAAACCCTGTCTTTCATGTTTACAAGTTGTACGATGAAAAGTCACCTAAACTCTCTAAGTCTCAATTTCTTTATCTGTGTCATGATAATAATACCTGTAGCATGTGTCTGAGAAGATTGTTATGAGACACAAATGAGATGAAATATATTAAAGCAGCTTACCAACTTTAAAGACATTCATCACTATCAGTTATTATCAATGTACAGGTATTAGTAATGCTTAGTAGTGTTCTTGCTAAAAAGCCTTCAGTAGTTCCTCATTGCCTAGAAAATAGACACACACACACACACACACACACACACACACACACACACAACCTCTTTAGCCTTGCATTTGGCCTCTGACTGACCTTTCCAGACTTATATTAAATTCAGGCCCTGTATGCTCTAGTCATACTCTACCAGCTGTTTTCCACACTTAACAGGCCATTTCCCATGTATGAAACTTTCCCCATCCCTCTCATCTCCATCCATTGAATTCCTTCTCCTGCTTCAAGTCCCAATTCTGGTGTCAACTTTTCTATGAAGCCTTTCCTCACTAACTGAGCTGAAAGTGATGTCCAGATTTTCTTAGAGCCCTTTGGCCAGAACGCTCCTTTGTCTGTGTTACGCTCTTGCTCTTGCTCAGTGTTTTTTGGTTGTCTCTGACTCCTTGTGACCCCATTTGCAGTTTCTCCTGGCAAAGATACTGAAGAGGTTTGCCATTTGCACATTTATGTATTTTTATTTATGTGTTTAAGTATATGTGTTACATGCTCCAAGTTGTATGTAAGCACCTTGAGGGCAGGGACTATACCATTTCTCCTGTTTGCATGTCTAGAACTTTAGCATAATTCTTACTTCATTTCAGGTGCCTAACAAATACTTGCTGTTAAATATGGGGAGGGTTGACTCAGACAATAGGGACTGAAAGCAGAAGGTAGCTAAGACCTAACAGAGAAATACATAAATGTTCTTTCTCTCATTCCTACTAGGGAAACTGATGGCCTCATGCTGAAGTGTGCATTAGACACAATTTACGTCAAAACTTTTCTTGGGAATTGGGTATATACAATGTATGAGAAAAGAGAATGATCCTAAAATCTCCAAAGCTAAATACCTGAGAAAAAGGAATTATGGGTTTGTATGTCAACTAAAGCAAGCAAGAATTTATGAATACATATTTTATTTTAGTGCAAACAAGCTTTTAAAACCAAAGGTCAAGGCAGCTCTTTTAGACCTTTCTTGCAATAGATAGAGAGAGCACTGGGCCTGGAACCTGGAAGACCCAAGTGCAAATCTATTCTCAAATACTTACTAGCTGTATGATCCTGGGCAAGTCACTTCAATCTCTGCCTCAGTTTTCTTGTTTGTAAAATGAGGGTTACAATAGCACCTACTTCCCAGGATTGTCATGAGGATCAAAGGAGATAATAATTATAAAGCCCTTAGCACAATACCTGGCACATAAGTGCTATATCAATTTTAGGTATTATTATTATTCAACCTAACCAGGTTTTAGCCATCATTTACCAAAGCAACATAGATTAAGAGATATAGCAGTGAATGTCTAGTCCATTCTACTCAGTTTACATAAGAGGAACCTGAGGTCAAGAAAGATAAATCATCTTACCCAAAGTCACAGAGGTAACAAGATATACTTGAAGTGAGGTTGTTGTAGTTCAGTCATTTTTCAGTTGTGTCTGACTGTTCATGACCCCATTTGGGGTTTTCTTGGCAAAGATACTGGAGTGGTTCTCCATTTCCTTCTCCAGCTCATTTTACAAATGGGGTAACTAAGAAAAACAGGGTTAAGTGACTCTCTCAGGGTCACATAGCTAGTAAGTATGTGAGGCCAGATTTGAAGTCGGGAAGGTGAGCCTTCTTCATTCCAGGTACAGCACCTAACTGCCCCATGTTATCATTCTCCAAATCCAATTTTCTTCCTCCTATAGGATGCTACCTACCCAAGAAGCCTTCCTCCAGGAATCATTCCTTGAATAACCTCTTCCCATGCTGCTCACATCACTAATTTGTGATTTCTTTGTACTTAAGTGTACAATTTGCCCTCACTTTTGTTTTCTAGATTTCCATGTGTGAGCAAAGCCATCCACAGCAATTTTGATGCTCAATGTAATTTAATTAGTAGCAAAGTAGTAGAATGGGAGATCAGGACTTTCCCATCTCAGTCCCAATCTACACACTATTAAAATTAATTACTAGGACAAAACAGGAGTTGTCATTGAGGATCCCCAAAGTATATTCTCCTTTTGGCAAACATTTACACTCTAGGTTGACACGGTGAATGTACAAGGAATGGCATAAGGACCTGTGAGAAGGATTTCCCTAGACTGTTTTGTCCCACCAACAGTCTCAAGTTTAGTTATCTTCTTAAAGGAACCTCTGGGAGTAATGTGAGTGCTTCTATGTCTGTTCTACCCAACTGTTACTTTGAGTGCTTGCACTTGAGCTTGGGATCCTGTCACAGATATCTGTGGAAACCCATACTTGACCTGCTTGAAGATTTCTGAAAGTAAACTCTTAGTGAGACACACACGTCTAAGAGAATATATCTTTGTTGATAAGCCCCCTAATATTCCACCTGGACCATGAAGCCCAGAGTGTGAAGGACACTGAGTCTCAGTTTCCATTTATCAATAGATACTACTCTGAAGATCAGCATGACTGATTCTGTCATATCAATAAGGAGAAGTTTCACTTTTTTTTCTCAATGATAGCAGGAAATGATAGCAAGTCACTCATTTGCTTTTTTCCAATTAAATATTTCAACTGACAGTGAAAGACACCTGACAAATGAACTGACCTCTGAGTGCAGAGCTGTGAACTGACTACTTCATGTAAGCTTCTCAATTCCCTTTTCTTCTGTGACAGAAAAAAAAATCAACCTTACTAGGCTCCATAAAAAGACCATTACATGGCATCATTAATATAAACCCTATGTGCACATGATGCTTGGGGATGTTAAGTAGTTGAATTACAAGAAACAATATGAAAAGTATTGAAATAAAGAGAAAAATTAAGTGAGGGGGAATAAAGAGAACAGGATGTTCTCTAAGCAAGGCAGTCCTTGAATTACAGTGTTTTGACTTGTAGTGATTCACAAAGCACTCTGCCAATTACATTCATGTTGTTGCTTCCAGTACATCTGTAGGCAGGGCACCAAACTTCTATTACCTCCTAAGGAGCCCTATTGGGGTAAAATATATCAAAGTCAGCTTCCTCATCCACTGAACAACTCTCCTAGCAGAAGTATGCACCTCCACTACCTGCTCTGTGAATGCCTGCATCTCACAGAGAATGACAAGTTACATTTAGAGAAGTATCTCACAGAATTTATCTTCATCTGGACTTTATGGATCATGAAAACTGAGCTGACATACCCCCAGGAATAGATTTTTTTTCTTATTCTATTGGCACTTCTACTACCATTTTCCATGAGGTGTCTCAAAATATGCTGCTGTTACTTTTATTAGTAGCCAGCTAGGTATAAGCCTCTATCTCCATTCTGTATTGGCTACTTGTGCACAGATTAATCCTGTAGAGTCTCAGTCATTTTCCTCTGAAGAGTAATCATCATAGATAATGAAACTATATCATTAACAAACATGCACCAAATGGAATAATGCAAATTCATGAAGGAAAAGATAATTTTTTTAAAAAGATGACAGTAATACAATAATTGTTGGTGACTCCTAGTTTCCTTTTCTCGGAGCTAAATAAATCTAACAAAAAATAAAATAAAATAGAGAACTATAATAGGACATTGGAAAAATTAGATTCAAAATATATATAGCTTGTTTGTAATGGGGACATCAAAGAATATACATACATTTGAGCATCATATGGCTTGTTGTTGTTCAGTCATGTCTAATCTTTGTGACCCCATTTTTTTTAAACAAAGATAATGAAGTGTTTCACCATTCCTTCTCCAGCTTATTTTATTGATAAAGAAACTGAGGTAAACAGTATTAAATAACTTGCCCATGGTCATATAGCTAGTAAGTGTCTCAGGTTAGATTTAAACACATGTCTTCCTGATTCTGTGCCACCCAGCTGGCTATATTACACAGTAGCTTTACAAATAATAGAGCATATGATGGGGCATTGATACATTTTAAACAAGTATAAAATGAAGAAATATAAAACACATTCTTTACCGACCATACTGCAAAAAAATTCAATGAATATTGGGAACAAAAATAGAAAATTATATCAAGAGAGTCAAATAGTGATGCAAGGAGAATGAAAAGTATGTAAGATTTTTGCTTGTTTGTTTGTTTTGGTCAAGACAAAGTTTCACATGACCAAAATTCCCTAACTTGTATATTTTAATGGAGAGTTGAGATGTTCAAGTCACATCTATCTTTGCTTGTCTAAGGAAACATCATAGGTTGGTGCAAGAAGTACATGTTATTTATTATCATTTTCTACATAATTCTTTTTTGAGGTTATACTATTTTAAAAAAAAAATTTGTGAAATTCTAACACTGTTCCTTTCTTATCCATTATGTTCTTCATGAAAAGCTAATTCCTGCTAGAAGTGATCACTAAGTTTTTGTAATCGAAAGAAAGAAGGAATGGAGGAAAGGAAGGAAGGGAGAGAGAAAGAAAGAAAGAAAGAAAGAAAGAAAGAAAGAAAGAAAGAAAGAAAG
>NW_027185799.1:6675626-6780476 GCF_028583685.1 Petaurus breviceps papuanus
AAGAAAGAAAGAAAGAAAGAAAGAAAGAAAGAAAGAAAGAAAGAAAGGAAGAAAGGAAGAAAGGAAGGAAGAAAGGAAGGAAGGAAGGAAGGAAGGAAGGAAGGAAGGAAGGAAGGAAGGAAGGAATTATTGGCCTCTATTCCATTGTGTTAGCATTTATGGTGTTTTTTTTTGTTCCTCTCATGGGTCCCAAATGATAATTGTTGTTGTAGCCCAATCCTTTCATTTTAAGGAGAAGGAAAATTACATTCAGAGAAGGGAAACAATATGACCTTGATAATATAGATAGTAAGCAGCAGGGGCAGAATTTGAATCAAAATCCTCTCATTCCAAAACCAGTGTTTTTTGACTTCTAAAAACCTTGCCCCAATTTTTTCTATAACCTTGGATGAATCATGAACTTTTCAGTTTCCTAATTCTCTAAGAAGAACAGTACTTGTTGCCCTCCCAAGGCTGCTTCTTAGAATTCATGTACAACTATAAAGATCTTTAAGATGTGCAGGTAGTATATTCTTTATCTGAATATGTTTTTAAACTTTGGTGAGGAGGAGCAAG
Organism: Petaurus breviceps papuanus; assembly: GCF_028583685.1. Lineage (NCBI taxonomy): Eukaryota > Metazoa > Chordata > Mammalia > Diprotodontia > Petauridae > Petaurus > Petaurus breviceps. The sequence goes on from NW_027185799.1 coordinate 6,676,182, forward strand.
AATATTAGATAAACCTGACCATTAAGCTTTACAACTGCAGAACAAATGATGTGTGGAATTAAGTGGGAAATATGTCTACATTCTTCCTGGATTGGAAGACCCAAATTTGACCTCCAAGCCCCTTTGACCTTGTAGAAGGTGTTAACATTATTTAGACAGATTTATCAGCTGTAAAGTTAGCACTAAAAGCAGACTTTTATTTTTCAAACATAAAGCAGAAAAGATTTGACAGCAATGGGAAAAAATTAAGCAAAGGGATTGACTCAGCTTGTGTTTGGACTCAGCCACTTCTAGTCATTAAATAAATAAATAAATAGATAGATAGATAGATAGATAGATAGATAGATAGATAGATAGATAGATAGATAGATAGACAAATGAACATTTAAAATAAAAAAAAAACCTTCTTACAAACCCATATCACTTCAAGGGAAAAGTGGAGGGGGAAGGAAAAAGGTTTGGGAGGAGGGGGAAAGAGGGAACTTGTACACATTGGGTTGGTGTAGATCCAGTTACAACGGCCTGGATTGGGCCAGGAACAGGAGAACATATCCCTAATTAACACCATAACAAGGAAAGAAAAAAAAAATAAAGCACATGAGTCACATGAAACTTTCCAGAACTTTTTGTGGTTCTCTTTTCTATGTATTTTTTTATGAGATCATTTGCTTGGAAATTTACTGTTTAAAAAACTAGATGGAGCTAGTTTAAGAATGCCCCAGATTGAACTGATTCCAAAGATTCGGAGCTGCATTCTAATCAGGGGAGTGTGTAAGCTCAGCTCCTTAGTGGGATGGATATTTCACTGCCAACAAACCAGATCTGTTCAATTAAAAAAAAAAAAAACAAATGTAATGCCCTTACTATATTCAAAGGCTTGTGTCAGGCAATAAGGATATGAACATGAATAAGGAAAGAATCCTGCCCTTAGGTAACTTATAATCTAGCTAAGGAAGTAGGACATGAACATTGATAACTGTAATGTAAAAAAAAAAAGACTCGAATAGTATAACAAAAGAGGATTTAAAATGTTATAAGACATCATGAATTAGAACTTAAAAAGGATCTTAGAAATCATCTAATCCAACCCCTATTTTACAGATGAGGAAACTAATGTTCAGACAGTTTAAATGACTTATCTAACGTTCCACGCTTAAGGAAGGGGTAGAGCTGGAATTTATATCCAGTATCATGACTTCAAAGGCACTGTCCTTTGCATTGCATAGCATTACTTGTCTTGAGGAAAGGTTAAACATTCAGGAAAGTTTACTCCTTCCTTTGTCCTAGTTAAGATGTAAACCTGGAAATTCAAACAATAATGGAAATCTGACTTTTTTGTTTCTGTTTTTTTCAGTAGCAACAATAATACTACGTGTCCATAAGAGTCCACTTACTCTGTGGCATGCAGTTCTCTCCCAATGCTAAACTAGGTGTGAATCATCTCCAGCCTGTGCCCCAATCCTTTCCTTGCTTTTAGCTATGTTACCATCATTGAGATGCCTTCTTCTAGGAATTGGTCAGTCAGTCAGTTGACAAATATTTATTCAGTACCTACTGATGCCAGACACTAAGCACTATCTGCTATCTGCTAAGTACTACAGATACAAAGAAAGACAAAAATAGTCCCACTTCTCAAGGTGTTCAAATCTAATTGGAAAGATAACACGTACACAACTATATTCAAACAAAATACATACAGGATAAATTGGAGATAATAAACAGAGGGAAGGCACTAGCATTAAAGGGGATCTGGAAAGGTTAGTCAGAGGCTGTGATAGTAATGACATTTAAAGATTCCCCTGTATTGGCTTGGTTTTCAAATTGATTGTGTTAAAACCCAGAGCTTGTTAATCCCACCTGTGGGATGGACTTGCTGCTTCCAAAAAAGTCCTTCTGCCTCTCTCTTGTCTCTCCAAATCTACATCACCAGCTCCTCCCAGTTCAGGACTTTCTTTTCACATCAACAAGTCCATCCCACAGGTGGGATTAACAAGCTCTGGTTTGTTAATTGTTAATCAAGCTCTGATTGATTAACAATCAATTTGAAAACCAAGCCAATACAGGGGAATCTTTAAATGTCATACCATAATGATTAGTCAGCATACCTCTGTGACCTTCCAGAAGTTCCAAACATCTTCTCATATTTGCATGATGAGGTATCCTCTCACTACTGAGAATATATGATAAGGGTGTACCCTATAACCTCAATTAATGTAATTAACAAGATGATACCTTTGACAGGAATCATGTTCAGATTTGAAGGGGAAACTTGGTTATGCATTGTGAATCATCTATCAAAGAGAAAAGCAGTCGAGAAACCAAAGTATTTATTGAAACATCTTGTAGAGGAATGATTGAAATGAACATAAGCCAGAAGAAAAGTTTCCAACAACACACTTGATAAGGAGTCATCTGTGGGGAAGGGAAAGAGGGCACCTTTGCTTTGGCCTCAGCCTAGCTTGCCCCCACCCACTTCGTTGGCAGAGTATCTTGCAAGCTTTGAAGAGTCTAGATGATTTTGACCATCCATCTTCCCATCAACATCCTATCATCCCACCTCCCCATTAAATCCCTGAAGATAGCAGCAACTTTTAGCAAAGTCTCCTTTGGGAGTCAAGAAGAGAATGACAGTGATGATGCGAAGAGAGAGGCACTGCTCTACAAGTAACCTGCAGAAAGTGACTTCGTACTTTAAGCAAACTTCAAGAGTACCAGAGTACCATACAAAGGACTTCCACCAACTAGGAGCTAGGTGTGAGTACACTTCCTTTGAATTCCTTACATACTTGAAGGAGTAGGTGTTCACAGACTTCAGGAGGACATTTTGTTCTGCTCTTAGTAAATTTACAATGCTACTTCCAAACCTTATGAAATATTTCTATCAAATAGCAATTAAGTCTATCTGGTATTCAATGGGAAGAATACTGTATGTATATCTACAAGTGACAGTACTGGATAACTCCCCTCATCCCTTGGGGTTATTCTTAGAACCCTAAAGGAAAAAGCAGTCAGGCACCCTCTGGGGACCAAGCTTTCCAATGGGAGTGGGAGTTATGAAGTAGCCTTGGAGGGATTATTTTAGTATAATGAAAGATAATTACCTATACTTCCTTGAAAGCAAGCACTCTGGCTTATTTATCTTTCTATCTCTTTAAAGTCTAGTACAGTGATTTGTAGCCATTATGAGCTTAATGAATAGTCTTCTTCCAATAAACAAAGAAGGTATGTTGGCTCATAGCTGGGCAAGGACATCAAACAGACATCTTATGAAGCTACTTTCTCTTAGTTTTCCTGACTTACTCCATGCTGACCTGTCCTGAACTTTGTTCTAGTGATCTGGTCTCCATTTTTATTTCTTTGTTTTTCTACTACTATATAGCCCTCCAGATTTATTTACCTCATTGAGCTTTTCAGGTTGACCCTGGCAACATATATAATTTGGGTTTTTTTTTTTTTGGATAATAGATTGTATACCTTCTTCCAGGTCTGTTCTTTCCCTCTAGTTCTGTTAATTGTCTCTAATCATTAAGTTGGATCCCTGTAGGAAGCCCTCTAGGCTCAATGGAAGAAGGCATTAATACATTGGAGTCTTTTTTTAATAATGCTGTCTTCAGGATCTAAACCATGGGACATCCTTCCAGGTGCAATTGCCTTACAGCAAAATCCTTGCTTCCAGAATTATATCACATGGATGGAGTCAAAGGGAGACCCATCTTATATTAAATTCTACTCCATAGCAATCACTACTGCAAGCAAGTTTCTAATTTATAGATGAAAACATAGAAGATGAGAGGGTAAATGACTGTCAAAAATATCCCATTCCAATTCTATTGAGCAAGGCATGCTCCATGTAACTCAATGGAAGCATACAAGATTGGTCTGCATTTGATTGGATCCATTTTAACTTACTGATAAACTGAGGCATGGAAATGTGTAATAGTAAGTTTCCTATAAAATCAAAACCTCAGAGTCCTAAGTCCAACCTTGAGGACAGGCTGAAAGGCTATCTTAGAAAAGAGACTGATAGGCGGAAAAGTATCCAAAGGAGGAAAAAAGATGATGAAATATCAAATTCATACAATATGAAACTTTGTTGAAGAAACTGTGGATATTTCACCAACAAAGAATTCACAATAGATTGGGGCAAGGGAGAGGCATGAGCAACCTTGGCTATCTTAAAATATTTAAGCTTATAATGTAGAGGAGATTAGTTGTTTTTTTAACCCAGAGGATAGAACCAAGATCAGTAGCTGCCTGTTGCAAAGGGGAAAATTTAGACCCAAAGTAAGGAAAAGCTTAATAATCAGTGGCATCCTAAAGAGGAATGGACTACCTTAGGAAATAGCATGTTGCCCTTTCCCTTCACTAGAGGTTTTTAAGAAAGGACAGGATAATCACTTGCTAACAGAATAAAGAGAAGATTCTTATTTAATAGAACTAGATGGCTATTACAAATCTGAAATTCTGTGTCTGTGTGTCTGTCTATGTCTAAAAATAAAACGTTGATTAATTACTTAAATAACAAATTTTTACCAGATCCATAAGGCTTTGATTTTTTTTTAAATATGGGACAAGTCCTACATTCTGGGAGGTCTTTGTACTAAATGTCATTTTGCTACAGATCTCTAAAAGCTTCCAGGACTGTTTAGCTCTTCCCAAACATTTTAGTCTAAAAATACCTGCTTAAACATGTGGATCTGGGTACATTCTTTATGCCTGGAGAAGCCAGTTCCCTTCCAGTTTGGTGCAGTCCCTCATGCATAATGAAGAAAAGAATGTGACACTACATTTACAGTCTGAGTGGGATTTGAAGCACAATTGTGGGAGGAGGGCATCTTCACTACAATTCTGAGAAAAGTGTTTGGCTTTCCCAGGGTGGTCTAATCGGGAATGCTATATTTGTGTATTATTCACTGGAATCCTCTGACTCAAAAGAAAGTTTCTGAGAAAGAATTCTCACTTTCATTTTCTGCCAGATGGAGCTGGATGTGCCTGTTACCTATGGCAAAGGTGTGTTATTTAAATTATTTATCTCTCTTTCCTTGGGGTGCTTTAGATCCTTCAGGCACCAAGATTCTGGTGTTAGAAATACCTATTACACAAAGAGCCCAGGGAATCTTTCAGAGATGCCCCACCTCTATTAACTCCTTGCCATTTCTCTCCCACTCCAGTCTCCCAGAAACCTGGAATAACCTCTGCTCTTGACTACCCAGTGGACTAACATCAATCCCCATATCTACGCCATTTGTAAGTGTACTGACCACATGGTATCAAAGGGAAGTTTTACCAAAGAAAAGATAACTAGCACTGTATATTATCCAACAAATTATAGCTCAGTAGACTTTCTTCCTCTTGAGGCTGCCCCATCACTTTCAGCTCAACTTCTTGAAAATGCATAGACTGACCCAACCATAGATGACTCTGTCATCTCAGAGAGAAGACCTAACGCCCTTCTATAACATTTTACTGTAGAGTTCAACTTTGGCCAGTTCCCCTCTGAAGATTAACTTTTGCCCAGAAATGCAAGACAGACATTAGTGTTGCTTTATGTGTATACATAAGTGGCTCTGTGTGGGTACATTCAGCCTCCCTATAATATACTTGACCATCCTTTCCTGTGCAGGAGCAAACCTAAGCTAGGCCAACCCAATGGTTCAGGTTCTGGAGTTAAAATGCAATAAGACACTTGTGGATCATAAAATGCAATACATCCAATTTTACTGATAAGAGATTAAAGGTTTACACTTCAAAGTTAAAAATTTTTAAATTTTCCTCCTCTCTACCTTGCAAACTGAGTCACAAGGACAATTGGAGTTCAGGAAATAACCTCTGACACAATTTCTCTCCTCCCCTTCCATTATTAGACCTCTGGCATTTCAAGAAAAAAAAAGTCAAATGGCCCTTGTTCCCTTAAAGAACTCATACTATTCTGTCATTGAAGCCCCTGACTATAGAAAAAAGGAGGAAAGATTGAATAGATGAAAAGGAGAGGAAGGAATATGTGTGCATATAGTTTGGGGCTTTTCGCCAATTATAGGCCTTAGCTCCTCACTTACCCTGTACATAAAGATCACACGTGGCCTTCTAAATCCTTAAGTTTGGCCTAATAACTGAATCCAAGTTTTACAGAATAGTCAAAAGATTCAGTCAAAAGGAATAAAACAGTCTAAGACTATAGGAGACAAGTTTATAAGCCTACATTCCGGATGAAATGATATCCTATGTATGTTCTGGGGCATCATCTTGAATTTTATCTCCTGGAACCCCTAATTCCCTTGAAAGCACAGCTCAGATACCACCAACAGGTAAAGACTTTTCTGATTCCCTAAATTATAAGCACTCTAATCACTCTAGAAATTACTATGTATTAATCTATAGATTCTTTGTATTTACATGCTTGTTTGTTATGTTGTATTTCTCATACATTTAACTTGTATTTCCCAGCAGAATGCTAGCAATTTGACTACAGAGACTGACTTATTTTTCTTCATGGCTCCAATACACATCTAGGAACCTAGTAAATATTGGTTGATTTGAATTGAATCGAACTGAATTTATTCAAATGGAAGAATGAAGTTCTCCAATTCTCCTAATTGTAAAGAGGGAAGACTCATCCTTTCCTTCACCTATTTTGAATTAAAGAACTATATAAATGCATTGATAATTTAGTGACTTTTTTCAAATGCCAACCTAGACAGTGGTAAAACACTCATACAGAAAAAAAACAAATAGAATAACAGAACAACAGAGGGGGGGAGGAGAAAAGAAGGGGAGGAGAGAGAGAGAGAGAGACAGAGAGAGAGAGACAGAGAGAGAGAGACAGAGAGAGAGAGAGAGAGAGAGGGAGAGAGGGAGAGAGACAGAGAGAGAGAATATGTTCTTTCTCCTGAGCTCAAATTTTTATTCCTTTTAAAGTGTTTCCAGGAGCTTGTACATAACAGATTTTCTGTCACTTTGTCAGGTTTCAAAGGAGAAAACAGGTGGGCAGTTTGAATTTTAACTGGTTTTTGCTCAGATTTCATAAGTTTTCCTTGGCAAATTTCCTTTCAGCATTAGTCAGTCTGGCCAGAGGCTGAGCAGTATGGTGATACAGTCTTACTCTGGTCCATTCACAAAGTGGAAAGAATGTCAGAGACTCTTTGGGACTGATGTGGTGGCATGGCTAAAACGTTAGACAAAGTGACTGAGTATTTGTGAAAGATATGGATTTGATGAACATTGATTTGTCTTCTAGAACTTGGGAGGCCCCCTTTAAAATCTGAAAGAGACAAATCATAAAAAAAACAGTACTGTTTTACCCACTGGAATTTATGGAACTCATAAAAAAGACTGAAAATGTAAATAGCTTCAGAAATATTTAGATACATTTCTGGATGATAGAACCAAAATAAGCTTTTAATAAAGTTCTCTTATGTTTGCATAGCTTTGTTATAATTTACAATACAGAATCATATGGCCTCTTTACTGAGGCTCAAAGGGTAGCTCAAACTCTGCTTGGTCAGAAAGGTTAGAACTAGGAGCTGTGGATGGACATTACAGATTCTTGTTTGTTGTCATGAAAAAACTTCCTAGATATTAAAGTTATCTCAAAATGGAATGGCCTGTTTCAGAATGTCTTGGGTACCTTCTCCTTGGAGGTCTTTGAACAAAAAATGAATGGCCATTTGCTGGATATATTGTAATGGTTCTTCTTCATGTGTAAATTGGACCAAATGACCACTGAGGTCCCATCCTGCTCTGAAGTTGTGTGATTTTTTTTAAAGTAGAGGTAAGGAATCTGTAGCCTGAAGGTCACATGTGGCCTTCTAAATCCTTAAGTTTGGTCTTTTAACTGAATCCAAGTTTTATAGAGCAGTCAAAAGATTTAGTCAAAAGGCAGTACTTGAGGATTTAGAAGACTGCAAAATGGCCTTAAGGTCACAGGTTCCCCACCACTGGAAGTGATTTGCCCAATTTCATATATCTAAAAAAAGATATAGTCAGGGCTAGAAACCCAAAGGTTCTGAATCCCATACTAGTACTCTTTCCATTGCAACTAAGGTAATAATATTTAGGAGTGGGAGGAAAGGCAAGGGGATGATAACTGGGTAACAAATACCATTTGTTTCTTAGATCATGGGCTGTATTTGGCCTATGGGCCATAGTTTGCCAACTCTTGTCCAAAACTATCTATAATCTTACTGCATCTTAAATGACTTAACTTATACCTCTTCTTTCAACATGTACATGTAAATAAACATTAAACTTGTGATATCATCATTTCTCATCAGGGGCTCCCTCTACCAATAAAGAAACCAAACCTATTCTGCCACTTACTGACTTGACAGTTATTATGGGGTACTAAGAGGTTAAATAACTTGATCGAGATCACAGAGCTAGGATGTTGTGTCAGAGGCAAAACTTGAACCCAGGTCTACCTTACTCTGAGCAACCAATTCTCTCTCTTCTACATGACTCTGACCTGCCAGATGCCCAGCCAGTTGGACTACTCTCCATTCACTACAGATATCCCATGTTGTTCTGCCTCTGGCTATGCCATTACCTATGTGACTTTCCTGCCTCTCATATACCTTCACTTTTTGAAATTCTACCCATTTAATTCTCACTTCAAATGACATCTCCTCAGGCAACCTGATTTCCCTGGTTAGTAATAATCCCCCCTTTACCTCATGTAGCACTTCATTTGCATCTCCCTTAAGCACCTATCATATGTACCTGCTTTTCACATGTCTGATCTCCTACTAAACTATAAGCTATATGAGAGCAGTGACCATTTCTTATTTAGTCTCTGTATCATCTCCTATAGATGACAGAACCCAAACAAGCTTTTAATGTTGTTCTCTTATGTTTGTAAAGCTTTGTTATAATTTACAATACAGAATCATATGGCATCTTTACTGATACTCAAAGGGTACCTGAAACTCTGCTTGGTCAGAAAGGTTAGAACTAGATTAGAACCTTTCTATGAGTATAGTTGTCACTGAACAAATGTTTGTTGATATTTAATAATTTCTAATTGTCAACACTTTACAATATTGTGTATCCTTCTATAGATCTACTCTTATTATATTTAATGAGAAAACAGAAACTAATATAAATACATCTACTCACAGATAGTTTAGGTTATGTGCCTAAGGTCACACAATGAGCTTGGAACAAAGTCAAGGAGAAGTCATCAAATTATAATTTCATGTCCCTATGTTTTGCAGAATCTTCTTTGGCATTACAACAGAGTTTGCCTTAACAAAATATTGCAAGTAGAACTAGAATAAAATGTGTGCCTTATGTTCTTTAAATGGCACACCCATAAAAGTGAGACTTCTTAAAAACAAAACAGGTTCCTACAGCAAAAATTCCCAAATTCAGAAAAACCAGGGAGAAGAAAAATGTTTGGGAACTGTTTCTGCAAGGGATTTCTCTCTGCTCCTGCTGCCACACACAGTAACATAACCTGCCAATGACTTTCAGCTGTCATCACCTGGAAGCCTCCAGTCCAGGTGTGCTCAGGACTGGCTCCTACCAAGGTATGGGGGACTAAAGGCAGCCACATTTGTTGTAGTAGCTGCCTCAACTATTCAAGCACTTTGCTTGTTATTGTGCCTTCTTCAGTTCCCTCAAATCATGCAGATAGATCTCTTGGTGAGGACTAAGCTCCCTTGTTTCCAGATTGCATCCTAGACATTGGGCTTCCTCCAATGTTCTTCTAGATAGATAGATAAATAGATAGACAGACAGAAAAATAAATAGAAAGCAATATCTACATATATCATCTATATATTGTGTATGTATATATAAACATACATGTACATTTCTTACATATATACACACATAGTACATATATGTGTATATGAATATCATTTCCATATATTTCTGAGGTGGTGTAGGTGATTGTAGCAGCAAGCACCCCAGTGTCCCCAGGGTGCCTGCTCACACAGGTTCTTGGATCTGCTTTGTTAAAGGAAAGCAACTCAAAATGGGTTAACAAGCTTACTTTAATCAGTCAGACATATATCGTTTACCTTGTTCAGGAGAAAAGGTCAGCACCCCGAACCTCAAAGCATACAGGCAGAATTATCAAGACAAAAACATCAAGTAGACAGATTTCCAAACTGTCCAACCATTACATCCATACCCAGTCAACATCTGGGTTTCCACATTCTGGGTTTTTGAAAGCCGGGGGACTCTCAACAACGGCTTCCCAGAATTCAGATCAAATCACAGAACACTTCTCAAAGTGAGTCCCAAAACAAAGCTACACATCAGTGCTTATATAGCCTTCTCCTGGCTCAGAGAATGTAACAACCTTTTTGACCCACTGGCCAATCAAAAAGTATCTACTGAAAAACAAGCCTCCCTCCCCAGGCTTCTGGTGCACTTTAGCCTAGGGGCAGGGAAGATCTTTAAAATTTACATTCGCATTACATTCGGCCCCAAGATCTTTCAAGCCCATAGCATAGACAATTTACTTTTGAATTAGCACTGAACATTTCTTAGGTCACATTTTCAAAGTACAGAACTAAAGTTACCAAAGTGGCCACTGGCCCTTAAACACAAAGTACATTCTTAGGTTACATTTTCAAGGTACAGAACTAAAGTTACCAAAGTGGCCACTGGGCCTTAAACAAACACAAAGTACATAGCATTATCACTTCAATTCAGAACAAAAGTTCAAATAAAGTTCTGGGGGGAGGGGAGTGTCCTTCCCCTCACACAGCTCCAGCCCCAGCTTCCAAGCACAGAGAGGAGGCTGGGCAACAAAACCAACAAGGTGGGGTCCCTGGGGATCCAAGGCACTTCATCCCACCCACCATAGTCACAAGTCCATCCTCCCCCTGGGTCCCAAACTGTGGGATGCAGCCAGGAAACACATTCAGTGCCCCTGCTTTGCTGCTCAGTTCTTATCTTTTCCTGTGGCTGAATTCCGGAAGTCCTGGGCTCCTTCTCCTCCCGCAGGCGGCAGCTGCTCCTGGCTTCTGCCCAGGTCCCGATGCAGGCAGCTCACCATGCCCGCTCTCAGCTCAGCGAAGTCTGCATGCAGGCCACTCTTCTCTCCTGGTCCTTGGCTCCACAGAGTCACAGCTACCACAACTGGGAAACAAACAATTATCCCAGCCCCTGATCTGAATTCTGGGAAGCCGTTGTTGAGAGTCCCCCGGCTTTCAAAAACCCAGAATGTGGAAACCCAGATGTTGACTGGGTATGGATGTAATGGTTGGACAGTTTGGAAATCTGTCTACTTGATGTTTTTGTCTTGATAATTCTGCCTGTATGCTTTGAAGTTCGGGGTGCTGACTTTTTTCCGCTGAACAAGGTAAACGATATATGTCTGACTGATTAAAGTAAGTTTGTTAACCCATTTTGAGTTGCTTTCCTTTAACAAAGCAGATCCAAGAACCTGTATTGCTAGCAGCCACCCTGGGAACGCTGGGGTGCTTGCTGCTACAAATGGCGTCACGAACAGGATCTGCAGAGTAAAAGGAAAGTATGGGGGCTGGGATAATTGTTTGTTTCCCAGTTGTGGTAGCTGTGACTCTGTGGAGCCATGGACCAGGAGAGAAGAGTGGCCTGCATGCAGACTTCACTGAGCTGAGAGCGGGAATGGTGAGCTGCCTGCATCGGGACCTGGGCAGAAGCCAGGAGCAGCTGCTGCCTGCGGGAGGAGAAGGAGCCCAGGACTTCGGAATTCAGCCACAGGAAAAGATAAGAACTGAGCAGCAAAGCAGGGGCACTGAATGTGTTTCCTGGTTGCATCCCACAGTTTGGGACCCAGGGGGAGGATGGACTTGTGACTATGGTGGGTGGGATGAAGTGCCTTGGATCCCCAGGGACCCCACCTTGTTGGTTTTGTTGCCCAGCCCCCTCTCTGTGCTTGGAAGCTGGGGCTGGAGCTGTGTGAGGGGAAGGACACTCCCCTCCCCCCAGAACTTTATTTGAACTTTTGTTCTGAATTGAAGTGATAATGCTATGTACTTTGTGTTTGTTTAAGGCCCAGTGGCCACTTTGGTAACTTTAGTTCTGTACCTTGAAAATGTAACCTAAGAATGTACTTTGTGTTTAAGGGCCAGTGGCCACTTTGGTAACTTTAGTTCTGTACTTTGAAAATGTGACCTAAGAAATGTTCAGTGCTAATTCAAAAGTAAATTGTCTATGCTATGGGCTTGAAAGATCTTGGGGCCGAATGTAATGCGAATGTAAATTTTAAAGATCTTCCCTGCCCCTAGGCTAAAGTGCACCAGAAGCCTGGGGAGGGAGGCTTGTTTTTCAGTAGATACTTTTTGATTGGCCAGTGGGTCAAAAAGGTTGTTACATTCTCTGAGCCAGGAGAAGGCTATATAAGCACTGATGTGTAGCTTTGTTTTGGGGGCTCACTTTGAGAAGTGTTCTGTGATTTGATCTGTATTCTGGGAAGCCGTTGTCCAGGGCCCCCCCCCACCAGCTTTGAAAAACCCAGATGCTGATTTGGTATGGATGTAATGGTTGGACAGTTTGGAAAGCTGTCTACTTGATCTGTTTCTGTCTTGATAATTCTGCCTGTATACTTTGAAGTTCGGGGTGCTGACTTTTTTCCCCTGAACAAGGTAAACGATATATGTCTGACTGATTAAAGTAAGCTTGTTAACCCATTTTGAGTTGCTTTCCTTTAACAAAGCAGATCCAAGAACCTGTGGTAGCTGCAAACCCTGAGGACGCGCTTGGGGTGCTTGCTGCTACAGTGATAGAATATTGGACTTAGAATCAAGACTGAGTTTAAATCAAGCCATAGACACTTACTAGCTATGTGACCCTGAGCAAGTCACTTAACCTCTTTTAGCCTAAATTTCTTCTTCCTATAATAATAATAATACCTACCTTCCAGGTTGTTGTGAGGATCAACTGAGACCATACTTATAAAGTGCTAAGCAAATCTTAAAGTGCCATACAAATGTTAGAGATTATTATTAGAACTTAGTCTTCTGATGTTACCTGAACCTATGACTATGGAAATTATGCATCCCATACATTTTGTGATAGTTCTGATTTCTTGCAAAATGTACTTTCAGCAAGGGCTTAAAAAATATTATTTTCTGGGCTATGTGTGCTCAAGTATAGTTAAAACATAGTAATCATATTCGTCACTCTGTGATGGCTAGTCTGAATTTGGAAACAGTTTAATTATATAATATTGAATTATATATATATATATATAATTGATATATCAACTTTCAAGTTCATTGATAGAAATTTCACAAAAATGTACTGCAAAAAGGGGTCCTTCAGAACTTTTATGAATAGCTAGGAGGGATTTCTAGTTGGCATACTACTTGTCAAAATGAAAATAGGTATTACTAAGTTATTTAGAAGTAAAGTAGATTTAACATTCCCCATTGAGAGAAAATGATAAATCTTCTTAACTACATTTTTTAGTTCATAGATGGAATAAAAATATATTTTATTTGAGATCCTGGCACAAATTCCAAATTTATCATAATCATACTTCCATTTTTCTTTAACATTTACAGAACATAGTTCCCTCAGAATAAAACTGTAGGTTAACAAATAAAAATACTATTAATTCTATTTTACAGATGAGGAAAGAGAGACTAAGAGAGGAAAGATGATTTGCTTGTGGTCACATAGTTACTAAGTGCTAGAGCCAAAATTTAACCTTGGCTTCCTATCTGCCTCTCATATAACCAAGTGCAAAATGATAAGATGCTTTTGCAAATACCAACACAAACATAGATTGACAGGACAGTTATTTGAGTCTGTAAAGACTCAGATCTAAAGCAAACACTAGGAAATGCCTCACTCCAAGTTTGTCAAAGTAAAAATGTACATTGAATGAAAGATCACTCAAATTCCCTCCTATTGTATAAAAGATTAATTATCTTGGCAGAATTTTTGTTTTTCACTGAGAACATACAGTCACATTTCCCCTGGTTATCCTGACAACAAATTTTCTTGAAGTCAATTTTTTTTTTCATTTTCCCCTCAAGTACTGGGCTAATTGAAACAAGCTTTGCACTGGAGATTTGGACCATCATACCTCATGTGGAGCCCTAGGAGGGACATGAACACTCAGGCCAATTGCCTGATCACCCTTCTGGTCATGTCTAACTTTCTCTGCCTACTCTACCCTGAGCACAGAGCTTCATTTCCTGTGGTTTCTTCGGAAAAGTCCTAGTTTAAGGGACCCTAAGGTATCAGTGACTAAAGGATCATGGTCCTTTCCAAGATTTCAAAGGCAGGGCTTACCAGGGAATCATAGGATTTCAAAGTTGAACAAGATTTCAAGAGGTCAGCTACTCTAAAACTATACAGGAATCCTCTCTATAATATCCCCAATTGTTTGTTTATTCTCTACTTTAAGACTGGTAAGGAGAGAAAATTCATTAGAAACAGCATATTCTGCTTTGGGATAGCTTTAAGTGGTCAATTTCTCTTAAAATAAAGCAGAAACATGTTTCTTTGCAACTTTTATAGCTGCCCTTTATTCCTACTCTCTGCAGCCATTTGAACAAGTCAATCAAACAATAAACATGTATTAAGTGCTTAATATGTTCTAGACCAGAGATGGGAAACCTGTGGCCTCAAGGCCACATGTGACCCTCTAGGTCCTCAAGTGCGGCCCTTTACTGAATCCAAACTTCACTCCTGGTCTAGATCCTATTCTAGATATTGAGGCTCTAAATACAAGAATAAGCTAGTCTTGTGGAGTTAACTGACTCACTCAACTTTGAGACAATTGTCATGGAAACCTCTTTTTTGTTTTCCTTTTAGTTAATGTTCCCAGTTCCTTCAATTCATCTTAGTTCTGCCCAGCAGATGTCACTTTTGTAGAGTAATTTAGTTTGAGGGGCACTTTTTACCCCCTCTTCCTTCCAAGGTAGTGGACAGAATTCGTCCTCTCTGATTATTCCTATCTTCATCCACTGGGGCTGGTTCTGAGAATGACCTTCTCTTGAGTACTCTACTAACCATCCTCCTGCCTTGCATGAGAAGTAGAGGAAAACCCTTATGAAAAAGAGATTAGCTCATGGAAGTTTTAATCTAGGACAAAGATGCTAGTTTTAAATGGCTGCCTTTCTCTGCAAGGCTAGAAAGCTTAAAATTTACAGATTATAAATAAAATACTCTAAGCCTCCAGGCAATCTATTGATTGGGGGGAGGGGAAGGGTTCCTAGCTGGTTGAATATGGCATAATCAATTATCCATAGCTCCCATCCACACCTACCCCAATCCTATTCTAGAGCAAAATCATGGACATGATTTAAAATTGTTTTATTGAGGAAATAATTGTTTAAAAATGCACAAAAACAATAAGTAAAAATTCAAATAGCAAAGAAATACTTATTAATGAACTATGTCACTCATTATATGTGCCATAAAACAAAAGAAAATTCACTGGTGGTCCAGAGATTTCTCTGAGTAGCCATAATTCAGTCACTCCCTGCTGGATTCTCTTAATAAGCCAAGTGGTGATCTAGGGAAAGGCTCCAGCAGCTACAGGGTTTAGAAGCAGTTTCCTGGAAAGTGTCCTCCATCTGCTACTGCTGCTTCTCTTCTCCCCACTCACTCTCTCCTACTCCCTTAGCATGTGTCTCTCCAGAAAGATTCAGAATCCGCTTCTTTAGATGCCTTCTAGTTCTGATCATGTGATAGTTTTGTTTATTCCTAACCTGGGAAGAAAAGCTCCTATCTTCCTGTTAGCAGATTCCTCAGTGAGTCCCTGCCCCAGACTGCCATACACAGGAAGAGCACCAACCACCCTGCTCACTCTCTGCTCTGCTATACTCCCGCAGCAGCTACCTTGTCCCCTTCCCCACTCGGTATCCTGCCCTCCCTCCTATCTGTTTCACAGATACACTTGATAGCCTTTCTTCTCTTATCGGAATGTATGTTCCTTGAGATTAGGAATGATGTTTTACTATTTTTGTGTCTCCAGAGCAAAGCACAGTACCTATCATATAGTAAGACCTTAATACTCTCTCTCTCTCTCTCTGTCTGCGTATGTGTCTCTCTGTCTCTCTTTCTCTCTCTGTCTCTGTCTCTCTGTGTCTCTCTCTTTTATTTACTAAATATCCCAGATCTATTTCACATGAATTATTGTCGAATGATGTGTGAGTTATCTCTTCTAGCTTTGTATCATTTGCAAATCTGATAAACAAACTAGCTGTATCTTCACCCAAGTCATTGAAACAAATACTGATAAACCAGGGTCAGGAAGCCCTAAACTACTCATGAGAAGGAAGCACTTGAAAGAAAGGTCCAATCTGTCCTCTGGGGATGGATCTAGGTTCTTGCTTCCATCAGCTATTATCGCCTCTGAACTTCTGTCCTTCTAGTCCACCTCTGTCCACTCAGTGCCTCCATCTGTTCTATGTACCTGCTACTCAACATCAATTCTTGGCTTCAAGCTTCTCTCTGCCCCACTTGATTTGTCTACACTGGTGGAGGGTTTTGTATTCCTTCTCCATTCTTTCTTGGTCCCTGACTCATTCTTCTACTTATTTCCATTAGGATCTCTGCCTCCACCCTCATCAGCCTCTCCCTCTGACCAAATGATAGACCAGACCACCTAATTCACCACATCAAACACTTATGCTTTGACATTGCATTATTACATCAAGTTGCCACATGGCAATCAAAAAAATTCTTGTTGTCCTAACTTTGACCACTTATTTCTGTCGATAAATTTCCAGAAATAACCTTGGCTGAGCTCAGCACAAGTGATTCAAGCCCATTCCAGAAAGAAATCATACTGAAAGATCCATCTCCTCAGTGCGAAGTCATAATCACTGTGGTATTTTGACCTAGGAGGAAAACTCTATAATTCTTCTTTTTGACTCATATAACATTATGAAATAGACCATTTCAAAATATTTTGGTGTTAATTTAAAAACACTCCCACCTATCTGGATTGTAGTGTTCACCTGAGTAAATCTCTCCTAAATGTTTGTTCTTTGTCCAGACCTGCAATTTCATTAATATATAGAATTTAATATCTTAGAGAGTTGCTTAAGGCACTAAGAGATTATGTGACCTACCTATTGTCCCACAAATAGTATGTTTAAGGGGCAAGAATTGAATCTAAGTCTTACAGGATCATAGATTTAGAACTAGAAAAGAATTTAGAGGTCATTGAGTCAAATCACTTCATTATAAAAAATGAAAGTACTATAAAAATTCAATGACTTGCCCCAGGTCACCCAGCTAGTGACTGAGGTAGGATTTGAATCCATACCTTCCTGATATCAATATTTATCCCTCAGTCTACTACACCATACTGCTTCTGTCAAGGATGCATGGTGCATAGGCAAAGTTGAACTGGAAATCATACCTGATTTTCTAGACTTCTGTTTCTAATTTGCAAAATACATTTTCTTCTACACAATTGTCAGTATTTCTAACCCACAAGCCAGAAATGAAAAAGGAAAACATATTTCTTGGAATATTTCAAAGTCCCACCAGGAACAATTTTGGACAGAGACAGTTCTAAAAAGACAAATTCACTGAAGAAAAGATTCATTCTTTAACTTGTAAAAAAATCCCCCAAACATCTGTGTTTTACCAATATTCACAGAATGAAATTGAACCTTCTTATTAATCCCAAAAGAGATAATATCTTAAAGCACTTAGCACAGTGTCTGGAACATAGTAGGCACTATAAAAATGATATTCCCTTCCCCTAAACTAAAACACCAACAGTAGCAAAAATAGCTATTTTATTTTTTCATTGTGCATTTGCAAGACTGGATTTTCTTGTATTCATTGAATCCCTTGGAACTGAGAGTCTCACAACTTATTCCAAACAACTACCAAGAAAGGAGATGCTGTTAATGTCTGTGAAGAAGGTCTAAATGAGCAATCAATGAAGCAAAACTACTAGAGATGTAGAGTTTGGTCATGCAATATGACAGAGGGCCCATTTTGGTTTGGAAGACTAACTTGTTTCCCACCCCCTGCTTGTTCAGAATAACCCTGGGTCTTCAGTTAGGGCTACATGCAATTCCAGATGACTGCTACTGTTAACAAAGGGGCCCAGACTTAGATATAGGGGCAAACTGTAAACTTCAATTAATTACTCAAATCACATCACTGGGAGGCCTCCATGATGAAATCCTTTTCTGCTAGGAAATCGAGGCTTGCGTGACTTTCCCTTGTGCTCTAAGGCCTATCTGTCACCAAGAGTCCTGAAATCTGTTAGATCATCCTGCCCTCATTATACAGACAATTCTGTGGTTGCATGCAGAAGTATGTGGAATGCTTGCCACTGTTTTGAATGCAAGAACTCTGATTGTCTATCTAACATAGAGGATACAGGTAATTGCACAGATAGTGCCTATAGAAACACACCAGTGTTCTTTGAACAATAAATGGATTTGCCCCAGAATTATGCAGGAATCCAAAGGGTTTCATTTTCCTTTCTGAGCCATAATCACATGAGTCACTCCCTTATACATTTTTTTTGAGAGTTCCCCATTCAACAAAGTGTGTGTATGTGTGTGTGTGTGTGCATGTATTCTAAAACTTGAATGGCCCTTTATTATCTTAAAGGATAAAGGTATTGAAGTAATCAACTTGATGTATTTTTCACCTCTTAAATAAATGTTATTTATTAAATTATTGCTGCTTAATTTGTAATTCAACAGTTTGTTTACATAATGCTCTGATCGTTATTTATACAGAAGCCACCTGCAGAATGTCAAAGGATAAAATCTTGGTTGCAGTCCCAGCTACCACTAACTAGTTGGGTGATTTGGAAGGAATAAGTCCCTTCCTCTCTCTAGGTTCCAGCTTCCTCCTCTGGATAATGAGAGAGTCCGATGAAGTGATGTGCAAACACCTTTTAGACTTGAAGTACGCAGGGAACCAGAAAGGAAACCTGGGTGCACAAGCAACAGAAATAGGTTTTCTTCCTCTGAGGATTGCTCTTAAACACAACTCAAGTCATTTGACTTAATATAAGGTATCAACAAGCATTTATTAAGCATTGGCTATGTTCCAAGCACCATGTTAAATGCTGGGAATACATAGAGAGGCAAAAAACAATCTCTGCTCTCTAGGAGCTCATAGTCTAACAGGGGAGTAAACATACAAACAACTATGTGCAAACAAGATACATATCAGACAAACTGGAGATAATCCTCAGAGGGAAGATACCAAGCATTAAGGGACACTGGGAGAGGCTTCAAGTAAAAGGTGAGATTTTGGTAGGAACTTGAAGGAAACCAGTGAAGCCAAGAGATGGAGATGGGGATATATTTTACACACACACACGTATATAAACATGCCATGCATGCATACATATATGCATATGTGCACACGTGTGTGTATTTGTATCTACATACATATGTGTGTATTACTGCAGTAAGAATCCTGAAGCCACTGGGGTTTCCTGAATAAGAAGCTGAGGCAGCAGTAGGGCGAGGGGACATGGAGAAGCAACATAATCAAGATGTCTCATTCAGTCATGTCCTGGGACACCATGATCTACCCAGTGTGGCATTTTTATATTCACCTTTTCACTACCCCTCTTCCCCACTTGTAACAGTGAATCTCCAAATTAGAGACTCTTGAGATAATTATCCCCAGTTTTTTGGGACTCCCACCCAGTTTGGGGGCTCTACCATGGGTTAAGGCTGCCCTGATGGTGGGCAAGTAAATGAAAACTCTCACCTTACCTGTTATATCTAGGCAACTCCAGACCATGTTTCATGTCACAACTAAGACACCAGGCCATACTCAAAATTGTTATCTTACTATTTGCCCAGTATATATGGAAGTACCAACTGATATGTGACCTTCTCATATGCATGTGCATGCATCAATGTGTTCACACATACATGTGTATACACCTATAGCCATGTATATGTATATCTGTATGTGTATGTATACATATACACACATGTACACACATATATGGATCAATACAATCATTGCTACTAGAGAGGGAGTGCCAACCTACTGCCATATGGCTCCACTCAAAATCTCTCAGACTACCTAGACCAAAATTCCCTCTCTGGAATCCACTCCCAGTAAGTAGATTACTTCCTAGAACAAATATTCCTTTAGGGGAAGAATTCTCTTGCTTTTTTTTTATTTGTTTGCTTTGTTTATGTTATTGGTGCCTAGAATAGTGCCCTTCATCTAATAGATGTTTGATAAAAGCCTGCTGATTAATCAAGCTGAAATACTACTGTTTTTCCCCCTAAAAGATGGAAGTGTTGTGGTTCCACTTAGAAAAACTACCGAGAGGCATTGTCATAATGGATAGATGGCTAGTCTTGAAACCAAGACTAGTAACATAAATCCTTCCTTTGACATGAATTGGCTATATGATGCTGGGCAAGCCACTTTAATCCTGTGTTATAGAAAACTCTCTTAAGATTGTAAGTTGCACAGAAGGTGCCAATTTGTGTTGGTAGAGGGAGTTTCTTCACCCAATAGATACCTATACCGATGAAATTATAGGTCTAGTTCTTATTTCTATCCCTTAAGAATGATTTCCTGAATAATAGGCCTCACGTTATAAATATATACACAACCTCAAAGTTTTCAGATAAAAAAATAGCACTTAGGGGGTTGGATGAGAAGTTGATTTTAGGGATGTTGTACTATTTCTAAGTACTCAAAGAGGAGATGTGACTCTACATTGTCTTTCAGAGACATTTAAAAGAGCCTTAAGTAGACACCGTAAATGAGTCTTAGCAACCATCTCATCTAATCCCCTTCATTATATCTAGAAAAACTGAGATATAAGCAACTTTATATAAAATCACACATCTAGAAATTGGTGCAATTGAGACTAAAATGTCTTTTTAATCCCATCCAGTGTTCTCTCTTTTACACCACACTGATACTGTTTCCTTTAATCCAAGTCCTACTTATTGGCATTGAAATAAATTCTTTTTTGTTTTATCCCCAGTGGAGATCTTCATATTTAGGAAACTGGTATTCAGGAAACTTTGTATCATGGGTTGGAAGTCATTTAGAAGAAGTATGCCAAGTTTACAAAGGAGTAAAATACACATTTCTATGCACTAGGAAGATGGCTCTGGTGACATTGTGAAGGATAGGCATAGGGATATACCAATATAAACGTTACCTTATATTTTAATATATTACTTTTCATACCATTGCATAATCCTTCTTCTGCATTGGTGAGGCAAGTTTAACTTTACTTTCTTGTCCATGTGAATACATAGACAGTTTTCTTTCATTATGAATGTTCCCAGTTCATCCATCCTCCATGTATGCCCTCTACGAACTCATTTCATTACTCTTGTACATTCACATTTGTCATGATCATAGGAGCCTAGGAGATACCCTCCAGTTCTAAATCTATGATCTATGGTCCTATGCCTTTTAATTCTGCCCTCACCCTGATAAGGAGCCATCTTTCCCAACACAGTATCTTTTGTAATTTAGGGAGTGTCCTTGTCATCATTTCTTTCAAATGTGATGATAATACCAAACACTGGAATGACTTCTGTATAATACCATTTCTATCTTCCGAATTTACTGGTTAACTATCTGAAAAACTCCCAAATTTTGAACACTGAAATACTCCTCTTACTGTAATTCCCACATCATTCTATATGTTCCATATTTCCATCCTTTCTGAATCTGCTTTTCACTTATAACATTTAGTCTCTTTAGCTCTCCCCTTCTCCCTTCCCCAATCCATTCATCTCCCATGGACTGGCCTGGCCTGCGTTCACTTCTGTCCCTTCACATCCATTCCCTCCTTCTTGCAAAAACTAACTCTCTATCTATGCCCTTCATCCCATCCCCTTGCACTGCTTACGTCACAGAGAAGCTATAAGGAAAGGACCTTGAAAATCTGAAAGTACTAGTTATTACTACATTACCAAGCGCTTGTAAGATTAGAAAATAAAAGTGCAGGTCAATTAACTAAAGCTAAAAAATAAATAAATAACCTGAATGCCATACTGGTATCCATGAAATATTGAAAGAATTAAAAAAAAATAACTCCAATGCACTACGGGGAAGCTCTGTGAAGGACTGAGAGACAGTCCTGTCCAAGGATCACATAGGATCAGAAGAGCTAACTGGTGGTTAGGGACTGGGGGCAGGGTTGAAGTAGCTGCAAACTGCATTACTTAATGGCACGCATATACTGATGAAATCATAGATACATCAAAATATTAATGATGTCATTATTTTCTTCACCCCCTCTTATCTCCTCTAGATGCCTGCTCCATCCATCCTCTCCTCTTTGTAATCTTGTTTCTCCTCTACTGGCTTTGTCCCTTTTTCTTTCAAACATGTTCATGAT
The DNA here is from genome assembly GCF_028583685.1 of Petaurus breviceps papuanus. Lineage (NCBI taxonomy): Eukaryota > Metazoa > Chordata > Mammalia > Diprotodontia > Petauridae > Petaurus > Petaurus breviceps. The sequence goes on from NW_027185799.1 coordinate 6,698,464, forward strand.
CCCCTTATACCAAAACATTCTTTCTTTGAACACTGCTTTCCTCTCAAGCTATTGCCCACTTTTTTGCTATTATCTACTGCCCAAATTCTAGAAAGAATATTCTATACTTACTGCCTGCAACTTCCCACCATCTGTCTACTCTTCCATCCCTTGAGATCTGCATTCCATCACTACCACTCACTTACACTCACTGGTACCTATTCTCACTCCTTCTGTGGTTTCCATGACACTGTTCTCTCCTGATTTTCTTCTTAACTATCTGAATTATGAGTTTTCTTTGCTGGTTCCTCTCCTTCCTCCCCAAATGTGAGATAGGAGAGCCCCAAGGTTATCCTTGACTCCATTATATCATTTTTCTGTACTCTATCCCCTCAACATATTCATGCATTCCATACTTCCTCCTATCACCTCTAAAGAGATGACTCCCAAATCTCTATCCACAATCCTAGTTTCTCTTCTAGGCTTCAATCTTGAATTTTTCAAGTGCCTGCCAATCTCAAATCTTTGAGTCTTCTTTGATTACTTATTTTTCCTTAGATTGACTTCTTCCAATCATTTTCCAAAGCCTTTCATTTTCTGCTTTCCCTAGTACCTCTCATATCCTTCCCCTTATCTCCATTCTCATTGTTACTATCCTAGTTCACTCTCTTATTACCTCTACAATGTCTCCAGCTAGTCCTTTTGCCTCCAATCTCTCCCATTTTAATAACATCTTCTACAATACTGCCAAAGAAATGTTCTTAATATAGGCCTGATTATATTATTCTTCCACTCAAAATCCTATGATGACTTCCCATTGCCACTTGAATATATTACTTAGTCTGGCACAAGGCCCTACATAACATGACTCTAACTTACCTTTCAAGTCTTATATTAAAACTATTCTGCTTCATTAATCCAGTCTACATGTAAGCTATAGATAAACCCCTATCCCTTATGCATGTATTTGTATATTTCATGCCCCTTGCATAGGATGAACTTTCTTTACTTCTTCATGTATTGAAATCCTCTTTTTTTCCTCTTTAAGAACAAGATCAGGTGTCACCTATTCCATGGAACTTGTCTTACCTCCCTCCACCCTGATTCTCCCACACTAATGATACTACCTGCCTGGAATCTTACCCATTTAAGATTTGGCTCTTGACTTCAGCAAGTTATGGTGTCTAATTAACAGGCTAAGAAAGTAGAATCTTCCCTATTTTTATATAGCTATTCTCACCTATAACTAATTACTCAATTCACTGGTTTGATTCAACAAACATTTATTAAATCCTATATTCCATATACACGTAATGGATACACTTCTAACTTGGAGTCAGATGGCCTGAGTTCAAATCCCAGTTCCCTTATTTCCTAAATGGTTTAGCCATTTGTAAATCTTTCCATGTTTCAATCTCCTTGTTAGTAAAATGTGTACAATAATATTTGGACCAAGAACCTGACGAGGTTGTCATGAAGAACAAATCAAATAACATGTTTAAACCCCTAAGCACTCAACAAATGCAAACTGTTACTAATAATATTATTTATCTGACCCTCCCAACTCTACTCACAAATATATTGAAAGATTTATGAGGAAAGAATCTATTATGTTTCATGGAGATATACTAAAATCAATGAATTGATCAATTTGTTATGGGGGAGAATATGCGTATACTAGTAGGAAAGTCTATTTTCTCAGTGTATTGCATATACACCATGACTTGCTAAAGTCAAGAGTGAACCTATCTACTGTTTACTCTTAATCTAAAAGATGTCAGGAAAAGGAAAGTTCATTAACTTCCTTTCTGGCCATTTGAAAATTGATATTTATTGAATAATTTGAAATAATTTAAGGAGTTACACATAGTGCGATCTCTTAAGAATTATGTAAAACCCTCTGTTGGTAAGGACTATTCACTGAATGCACTAAACCAATAGTCATTTTCTATATCACATTCATCTTCACCATCATGTATACTCCCAACACAAGACTAGATGATCTTAAAGCTCCTTCTAGATCTAAATCCCATAATCACCTTGCCCAATTGACTAGTCTGGGGCATTTTAGACTTAAGGTATTTATTGCCACACATCTATATTTATGCTTCTGCACGTTTTAAAAGTAATCAATTTTGAGATGCTTCATCTTAAAAATATGGGATGTTACTGGTAAAAATCAAACCAAAATGAGACTGGAAGATACACTTGAAATTTAATATTTCTACTATATTAGGCTGTGTAGAATTCCTAAATAGCTCTCCAGAAAAGAAATTTACAGGGAAAAATGGATTACTTCTTGTTCTTTAAATATGACCCATAGGTTCCCACCCTTCAGTTTTACCCATGTTATTCTTTCAACTTATTATGGTCTTTCCCCCATTTCTGTCTAATCTTCAAGGCTAAGCTCCTTCATGAATCTTGATCTTACCAAAGAGAAACCCAAGATAGGCATTGTATAGTGGAAAGAACACTGAATTCAAGATCTCATACTGTGTGACTTTGGAAAAAGGACTTAACTTCTCTGAATCTCAATTTCATTTTCTATAAAATAAAGCTGGTTGACTAACATGGACAATTTACTAGGTTCTTTCAAGTTTATCATCTATAATCATATGAGCCTATAACTCTATGAAGTGGACTTTTTGTTTGTACTTTCATATTCTCCCTGGTGCATTGAAGCATGGATCTTCTTCTCTGCAGTACAATTTCCTCTCTAATAACTTATGGGTACTACACTGGGAGTAGCCACCAGCTCTTCCCCTACCCAACTTTGTGGCCAATTCTTTCTTCATATAGCACACATCCATTTCCATATGCTTGACCAGAGAAAAATGGGGAATAAGTCAAGTAGGTAGAGGGAATAAAGATTATCTATCACAAGTAGGAAATGAAAAATTAATAGGAAGTACCCTATAGGGGAACTATAGAGAGATTGGGCCTGTGAAAGGATTCACTTTTACTCAAATATTGTTCATTCTTTATTTTGACATCACAGGTGATGTTTTGACTCACACTTGAATTGGATTTAAGTGAGGAAGAGTTGCACAGTCATTAGCTTCATTCTGTATTCCTGAATCAATGAAGTCCAATGGTAAGATTAAAATCAAGATGACTGAAGATAATCCAAATGCATTGCATGACCTTGGCATCTTTAATGGCAGACCAAATTCTAAGTGGTCCATAGTGCCTGCTTCAGCTGCCTTCATGGCCATTGGAACAAATTGTTCTCATTCATTCATTCTAACAGGAAGTCTTCACATAATTGGGGTAGATTTCCCCCTAATTCACCAATAGGTTTGAAGCCTGTCAGTTACTCTCAATGTGGTTTAGCCCATTTGCTGAGGCAGTTTTCCAGGTTGTGGCCACTGTACATGCTGCAGTTTCTTGGAGTTAGTTTTTCTGCCCTCAGACAAGAGTTAAACTGAAGACTCAACAGAGCAAAATCAATAGAGAGAGGTCCTCAAAGCAACCTAAGGAGATTCTTTATGTGGAGGACATATGTGACATTTCTCTTTGTGTGAGATTTCTATGTATAAACTTGATGCATGGTTGGTTGCAAATTATATTCAAATTTTACTTTTTCTCTAGACTGTGGGACCATACTGAATGAACGTTTAGTCTAAAATAGCCAAAAGACTGTCTGGAACTTATTAGCCATTTCATTCTGAAAAAAAGATGCTAACATTTGAGAAGTAGCGTCATCTCCTGCGGAAAAGAAGCACCTAGGCAGGAAATCAGAAGGAAAGAAATCCCACATCAGTAAAGTAACTTGGAATCACAGGGATAGTGGTCAGGGAGTGCTACTGAAAGGTAGGTTCCTAAGGAAAGTCACTCCTGAAAGCATCATGATTTGGGAAAGCACCAAAATTTGGGAAAGAGGTGGGAGGAAAGAAAGAGGATATCACTTCAGTCTCTAGTAAATTCAGAATTCTTTCAGAATAATAATTAATAATAAATTAATAGCTTTTACCTTACAGTTTACAAAGAACTTTATAGCTACATTTTACAGATGAGGAAACAGAGGGTGAAAGAAGTTAAATGACTTGCCCAGAGGCACAAGCTAATAAGATTCTGAGGTAGAATTTAAATTCATTGTCTTCCTAACTACAAGTCCATCACTGTATCCACTACCTTTTGAGGACCCCCCACTCACAATAAGTAATATTAAAAGTTGAAAGGTGGGGAAGGGCAGAGGAAAATGAAGCTCTTTAGAAAGAAGAGAAGGGAATGGGGGGTGGAGCCAAGATGGCAAAACAGAAGCAGTAACTTTTCTAAGCTCCTCTGTGAATCCTGTCACTAAACTTTAAAAATGAATCTGAATGGATTTATAAGTGACAGAATCCACTGGGATACGGAGCGTGGCAGAATCCAGCCTAGGAAAGTGCCCTCGTGGGTGGGGGCAAGGGGAGTGTGGAGCACACGTGGGCTGGAGCAGCTCAGACTATAAAGGGGACTACAGCAGAGAGAGAAGGAGCCCCAGCTAACAGACTCACCCACCCCAAGGGCGGTTCACAGCCATCTGACAAGTATCTCACCATGGGACAGGAGGATCCCTCACAGCTGGTTAAGAGAAAGCACAGGGCAGGCAGCAGAGACAGCAGCTTCTCCTTCCACAGCCTGGAAATTTTTAAAATCATCTACCTGATGTTCCAGAGGCCAAGAAGGCAAAGTAAACTCCAGTTGCTCTGCTTCCCCATCCCTGACCTATAAAACCCAGAGATAAATGTCCCACCCAGAGTAAAATCCTGAAATAGCAGAAATAGCCTCAGGCTTTTCCAATTCACTGAGAAAGGGTATAATTGAGGCAGTAAGGAGTCTGAAGAGAAGGGCTGGAGGGGTTCCAACAAGCTTTACCTCACCTGACCAGCAAAAGCCTGCCTGAGCTGTACCCCAGGGGCATAGAGGCAGAAATCTGAAGCAGCCAGACCATCCCTCCCCCACAGACTACCCTGTGAGCCTCAGGGTAACTCAGGGGAAACACTGAGAATGCTGGCCTTGGCCTCAGTCTAGACACCCAGAGGCTACAACACACAAAGCCAACAACCAGCACCTAGCTTGGGTCACAGCTCTCTGTACCCCAGGAGCAGAAATACACTTTAAAGGTCAGAAAATAGGCAATTACAATGGGCTAGAAGCAACTTACAAAGGCAAGACCAAAGACAATAGAATCCTATTATTCTGAAAGAATAGAATCACTTTCAGGAGACACCATGTCCACACCTGAGATCACAGATGGAAATATGAACTGGTCTGAAGTCCAAAAAGCATTCTTGGAGGAACTGAAGAAAGATTTTAAAAGCCAAATTAGAGAAGTAGAAGATAAATTTAAATCTACAGTGACCAAATTGGAAAAAAGAATCACTGAAAAAAAACAAATCCTTGAAAAGTAAAATTTGTGAACTAATTGGAGAGAATACCTCCCTAAAAAAGGACCTTCAAAAACTAACTGAAGAAAATCATTCACTAAAAATTAGAATCAGTCAAATTGAAGCTCAGGACTCTATGCTTGCACCAGTCAAGCAAACAAAACATGAAGACTGAAAAATAGGAAGAAAGTGTAAAATATCTCACTGTAGAAACAACTGACCCAGAGAACACATCCAGGAGAGATAACTTAAGAATTATTGGTCTACTGGGAAGACATGATGAAAAAAACAGCCTGCACAACATCCTCCAAGAGATTGGCAAAGAAAACTGTCCTGAAGTCCTAGAATCAGAAGGTAAAATAGTTATCGAAAGCATTCACAGGACTCTTCCTGAAAGAGATCCTAAATTGAAAACTCTAAGAAATATAGTAGCCAAATTCCAGAATTACAAAATTAAGGAGAACATTGCAAGCAGCCAAAAAGAAATGATTCAAATATTATGGAACTACAGTCAGGATTACACAGGACCTAGCAGCTTCTACATTAAAAGAGCAGAGGGATTGTAATTTGATATTTCATAAGGCAAAAGAGGTAGGACTGCAACCAAGGATTAACTACCCAGCAAAACTGAGCATAATCGTTTAGGCAAGGAGATGGTCATTTAATGAAAAAGCCAGAGCTCAATGGAAAATTTGATCTCCAATTACAAGACTCAAGAAAAACATAAAAAGGTAAACAAGGAAAACACATACTCACACATACATACACACATGCACACATACACACTCACACACATGCCTATATCTTGGGATGCAATAAGAGCAAACTGTTCACATCCCTATATGAGAAGCTGATAACTATCAATATTGAAATTTATATGATTATCATGACCTTTAAAAAGTATATAGATAGATAGATAGATAGATAGATAGATAGAGGGTGTGGGAATAAATGAACTAATCAGATGATAAAAAAACCTTATTAAGGGGTTCAAAGGGATTGTAATGAGATAAAAGGAAAGGATGAGGCAGAAAAGGCAAATCATGCCATACAAAGAAGCATAAAAACATACTATAGTAGAGGGGAAAGAAAGAGGGAGAGGAATATCATTTGAACATTATTCTCACTGGTTCTGGTTCAAAGAGGGATCAATATAATTAGTTAACTTTAGGATTCTAATGTGAAGACACAAAAATTCAATAAATAGAGGGAAAGGAGGGAGGGAGAGGAGCACTGTATGAAATTTACTCTCATTGGTTTGGAGTCAAAGGGGGAATAACATACTCTGATAAGTATAAAAATTTATTGTGTCCTATAGGCAGTAGGAGGGTAAGGGGGGGGAGACTAGAAGGGAGGGAAATAGTAGTAAGGGGAGAGGGTTGGTAAAGAAGGGGGGATCACAGGGAGGGAAAACTGAGGGAGGTGGTTGTCAAAAGGAAAACCCTTAAGGAGGGAAAGGGAGAAGGAAGAAACAAAAACATAAGCAGGGGAGGGAATAGGATGAAGGGAAAGAGATAGATAGTAATCATTACTGTGAATGTGAATGGAATGAACTCGCCCATAAAACAGAGGTGGATAGCAGAATAGATTAAAAACCATAATCCTACAATATGCTGTCTACAAGAAACACATTTGAAACAAAGGGATACGCACAGGGTAAAGGTAAAAGGCTGGAGAAGAATATATTATGCTTCAAGTAAAGTAAAAAAAAAAGCATGGGAAGCAATCCTTATCTCAGATAAAGCAAAAGCAAAAATACATCTAATTAAAAGTGATAAGGAAGGAAACTATATCCTGCTAAAAGGCACCATCAAGAATGAAGCAGGGGCGGCCAGGTAGCACAGCGAGTAAGAGCACCGGCTCCAGTGTCGGGATGACCTGGGGATAGAATCCAGGCTCAGACACTTAGCACCAACCCAGAAACACCTGGCCGTGTAACCTTGAGCAAATTACTTAATCCCAATTGCTTACGGGCGGCCAGGTGGCTCAGCAAGTAAAAGCACCGGCTCCAGTGTTGGGATGACCTGGGAATCAAATCCGAGCTCAGATACTTAGCACCACACCCAGAAATAACTGGCCATGTAACCTTGAGCAAGTTATTTAACCCTGATCACTTAAAAAACAAAAAAGAATGAAGCAATATCATTACTTAACACATATGCACCAAGTGGTACAGCGTCCAAATTCCTAGAGGAGAAGTTAAGGGAATTAGAGGAAGAAATAGATAGCAAAACTATATTAGTGGAGGACCTCAATCTCCCCCTCTCAAAACTTGATAAATCTAACCTCAAAATAAACAAGAAGGAAGTTAAGGAGGTGAATAGAATTTAGAGGGGCTAGATATGATAGATCTCTGGAGAAAACTAAATGGGGATAAAAAGGAATATATTTTCTTCTCAGCGGTTCATGGTACATACTCAAAAATAAACCATGTACCAGGACATAGAAACCTCACAATTCAGTGCAGAAAGGCAGAAATATTAAATGCATCCTTCTCAGATCATGATGCAATAAAAATCATATGCAATAAAGGGCCATGGAAAGATAGACTAAAAACTAATTGGAAATTAAACAATTTAATCCTAAAGAATTAGTGGGTCAAACAAGAAATTATAGAAACAATCAGTAACTTCATTCGAGAGAATGATAATAATGAGACAACATACCAAAATTTGTGGGATGGAGCAAAAGCAGTTCTTAGGGGAAACATGAATAAATTAGAGAAAATGAAGTTCAATGAATTGGGCATGCAATTGAAAAAGCTAGAAAAAGAACAAATTGAAAACCCCAATTAAATACTAAATTAGAAATAATGAAAACCAAAAGAGAGATTAATAAAATTGAAATTAAGAAAACTATTGAATTAATAAATAAAACTAAGTGCTGGTTTTATGAAAAAAAAAAACAATAAAATTGATAGACCCTTAGACAATATGATAAAAAAAAGAAAGAAGAAAACCAAATAATGAGTATCAAAAATGAAAAGGGTGAATCTACCTGCAATGAAGAGGAAATTAAAACAATAATTAGGAATTATTTTGACAAATTGTATGCACATAAATTTGACAATCTTAGTGAAATGGATGAACATTTACAAAAATATAAATTGCCCAGATGAACTGAAGAGGAAGTAAATTACTTAACCCCATCTCAGAAAAAGAAATTGAACAAGTCATCAGTGAACTCCCTACGAAAAAATCTCCAGGGCCAGATGGATTTACTAGTAAATTCTATCAAACATTTAAAGAAGAATTGATTCCAATACTCTACAACCTATTTGGGAAAATTAGTTGAAGGAGTCTTACCAAAATCCTTTTATGACACAAATATGGTACTGATACCTAAATCAGGAAGAGATAAAGTGGGGAAAGAAAATTATAGACCAATTTCCCTCATGAATATAGATGCAAAAATTTTAAACAAAATATTAGCAAAAAGACTACAGCAACATATCACAAGAATAATACACTTTGATAAAGTAGGTTTTATTCCAGTAATGCAAGGGTGGTATAATATTAGTAAAACCATCACTATAATTGATCATATCAACAATAAAACTAGCAAAAACCACATCATTATCTCAATAGGTGCAGAAAAGGCTTTTGACAAAATTCAACATCCATTCCAAATAAAAACACTAGAAAGTATAGGAATGAATGGAGCCTTCCTTAAAATAATAGGTAGCATCTATTTAAAGTCATCAGCAAGTATTATATGTAATGGAGATAAGCTAGAAGCGTTTCCAACAAGATCAGGGGCGAAACAAGGGTATCCACTATCACCCCTCTTATTCAATCTGGTACTAGAAATGCTAGCAGTATCAATTAGAGAAGAAAAGAAATCAAAGGAATCAAATTAGGCAAAGAAGACACAAAGCTATCACTCTTTGCAGATGATAGGATGATATACTTAAAGAATCCTAGAGAATCAAGTAAAAAACTACTTGAGACAATAAATAAATTTGGCAAAGTAGCAGGATATAAAATAAACTCACATAAATCCTCAGCATTCCTGTATATTTCTAATGAAATTCAGCACCAAGAGATAGAAAAAGAAATCCCATTCAAAGTTACTGTAGACATTATAAAATATTTGGGAATCTACTTGACAAAACAAATGCAGGACCTATATGAACACAACTACAAAACACTTTACACACAAATAAAATCAGATCTAACTAATTGGAAAAACATAAATTGCTCATTGCTGGGTCAAGCTAATATAATAAAAATGACAGTTTTACCTAAATTAAATTATATATTTAGTGCCATACCAATCAATTTACCAAAAAACTACTTTTTATAGCTAGAAAAAATATTAACAAAATTCATTTGGAAGAACAAAATATCCAGAATATCAAGGGAATTAATGAAAATAAATGCAAGGGAAGGTGGACTAGCTATGCCAGATTTTAATCTGTATTATAAAGCAGCAATCATCAAAACTACTTGGTACTGGCTGAGGAATAGAGTAGTGGATCAATGCAAAAGTCTGAGTACATGAGACTCAGTAGTCAATGACTATAGTAATCTATTGTGTGATAAACCCAAAGACCCCCATTTTGGGGATAAGAACTCACTATTTGACAAGAACTGCTGGGAAAACTGGACTATAGTATGGCAGAAACTGGGCATAGATCATTATCTAAAACCATATACCAAAATCCAGGTATAAAGACTGATACTGTAAGTAATCTGGGAAAGCAAGGAATAGTTTACCTGTCAGATTTGTGGAGAGGGTAAGACTTTATGACCAAACAAGAATTAGAGAGCATTATAAAATGCAACATGGATAATTTTGATTACATGAAATTGAAAAGCTTCTGTACAAACAAAGCCAATGTAACCAAGATAAGGAGGGAAGTGGAAAAGTGGGAAAGAATTTTTACAACCTATGTCTCTGATAAAGGACTCATTTCTAAAAATATACAGAGAATTGAATCAAATCTATAAGAATACTAGTCATTCCCCAATTGATAAATGGTCAAAGGATATGAACAGGCAGTTTTCAGAGGAGGAAATTAAAGATATCTACAAGCATGTGAAAAAATGCTCTAAATCACTATTGATTAGAGAAATGCAAATCAAAACAATTCTGAAGTACCACATCTCACCAGTCAGATTGGCTAAGATGACAATACAGGAAAATGACAAATGCTGGAGAGGATGTGGAAAAAATTCATGCACTAATGCATTGTTGGTGGAATTGTGAACTGATTCAATTATTCTGGAGAGCAATCTGTAATGATGCCCAAAGGCTATAAATAATTTCATACCCTTTGACCCAAGAATACCACTTCTAGGGTTTATTCCCAAAGAGGTAATAGAAGTGGGAGGAAGAAACATGTGTACAAAAATATTTATAGCAGTTCTTTTTGTGGTAGCAAAGAATTGGAAATTAAAGGGGTGCCCATCAACTGGGCAATGGCTGAACAAGTTGGGGTATATGAATGTACTGTAATACTATTGTGCTATAAGAAACAAGGAGCAGATGGATTTCATATTTACCTGGAAAGGCTTATATGAACTGATACTGAGAAGCATAGAACCAGGAGAAATTTGTACACAATTACTGACACAATGTATGTGTGATGACCAACTTTGATAGACTGGACTCTTCTCAGCAATGCAGGGTTATAAGTCAACCCCAAAAGACTCATGATGGAGAGAGATGTCTAGATGTCTACATCCAGAGAAAGAACTGGAAACAACTGAGTTTGAATCCAGATTGAAGCAAACTACGTGCTCTTTTTCTTTTTCTTATTTGGTTTTATTCCCTCTTTCCAATTGTTCATTCTATCTGATATAATCCTTCTTTATTACCTTACTAATGTCTTATGTGAAAGTTTTTGCAGATCCTATACTTGATTGTATGCCGCCATAGCGGCGAGGGAGAAGGAGGGAGAGAAAATTTGAAACTCAAGGAATTGTGGAACTGAATCTTGTAAGCTAAAAGTAAACAAACAAATTAATAAAGACTAAAAAATTAAAAAAAATAGAAGAGAAGATTATTTCCTCAGTCTATGGATTCAGATGTGATTTTATTCTTTGTTTTTTACTGTATAACCCAAAACTATTCTTTATTTTTGATGCTTTCAGATTCTGATTGCTTATAAGGGGACTTGATATCCAATCTTTGTAATAATGCCATGCTCTGTTGTTTCAAGATGCCACCTCTTTGAGATAGATTAGACAGAGGACAATTAAAGGTTTCTAAAATATATCTGATCCCTTCATAACAAAAGGGAGCCTCTGATAGAAAGGTTACACTCTTGCAATATGACATATATATTAGTCCTTGTCCCTCTTCTATACTGTAAACACAAATTTTATTGTCTTATTCTTTATTATATTTTCTCTTTTGCCTCACATTTCTTTTTTTTTCTGTGTGGGGGGGGGGGGGAGGCAGGGGAGGGAGGTTCAGTGTCTGAGGCTGGAACCGAACCCGGGTCCTCCCGATTCTGGGGCCAGCGCTTTACTCAGTGTGCCACCTAGCCACCCCCACATATAGTTTTATATATCATAGGATATCAGCTGCTTAACATATATCGGAAAAATAGTATTGCTGAATTGAGAGATGAAGAATGATTTCCCTTTTCCCCCTTAGCTTTTTTCTCCTATAAGAAGTAAACAAACACAAAAACACCTCGGTCCTTTGACAGCCTCTGCTAAGATTTGATGGTTCAACAATGGGATGAGTCAGGAGCCCTGGAGTCCTGGCCTGGCTCTCTCAATCCTTTGCAGTGTGACCATGGCCAAATCACTTTCCCATCACTACTTTTGAATTTCCCAATATGTAAAATAAGTATATTGTACAAGATTATCACTAAAGTCACTTTTATTTATATAATTACATGATTCGAGGGCAGCCAGGTAGCACAGTGAGTAAGAGCACAGGCCCCAGAGTCAGGATGATCTGGGTTCAGACATAGCACCCACCCAGAAACACCTGGCCATATAACCTCAAGCAAGTTACTTAACCCCAATTGCTTTAAACAAATTTTTACATGATTCTTAATATACAGGGGGAAAAATCAATACAAGACCCATTAGAAATTTGGGGAGGGGAGATAGCAGGGAATGTCATGACTTAATAAATTCAGCAGGAGCTGTCATTTCTGTGCATAAATCAAATGTATGGTTGGTTGCTGGTTGTATTTTAAAACTGAATTTTACTTTTCTTAATTTTTTTGCAGGTTTGAAACATGACAGAATCCTGGGCAACAAAGCTAAGAAACTTAAGATCAGGTGGTAAAGTGTCTGTGTGAGGATATGAAAGGTAAAAAAATATGCTGGAACTGGATTCTGCCAAATTTCAGCCCCAAAGAAGCCTTCATTTTGTTCCCAAATGCCTTCTGAAAGCCACTTATGTTCCATTGGAACAAAATCCTATTTTGTCAAGCAATCATATTTAGAATCTAAATTATTATTAAAAAAAAAAAAAGAAAGGAAAAATTGCTTCCGCTTTGGTCCAACAACATTAGAATTGCTATGATTTGTCATCAGGCCTCCACAGTGAAAAGATTAGAGGTATTTGTTAGCCATAATAGATCTTGTTTGAGTTGAAACAAGAGAATTTATCTTGACTTTTTAAATTGTGGATAATAGTTGAACATGTGATCTCTAGTTTAGCACCTGCTTCTCAGAGTTGTAGATACATTTTCTTACACATTAGAAGGATTGTCTTTCTCTAAGGATTACATGCTCACTTCTGGAATTTTTATCAAACCTATTAGCTCAGCTAGTATTTTCATGAGGATGAGAGATATTATACAATGTTAGGTAAGAAAGAGCCAAGATGGCTAAGGATAGGCAGTAACTCAGCTGAATTCTCCTAATGTCCTCCTCCAAAAAAAACTTTAAAATAACACCTCCAGTCAAATTCTGGAGGAGCAGAGCCAACAGAAGGTCAGGGTGAGACCTTTTCCCAGCCTAAAACAATTTAGGAGGCTGGAAGGAAAAGTCTGTGACAGCAGGATGGAGGACTGTCCAGAGCAGAGAATGGCAGCATAGCTAAGGGCCTTGGAGGCAGAAGTAGGAGCAGCAATTTTGGGAGCTCTCAGCCTGGAGACAGCACTGATTGAAAAGAGATGACAAGAGACTCTTTGCTGGCACAGCATGAACCTGAGAATTCTATTTCCCATAGGATGTTCTGAGTCACAGCTCCAAAACAGAGAGGTGCACTTGTGGTCCATCTCAAGAAAGCAGTTCCCTTGGTCAAAGTTCCAGGGAGGAGAAGAGTATTTGTGGCCTCTCACAAGGGAGCAGGGGTCTACACAGTTCAGAAACAGGGGAGAGCTAGTTCTTATAACTACAGGAGGGCAGGGACCTTTCTTGGCTTTCTTCAGAGACCAGAGCACAGACCAGGATGGCAGTGACCACACATCTCCCTGGATCACACCACCTTGGAAGCACTGAAAACTTGTAGATCTTAAGAACTAGCTCTGAAACAGCAGCAAGAAAAAGCCTGAAGTTTGGGACAGTGCCTACCCACCCCAGGTGAGGAGAATCCAACTTTAACATAAAATTCAAAGCCAATAGATAGGCTGGGAAAATGATCAAACAGCAGAAAAACTAATAAAAAGCTACTATAATGGCAGGGAAGACCAAGAAAAACTCAGAACACAACAATGTGAAAATAGGTACAGCCAAAGATGCAAAAAAAAAAGTTCATTGGGCACAAGAACTTATATAAGAGTTCAAGAAAGTGGGGTGGCTAGGTGGCACAGTGAATAGAACACTGGCCCTAGAGTAAGGAGGACCTGGGTTCAGATCTGGCCTCAGACACTTAACACATACACATACACAACTAGCCGTGTGACCTTGGGCAAGTCACTTAACCCCAACTGCCCTCCACAAAGCAAAAAAAAAAAAAAGAGTTCAAGAAAGAGATTGAGAGTGGTAGAGGAAAAATTAGGAAAATAAATTAGAGTGATGTAAGAAAATTATGCATAGAAAATTAATAGCTTGTAAAAGAGGAACACACACACACACAAATATTGAACAAAATGATACCTTCAAAAACCTAAGTGGCCTAATGGTAAAAGAAGCACAAAAAGTCACTGAAGAAAAGAATTCCTTAAAAAGCAGATTTGGTCAAATGGAAAAAGGGGTACAAAATAATTTTAATGATTTAAAAATTATTTTAAAAATAATAATTTCTTAAAAATTAGAATCGGGCAACTAGAAGCTAATTATTCCATGAAAAAGAAATAAAAAAAAACAAATTCAAAAGAATGAAAAATAGAAGAAAATATGAGACACCTCACCAGAAAAACAGCCAAGCTGGAAAACTGAGGGGAGATAATTTGAAATTTACTGGACTGCCTAAAAGTATAAAAAAGAGCCTAGACATCATATGTCAATAAGTTGTAAAGGAAAGCTGCCCTAATATCTTGGAATCAGAAAGCAAAATAAAAACTGAAAGAATCCACCAATCATCTCCTGAAAGCGATTCTAAAATGAAAAATTCCAGAAATATAACAGCCAAATTCCAGAGCTCCTAGAAGAAGAAAATATTGTAAGAAGCCAGAAAGAAATAATTCAAATATGATGTCATAGTAAGTATCAAACAAGAATTAGTGGCTTCCACTTTTTTAAAATGAAGGCATTATGATGGAGAGAATATGATATTCTGGAAGGCAAAGGAACTAGGATTACAGCTAAGAATAATCTATCCAACAAAACTAAGTATAATCCTTCTAAGGAAAAATGGATATTTAATGAAATAGAGAGCTTTAAAACATTCCTGATGAAAATACTTGAGCTGAATAAAAAATCTGACATTCAAACACAAGGCTCAAGAAAGGTATAAAGAAGTAAATGTGCAAGAGCAATCACAGAAGATGCAACAAAGCTAAACAGTATACATTCCTATATAGGAAGATAATATATGTAACTCCTAAGAACTTCTTAACATTAGGGCAGTGAGGAGTCTACAGACTACAAAGAACCTGAATATGAGTCAATTATATTAGAATTAGGGGAAAAAAATAAACTAAGAAAGGGATGCACTGGAAGAAGGGGTAAGAGAGAGGTGAAATAGGGATTTGTTTATTAAACGTTATGTTTATTTTTAGTTTACATCATTCATTTCCACAAGATTTTGAGTTACAAATTTTCTCCCCATCTTTCCCCTATCCACCACCCCAAAACAGCTATCCCACTGTATACCTCCTCCCCAAATCTGCTCTCTCCTATAGCCTCCCACACTCCCCCTCCAACTTTCCAGTAGGGCAAGATGGATCTTCATACACCAGTGCCTGTATATCTTATTTCCCAGTCGCATGTAAATAACAACAACAACAATAATAACGTTTTTAAACATTTGATTTTACAACTTTGAATTCCAGATTCTTTCTCTTCCTCCCTCATCACCCACCCTTACTGGGAAGATAAGCAATTCAAAATAGGTTGTGCATGTGTAGTTACACAAAACATTTCCATAGTGGATATATTGTGAAAGACTGACTATATTTCCCTCCATCCTATCCCACCTCCCACTTGTTCTGTTCTCTGCTTTGACCCTGTCCCTTTACAAAAGTGGGTGCTTCTAACTACCCTCCCCCCCAAGCTGCCCTTCCCTCCATCATCTTCTCTTTCATCCCCTTCCCTCCTACTCTCCTGTAGGGAGAGATACCCAATTTAGTGTGTACGTCATTCCCTCCCTAAGCCTTCTATTTTTTCATTTGTTTGCATCTGTTTAATAGTATCTTGATTTCTCATAAAGTCATTAGCTTCCATTTGCTCCAATCTAATTCTGAAGGAATTATTCTCTTCAGTGAGCTTTTGAAATTCTTTTTTCCATCTGGCAGATTTGGCTTTTTAAGGCATTCTTCTCCTCATTGGCTTTTTGAGCCTCTTTGGCCATTTGAGTTAGTCCATTTTTAAATTGTTATTTTCTTCAGTCAGGTTGTTGACTCTTTTTCCTGATTTTCTTGCATCATTCTCATTTCTTTTCCCAATTTTTCTTCCACTTCTCTTACTTGATTTTCAAAATCCTTCTTGAGCTCCTCCATGGCCTGTAACTTATTCATATTTTTCTTGGAAGTTTTTGGTGCAGGAGTTCTGACTTTGCTGTCTTCCTGCCATTCCATGCTTTGATCCTTTTGGTCTCCAAAAAAGAAATTCAAAGTTGGACTGCTCTGCTTGCTTTGCTTCCTCATATTGCCATTCAATTACTTGACTTTTGAGCTCTTTGCCACAGTAGAACTCTGCTTCCAGAGGGGAGAGCTTTGCCCCAAATCGCTGGGGTTTTCTTTGCAGCTGCTGGAGTTATTAGGCGGGCACTGTCTCTGCAGCACCCACAAAGTTGGCCTCACTGGTCACACACCTCAGGACCACCACCCAAGACAGCAATCCAGATACAGGCAGGTTAAAGCAAGAGCAATTACCCTCTGAATGTTAGCTTCGCCCCCTCCCCCCCCCCCCATGATTTGCAGTCCAGGAGCTCTGAAGCAGCCACACGGAGGCAGTTGCAGGGCTGCTGTACCTCTGCCACTTCTAGCTCCAGGGGCAGGGACTGGACCTGCTCCTCCATGCCCTCCCACTTCCAACAGAGTTCTACACTGACCTTTAACTTCTTCTTTGGCATTTATGGGTTGAATTCATTTGGGTGCCAGAAAATCCCTTGACTGTGTCCTTTCATTTTTGTAATTAAATTTTGTTTTTATTTTACAATAAACAATTTTATTTCCCTCTTCCCCACTCTCTTTGAGGGGAAAAAAAGAAAAAGAAAACTTAGAACAAATATACTTAGTCAAGAGAAACTAATTCCCATATTGACCACATCTCCCCCTCCCAAATATATATGTCTCAATCTGCACTCTAAGTGAATACTCCATCTCTATGACAGGAGGTAGGTAGAATGTTTCATTTTGTGTCCTCTAATTGAAATTAATCATTGTATTGATCAGAGTTCTTAAATCTTTCAAAGTTTTTTGGGGGAGATCTAGAGTGTTGTTATTGTATAGATTGCTCTGGTTCTGCTCACTTAACTCTGTATCAGTTGCTACAACTTTGGGGGCAAATTGCTTTCCAGAGTGGGTATACCAATTCACAACTTCCCCAACAGTGTATTACTGTATTTGTTTTTCCATGGTCCCTCCAACATTTGTTTATCAACTTTGCCCATCTGATGGATACGAGGTGGAATTTCAGAGTTGCTTTAATTTTCATTTCTCTAATAATTCATTATTTGGAGCATTTTCATATGGCCCTTGATAGTTTAGACTTCTTCCTTTGAAAGGTACCTGTTCATACCCTTTGACCATTTATCAATTCAGGAGTGGATCTTAGTCCCATACACATGAAGTCATTCTTTACATATCTTAGAAATGAGATACTTATCAGAGAAACTTGCTCCAAAGATTTTTTTCTAGTTATCTGTCTCCATTGAAACAGTTTTTCAATGTAGTACCTTAAGTTACCCTTGACAAATACATTCATTTATGTCATATCACACAAAGTTCTCAGGTGCATTAAGTGCTTTTCCTCTCCCACACTGGAGACTCTGGTATATATTACCTAAATAAACCAAACATGAAGGTTCAATACCAGTTCCTAATATACTAAAGTATTGTGCTAATAAAGAAAGTCTTGTTAGTTGACTATATAATAAAGATCTGAAATTGGCATGGGATCAGCTATAAAAAAGACTTGGAGATGTGAAAAGTTGTCAGCTATCAAAAGAAATGATATCTCCAAAAGGAATATACACATTTTTAAGTAGCAGAAAACACTGGATAAGAAAGTGAAGACCTTAAGAACAGAAACAGTGTTTCATTCACAGCTGGGGATTAAAAGCAGAGACTTCAGAAAAGAAAGGCAGATTTGGGAAGTGAATAGTTAGATAATAAGAAGATGTTGGGAATATGGATTGTAACAAAGAAATGGTGGTTTCCTAACCAAGAATGTACTATATCTAACCAGGACTGTTAAGTCCCTATTTGTATGGAGTCTCTCAAGTCTTATCAAAAGAGGTTTAAATTACATAAAAAGAAAGGAGAGGAAAAAAATTACTTATATATCCATCAACATAGGTAACATAAGGAAAGGCTAAAATGTAGAAAGAAAATTGTCTGTGGAAATGTTCATAATTTCACAGGAAGGAGTCAGAAGTAAAACATGTGACTTCCAGTGTCTAATTTCCAATGCACAATGTATAGCTGATAATCAAAATGAACTAGAAATCATACTGTAAGGAGAAAAAATTCACGTTACAGGTATTCCTGAAGCATGGAGGATAGGATTTATGAATGAATAATATGTCTGGAAGTCTATGTATGATGAGAAGTAATGTGCAATCATCCTGGAAACGAAGTTATTGTTGTTCAGTTGTTTTTCAGTCACGTCTGACTCTTTATGACCCCGTTTGGGTCTGGAGCAAAATTAGGAAGGGATTCTCTTTTAATGGAATGAGCCATCGAAGCATCTTGTGACAGAAGGAGGCAATCAGACCTGTGCTTCAGGAATATCAGTTTGGCAGCTGTGTAAAAGATGGATTGGAGAGGTTGTGATAGTCCAAGTGAGAAATAGTGAAGCCCTGAATTAGGATAGAAGTGGTATGAAGGAAGAGAATGGAAAGGAACAGCTGGATGAAGGGAGATAAGCACATGGATAAGGCTTGTGTTGAGACTTGGCAAATGACTGGCTGTAGGGAGCAAGGGTGATCCCTAGGTTGGGAACCTGGAAGACTGACAAATATCTTTGACAGGAAAAAAAAGAAGTTATGAAGAAAGAAGCTTTATTTGTTGAGAGGGAAGAGTTGGCAGATAATGAGCCAGGCGGTACAGTGCATAAAGCACTGGAGTCAGGAATACCCACATTCAATTTCTGTCTTAGACACTTATTAGCTTTGTGTGACCCTGGGCAAGTCAATTAACTTCGATCAGGACATGGGTTCAAATCCTAGCGCTGCCAATATCAGTCAAGCAACTTAAACATTCTGCACCTCAGTTTTCTCAGTTGTCAAATGAGGGATCTGTTCTATTCCAGCTCTAAATCTATGAGCCTATAACTAACTTAAAGCCTACTGGGGTATACAGGATCTACAATGATAAATAAATATAAGATAAGATAAGGGAGGAGAAAGCACTAATTACTGCAGAAACCCATCTAAGCCTAGAAGGAAATAAGGATTCTGAAAGGCAGTAATAAGGGAGGAGTGCATTCCTTGGGGTGTGTGGGTGGTATATGAGATGCAAGGAAGCAAAAAAAAATGGAATATCAAATTCAGGGAACAATGAAAAATATGGAATACTTCATGAATTTGTGCACTCCACTGGTTTGTTATTTAAAACTGATTTCCTCAATTCTCTAAAACTTTTGGTTGAAGACAAAGTTGTATATATCATACATAGTGTGCATCCAGGCTAGTCAAACTGCATGCTAACACAGATTATTTTGTAGTTATCACTGTACTTGGTTACACGCTTTGCAAACCAAATGGAATTTTAACTGCTCAATAATATCCATTGTAATAAACAGAAAAAAGTGAGTCTCTGACAATGCAGACTATTTCCTGGTGCACAGAACAGGAGGATCCCCTTTTGCCACCTGAAATTTAGAGGTTAAACAAACAATGTCTGTCAGGATTCACTCTATGTCTGCTGAGAATATGAATCCCAATTTACATCTGGTTCTTATAATCCCAATAGGAATCTGAGTTTGGTTAGCCACTTGTTACACAAGACAAAAGAGAGAACAGAGGGAACCATTTCTTCCAACTCCTGTAGGGTTCCTAAGAGGATACCAGAGAAGAAAGGAGAGTGGTCTTCAGTATTTCAAGGAAGCATAGTATAAGATTCTAGCTGCTCACAGTGAACTCTCTACCCAACTCTTACATTCAGAAAGGTGAGGTACTACTTATCTTGAAGGAGATCCTGAAGACTTTTTTGTTTACAAATATAAAAATCTTTAAAGCAATACCTAGAGGCAGAAAACTTAAAAAAAAAAACCTGGAATGTTAGAGCAGTAACAATAAGGATCCTGGGATTTAGAGCTGGAAGGGACTTTTGAAAACATGCAATCATATCACTTCATTTCACAGATGAGGAAACTGCTGCTCAGAGAGAGGGAGAAAGGACTTGTCCACATTAATAGAGCTAGTTTGGACAGAACCCAGGTCCTCAAATTCCCAGGTCAGTGATCTGTTTTTACAACATCACGCCACTTCCTTTAGGTTGAAGCTTAGATTAAAAAAAAAAGTTTTATTGATGCCTATATTTTTTTAATAACACTATCAATTTCTTTTAACCAAAAAAAGTTGATTAATGAATTAAGCACCAAATATTGTGCTAAGCAATGGGAAAACAAAAAGTGGTAAAAGACAGTTTCTGTCATCAAGGAGCTTATACTCTAATGGGGGAGAGACATCATGCAAGCAAATCCATATAAAGAAACTTCATAAAAGATAAAAAAGGGGGGGGCAGCTAAATGGCTCAGTGAATAGAGCACAGGCCCTGGAGTCAGGAGGACCTGAGTTCAAATCCATCCTCACTTAACACTTACTAGCTGTGTGACCTTGAGCAATTCACTTAACCCCAATCTCCCTGCCTTCCTCCCTCCAAAAATAAAGAAGAGAGAGATAAAAAAAAGGAAATAATTAATGGAGGTAATGCACTAGAATTAAGAGGGATTGGAGAAGGCTTCCTGTAGAAGGGATTTTAGTTAAGCAATATAGCAACTTCATCTAAGAGTATACACATTTTAGAACCAGAGTGGGGAGACTGGACATTATGATTGCTGACAGGTTCATTTCTATTTTATTATTTTCTTTTAATTTAGATTCAAAATATTATAATGGATAGAACATCAGAATTAGAGTCAAAAAGACCTGAGTTCAAATCCTGTCTCAGATATACTTGGAGCTGTGTGGCCCCAAGCAGCTCACTTACCTTCTCAGACTCAGTTTCCTCATCTGTAAAATGAGGATGATAATAGTATGTGTACCTCAAAGGTTGGTTGTAGATCTCAAATGTCATACATAACGTACTTTGCAATTCTTAAATTGCTATATAAATGTTAGCTATGATTATATATATTTTTTTTTTGGCCTGGTAGTGAGTATTCAATGTGCAGTGGTTGAAACAAGTTTGAACTTTATTCTCAATCTAGACAAAAAGCCAATGAAAAATGGGAAAAAAATATAAAGTAAAATTTTAAAAAAGAGAGAAATCTAGTCTTTAACTCATCCAATACCAGCAAATGAAAAAAGGCCCTGTGCCCAATCATACCTCCTTACTTCCCAGTTTCCCTTTTGGGGCATGTCCTCTAGTCATTTGGAAGAGTCATAAAAAGTTCTCTTCCTTAGACCCATCATTATCATCACAAAGCATTTAATGCACCTAATTGCACATGACATTTCACAGAATTACACAGAAACTCCAATTAGAACATCCTGCCAAGGAACATCATTCACAGAGAGAGGCTTCAGCTTAATCTGTTTTTATTTTGCTTTCTTTTTAATTTTTTTTAAAGCAATTGGGGTTAAGTAACTTGCTCAAGGTTATACGGCCAGTTATTTCTGGATGCGGTGCTAAGTATCTGAGCCCTGATTCGATCCCCAGGTCATCCCAACAGTGGGGCCAGTGCTCTTACTCCCTGAGCCACCTGGCTGCCCCTTTGCTTTCTTTTTTAAAAAAATTAATGTGAAGTCCTCAGTTGAAAAACTCCTCTCCAGTGAATGCAGCAGTCCTTGCTATATAGTCCTTTACCCCATTGGACAAAAGTCTATTTCCCAAAACTTGGCCCCTCAGGCCACTAAATCTACCCCAGTTGGTTGACAACTGGAAAAGAAACTGGGGTGCTGAGCACTGGCTGCCCTCAAGCTCTGAGGGCAGAGGCCTGTGTCCATGCTGTTAGTTTCTTCTGTAAATTAAGAAGAAAATCCTGCTCTGGATTACCACGTCCATAAAAACTAAACATATGTGTTCCAATACCTGGCAAAAGAGTCCATAACACATTTCTATTTCTGATATGGCCCTTAGAAAATACTTTTTCTCCTAAGTTGGACTTAGGATTTCAATGGTATAGAAAACTCCTGAGGAAGGTATGCCCTCTACCAATTCAGATCAGCATGTGCTTTGAAAATTCTAGCCACAGAGAGCTGTCTGAGGCATTGAGAAGTTAAATGAATGGAGCAGGGTCACCTAGCCAATATGTATTAGAAATAGATTTGGAGACCAGGTCTTCTTAACTCTTAGGCAAGCTCTCTATCTATTATGCCAAGTGGCTTCTGATTACTAAAATTAAATATCTATCCTGACTGCTGCTTTGCAGTTTAAGTTGCATTGAAGAAAAGAAAGGAGAGGAAAGGAAAAGGATGAGAAAGGGAAATAAAAGGGAAAAGGTGAGGGAAAAGGCAAGGGAAGGGGGAAAGGAGAAATAAAAGGGAGAATAAAAAGGAAAAAAGAAGAGAGAAGAGAAATGTAAGGAAAGGAAAAAAAAGAAGACAACATATGATCAAATACCTGTCATTGACTGATGTGGGATATGTTCCACCACAAGGTAGTATAGTATGTGCAGGATGTAGATTTTACCTTCTGTATGCAATAAAAGATAAAAGCTAAGTGTTTTACATTTTATCTCTTTTCTGCCCTCTTCAAAAATTTCCTGGTTTATGTCTTCTGATGACATGGGCAGGGCTTGGATCAATTCTCTTGTTGGTATCATCTTCTCTAAGTTTTGTATCATTCCCATAGTCACTGGGATTTAGATTTAGATTTTTGATTTAGAGGCCTAGAAAAGAGAGTAAAATAAATATGAGAACATAGATTTTGCACTGGGAGGGGTCTCAGAGGTTCTAGCCCAACCCTTTAATTTGTCAGTTGAACTAGGCTACAATTAAGAACTACTGCTTGACTCAGGAGATGAGGGTACCATTACCACTTGGTTCTCCACTAAGGGACATTTCTGAGCTCTGAACCTAGGAAGTTGCCTGGGCCAGGTTTGTTTCTTGGGGACCTTCACCTCTAATGAGAAGTAAAGGTAGTTAGGCTCTCCTTTCTTATACTATTTGATTTGTGGAAAAGACTCATTGTCTTTTTTGACCCAAGAACAGATTATGTAAAATTTAGGTTTTGGCTCATGTTCAGATCTCAAAGAGAAGAGTAAAAAGATAATCAGACATAGGACAGGTATTTTCCCTCCTCATGGGAAAGAAATGCCAAAATGCAAAAAGCTTCTCACATGCTCCCAGTCAAACAGTCTCAAAGGAAGCTGAGAAGTTAAACTTAATCAGAGTATAAAGTATTTCTCTGTGCTGCAAATCATGTATTTTACATTTCATGTCTTTTCTTTATGGCTCAAAAAAATTCCAGTCTACATCTTCTTACAAAATGGGTCTGGTTTAGGCCAGTCTTCTTATTAGTAGTCAATTTCTCCTAAAGCAATGAAATAGTATAGACTCCTGCCCAGACGACAAACAATTTGCTCTAACCAACAGGACCCTTCACACTCACAAGGTTAATCTACCAGCCATGTCTCTCTCAGTATAGATACCCATTCACCTAAGATCATGAAAGAATAAACAGAAAAGAGATAGGTCAAAACCCAGACTCAAGTCCACTTAGGAAGGACATTTGTTTTAATGGTCATGTTTGATCACAGATGTCTGGTGTCCGAAATGGGGAATGTGGAAAGCCATTCCTCTTCCATATTGAGAAGTCAGTCCTGACACAATATGCCATTCTGAGGGAAGGGATATTCCCTTTTATATCATTGAGTCATAAGCTTTTTCTACTCAGTGACCAATAAAGAAACTTTTCATCAGTTCAAAATATAAGTCATAGATGGTCAGAAGCAGATGTCAAAGATCCACCTAGTTGTAGGAAAGGAAATTCTGATCATAATCAATAATTATTTGTTAAGCACATACTATGTCTTCTATGTCCTAGGTTCTATGAGAACCACTGGGGGATACAAAAAGAGGCAAAAGATAATCTTTGTCCTCAAGGAATTTAAAACCTAATGGGGAAGATAGCATGCAAATAAGTATACAAAGCAAGTTATATTATATATGTTATATATTATTATATATTAGTTATATAAGATAAATGGGGGATGATTACTAAAGGGAAGGCACTGGAATAAAAAGTGGTTGGGGAAGGCTTCCTGTAGAAGGTGCAGTTTAATTGCGATTTAAAGGAAGCAAGAGGGGTCAGCAGTCAGAATGAAGGAAGGTGAGCATTTCAAGCATGTAGGACAGTCAGAGAAAACAACTAGAGCCGAGAGATAGGACACCTCTTGTAACCCTGGACAATTACACTAGAAAAATGTTGTTTCCTATAAAACAACATAAACTCCTTGGGTAATGCTTTTTGTTTTTTATCTATCTTTGTATCTCCAGAGCCTAGTATAGTCATTGGTGCTTAGTAGACTTAACAAACGCTTGTTAAAGGAATTAAGTTTTAGAGATTTTTAAATGATTTACTCAAGGTCACGCAGGTAGTAAATAAAGTTTTGGTTTGAACCAAGGTCCTTTAATTCAAAATCCTGCAGTCTCTATATTATATCACATTGTCTCTGTTCTTGACAAAACCAAAATTCTCCTATATTACTAAAAGAAATTGGTTAAACTTAGCAAAACTGGTCTGAAGCAGGAGCTCTCTGTGTATATTTCCTATTCTCTTTTGTATTTCAGATTTCACATTTTCTTATTAGAACAAGAGAATATCACCTTCTTGAGGGGGAGTGGTCTTTCACTTTTGACTCTGTAATCCCACTGCCAGCACAATACCATGCACATAGTTAGCATTTAATTGTTTAATGAGGGAAAGAATGAATGAACCATGGGGAACCATATTAGAACCAAGTATTTGATTTCATACTTGACTCTGGAAGCACAAACATGTTCATTTTGTCATGTGGAACTCAGAGAATCATTGGCATGACAACAGTCGAAGATTAGCCTAGGGTTTAGCACATGAGAAAAAATCAAAGATCTCTTCTGTCAACTATTTATTATGGATGTAGATATATGAAAGTATAAGCATTATGTCTTGCCTCTACTCAAAATCTTTCAGTGACTCTCCTAAGATAAAATGCAAACTTGTGAACCTAGCATGGGCAGCTCCCCAAAATCTGGCTTCAACCTACATTTTCAACCTTCTTTTATATGATATGATATATGTTACATTTCAGTATTCTAAATTCTAACCACACTTGATTGTTAGTTCCTTCCTGAATGAAACATTCTGCCTCCCAGTTCTGAGAATTCAGAAAAGGTTTCCATACATTGATAAATTCCCTACTCAACTCTGTCTCTTAGAATCTCTATTTTCAGGGGGCAGCTAGGTGGTGCAGTGTATAGAACACTGGCCCTGGAATCAGGAGGACCTGAGTTCAAATCCGGCCTCAGACACTTAACACAAAAATTAGCTGTGTGACTTGGGCAAGTCACTTAACCCCAATTGCCCTCCAAAAAGCAAAAAAAAAAAAAAAGAATCTCTATTTTCCATTTAAGATTCAGATCAGGAGTTACCTTCTCCATGAAGCCTACCTTGTACCTTACCTCCACCTCCCACCTTGATCACAGCACCAACCATAGCCCTTCTATTCCTATGACCCAGAGCTTTGAAATTCATCTCTATTATTAACTCCTATCCTTCCTTCTCTCCTTCTTCCTTATATCTCTAAAGCATATTCTTTTTCTTCACTATGACCTTGTTTGTTCTTCTACCCTCCACTCAGGATCTGATCCCATTTGTACTTTCATAATCTTTACCTCGTGGTTGCCCAGTTCACTATACATTGAACTTTACATTTGAATCCTTTTCACCTTTTCCTTTGTTGCTGTTCTTGCTTGGTCATAACCCAAAACTGGGTTGCCCCTGCCTTCTGTCTTCTCTGCCACCATACACATACATCTAGGCAAACACTGCTGGAAGAAGTTGACTAGGTCCACTAAATTTTTTCACTAGGGGCCTCATTATTACAATCCTTTTATTCTCTTGTAGGAATTACTATCTACCATTTTGACCATATAAACTGAACCCAGAAATTTTTTTTCCCTTTCTTCAAGCCTCTTGCACTAAAACCTCCACCTTCCTCTTCAATGAGCAACCTCACCTACTACTGTACTGAGAAAATAAAGGCAACATGTCATAAATTCCATCTTCTATCTTATACCTTAAATCTTCCTATACAATCCCCCATTCTTTAATATAGTCTCAGGGGAAGAGATGGTTCCTCTCGATGAGGCCTTTGATTTCCTAGGTTTGCCCTTGATCCCATTCATTCGGGTCTTAAAAATTTCTTTTTTATTCCCCCCCCCCGCCCCGTCTCTCTCCTCTTCCCTTCTTTTTTTCTTTTTCCTTCTCTTTCTCTCATTTATGCTTCCCTACTGCCTAAAATCATGCTTTAATCTCCCTCATCCTTAAAGTCCTCACCCTATCATCCCCCAAACTATTATCCTATATCTCTCTTCCCTTTTACAGTCAAACCCATGGCGGGGGGAGGGGGGAAAACGAACCTGTATATATTTGGTGCATCCACTTCCTCACCTATTACTCATTTCTCAGTCCCTTACAGTCTCGAATCCATAACCATTACTTTAGTGTAATTGTTCTTTCAAAATTTATCAGTGATTTCCTAAAGACCAAATCCAATGGATTTTTCTCAGTCTTCATCTTATTTGATATCTTTTCATTCAGCTCCTGAAACTGTCAGCTATTCCATCTTCATTTTCTTGGATTTCCTTCTTGACATCAGTCACACTGCTCTCTCCTTGTCTTCCTCCTATCTAACAGTTCCTTCTTGGTCCCTTTTGTATAATAACCCATCTTCTGCCTCTTAAACATAGATATCTCTCAATGTTCTATCCCTGGATCCTTTTGTTTCCCTACCCCTATTCTTCTGTTTCCCTACCCCTTGTCTTCTGTTTCCCTACCCTTTTTCTTCTGTTTCTCTTCTCTTTTCCCTCTTCATCTTTGTTCTTAGTGATCTCATTAGACTTCAAAGATTTATCATTTATCTGGAGATGATGCTACGATGAAAATATATGAAGACATAATATTTCTCCAGAGCTCTAGTCATGTGACTGGCTGAATGTAGGCTTTCTCCAATGGATATCTTTAGTAATTTCAAACTTTAAAAAATGAATCTGCTATCTACCTCTTCCTCCCAAATCCCATTTTTCCTCTGAACTCCTCTTTCTTTTGAAGGCACCACTATACTTCTAGTTATTTGGTTTCTCAAACTCATGGTCTTCCTTTATTCATTACTTGGGGAAAAGAATTAAACTTAAATCTTCAGTTCCCTATTGTCTCAAGGGGCCAGTATTAACAGAATTTATTGGAAGGTAGATTTTTCTAACAATAAAAGCTGTCCAACAATATAAAGGCCTGCTTTATTTGCTAGAGATCACTCCATCACTAGAAGTGTTGAAGCAAAAATCAAATGATCATTAGATCTGAGATATTGTAAAAGGAATCTATGATGAATGAGATTGCACTAGAAGACCTTTATGGTCACTTCCAACTCTAAGCGTCTATAATTTTCAGAATTGAAAGAAACAATTTTAGGATAAATGAATTACATTCTACTTTGCTCAGTAGTTAGTAAATTGATGGCATCTGTTAACCTCAAGGGATAACAGGCTGAAAAGAGAGTTTTTAAAAAGATTCAGATAAATTCATAGATTATAAATCTATGAATGGGAATTAAGGGAAATCAGGGTATTTTCTGGTATATCTTATTCATTTGGAACTGGAGCACAACCAGGGCCTCCTAGTGACATTTTCATGAAATTTAAGTTACATCATTACAGGGACTGATTGTGAGTCAGTGCTGTAACTTCAAATAAACTTCCCAACAAGGAGAAGTTTTACAACTACCTACAATATGCCTATATTATTGAGCCAAATACACCAGAAGCGACACTGACACAAGTTAAGTAAGCTAAAGAAATGATGCAATTATCTAGTTCAGGTTTCCTCAAACTCAGACCTGCAATGTGCATTAAATGAGGGATCCAGCCTTTGGGATTGGGGTCTGCCTCAGCTTGACTGTTCGTTTATTTGTTTATTCAACCATTTATTCATTCATTTCTTCATTTATTCTTTTGCTTTTAAGTTTTAGAAAACTTCTTCCAGTCCTACTTTTACTTTATTTGTTTAAACAGTGCCATAGTGTTTGAGGTTCATTAACAGGACAATCTTTGGAAGATTTGTTTTATGCTTTTATATGGCCAACATCACATGCTGTGAAGCACATTAAGTACCTAGAAAAAGGTCATTAAGGATATCTCATTAAGGATGCCATTTTCTAACTTCTCCAGGTTTCCTGAAACCAATGTTAAGGGAGTTAAAGTCCTTGCAAAGAAAGTACTATTTTCTATGTCAGAGGGTTATGAATGTTCCCAGTGACACTTCGCATTTATTCTGGAGAACTTCTTGGCAGATTCCATTTGAAATGTTTTCATACCCTTTGAATTTCATCTTTGTGCAGAACCACGTGAAAAGGACAATGCCTCCAATGCAACTGGGAAATTTCATTTGTCCTAGTGATTATGAGCCACCACGAACAGCTTGTGAGTGGTTTATCATGTCTCTCCCCAAAAAACTCTTTTTGTAATCCTAAGGAAAGTGCTCCTTGCTATTCCAACTGGTTGGGAGCCAATAAGATGCATTTGGGAATGTCTGTGTGTCACCCCCCCCCCAAACATTTTGAGACATGGAGAAAACGTGGTAGAATTGTTTTGTTTTGTTTTAAAATATTACCCATATCATGTGACTTTTGCTGTGGCCAAATCCACCCATTTTCATTCAAACCAGATCTGTGCCACATGTAAAAAAACTGATTTATATGATGTTTGTTTCAACTAAGATCGTCCTCTCAGGGTTCTGTTCTGATTGGCTCTTGGCTAGTGATGACTGACAGTAGGCCCCAGAAGTTTACTTTGTGGGGGCCCCTCTGAAGAGCTGACCTCATCAATTTGCAGGTTACAGTCCCTGAAGAAAATCTGATAGGCCACTCTGAAGAATACTAATGGAATGGGTCAGAAGGGATCCCAGCTGGTTCATCTCTCTGGAGAAGCTCTGGCTCAAAGTCCTCACTACAGACTATCTGGAATGTACTCCCCAGCCTGCTGACATCAGCGTCCAAGGAGGCATGACCATTCACTCTCCATAGATGAGACCACCCACAAAACTATTTTGATTCCAAGACAGGAGATTGTATTCCTAATTTTAGTGCTATGTAGATCAGCACAAATGGTGACCCAATTTAGTCTTCTGGTATGGACATAAGTCACATAAGGTAATACTAATTATCAGTGACCTAGAGTTGAGATGGGGGAGACAGCAAACCAAAATCACAGTCTCATATAATTAAAGGGTTGGAAATCAAATTCAGCATTTTACTACTCAGGGACATCTGGATTTCCTAGAGGTATAAAATCCAAAATAAAAGAATTAAATAGCAGCTGAAAAAATGTTGAATGCAAAAATTTTGGAAATCTTGAAGTCATAGGTTAGAATGGGAAGGTGGGGTAGTAAAACACATGAATTTAGATGTGTATATTTCATTTAAGAATATTTGTATATCACATTTACTTTACTTCTCTTTTTTCTCATCAGAATAACTTATACTATGGAAATGCTCCCATATGCTAGAAGTTTATCTCATACTTTGTTTGGTAAGAGAGGGAAAAAAATAAAAAGAAAAATAGAGCTTGACCTGCAGGAAAAAAACATTTGCTTCTATCACGTGAATATTGAGAAACTGTGCCTCTTACTTGTAAGCAATTCTAAGTTTAGTTAGATAATTTTTCCAAAAAACAATGAATCAGCAGAAATTCATTTACGGGGATGAAATTAGTCAACAAAACCAAAGTAGGATGGTATAATGGAAAGGTTCTTTGACTGAGATTCAGAAAATTTGAGTCTTAGCCCTGTTACTAACTGGTTGCATAACCTTGAACAAGCTCCTGGATCTCTCTAGGTTTCAATCTTCCCATCTGTAAAATAAGTAGATTTAACTGAATGTCCTCCAAAGTTCCCCTGAGCGCAAGAATTTTCAGTTATGTAGATATGTTTTTTTTACTTCCAAAAGAAAGCACTTTAATTTTGGTTACTCACCTGGTAGGTTGTGAAATGAGCTAAAAGTTGGTTAAAATTTCTAAATTCAGAAAATTTAAGTTTTTGTCTTTCAATAAAAAGTATTTCTTATACACTCTAGTCACTTCTTTTTTTTTTTTTAACATGGACTCCCCTGGAAATCTAGTGAAGTTGATGGACTCCTAAGAATAATTTTTTAACTCATAATTAAATAAAAATGCTAAATTTTAGTTGGCGGTTAGTAGAAAAAATATTTTTTCTCACTTTGTTGAACTTAAATTTCCCTTAAGTTGATCCTCAGACCCTTAAGGTCTGTTCTGAAGGGTCTCAAGGTCATAAGGTCAAGAGTGAGCTAGGTTCCAATGATCCTATAAATTTTCCAATTTCCAAAACTCTAAAATTAATCCTCTTGGTCCTCGTTCTGCCTTTTGAGCAATCAATAATATTAACTTCCTTGTTTCTAATCTCTGTGGGAATAAGCATGTCCTACTTCCAGTCAATCCCACTCTTAGTCCTTTGAGGCCTACCCAGGAAGAAAGAAGCAGAAAGGGAAGCCCACAAGCAAAGACACAACTGATTACATTTTGTTTTGTTTTGTTTTATGAAAATGATACTGTCTTGCATTTAAAATCACAACATATTCTTTCATTTGAGAGTTATGCTGTACTATATATCTGTCCTTGAAGTATAGGAAACTTAGTAATCTAATATTTTACCTAAATTTATACTTAAAAATCATTCTGTTGCAAGTAGAAACACATTACCTTAAACATTTTGTTCATCTTTCTAATAAAAAATCCAATATTAAAAAAAAAAGTTTTGTTGTTGTTTGAAAGGTAGAAGGAGAAGATAACAAACTGTAGGAGGAAACTATTTATTCCTTCTCCAATTTGGGATGGAAATGCTATTTTGATTTCCCTTAAGCTGACAATTGTCAGAACATGTGGCCCCAAAGACTGCTTCTGTCTGCTTTTAGGGAAATTTAGTCACTCACGAGTTAGTACTAGTTTTCTAGTTTTATGAGGTTAAAGCATTGTGAAATGCTATTCATCTGGCTATGTGGGTGTTTATTTATAGATAACTGCCATCATGATTTATTGTCTGTCAAATTATAATTATTAGTGACATAGTTAATTGTCATTTCAACTACCTGGTAATTACCAACATGTTTTCATGTGATGACAAATCTGTACTTCAGGTTTAAATTGGAAGGGTCATAAGCCTCCCCACTTCCATTTCAACCTTCATTCATGCCTTGTTCAAAATAAAGGAATGATGGAAACTATTGATAGTCTTGATTATAATTTGAAATCTATCGCATTAAAAATAATTGCTAATAGCTGGAGTAGAAAGGCTGGGGTCCTGGGAATCCTTAATTTAGAATGACCTACCAAAGAGAGTACCAGTGAGAAAAAATAATGATATATCTTTTCCCCTAAAATCCTCTTTGCATGCTTCATTCTGGAATGGAAGAGACCCTGGGTTCTCAAAGTCCATGGCAACAGAGTTCAAGCCTTGGCAGGCCTTACCAAGCTCAAAAGGCTTTAACTCTAGGCCTGGCAATGATAACTATCTGCAATCCAAGAATAAGCCTTGATAATAAGAGAAAAACTCATCAATAAAACTTTGGTCATTAGGTGAGGTCTTTCTCTTTTCAGGTCATGACAAATCACTGAGATTATCTGTCAAGTTCCAGAATTAGTTGCATCCTATGCCTGGCATATATCAGATACTTAATAAATTTTTGTTGACTTGTTGATTTGCACTAGGGGATGGAATACCCCTACTGATGAAATCATGATCCTCTTGAAATAGTGAGACAAAACCCACCCAATACATTCCACTTGTAGAGATGGGTCATGGTTATCATTGAGTGCTATCTCCCAAATGCCAGTCACCTCATTGTGCTGGGCTTGCCTGATTCTCACAAATAAGAGGGGTAAAAAAAGCAAAGCAAACTCAACTACCCTGGTAATATAAAGCCTCCGTGACTGGAGCTCAGGACTTTGAAATATAATCCTGTACTTTGGTTCTCCTTCAAGTAGACATGTATGGAGTTAGTCATTTATCTCAAGGCTTAGCCCCACTTTTTGGAGGCTATTTTAGTTAGCTGGCATTGGTTTCTTCTGTTCTATAGTGAGATTTACTGCCTGGGCTTGTTTTGAGGTACTACACAGAAGTAGAGAGAAGCACATAAAAATACAGAGGTAATTTTTCTAGCCCTAGTGATAAATTCATATCTATGCTATAATCAGGACCTGACAAGCACATTCTGCTTCCCTTTCAGAACAGCCATATGTGCACAATCATTTAGGAAAAGGCCCCTATGTGTATGGCATGAACTCAAATGAATTTATTATGTCCTATTAGGAAATAAAGTCATAGAAT
Source organism: Petaurus breviceps papuanus (assembly GCF_028583685.1). Classification (NCBI taxonomy): domain Eukaryota; kingdom Metazoa; phylum Chordata; class Mammalia; order Diprotodontia; family Petauridae; genus Petaurus; species Petaurus breviceps. The sequence goes on from NW_027185799.1 coordinate 6,731,257, forward strand.
GTTAGAGCTGTAAGGGTCCTTACAGATCATCTATCCAGTGTTACAAAAAAGGAAACTCATTTGCCCCCAAGGAAGTTAAGTGACTTGCTCAATGTCACACAGCTTAGCTGCACCTAGCCACACCTACAATTCCTGACATGTAGTTCAGTGTACTTTGCAAAATGAATTTCTCAAAGAAGGAGATCTTGGATCTAGTAAGCATTGTCCTGGTGTCATAATAAATAGTCAACAAATACTGTCTTAATTGACTAACAGGCTTTCTGAATAATATTTTACAGACTGTCTCTCAAATGTTATCAGATTGAGGATCACTGGAGGTATTGGAAGACAAGGGTACAAAGTCAGCCTATGACACATACTACGTAGCTGATCACTTAACTTACTAGTACTCCCATGGTTAATTCCTAGAACGATAAATTCTAAGAGATTTGCCTATCTCAAAGGACATTTTGTACCCTGATAAAATCATAAGCCCAGAAACAAATAATAAAATGAGTAATACTCACTTTTACATCAGTAACTGCTGGTTGTATACACAGAATTGCAAAGAAGGAAGTCAGTATCATATTTCAGTAAAAATAAGAAATTAATGAGATGGATAAGCAGCTTCTCATTTTTTTGTTGTTCAGTCATGTCTGACTCTTCATGACCCCATTTGGGGTTTTCTTGGCAAAGATACTAGCGCGGTTTTGCTGTTTGTGTTTCCAGCTCATTTTATGGATGAGGAACTAAGACAAATGGGGTTAAGTGACTTACCCTGGGTCACAGTGTTACTAAGTATATGAGGTCATATTTGAACTCAAGAAGATGAGGCTTCCTGATTCCAGGCCCAGTGCCCTATCCACTGTACCATCTAACTGCCCAGCTTCTCATTTAACCAAAGTCTGGGTCAGCTACATAGCACAGTAGGTAGTCAGGAGTCTATTGGATTGAGGACATATATGACTGGAAAAGAACACGAGACCATCAAGTAGAAAGAAAGAGAAAAAACAAATGAACACCTTAAGGTCTACACTGGTGCCATAAAGTTATTAGAAAATAATGAGTGAGCTGGGTAGATTCTCTTTGAAGGATGGTTGAGAAAACACTCACCAAAAAAATAAAGAAAAAAAAAAGGACAACATAGGAGGATAGGCTGGGATCTGCATTCCTCTTGGGTGACAAACTACCCATATGTGCTATTGCATCTCCCACCTTTGTGTTTCCTCTCTTGGAACTTGGGACTCAAGGCTCAGTTCTAATACCAATTCCTTCAAGAGGCCTTTTCTGATTCAACCTGTTATTTGTGCACCCTGACTCTAAAATTGCTTCATTTTTAATTTGGGTGTATCCTGTATTTAATTTTCTATAACAACTCCCCCATGTTCTCCAGCATGTAAAACTCCTTAAGGAATGGTACTCATCTGCGAGAGAGAGAGAGAGAGAGAGAGAGAGAGAGAGATAGCAATACATACATATATGCAATATGTATATATGTGTATGTGTATGTATGTGCGTATAGTGCCCCCAGCATCTAGCACAAAGCTTAAAACATATCATGTAGAGGGTATAATATTGATTGTTAATTGATTATTATGGATGAAATTTCAAATATTACAAAATATTCCCTTCAAAAAATATAGCAGACTAAAAGTATCAACTTTGTCCTTGGGAACAAAATTATTTTTGTCCTAGCAAAAGCTGGAAGAAAAACTGATGAATCCCTTAGATAAGATCTACGGAATCATGGAAATCCAAGTAGGTTCAAGCCAGAGATGCTCTCCCCCTTTCCCTTTCAATATCTGGTAATAAAAAAGGATCTGATACATCAACACTGTATATAATTGACAAGGTTTAGAGCAGTAATACTTACATTTTAACATGGTGCAAATCCCTGATTTTGCTTAAAATAAAGGAATGAATCTCTAATTGAAATTCAAATAGCCCACTAAACGAGGAATTTATAAGGATATAAGGGTCATTTCAATCATCCTAAGGTTGTATTAATATTGGACAGTACATAAAAGTCAGGATCTAAGCTTTCTGTGCCATTGGATAGCACAGATACAAGTGTAAGGGAAGTTCATTCATTTAATTGTTCATTCAACAAACATTTATTCAGCACCTACTGTCTTCAGAGAATTATCCAGGTCCTAGGAGAGGTGCCTAAATTTATATGAGATATTATCTATACCCTCATGGAGTAATTTGCAATTCATAAGATGATTAAGAGAAGAACACTGAAATACATGGTATTAAGTTATCATTTATTATACAGGTACAGAATTAAGTGCTATGAGAAGTACAGGAATTGGACAGAAGGAGGTGGAGTTTTGTGTGTATACCATTACATCTCTTGCTTTGAGCCATTTTCTCTGGCTGCACCCCATGTCTGGAATGTTCTCCTTCCTCATATCCACCTACCTGCTTCCTGTAAGTTCCAACTAAAATTCCACCTTCTGCAGAAAGCCCTCCCTAGCTTCCCTTAATTCTAGTGCCCTTCCTTTGTTAATTATTTCCTATTTGTCATGTATATAACTTGTTTACCTGTCTCCCCCATTAGACTGTGAGCTCCCTGAAGACACAGACTATCTTTTTCTTCTTTTTTGTTTCATCAAATCATAGTACAGTGTCTGGCACATAGTCGGCACTTAAAAAAATATTTCTTGATTATTGGTTACTTGGGTCATAGAAGGCCAGTTGCTACATTGCTCAAGAAATCTGCACAAGCATTTCCGGTACTTCAAAGAAAGGTTGCCAGTAAACAGGCTATTGAAACATCACAAAAGACTGAAGACATTAGGGAAGGTTTTTTAGGCACTAGCCTGTGAAAAGGACTACTAATCCAATTTATATGGATATGAACTATATCTTATAAGATATTGACACTGTGTACTTAATTAGGGAGTCTCACTTGAGATCTGAGAGGAATGAAATCTGCTTGCATTCAGTGGCCATGCCTAATTGGTTCTTCCACCAATACTAATTAATTCCTTTACCCTCAAAGGTCTCTGGGCAAAAGCAATTACTGATTTGGTGAAAAATGTTGTTCAATTGTTTAAGTTGTGTCTGACTCCTTGTGATCTAATTTGAGATTTTCTTGGCCAACAGATACTGGAATAGTTTGCCATTTCCTTCTTTAGATCATTTTACAGATGAGGAAACTGAAGCAAATAAGGTTAAGTGACTTACCTAGGGTCACATAGCTAGTAAATATCTGAGGTCATATTTGAACTTAGGTCTTCCTGACTCCAAGCTGGGCACTCTGTTCACTGTGTCACCTAGTCCCAACACCATCTAGCTGTTCCTTTGTGAAAGATGTGGAACCATATAAAAGACAGTTTGTATCAGCTAACTGACATTACCTGCTAACCACTTTGAAGGATTTGTGACCTCAAGTACGCTGCCTACATCTTGGCAGAATCATTCCTCACTTTAAGAACTCGGGCCATCATCAGAGACCCCTCTGTCATCCATACAGCTCTGATTCTTTGCTGATTCCACCTCTAGCTGAAGGAGGCTAGCCAGAGCTACAACCTTTAATGGAAGTATTGGCATTGCTACTGACATACTAAGCCCTGCCTGGATGGATGATGGTGCAGCTTATTGTGCTAACTTCAAGTGTTCTTATTCCCCTGATTTATGAAAGTATCTGAGGACTTCAGAACTCAGATAAGTATAAAATAAATGTTCTAGAACTGCATGGCTTATGTATCTGAGTGATCTGTCAGTTACCTAAGCAGGTATCTTTTCCACATGAATTGATTGGCCATAAATATTTCCTTAAATAGATATCTTGTTGGCACTTCTTCCCTGAGGATATTCATACATGTCTACAAGTTCCCTATATAGTCCACCCAAAGTGCCATTACATTCTTTTGATATTACATAGATATAAATGGAGATGCCTATGCATTCTGTCTACTTATGGTCCCTCGTTCTTGATACATGATTGACTCATCATTTTGCTAGTCATTAATTTTACTCACGATATCCTCCTTTGTATGATTCCTGTATAATTCCTAGTATACAATGTGTTATAGCTTGCTCAGGTTTGCCATGTGTGCGCCCTTTGTGCAACACTCCATTTTAATTCTTCAGAGACTATTCTACATGTCCTGTAGCACTGCAAAATTCTGGGAAGAATAAGGATGTTCACAAAAGGGAGAGAAGCTTTTTCAGGGAGAATGGATCGCCAAAAGCACGGTTCTGCTTCTCAAAAGCCAATCCAAACCATTCTCTTTCTCCTGTTCTTGGCCTGGCACATTGTCCATTTGCAGTATCTTTAAACTGCAGATAGGTGAACTGTTGGACCTTGTTCACTTGTTTCAGTAGTGACCAACTCTTCATGAGCCCATTGGGTTTATTTGCTTTGTTTTTGGCAAAGATACTGGAGCAGTTTGCTGTTTTCTTCTCCGTTTCATTTTATAGAGGAGGAACTGAGGCAAAAAGGGTTAGTGAATTAATTGCCCAGGGTTACATAGTTAGTAAGTGTCTGAGGCTGGATTTGAATTTGACTCCAGCTCTAACACTCTATCCACTGTACCATCTCGCTGCCCAAACTGTTGGCCTAAATCTGTACATATAGTGGATGCTTAATAAATGTGTTTTACATTTAATCAAATTGTTTAAATGATGAAGAAAATTCTGAAAACACCCATAGGTTTAAAAAAAAAAAAGAATGTAAATAGGCTGTTATATTTCCACATAGACCCTAAAACATTCTCTGAGGCAGAAATGGCCAAACATACATCATTTGCATGGGGTATGAAGTGAAGTTTATGCCCTAATGTGAGTGAAGTCAAGCAGAAACTTGGATAGCAAAGTCAAAACAGATGATTAACACGAGTACTGGTGTTAAACCAAAATAAGATCACATTCACCTTCTGAACAGCCTAATTTTATTGATTGCCCCTCTTATAAACTCACTTATAGGCCCATTCATTTCTGAGGTTCTCTAGGCTCAAAGAAATTTTCACCTGCTCAGATAGACCCCCAAAGTCCAATCAATCTTTCCCACTTCTTTTTCTTTTCTCCCTCCTCTGTTCTCCATTTTCCTCTTCTTTCTTCACTTTCCACTTTCATTATTACATTTGTTATCCCTTTTTGCTTCTTCAAAGGTATTATTAGCACAAGTTTCTTAATCTGCCTCCATTACTAACTTGGAATAACCCCTCACTTTATTTAGTCCCTCGGATTCCCTCAATGTAGCAAACTCCAGGTAAGAGGGGAGTGAGGGTTTGGGTTACCTTAAGCAACAAAGATCATCAAGTAGATGACATGTTCATCCTGAAAGAACCAACACATTAAAACACACACACACACACAGAAAAATAGTGTTTTGTTAGATGTTTCCTTTTCTTCCTCATCTTCTTTTTCTTCCCCTGAAACAATCAGCTCCACTTTGTGGCTGAAGTAGGGGAAGCAAATAAATTGAAAGTGAAACTGAGAGTTGGCTATAAAGTGAGGACATCTGCAGAGGCTTGCAAGGAAATTTACATGCTTGTAGGGTTTCAAGTTACATATTTTTTGTTGCCTGGTAACCAACCCCACAGTTCCCTTTTATGTTTTATTTTTCTCAGTATTCTCTGTTTATAGTGTAATTACTACTGTGACATCATAATCCCACCATTGAGCAGCTGTCAGGGGGCCTAGCTGCTGAGTAAACATTGTTTTACAATCCCTACTACTAGAGGTTGATTTACTAAATAGATCAATATTTGGTTTGTAGGCACAAGGATTAGGAGGTGGAAGTGTCTTTTGAAAAGTCTCCTATCTTCCCAGGGTCCCTGCACACCTGAGAATGCTAGAGAGAAAAGAAAAGGCAGGTTCATGGACAAAAAAAAAAATGGAATAAAAGCTGCCCAAGATTTCCACAGATGGTTTTGCAAGGAGTAGCTTGTTTTAAGAAGACAGCCCTATTTGGGAATTAGTAATGTACTGGAAGTTCATGGTTTTAAAACAACTGTTCTTTTTAGTAGGGCTCCTCACTTAAGAGAATTCTTTGCCTCTGGCTCTTAATCCCTTTTTAAAAATCTTTCTAAATGGATAAAAAGCCAATAGAGATGAGAATAATGACTTAGGTAAACATTGTGAGTCTTTTTTCTTTCTTTTTTATTTCTTCCATAGACAACAATGGTCCTACCTTCCATATTAGTTCAGATGCCCCCAAATGAACGATTTTACAAGGTTTCTTTTTCTCACCCAATGGACTAAATGACTTGGTGAAGGATGACTTAAACATTACAGCATCCACAGAATATATGGATGTAAACAATGGACCAGACAGTCACCAATGACAGAAATAGGGTAGAAAGGCTGCATGGTCCAGTAAGAAAAAGAGACAATGAAAGGACAAGAAGGAGCAGATATGTGGGTGGGGGGAACATGGTGTCTGGTAAGGTGAGGGAGATGAGAAAAGAAGTATAAATAAGAGATGGAAGGGATGGTGAGAAGGAAGGGATGATTTAAATAAATGACCAGTGAAGGAAGGGAATATTTACAAAACATCTATTAATCTATAATTAAATTAATCTATTTATACTGATTAATTATTTCATCAAGTAATTATGGCCCACCTCAGAAGAGATAATACTATGCAATAATTTCTTTTATACTTTGCAAAAACTAGTAAAATCTACAATTCAGTGTAGTGAAATATACATAGTAGAAAATAACAATTTGAGGTGTTATTATTACAATAAGTATATATTCTTCAGGGAAATGGTTTTTAGGTTAGGAATAGAGGAGAAATGAATGGAGTATGAGGGCTGGGGTCTTGGTGAGATGCTGGATCTTAAGATTAAGTCTTCTGCCAATATAAAGAGTAATCCTTGAATCAACTAGGATAAAATAGTAAGAGCTTAATGTTTGCTGAAAAGATTAATAAAATAAATGAATAAATGAGGTATCCTATATAATCCTCAATATCTGGACCAATGATTTTTATCTATGAAAGGTTATACAGTCTCAAGTTTCATATAGATCTAGGTATAGATTTATAGAGATAACATTCCTTGGTTGTAAAGGTGTCCAAGTTAACCTGTTTCCAAGATCTAATTTTGTGCGTGGGAATCTTTCCTTGCCCTGATTTCCAGGCCCAAAGGCAGGCTTGGCAGGGCTTGGAAGGGGGTGGTATCATATTTGCCCTTGTGTCATTGGCAAGTCTTCCCTCTCTTCTGTTCTATTAGGCACAAGCACCTGTTCTACCGCAGAGGTGGCTGTATTTCACTGGCAAACCTGAATGACAACTGAGGGTGAAGCATCTAAGTATAAAAGGCTCTCTGTCCATGAAAAATACTGTTATCATTAGCCAGTATGCAAAATTCTCTACAAACTAAACATCACCTGTTAAAAATGACTGAATTAATTATATGCTGACAAGTGCAGCACACCTTTCCAGAGACTATCCAAGCCATCTAGCCCAGCTGATTGAAACAGCTAATTCCTCCAGGATATGATTTATTCACTTTCTTTCTAATCTGTATTCTCTCCAGTCTGTGGCCCTTTTTTTGCACACCTCCTAAGCAAAAGTGTACTGGAAATTAATTTATTAGACAAATGAGAGAGAGGATAAATTGGGTTTGTCTACCTTTCTCTCCCCACCCCCATACTGTATCCTTATATTGTTAGTTACACTACTTGTATTATAGAAAACCCCAGGATCAGCTCATTGGATATTAAAGTCTAAGCAATTCTGAAACAGAGATAAATGTGCAAGGGAATCAGTTTGATGAAGTGTCAAATGTTGAGTGGAAATCTGGAGATCCAAGATCTCTTCCCCTTTAATTAATGATGTGAACTCAGGCAAGTCACTTAATTCTCTAAAGACTAAATTTCCTTGGTAAATTCAGTTGGATTGATCATCTCTCTCTCTCTCCCCACTCAAATATACAGTCACTTAACATTTAGGGGGTTGTTATGGTAATGTGAATTTAAGATCTTCCCTGCCCCTAGGCCCTCTGATAGTCTTAAGTGCACCTGGAGTCTGTGGGGGAGGCTTGTTTTTCAGGGAATACTTTGTGATTGGGCAGTGGGTAAAGAGGGTTGTGACATTCTCTGAGCCAGGAGAAGGCTATATAAACCCTGATGTGAGGCTTTGTTTTGGGGCTCACTTTGAGAAGCATTGTGTGATTTGACCAGATGAGACTCTGGGCAGCCGTAGAGTCCCCCAGCTTTGAAAAACCTAGATGTTGATGCTTCTCTCTCTCTGGTAACTGACTAGGTACAGATATAATGGTCACACAGTTGGAGGCCTGTCTGCTTGATCTGTGTCTCTGTCTTCTTGTAACTTCTGCTTGTAACTTGTTTGTATTCTCTGAAGTTTGGGGTACTGACCTTTTTCCCCTGAACTAGGTAAATGATGTATGATTGATTAAAATAAGCTTGTTAACCCGTTTTGAGTTGCTTTCCTTTAGAAAAGCAGATCTAAAAACCTGTGTTGGCAGCTACCCTGGTGATGCTGGTGTGCTTGCTGCTACAGGGGTTCACTTTCCTAATCTTTAAAATGGAAATAACCCAAAGATTCTACCTCACAAGGTTTCTGAGAGAACAAAGGCTAAGCTATGTATAGAATAGTTTGCAAAACTTTAAAGGGCTATATCATTAGTGATTCCTCCACAGAAGTCCTCTTCTTATGCCTCATCCTACATTTTAAATGACTGTTTCAGGAATACACATATTCTTCCTGGTTCTTCCAAATTGGGGGAAAAAAGTTCAAATATGCACTCAGCAATGGACTTAACATTTTGGACCTCAGTTTCTTCATCTGTAAAATGAAAAAGTAGGCTAAATGACTTCTGGGGTCCTATCTAGTCCTAGATCAATAGTCTTATGCTCCTACAACTGTATATTTAGCATCTAATAACCAGACTAAATAAATGAAGATGTTTATCACTGAAGGATTGGCTACTGGGTGATGAATTATTTTAGCCAAAATGACTCCTATAATTAACTACTAAAGCTATGAGGTGCTAAAGGCATTTCAAGAATAAAGAATGAAGGGACAGAGATAGGGGAAAGGGAAAGTGGAATGAAGGAAAATAAAGAAGTCCTTTCCCCCTTCTTCGTTAAAGCAGGAGCATTTACCTGAAAATGGAATCCATCCTTCCTTTTCCTAAGGTTAATTTATCCCTCCTTGATGTAGTATTAGTTCTGCAATTCTTGCTGGAGCTTTTATTTGCAGTACAAGAATGACTCTGGAGTTGTGCCTATTTGTTGTGTTTGTCCTTCCTTGGCTTCAGGGAAATGATGACATGACTTGCAGTTGACTTTGATTTGAGTGAGGGAGGACTGTGCAAGGTCATCAGCCCTCACTTCCTCACTTTCTCCTCCAGAGCCATCTGGCCCTTTTAGGCTAAGGCCTTTTCCCATACTCACTTAGAGTGAGGTAATAAGCCTATTCAGTGAATAGGCCTCTTTAAGAAATGAGTCAAGGGATGGCCCCTTTAATTAGAAAAAAGAAAAAAAAATCAAGCTGGGAGGAGAAGATCCTCAGGGAAGCTGTTCCAAAGAGAAAGTTACCATTAATATTCACTCTAAACTAGGAGGGCCCAAAATACAGCCTTTAAGTGGAGCTTGGGCCACAGACCAATAAAAGCCATCCAGGTGGAATTGGGCATCCCTGTTCTGAATCTAAGGGCAGTGCTTCAGTGACTACTATATGAGAGAGGTTCTCCTCAGTGCTTGATGTCTGCAGAGACTTACACCAGAGAAACTGGAGTTCTGGTTACAGCAGGAGCATTTCACAAGGACAAAGGGAAAAACTTTAATCATCAAAGTGATCAAGGAAAGAAGGGATGAGACTATTAACAGAGGGCGTGGACTCTGCCCCTAGAGATCTACTTAAGGAGAATAAGTAGCAGGATTACAACAGCTTTGTTGTGGAATACATTGGACTAAGAATTCACTAGGCTGGAATCCATACCGAGCCACTACCTAGCAGTGAAACAGCAAGTAAATCTCTTCTCTAATCTCACTTTCCTCATCTGTAAAGAGAGAGAACTGGCCAGGATTATCTCTAAGACACATTCGATCTCTAACATATGAATTATAAACCACTGGTCTTGGAAAGAGCCTACAGGAAGATAAGGGACTCTCCTGCAGTGCACTTTTTACACTGGAGACTAGACTTTCCATCCTGCTCTAGGATTCTAGGATTACAGAACATTACAACAGAGTCCAGAGGACCGATACCCCATTCCAGATTACCACAAGTGTCTAATTATTTTTCTGATCTGCTCTAATCCTAAATCCAAGTCGATCTAGGGTCAGACACACCCCAGGGCTCTCCTTCTTCCTACCTTTGTGACCCTTCTGTAAAGACCCCAGAGCTAATCTGCAGAGAAATTTTAGTAGTTTAGCTAGTTTTCTACAGAGTTTTCAACCAGCACTAGCCCATATCTAGAGAGACCTAATCTTTTCTCACCTCCTTCCCTCCCTCAGTCCAGGCCTTGGGGCTTCTCTGCAAACTATGGATTGGAAACTGACTTGATCCAGTTTATGATTCTCCTGAATGATTTTTCCAGGGAGTTAAAGCCCTACTCTGGTTGCACTCCCTTATAATATTAATAATGCATTTGCTGTTTGTCCTCCATTTTCAAAGAGGATTAGTGACATCACAGGGTGATGTCTTGACTAGTGCATGAACTGGATTTAAGTGAGACAGAGCTCCACAAAGTCATTAGTCTCACTCTCTCTTGCAGAGTCATTTAAGTCCAGTGACAAGAAAAACGTCAGGACAACTGGCGATGGCCTTGGCGTCTTCAATGTCTGACTAAGCTCTAAGCACTCCACAGGGGCTTCTTTTGCCACCTTCATGGCCTCTGGAGCAAACTGTTCCCATCTTCCCATTCAACCAGAAGAAGTCTTCACATGCTTGGGGCAGATACCCCCCTAACTCACCAATGGATTTGTTTCCTGTCCTTTACCCTCAACCTGGTTTAGCCCATCTATGGAGATGGCTTACCAGGGTGTGGCTCCTGCAAATGCTGCAATTTCTTGGAGCTACCCGTTAGAGTTGAGTGCCAGGTTAAAACCAAAGGTCAATGAGCAGCCCCTGAAAAGGGCTCAACAAACCCTCACACCAAGAGGTGAACACACACACACCCCAATATTAATGTCATCTTGTATTTATGTAACCATTTATGTATATACATACATATGTGTACATATTTAAGTATAATATATATGGTTGTACATTCATTATATAATTTCATTCTCATTTCACTCATGTGAGACAGGAGGAATATTATTACTTATAATTAATAGATTAAAAAAACTAAATTTTAAAGAGTGACCTCTAAGTTCCCTTTCAATTGTAAAAATCCTATGGCCTTTCATATCTCTTTGAAATTGTCTATTTTTTCATTTCTTATAACACTGTATTATTCCATTACATGCATATACCACAATTTTTTTCAGCCACCATTCAGTTGATGGGCATCCACTTGTATGAAATGATGCTGAGCAAAATGGGCAGAGTAGAGCGACAGTCAATACCATAAATCAATAGGATAAAAATGAATGATTTTGAAAACTTTTATGGATGGATGAAGAATGAAGTGAACAGAATCAGGAGTACAATTTATGCAATTTTGAGAACTTTTAATGTTGTAAGAACTCTGATCAATACAGTGACAATCTGTGAACCCAAAGGACCAGTGAGGAAGAATGCTATGTGCTTCCTGACTTTAAATTAAAGTGAGATGAGAGTGAAGAACGACACATACAAGAACACCTACAAGGAAGCAAAGAAAAGATGAACAGCTTTCAATACAACATGTAGCATTTAATATATGGGCATTCTTGAAATGTAAACTTATTGCTGTCTATTTGGAATCCTCTCATGTTCTGCTGTGAACCTAACATTTTTTCTTTTCTTATTTCATATTTAAGCTTTAATACTTAAGTTTATAACATGTTTCTTTTTCTTTTCCTATGTATTTAAGTTTTAGTATTTAAGTCTAAAGTTTGAAAAAAAGATTTAAAAAATAAAATTCCATCTCATAGTAAAACCTTTCAATGTAAGCAAACATTTACTAAACACTTACCATGAAGTACTCTGCTAGGTACTGAAGGAGATAGAGTTTATTCATCAATAAACAAGTATTTATCTTTATTAAAAGAATGACATACATATATGTATGAATGTATGTATATATTTATACATGTATATGCATAAGTGTATGTATATATGTACAGAGAGAGAAAGAGAACACAGCTAATAAGTATAATGGTAATGGGATTTGAAGATCTTTCATGTCCATTGTATTGGCAAGCAAACAGGTATTTAGTACCTTGTTTCAAGTTTGTGATTGTATCAAGTATTAAGATCCAGAATTTGTGAATCCTACAGTGGGAGGAAGTTGCTGATATAACAGGAAGGGGCAGAACAGGGAGAAACTGATACCATATATAAGGAAAAGCCCAAGCTAGAGGGCCAGAATTGCTGTGAGAAAGAACTGCTAGGATCCTGAGAACATCTGAGAACTGCTACTAATTGAGAACTGCTGGGAGCCAGAACTGCTAGGAGATGAAACTGTTGGGAGCTAGCAGCATAGAAACTGAGCTGCTGCTGCTGGAGAGAGAGAAGAGAACTGGGAACTGAGAACTTCTGCAAGCAAGCAGTGTAGAGGCTGAGGAGCTATGGTGAGTAAGGAGAGGAGGATCCTTGCTTGAGGGAATGAGTGAGAGAAGAGGATCCTTGCTTGAGGGAGGCTGTTTTGTTTTGAAGGCTTGGGAATGTGAATGTTCCCTGCGTTGGTTATGTGCACCAACTTCATGGTTACTGTAATGAATTTGACTTTCTGGTTTTGGGACTCAGTTTTCTGGTATTTTAATAAATGCTTTCGTTCTTTCCTCCATGTGGAGATCCTGTTACATTTTGTGATTCACAACTACACCAGCATATTCATAGCCACCATGGGCGCTATGAATATCGCATTGCTGGTACAATAAGGAAATTTGTTTTGCTTGACTATGAATATTTATGAGGAACTTGGATATTTTTTCCTTGTTTTTTTTCTTTTCCCAAAACCATAAGGGCAAGGCAGAGAAGATAAATTTTCATAAATTAAAAAAAAATTAAATTTAACTTAAAAAATCCTATCACCACAACATGATTTTCTCAAAAAAGGTCATCAAGTTAGTTAATGATACAAGACTAGAACCTAGATAGTATCTAAAACATTTAAGAGTACTTTTATTCTTTTAACTTGGGGCAAAAATATTTGGGATTGACAGTGACAGCATTAGGGGCAGCAGCACTAAATAAAGACAAACCATGAATGCAATTAGACTGAGAAGGGGCTGTCTGATATTCATCTTCACTTAGGCAAGGGAAGAAAGTAGGACACAGCAGAGGGACAGTAGAGGCTAGTGAAGGACCATGACAGAAGCCAAGAGGTGACAACAGTAGTGATTACAAAGAAATATGTCAGCAATTGTGTCTGTCAACAACCCTCAACTAAGTTCTCTTTGCCCCATAATAGATAACAGTTCTTTTTAAGGCAGGTCAGTGTTCTCCTGAACTTTATCTTAGGAAGTCTAACTCTCAGAAAATGAACAAATTTATCTGAACATTTTTTATACCAAAAGAGGTTGAAAGGAAAGCACCATCAGTGCAAACCAGCATCTAATCTCCTAGTTCTATGAAGCAGAGGGAAGCAAGATAGCATATGAAGAGAGAATATGGTGAGATGAAGAAACTACTGAACTGGGAGTCCTGGAAGCATGGGTTCCTATTCTAATTCAGCTTCTCACTACCCATGTGACCTTGGGTAAATTATTCCCCTCTCTAGATCTTAACTGGTTTCTTCAGATACAAAATGAGTAAGTTTGTCTGGGAATCTCTAAGGTTCCTTCCACATATAATCCTATGTGCCTGTCTTCATACAAAACAATCTCTCTCCAGGAAATTCAGAATGTTTTATAACCATTTTCTCCTGTGAATTTGGAAGGATTATGATAGATATCATTCTAGGGCAAGGGAAAGGTAAGAATGGACCTGTAAGTTTTGCTTCAGCTCACTGATAAAGGAAGCAATAAAGTTGCCATGCCCAGAACTATTAAGTACAACAGTCCTAACCCAGACTATGCAAGACTTCTTTTGTGTTTGTGGTTAGGGTTGGGTTGACCTGTCACTCTGCTCCAGATGTTATTGGTTTTCAGCTGCCACTTTTCAATCACTTTTTGTGGAGTATTTTTTTTAATGGAAATGCTTTTGTTTTGTTTGTTTTCTCTTCATTCTGTCCCCATATACGTGAGATTTAGAGGAAAATAATTTTATACCTGTAAAGGACCTTAGACTCCTGGGCTGGGAGTTAGGAAGACCTGAGATCGAATCTGAAATTTGAGAGTAGCTGTGTGATCCTGGACAAGTCATTTTAATTCTATTTGCTTGAGCTTTCTCAACTGCAAAATGGGGATAATTACAGCACTTACCTCTCACAGGGTTGTTGTGAAGATAATATTTGTAAAGTGCTTAGTACAGTGCCTAGCACATATGAAATACTATATAAATGCTTTTTCTCTTCTCCTCTCCCCCATTATCAGGTGGAGTCTCCTCATTTTGTAAGTGAAGAAACCGAGGCCAAGAATGTTCCTTAAATGTAGAAACTCTCACTTTTATGCCTGGCAAATAAATGCTTGTTGACTGAATTGACAAAAGTTCATATACAATTCATTGGAAATATCAGTGATTGTTTCTCTTTAAATATTACCAGTAATGAAAACCAGTAGAATTCCATAGAGGAAAACTTACTTTTGACTCTAAAATAAAATTGCTAAACATACCTATTATTTTGCCAAACACTTCTATTATTTTGATTTTTCTCTATAGTTTTTTAGGCAGTGGGAGTTACTGATTCAGGAAGAAAATACAAGGATACTCAGATATGTTTCTGAAGAAAAAAAGATGGATGGGACTGACAAATACTTAATACCAAATATATTCTCATTAATTCTCAATAAAAATAGAGTTGATGAGCAGAATATCAGTGGACAGTAGACAGTGGGTCTTTGGGTCAGGATCCTTGTGGACATTTCACTCCTGCAACATCTGTTTCCTCATATGTAATGTAAGGATAAGATGTCCTTTACATATATGTATATAACATGCCTTGATTAGTATACGTGCACATTATATATACACATATCCCATATTAGCCTAACAATTTTGTGCACCTCTGCTTCATTTGAATCTAATTCACACGAGTCAAGACATCACCTTGTAATGTCACTGGTCCTCTTCAAAAACAAAGGATATAAAATAATAAGAAGAATGGATAATTACTGAGAGAAGCATACTATGCTTTGAGTTCCCTATGGGAAAAGTATGTTGTCTGATATAAAAGATAATGCTGGGGCGGCTAGGTGGAGCAGTGAGTAAAAGCGCTGACCCTGGAGTCCGGAGGACCTGAGTTCGGGTCTGGCCTGAGACACTTAACACCCACACAAAAAAATACTAGCCATGTAACCTTGGGCAAGTTACTTAACCCCAAATTGCCCTCCAAAAGGCAAAATATATATATAATGCTGCTGTTGTTGCTATAGTTCTTATAAGTAGCCTAAAGATAAAATTTGAGTATCTGATCATTTACAGGCCATCAGAGAGCCTCCATGCCACATTGCCTCACACTGCCCATAGGAAAGGAATAACAATATTGAATCTGCAAAATCATTTCCCTATTATATATAACCAGGGAGGTAATTGAAATTAAATTTCAAGAAAAGAGTTATTTGTACTTAACTTTGCAAAGAATATCCTTCGTTAGATTATGGCAACGCTTTTTAGTTCAGAGAATATTGATACCATAAATCGATCTCCCATATATCATACACAGTTTGAATATCTGTGATACTATCAGAAGGAGCTGCTAGGTGGTACAGTAGATAGAGCACCTGGCCTGAACTCAGGAAGACTCATCTTGATGATGTTTATGAGTTCAAATTCTGCCTCGGACAGTTACTAGCGAATCATTTAATCTTGTTTGCTTCAGTCCTTCATCTGTAAAATGAGCTGAAAAAGGAAACTGAAAACCACTCTAGTATCTTTGCCAAGAAAACCCTATATGGGGTAACAAATACTCAAACATAACTGATCAACAACAATGATACTGTCAGTGCAGACATGTCACCAACCAGACTTCAAGTCCTCTCTGACTTAATAGGTTCAACTGAAACAAATATGCATCAAGTGCCGGCTATGCACAAGAAATCCTAATATAGTCGGTACTGGGAATAAAAGCTTAACACATAACAAACCAAAAACAAAATAATCTCTTCTCTCAAGGAGCTTATATTCTAATGGTGGAAAGGGTATCCATTTCATTCTAGCAGTGATAGGGTGATACTAAAGCCATGGTATACTGGACCCAGACTATACAGGATCACAAGAATTAATTGTTAAATTTTCAGTGTGAGCATTTATACCTAGGAAATAGGCAGATACTATAAATTAGGTCTTGATTTGTATTATTTTGTAGATTACATGATAAAGAAAATGCTGATAATTCCAATTAAACCTCAAAGTGTGCCCTGCATACATTTACTTTTTCAGAGAGCCAATTGTTAGATATTTGTCCCCACACACCTACACTAAAGCCTTTAAGTAGGGAACTGATGGAATTAAACTTGGTTTTAGGAAGATTATTTTAGTACCTGTATAGAGGATGATTTTCATTTTTTCATTTCCTGAAACTTAGGAAGACTAATTCAAAGGCTATCACAAAAGTTCAGAGGAAAGTTCAGAAGAGCCTGAATGAACTAGGGTAGCATCTGTGTGAGTAGAAAGAAAAAGTACAAGAGATGTTGTGGAGATATAACTGGGAAGAATTAATAATTCATTAGATTGGCTATGTGAGGGATAACAGCAAAGGAAGATTCATAGGACAGGGCATAATGGTGAGAGATGAGTTGGAGAAGGAAATGGCAAATCATTCCAATATCTTCGCCCAGAAAACCCCAAATGGGATCATGAAGAGTCAGGCACAACTAAAACAGCTGAACAACACAGTGGTGAAACTGTGGTGAAGATGATGAGTTCTGTTATGCCCATATCCACTTTGAAATGCCTGTGGAACAGCTGCAGCCAGGAAATGACTATTGATGATGGGGGACTAGAGTTGAACAGACAGAGTTGGGCTAGATATGGATCTGGAGGTCATGTGAATAGAGATGATAAATGAACCCTTGGGAACTGACAGTCAATAATGGAGAGTGTAGAGTTATTTAAGAAGCAGGGCCAGGATGGAGCCTTGAGGGAGGCCCACTCTAAGGGAGTTGGAGATGTATATAATCTAGCAAAGGAGACTAAAAAGCACCAAAGAGATAGAAAGGACACAAAGCAGGAGAGAAAAGTTATACTGGAGAGAAAAGAGTATCCTGGAAGAGTATGGGTGATAAACCATGTCAAGTTACCATGACCCCCCCAAAAAGATCATCACTTTGCAGCCCAACTGGTGATGAACCTCTCCATACCTTAGACAACAGACATATGGTCCTCCACTGGCCAGGATTTAAATCCTGTCTTCATTGGGATGACTGACCAGAACTTGAATTTTGCTGTCAAAGTTTTTTTTAATAACCTAGCGTCACCTTAAAGCAGGGATAAGTCATGGAACTCAAATGAGATGATGGATATAATGTACTTTGTAAACCTTAAAGTGCGTTATAAATGCCAATTGTTGTTATTATTATCATTGTTAATTAGCCTACGGTCACCAGGCCTGCATTCTGGTGGTAACTTCATTCCCTGAACCTTCTACTACACCCCTGCAGAACTCAAGTAATGTTTGTAGAGCAATGCAAGAGGATGCTGGCACATGTTTAACAACCCATGTATGTGCATACACTTCTAAGTTTTATCTGCATTATTTACACTTTTTCAAGTCTAGGCAATCAACAAAATAATGCTTCTTCATGATATGTAGTGATTGAAGATTTTTGAGATGTAAATCCTCACAGTAAAAATTTAACAACCGACTTTCAAAATTTTAAAAGCTCTTATTGAGCTGACTAGCACATCCCTACCTTCAAACCAAGATGATACAATGGAGATGAACGTTAAGTCCTAGTAACATTGTACCAACAGTGCTGGGCATGCAGCAAACGTATACTGGAAATGTATACTATTCTCACTGCAGTCTTAAATGGGCCAATTAAGTTCCCTGTTTTAATAGTTCTTTTTAAAATAAGAATATGAAATTATTTTTGTTTGCTTAAGAAAGGAATAAAAAGATATGGGGAATATCTACAAAAGAGTTATGCAAATAGCTAAAGATTTGCCAATAGGTCTTAGGAGTAATGGGCTGAAGGAATGGGTTTATTTTAAAGCATAGAAGGCTTTTGAATCAGGAATAATATTTGAATTTATAAAGAGACACCCTATGAATAGTGGTTTCTTTTCAGGCTAAGATTCAATTAAACAAATTCCACCAAGTATTCACTGTATCTCTATTATTCTATGAGCCTTTAATGTAAAAGGCTGGGTACTGTGTTTCAGTATTAGCAGTATATTTCATTTTTATAATTTTATACTTCAAAGGATTTATATTGGGCTTTAAGGTCTGCAAAGCAATCTACTAATATTTTTATTGGGTCCTCACAACAACCATTAGAGGTAGATGCTATTGTTAATCCCAACGTATAGTTAAGGAAACTGAGGAAGACACAATTTAAGTGATTTGCCTAAGGTCATACAACCAGTAAGCATCTGAGTCAATATTTGAACTTAGGTCTTCCTGACTACAGGATCAGCCCCTCTATTCATTGCATCACCTAAGTGCTTAGAGGATACCACAATGAAAAAGGACAGTCTCTGCTTACTACCTATGTGACCTTGGACATATAATTTAACCTTTCTGAGGCAAACAGGGTTAAGCAATTTGTCCATGGTCACATAGCTTGGTCTGAGGCCAAATTTGAACATAAAAAGATGAGTCTTTGTGACTCCAGGCCTGGCACTCTATCTATAGTACCACCTAACTGCTCTATGGTACATACTAGGTGTTTAATAAATGCTTCTTCCCTTCCCCATTTCTCCTATTCTCCCTTTTGCCCCTCTCCACTCCTGCTTTTTTTTTAGCTCTCTTCCCTCTGAAGGTCCAAGACATGGATGACTAGAAGAGAATCATTGTGGATTGGGTGGTATTTAGGACTGAGAATAGGAAGCTGTATTTCTGGTTATTTTTCCCCTACATCAAATTGTATCCATAATGCCAAATTACTCTCAAGTGACATTGAAATTTCCAAAAATTGCTCCAAACCACCCTACTTTACTTTCTGTTACTCATCCCTATGGAGACTCACCAGTAGATTTTAAACATGATTCACTTTAATGATTCATCAAATTTCCAAATTAATCAATGGTATTACATTACAAACATGATGGGACTAAACCCTGGCATGTATTTCAGAGCTACTCAGGGCAGAGGAGAGATAGCTGAACTAGGAATTCAGAGACTACCTAGCTCTGTGATTTTGGGCAAGTGTACACACTTTTCTGGAACTCAGTTTCTTCTTTTGTAAAGAAAAGAATTGGATTAAATGACCTCCAATATCCTTGAATCTATTTTCTATCTTTTAATAGCTTGGAGTTTATTTTTTGGTACCTAAGAATAAATAATTCTAAAGTTATGTAATTATATAATTTTAAAAATTGAATCAAAATAGCTAAAAATGACAGACACGTAACAAGACTGTATTAAGATGGAAAACTACTAATAAGATCAAGCTTAACAACTCAGACCACTGGATTTGGAGACAGAAAACCTACGCTAAAATCCACTATTTATGACCTCCATGATTTTGGGCAAAGTCGCTTTGACTTCCCTGGACCTCAGTTGTACTATTAGAGAGGTTGGGCCGATTGAACTCTAAGGTACCTTCTGCCTCTAAATCCATGATTGATTCTTTGTTCTTTTTCAAGCTGTCTGTCAGGTTGGTTGTTTGTCTCATCCAGTAAACTTCAGAGAAGCTATGCATTTGCCACTAGCACCAGCCTGTGGGTATTGAGTTCTGGAACCCCAAGGAGCTGCAGTGAGATCGCCCTTAGGATGGACAGGAACACTGCTAGGGTTTGCTGTGTCACTGATGCACAAGTAGCCAAACATTGAATTGCAACCCAGAGAAGCCTTTCCAGGAAGGGAGACATATGTCAGCCTTACCACAACCACAAGACAACTTCTGTTCTTTCCACTCAAATGAATGGAAGAGCTATAAATATCAATGTATGGCTAATAAAAAAAATGGTTGCATTATTTGCAAATGTGTGCTAAAAACGCCTTCCGTGTACTGGTGGCATGGACACAGTGGCACAGCACTAGCTGTCTGGGTAGATTTGTGGCTGGGCTGCAGGAAGTCACTTTCTAAAATAAGCATCAGAAATGAAAAGAACCTGCTTCTCTGGTGGAAGGTCCTGAAGGGATCGGTTTCAGTTGTGCCCACTTTCTCTTTGAGATTTTTAATAACTGGGCTTCTCTCAAAGTAAAAACACATCATTTGGGGAAGGAGGAGGGAGTAGCTAGACTGCTGAGTCAGGACTACTAGAATCAAAGGGAGA
Source organism: Petaurus breviceps papuanus (assembly GCF_028583685.1). Lineage (NCBI taxonomy): Eukaryota > Metazoa > Chordata > Mammalia > Diprotodontia > Petauridae > Petaurus > Petaurus breviceps. The sequence continues at coordinate 6,751,796 of NW_027185799.1, forward strand.
GTCCTCTATATTTGGATGTAAATGGTTTGGGCAACTAAGGGGAAAAAAAATGTCCCTGCTCCTCGAGTAGATTGCTATTAAAGTGTGTGGGTGGGGAGGGGGAGAGATATGTATGTAATTATGTATGTACAAGTTTGCAACAGAACAGATGAAAGGTAATCTCAGAAAGAAGGTTCTACAAATGAGAAAACTGAGACTTTCATAGTCATGTTGTTCAGCTATTTCCATAGTGACCAACTCTCTGTGACCCCATTTAGGGTTTTCTTGGAAAAGATACTGGAGTGGTTTGCCATTTCCTTTTCCAGCTCATCTTACAGATGAAGAAACTGAGTCAAACAGGGTCAAGTAACTTGCCCAGAGTCACATAGCTAGTAAGTATCTGCAGTCGGATTAGAACTCAGGTCCTCCTGACTCTAGGGTCACTACTCTATCTACTATGGCACCTAGTCATTTTAATAATTAAACAGCTAAGTAAATTTCAGAGAATCAAGAATGCTTGGTTACCACCCTGAGCTCTGGTTCTGCTTTCTTGCTGTCGTTGAAGCTCTGATACCCAAAGGAGATTATGCTTCTCATGCTTTGTGGTAGTATTGGGGTACCAGCCTAAGGAAACACTAGGAGAAGGGGGCCCAAATTTAAAACAGACAAATAAAAAAGTATAAAAGGTTGAAAGGTAGAGTCAAGAAGGTGGAGTAGAAACAGGACTTCCTTTTTTTTTTTTTTTTATTAAGCAATCAGGGTTAAGTAACTTGCTCAAGGTTACACGGTCAGTTATTTCTGGGTGTGGTGCTGAGTGTCTGAGCCCGGGATTTGATCTCCAGGTCGTCCCAACACTGGAGCCGGTGCTCTTACTCGCTGAGCCACCTGGCCGCCCCTAAGCAATTGGGGTTAAGTAACTTGCTCAAGGTTACATGGCCAGGTGTTTCTAGGTGGGTGCTAAGTGTCTGAGCCCGGGATTCGATCTCCAGGTCGCTCTGACACTGAAGCCAGTGCTCTTACTCGCTGTGCTACCTGGCCGCCCCAGAAACAGGACTTCCATGGGGCTTCTGCTTCCACCTCCTCCAATTCATGTAAAAGGTGACTCTGAACAAACTTTGGAGCTACAGAACCCACAAAATGACACAAAGAAGCTAACCTCCCACTGAAGACAGACCAGCAGTCCAGCAGGAAGTGGCTAGCACAAAGTGTTGGGAGAGGAGCCCAGCCCCTCGTGAGCCCGAGGTTTTAGCCTCAGGGTGGCCACAACCAGCCAATGGCTGTAGGGACTTCAGATCACCAGCAACTGTGGCAATTTCCAGAATTATCAACTCATAGATGCTGAGGACAAAATGAGAGGTCAGTGCAGTGTGGACTTTGTGACCCAAGAGTTCAGAAGTGCGGTCTGGCCTTTAACCCCTGAAGGGAGACGCAGCTGAGGCACTGTAGCCGTGCAGACTCTGCCACTTGCCTGCTTTAGAGCTCCTGGCCTGCCAACTGTAGGGAGACCAAGCAACCAGTTAGAGGGGTAATAGCTCTTGCTTCAACATGCTTGGATCTGGATTGCTGTCTAGCATGACCAGTTTGCCATAGGCAGTGGAGGCTTCAGGGAAGGCACCCAACTAATAGCTCCAGCAACTGCAGAAACCCCAGCAATTGGGATAAAGCTCCCCCCTCTGGTAGCAGAGTTCTACTGTGCCAAAAAACTCAAGAGTCAAGTAAATGAGTGGCAAAATGAGCTAGCGAGGAAAGCAAGGTAAGCACACTGGTCCAACTCTGGATTCCTTTTTTGGGGACAAAAAGGATTGGGGCATGGAACATGGAACATGGAACATTATATATGTATACATACATATATATGTCTATATAGAAGGGTATATGGGTGTATGAATACATATGTGAGTATTTGTATATATGTGTACAGGTATACATAGATAGGTACCATTTGTATCCACATCAATTCCACAGAGCCTCCAACATTGAGTAGAGCAATTTTTTTTGGTCATCTTTGCCAATTTGCAGTATATGAGGTGAAATCACAGGATTGTTTTGATTTGCATTTCTTTAATTATTAGTGATTTGGAGTAGGCTTTCATGTGGTAGGGAATACTTTGCAATATTTCTTTGGAAAATTGTTCATATCCTTTCACTTCTTATCTACTGGGAATGGCTATTTGCATGTATATGAGTGTGTGTGTGTGTGTGTGTGTGTGTGTGTGTGTGTGTGTAATACATTTTGAATACCAAGTTGTTTTGAAATTAGAAAGGCCTCTTCCCATTCAACTGCATCCCTTCTTATCATGGGTACATTTTTTTTGTCTGTATGCAATTTCATGTTAGCAGTTATCTAGTTTATCTTTTCTAATTGCTTCTATCTCTTCTCAGCCTCAGCCTCAGAAATTTAATCATGGACAGTGTTTGGCTCTGACAGCTGAGCAGGACACTGAAAAATCTTCCATTACTATGACCAAAGGGCTATAAAAAATGTACATACCCTTTAACCCTACAATAGGTTACCAACCCAAAGAGATCAAACAAATGGACTCTACGTATACATTCACATTAAATATATCTTCACATTGGTTATGTTGCAAGGAAGAATTAGCACCAATGGAATGAACCACAAGAAAGAAGAAACAAAAGAAGAGAGAGAGAGACAGACACAGAGAGAGCACAAATAGTATGGTTAGATCTGCATTCAGACTTCTTAATTCTTTCTCTGTATGTGGATAGCATTTCCTATCATGAGCCTTTTGGATTTGTCTTAGAACCTTGAATTGCTGAGAAGAGCTAAGTCTTACAAAGTTATTATTTCCAACATGTGGCTATAATTGTGTACAATGTTCTCCTGGTGCTGCTCCCTTCACTCAGCATCAGTTCATATAAGTCTTTCCAGATTTTTCTGAAGTTCACCTGCTCATCACTATTTAGAGCACAATAATATTCCATTACATTCATATGTCACAACTTGTTCAGCCATTTTCCAATTGATGGGCATCTCATTAACTTCCAATTCTAGGCAAGTCACTTAACCCCAATTGCCTTCCAAAAAGAAAAAAAAAAAAAGAAAAAAATGTGAATGGCATAAATTTACCCATAAAATGGAAACTGGTAGCAGATAAAAAATTTGAATTCAATAATATGTTGCTTTCAGGAAACATAAAAATGAGAGATACACACAATGATAAAATAAAGGTCAGGAGTAGAATTTATCCTGTAAAAAAAAACAGAGTTTTTCAAAGTTAAGACTAAAATTGATTAAATCAAAAAAGAAAAACAGGGAAAGTATACTATGTGTCAGCAATATTATTCAATATTGGTTAGATCATTTAAAATAACTAGACAGTATAAAGTACCTAAGAGTATAACTGCCAGAACAGACACAAGAACTATCTGAGCATAAACATAAAATACTTTTTATACAAATAAATTCAAATCTAAATGATTAAAGTAACATTTATTTTTCATGAGAAGGTAAAGCCAATATTAAAAAATGACAATTTTACTTAACTAATCTATTTATTTAATGGCATCTCAATTAGATTACTAAAAATTATCTTAAAGAGTTAGAAAAAATAATAACAAAGGTCATCTGAAAGAACGAATGTCAGGAATTTCAAAGAAACCATGGAAAAAAGGATGCAAAAAGGAAGTAGATTCAGAAGTAACTATATTATAATCTGAGAGCATTAGTGAAGTGTAAAAAGGATCATTTTAAATTAAAATTTTCTTGTATAAACAAAACCTATATAGCCAATAATAGAAGGAATGCAAAAACTTTGTGGAAAAAACTTTTACAGACAATCTCTTACATAGGATTTGATTCACTTAGAATATTGCTGTGGTGTAGGAAATGATAAGCTGGTTGATTTAGAAAAATCTGTAAAGACTGGGACTTATTAAGGAAGATGACATCCACCTTCAGAGAAACAGATGGCAAGTGGAAATAAACATAGTATGGTCTTACATATATGTGTGTGAGTATATGTGTATATATATGTGTATGTTTATATATATTTATGTATATGTGCATAGATATTAAGATAGATGATATATAGATACATAGATAGATAGATCTGCACTTAATTTTAGTCTTTTTTAGTTGGAGGAAGGAAAGGGATAGAAAAATAAAGTAAAATGTGCACAGCAGAGAGCAAAAGAAAACCTAAAAGGAAGCAGAGAAGAGTTGAACAGCTTTGAAAACTATCTGTAGTTTTTGTTATTGTAATGGCAAGCAAAGTAGTACTTTGTTGCTTGTTTCAGCTATTCAAGTGCCTTTGAGCCTCACTTTTGATTGTATCATAAGTCATTGTTGGAAACAGTATACATTGTGTTGCCCTTAATAGGTCTAAGGGAATTTGGAGACCTTCCCTGCCCTTAATAGGCCTAACATAATTACATGGAGCCCATGGTGGGAGAAGGAGCTTTCTGAAAGAGCAAAACAGGAAGGAGCAGAGAAGAGAAAAGCTTGAACAGAACTGGGATCAACCAGAACTGAGAAGGAGAATGCTTGTGATTTCAACACTCTATTAATCTGTGTTACTTTTTGGGAATTGAGAGAGAGAATGTTTGTGATTTCGGCACTCTGTAGTACTCTGTATGTTGTTCTGTCAGACAAAAGCACCCTGTCTGTTCTTAGACAGAAGTCCTAAAAGAGGACTTTACTGCTGTTACAGAAGTCCTGGGACTTTATTGTTGATTTGTGTTTGATTTTTCAAACCTCAAATCTCTGTTGATTTGTGTTTGATTTCTCAAATCTCTGTTGATTTATGTTACTTTGTCACACAGAGATGATAGTGCCAGCAATGTGTGTAAATATTTTTGTAACTCTGTTAAGCTTCATGTGTGTAAATATTGTTGTATCTCTTCTAAGTTTTGTCTTCCTAGAAACAGAAACTTCGTAGAGCTTGGAGTTGAGCAGTCCCCATAAACTGTGGTATGAAACAGGAGTGGAGAGCTGCCTACATGTGAGTCCAGGCAAGAGCTGGGAGCCATGGGGTTTGGAAGTCAGCCTTGCCTCAAGTTAAGATGAAAGAAGACTTTGTGGTGGGTAGTCTGTATTGACTGATGAGATTGTGACTTACTGTGACCTGGGGGTGGGTGGTGTTTATTGCTGAATAGAGAGTTCATTATACTATGCCATTAGATCCTTAAAGTTATTCACAGCAACAGTCCTCAAGAAAGCTGCTTGTGATTGGCTTTACAATTCTATAGACTTTCTTGGAATGGGAATTTATTTTTTTAATATTGAATCCTCTCATGTTTTTTTTTTTCTTTTCTCATTTCCTAGTTAAGTTAAAAGTAAATTTTAAAAATTAAGAAAAAAAGGGATATTATCTCCTACTCATAGCCGTGAGAGATACATGACTTGCTTTTCTTCTACTCGTTTTCATGATACAATTTTTATTATTAAGATTGGATATCATTTAGAATGTATTATTGAATATGGTGTAAGGTGTTGATCTAAGCCTAGCTTCAATAAGATTGCTATGTATTTTTTCAAGCATTTTTAACACATAAGGGTTTGGATTTTTTTGATAAGTAATTTGTTTTCCACTTTATCAAATACTAGGTTCATGAGTTTCATTCTTTCTGATTCTCCCTTGCCTAGTCCCACTGATATCTCTATTTTTTATTAAAGAATAACAGATGTTTCTGCTGACTGCTGCTTTATAATATAGTTTGACATCTGGAAGCACTATTCCCCCTTCCTCCCTAGTTCTTTTTTATCATTTCTCATCTAGATAATATAGATTTTTTTTGTTTTTCCAAATTATTCTGGTTATTATTTTATCAAGTTGCATAAAATATTCCCTTGGTAATTTGATAGGTAAGGCACTAAAAATATAAATTAACTTTGGTGGTTTTGTCACTTTTATTTTTATTGGCATGGTCTAGATTTGAGCATTGAATATTCCTCTAGTCTTTTAGGTTGCTCTTACTTTCTTTAAGTGGTGCTTTATAATTGAATCTATAAGCCTTTTGTGTACTTAGGCCAATTCCCACCTAGTTTATAATTTTCTAGTTATCTGAGGTAGGATTTCCCTTTCTATGAATGCTTCTTGAATTTTCTTATTATCATATAGAATTTTAATTATTTTTGAGGATTTATTTTGGACCCTGAAACTGTGCTGAAGCTATTTTCTCATGCAGTATCTTTGCTAATTCCATAGGATTTTCTAAGTATAAATCAGCAAATAGGGATAGTTTATTCTCCTCTTTGCTGTATCTAGGCTTCTAATTTCTTTCTTATCTTATTGATGTTGCTAGTATTTACTAACTATATCGTATAATAGTAAGAATAGTGGTTATCGGGGAGGCCAGGTAGCACAGTGAGTAAGAGCACCGCCTCCAGTGTTCGAATGACCTGGAGATCGAATCCCAGGCTCAGACACTTGGCACCCACCCAGAAACACCTGGCCATGTAACCTTGAGCAAGTTACTTAACCCCAATCGCTTAGGGGAGGCCAGGTGGCTCAGCGAGTAAGAGCACTGCACCGGCTCCAGTGTCGGGATGACCTGGGGATCAAATCCAGGCTCAGATACTCAGCACCACACCCAGAAATAACTGGCTGTGTAACCTTGAGCAAGTTACTTAACCCTGATTGCTTAAAAAAAAAAGAATAGTGGTTATCTTTGTTTCAATCCTGTATTTACTGAAAAATGTTCTACTTTATCCCCATTGAATATGATGCCTGCTTTTGATTTTAGATAGATGCTATTTATATTATAAAAGTCTGCCTATGAACATATTTTATAGGGTTTTTAGTATAAATGAGTGTTGTGCTTTATTAATGGCTTTTTTTTTCTGGATTTCCCCTGAGATGATCATGTGGTTTTGAACATTTTGGTTTTTAAGATGATTATGTTGATTGTTTCCCTAATGTTGAACCATCCTTGTACCCTTGCACATCCTTGTATATAAATTCCTCTTCATAATGAACAATTTCTTGGACAAATTGCTGTAGTCTGTTTGAAAGGATTTTGTTTAAAAGTTTTGAGTCAATAGTCATTAATGATAGTGACCTATAGTTTTCCTTCTGTGTTTTATACAGTTTAGAGAGTAGGACTATATTTTATCTCATAAAAGAATTCTGACAAAATTCTTTCTAAGTTTTTGAGAATTATTTGAGAAATATAGGTACTAATAAATCTTTAAAAGTTTGATAGCATTCTTCTGTGAATCCACATAGGACCAGTTTTTACCCCCTACCACCATATTTGATAATTCTTTTACAGGTAACTCTATATCCTTTTTCGAAGATTGGGTTATTTAAGATCTCTATCTGATCTTCTGATAGTTTGGATGCTTCATATATTTCATGGTATTTCTCTATTTCTTTTATGTTCTTAGCTTGGCCAGAATATAACTGTGCATAATATGTTGTGATTAGTCTTTTGTTTCTTCTGGTTTGTTGTAATATCACCTTGCTCATTTTGCTATTTTATTTATTCGATTTTTTGCTTTCTTCTTTTTAATGAAATTAGGTAAGGTTTATCAATTTTATTAGTCTTTTCAAAGAACCAGCTTTTAGTTTCATTTGCCATTTCTAGGATTTTTTATTATTCCAATCTACCTATTTGTTCTCTAATTTTTTTTTTTAATATTTCCTCTTTTAAGCTTATTTTCAGTTTATTTGTTGACTTTCCAACTTTTAAATCCATATTAAATTCATTAATCTTTTCTTTTTTTGTTAGTATATCTTTGTAGGGATATGATTTTTCCCCCCTTAGGACTGTTTTAGCTCAATCCAAAAAATAAATGGTTATCATTTTCTTTCACATAATTAATTGTTTCTATTACTTGTTCTTTGATCCCATTATTTAGAATTTCATTATTAAGTGTCCATGCGGGTCTATGTCTTTTGTTTGTGATCATTGAACTAATAACTGTTTTGCTTTTTCATTGTGTTATGTTCTATAAAAAGTAATCCTTTTAGGGCAGCTAGGTGGTGCAGTGAATAGAGCACAGTCCCTGGAGTCAGGAGGACCTGAGTTCAAATGTGGCCTCAGATGCTTAACACTTGCTAGATGTGTGATCTTGGGCAAGTCACTTAAACCCAATTACCCTGCCCTCTCCCCTCCAAAAAAAGCAAAAAATAAAAAGTAATCCTTTTTACATTAGCAACTTCTCAGTGCCCTGACACACAATAATCTTTTTGTAAAATTTCCATCTTGTGCTGAGAAATAGATATATTTTTGCACCAATGTTTACAAGATTTCATAAGCCTTTAAGCACTACTTTATCCAGAAATGTGTTCAGTTTCATATTTTCCTTTCTGTTTATCTTTCTGTTACACTTTTCCAAAACAGAGAGAGGGACATTGAAGTTTCCTTTCACAATCATGTTTTTGTGTCTACTGAGAGTTAATATTTCCTTTATGAATTTGGATACTAAGAGATCCAAAGCATATAAGTTTAGTAATGATACTGGTTTGTTGTCTATAATTCTTTTTAGGATAAGGTAGTTTCCTTGTTTATACAATTTAATTTTTTGAATGTTTCTTTTTGCTTTGTCTAAAAGTATGATTACGACTCTTGCTTTTTTGGATTCATTTTAAGCACAGTAATTTTTTCACATTCTCCTAAGTTTTATTTTCTGTATGTTTTGTTTTTTAAATATGTTTCTTATAAACAACACATTGTTGGGTTTTGATTTCTAATCCAATCTGTCACTCTTTATTGTTTTATTGGATTGCTTAATCCATTCACATTTTAAGTTATGAGAACTAGGTTTATATCTTTTTTCCATTTGTCTCCAATATTGATTTTTTCAAGTTATAATTTTCTCCCTGCCTCTTCCACTGTAAACACAGAATTATGTCTCTTCAGTTAAGTTAGCTGTTAGGGGGCTCTATTCCAACTGGTTCTTTTTCCCTCACTGCCAATACTCTCTTCCCATTTGTTACTCCTTTCTTTTTGGAGTTTTGCTTATTAATTCCTTTTTTTTTCTTTTTCATTTTATCCGGTTATTTAATTTTCCCTCACCTCTTTTTTCCCCCTTTCAGTTAGTCAAGATTTTTACCTTCTACCCACCTTCAACTATTCCTGCTAATTAGCTTTTAAAATTTAATATTTTGTGCCCCTTTCCAGAAAGGATTTCTCTCACTCTCTTCATTGTTCATTCTCTCTGTCTACTCTAGATCCTTTTCTCTGATTCATGATTCCTATAATTGCATTTCTTTCTCTATTCTCTGTAAAATATCCAAGTATCCATTCTTGGCTCTCTCTTCTTGGCACTTTCTACCACCACACAGCAGAACATGGATTTTCTCCTTTTTATATTGTGCTTCATTCTCAGAAAAATGCCGCTTCCAGGAGGTGACACAAAAGATGCTGGTCAATTGTAGGACCACCCAACAGCACATTCCTGATTATGTAGCCCAATACTGATCTATACAGTTCCCCATCTGTCTAGAAATCTCCTCCCTGGGTCCATGCTCTCTTTCTCCCTAAGATGTCAGTTGCCCCTAATAAATCTAACTACACACACACACACACACACACACACACACACACACACACTTACAAAATCAAATGAGTGATCTTTTCAAGCACCAAATATTCCAAATGACACCCAGTTAAAGGTCACTATCTCCCTTCACAGAACTTCGCTCCTCACCCATGGGAACATTCAACAGCAAAATTCCCTCACACTACCAAAGCAAAGCCTCCCAGTTTTCCCTCCTCTTTCAATCCTCCCCTACCCCTCATAATCTACTCCTCTGAAGGTTTTACTCTTCCTGAGATATCACAAGTTTCAATATTCCCTCCTTACTAGCCTTTGATTTGATCCAGAAACATCTTACACTCCCCTCTCTCTCCCTGATCCTCTCTCCTCATGTAATTTCTCATTTTGTAATGTTGTCCCACAAAACTGATTCACCTGCAGTCAGGATGTCACAAGGTTCTGTCCATAATGCTCATCTCTCCAATGTTACCTCCACCAGACTTCTACCTTCAATTTTATTGTGCACATTTAACTGGTCTCACAATTCTTGCTCTACTGCTGTTGTCATTCTTGAGTGCTGAATTTGTTCATTCCTCCTTCATTTCTGTTGTCTGGAGCAGTTGTATCAAACTCAGATAGAATTGGGAACTACTAAACCATACATAAGAATCCCTGTCAGCTACATATTGACTTAGAAAAGCACATATTCACATTATCTATGTTCCATTGTATCTTTATTTTGTTAAATATTTCCCAATTACATTTTAATATGCTTTGTGTATAACTCAGGAATTGAGCTGGCTAGCACAAATGTAAACTGTAGTTCATGAGTTTGACATACCTGGTCTAGAGTTTTCAAGAAGCAAAAAATCTCTTCAGATCTTGTATTCTTTCTCAGAATATATTGAATGCTTCTTTAATATTGAACATTTATCTTTTTTTCATTTATCGGTAAGCTTAGTATGTAGGGTAGGTCACTTTGATCTACATCCTGAAACATGCCAGATCTGTGACAATGGGTAAATATAATCTTAGTGAATTAAAAAACCCACTACTATAATAAGTTACATATAAGCTGTTAATCTACATAAATTGAAAGAGTTGAACTTTCCTGGGTCACCATGGATCTAAACTCCCCCTTCTCTAAACCAAAAGGAAAAAAAAAGTTTCAATATAATTTTATTCAAAAAAAATCTTCAACTTCAATATTATTATAGACCCTTTCTCCCTTACCATGGCATTTCTAGGAGGAGACCATCTTTGTGTTTCTATAGCAGAAACATTTAATAGCCCAATGTTAAACTCCTTGGAATTTCTCTAGGCTGATTCTTAGCTAACTTAAATACAATATGCTATTGCATCTGTACTTGAAGCCTGTCTAGATATTTAGAACATGCCCAGAACTTGTGCTTCCATGCCAAGAGTCCAAGGTCAGTCAGTCAATAAACATTCATTAGGTGCCTACTATGTGACAGGCACTGTGCTAAGTCCTACGAATACAAAAAGAGGCAAAATACTGTCCATAAGGTCAGTTCTACACAAAGGGACATCAGAATAGGGCTTTGGTGGAGATATTCTACAGTTTTTCAAAGCAAAACCCTTGAAGAACCAATTAAGAGTGGCTTATAATTATTCTAGAGATAGCTTGAGAAACTGAGTACCTTTATGAAAAAAGCTAGACTGGAGGAAATAAGGATGAAAGAAGTCAGTTAAATTCAGTGAAAAACCAAGTGAAGTGAGACAGCAAGTCATGAACTGGGCCTAGAAGGTGGAGAAAATTTTGTATCTATGTTTCAAGGTGGCAGTCAGGGGTGGTGGAGGGAGAAAAGAGTCAAAGGACCACATTTTGGCTTTTCCATTTACTAATTCCATGGCCTCCCTCTCCCTAAGGTTCAATTTCCTTTCCTATAAAAATGAGAGAGTTACATTAAATAATGACTAGTCTTTTGCAGCTAGAAAGCCTTTGGTCCTATAAGTCAGTTTCCTTCCTATTGCACTGCAGACTTAGTGACATCAGAAATGCAATATATAAAAAATAGAACCCATCCTCTTTTCCCAGTTGTGCACTGGCTTTCTTGGCAACTTCCACATCATAGTGTAGCATAACAATTATATCAGCAATTAGAGAGGAGAGAGAAAGGAGAGAGAGACAGAGACAGAGAGACAGAGAGATAGAGAGAGAATTTTCCCTTTTAAGTCAACTTCAGTAACGACTCCATTCTCCAACTCCTTGTACTTCCTGGATTGGCCACATGGCACTCAGAATTTATTGCATGCCTACTATCCAAACCATTGTGATAAATCTTACTTGGGTACATTAAAGGAATGTAGGTAAGAAATTGTCAGGAAATCAGTTATTTCAACTAATTAGGTGAACTATCAGTCTATCCAGCTTTGTGGACTGATTGAATTTATTCATTTTTCAACCATTTCTTTTGGCTTTTTTTCTTCATACTTATAGACACTTACATTCTTTGGAATTTTTCATTTTGTGTGAAAAGTTATAAAATAACTTTTTATAGTTATTTTAAAATAACTATAATAAGTAAATTTATTTATTATAAATAAAAAGTTAAATCAAACCACAAAAACTAAGTGTAGAAGTTCAGTGCAAGAAATTCATGTTGATTCTATAAATCATTTGGAAAATTAGAGTCTCTTTTGCTGCAGAAAATTCTGCATTTCAGAGTAGCCCATTTAATAGTTAATAATTTATGTTTTAAATGTCATGAGTCACCATTTTAAAAAGCCTCTACAGTCTAATTAATGGACTATTCTGGAAAAGATTCAGCAAAATGCTTAATAATTTCATTTAAAAGGTGTGGGTCCTGAAAATCAGTTTATTTATAGCTTCACATAAATACAAAGTGTTATCCATATTATTTATGCTTGACTAATAAATGACATCCTCCATTCATAAAATGACCTTGTACTGGGAGTATATCTATTAGTCCTTTTTCTCCATCCTCTAATGAATATTTCCCATAAGCCCCTCCTCTGCTATCTATATGAGAATATTATGGGCAATCTGAATTTAAAATGACAGTCCATTTTTATTTTATTCTTGATCTACAGAGCTATTAAAAAAAACTTTTTAAACCTGGCAATCAAAACTTTTTATTTATTTCTTGAGTAATCCAGAGCACTTGTTCCTATGTACTCTATCAGTCCCACATTACATTCACAATATCCTTTGTGTTTGTATGTCATCATATTTGATTTCTTACTTAAAAAGCACTATGTTTACAGCCCATAAATGGATTTAGTAAGAACACTACTCAACATCCTTAGACCACTTTTTCTAAACATATCTAGTCAAGTCATTTCAAAATAATGAATTTGCTTTGGATTGGATGGCTATAGTATTAAATAATCTGGGTATTTGGCCAATTCTCACTCCACTTTGTGTAGTATAGACCTGGCCCTGGGTGGAGCACTGGCTGGAAGTTGCATAGTGACAAATTTAAGCCTTATTTAAAGAAAATATTTATAATTATTAGGACTGTCCAAAAAGAAATGTACTACCTGAGTAGCATAGTGACTTCCTTCATAGAAGAGCATCATCAAAGGCCATCCAACCACTTGTCGTGTGTGTTGTAGTAAAGACTGTTTTGTGGGTATGGATTGAACCAGATGGCCACTGAGATCCCTTCCAAATCTCCAGTTCTGTGATTTCATGTATTCATTACCCCTGACGGTACATAAAACCAGGCTCCAGAATATTCAGTGCAGAGGCATGGCTTGTCCCCAAACACACAAGGAGCCAGGATTGGAAATCTTGAGACTTTAGCTTCTTTTCTGATCACTTAATCACTGAACAGACCACTGCCTATCAGAACACCAGGCAATTAGAAGAAGTCATGGTACATCTGGAGGAAAGTGTGGGACTCATTCCAGATGCTTCAGTCTTTAGCCCTTTAATCTAAAAGCATGATAAAGAATCCCTAGTTGAGAGTTACCAAGAAGTTCTAAATGAGTTTTATATTCATTAAACCTTCTGGATTAGGGATGAAGGAAAACCATTTTAATTCAGGACAATTTAGCCTTTGGAATTTGTCTGACTTTTCCAAGCTCTAAGGAGGCTAAAGCAAAATGAACAGAACCCCAGCTGTGGGGATTTAGGAAAAACAGAATATAATCAACAACAATAACAAACTCACATGATACAGTTGGAAAATGTTTAAGAAAAATAGACAGACATTGTGTTATGTGATTGCTCAACTGCACTAGCTTGCCACGTCATTCAGGAGTGAGGGAGGGCACTGGAATGGGAAAGATATGTTCTCTTTCTAGCTCAGATCAGGAGTTGGGGACTGTTTAATAAGGTCGATTTGTTGAGTTTCTTTCAAGTCATAAAACTGTTGCCTCTCCTTCCCTTTGCCAATGGCTCAGCTGCATATGTGAATGGTAGCATGCTGTCACTCATGTTTGATCAAGTCATGACTGTTACCTCACTGTGTGGCCCAAGTCATTATATGAACTTTCAATGGTGTATGAATCTCTGGTAAGCAAATTCTCTGATTCCTATTTATTTCATCCTGATGTTGAGTGGATATAGTGAGGATGATTGTGTGTTATCATGGGAAGATCAATGAATTTGAAATAAGAACTTTTCATATTGTTGTTCTTCTACTAAGTGCTGCCCTGACCTTTATCAAGTAATTTAGTCTCCAATCATCAGCATACTCATCTACAGAATGAGAAGGCAGAAGCAGATGACTGTAAAGCCCCTTCAAACTCTAAATCTTATGACTCTTATCAAATGTCCAAATTAAGAGATAAGACCTAGGGAATATTTATCTCTTTTTATTCAGTTTAATTTTTTTTTAAATTAACAAGTATTTATTTTCTCTATTTCCCTCCCACATAAAAACAAAAGAAGAAAACAAAACCTTACAACATATGTATATACATATGCGTGTGTGTGTGTGTGTGTGTGTGTGTGTGTGTGTAGTCAAGGAAAACAAATTCCCACACTGTCAAATTTTTTTAAGTGTCTCTCCAAAACATTGGAAATTGAGGGAATGCACATCAATTGGGGAATGACTGGACAAGCTGTGGTATATGAATTTAATGGAATACTATTGTGCTATAAGAAATGCTGAGCAAGCAGGTTTCAGAAAAACCTGGAAAGGCCTACATGAACTGATGCTGAGTGAAGTGAGCAGAAGCAGGATAACACTGTTCACAGTAACAGCAACATTGTCCAGCAATCACCTATGATAGACTTAGCTCTTCTCAGAAATACAATGATCCACGACAATTCCAAAAGACTCATGGTCCAAAGAAAGAACTGATGAAGCCTGAATGCAGATAGAAGCATACTATTTTGCTTTGTTTTTTTGCTATTTTTCTTTTTCATGGTTTTTCCCTTTTGCTTTGATTCTTCTTTCACAACATGACTAATGTGGAAATATGTTTAACATGATTGCACATGTAAACCTATATCACATTGCCTGATGTCTTGGGGAGTAGAGATGGGAAGGAGGAAGGGAAAAAAATTTGAAACTCAAAATCTTGTAAAAATGAATGTTGAAAACTTTCTTTACATGTAATTGGCAAAAAAATAAAATACTATTTACAAAAATAATGCCTCTTCTTCAGCACATTTAGTTCATTGTCTCTGTGTCAGGAGATGAGTAGTATTCATCACTGGGTTTCAGGAATCATGGTTGGTCATTGTATTGATCATAATTTTTAAGTCTTCCATTTTTTTTCCTTTTACAACATTGCCATAAATAGTCCTCCTAGATCTGCTTACTTCTTACCTGTCTACTGTCATTGCACTGTGGCATATTCTTTTTCCCAATAACCCATGTCTCCCTCATTTTCTGAAAGCCAGTATCTTGATCCTTGAAGTCCAGTATTTGTTTAGTGAAAATTCCATTTCTATTATAAATACCTACAAAAATATAAATTCAGTTTCTCTGAATTAAATCTGAGTATGGAACTGGAGCAGACACTATTTCTAAAACTTCCCCACCTTCAAGATGAATGGACCTCATGAAGGCAATGTCAGATATTAAGGATGACTGGAACAGAGGAACATGTGTGCTATAAGGCAAACAGGAGAGTGCTGGAGCCAGCTCTAACCAGCTTGCAGAGCTGTTTGTTAAATTTTCAGTATGAGCATTTATACCTTAGAAATCTATAATAACTATAATTAGATCTGGACATGGTTTTCTTGACTATCTTGATGAAAAGTGTTAATAATGTTAATTAAACTTAAAAGTGTGTGCACCTATTTTTTTTTTCTGGAGAGACTAGTTGTCAAACATTTACCAGCATACCCCCATACTGCTCTATAAACACTGTTTGGCAGAAGTGCTAGTCAAAGGCTTAGGGAATGAAACTGTAGGCCTGGTGAATAGTCTAATAATAACTGCCATTTATATAACACTTCAATGTTTGCAGAATTCTTTGCAATCATTACCTCATGTAAGTTTTTTGACACCCACTGGGCATACATGTCCGTTATTCTCCAGACCAATTTAAAAGCATCAGGAACATCCTTCTGGGCTAGAATTGGTCCTTAGCAACTGACTAGAAGTAGTGAAGGGAGGAGTTTGGACTGAAAGCTAGTGTTTGTAAACAAAGTGAAGGGTTTGATACATGGAGAATGAGAATAGTAGTGTGACGTTCACCTCATCATGAAAATGAATCACTATTTTTGTGGACTAGTTTCTGAATTATTACCAAGTGGGAGCAGTTATTCGGGCATATTTAACAGGTATAGATCTTGGAAATAATGAGTAGAATGGTTGACTGGGAGAGAGGATTCATGAATACAGCAAGACAGTGAATGAGTAAACATGGATGGAGTTTTGACCAACTTCAGTCATGTTCAGTCCTGAACTGAGTGAGATTATAAGTTATGAGTCTGTATTTTCATGCCCCATGCCATTAATATATACCAACTGAAAACCAATGATGAAAGAAATCAATAAAACAGTACAAGAACTGAAATTAAGGAAGACCTTGAAGGACTAAGCAAATGTTTGTGTTAATTGACACAGTGACCCTTCTGTGTATCATATTTGATCTCCTACTAGTCTTGTAATCCTGCATTTTATAAGCTTTTTTTGGGTTCTGCTTTGAGAGTGAGGTAGGATGTGGGGGAAGTAGGAAGGTGGGAAGGTACACAAGTGGTCCTAACATATAAGGCATACCTGAGTGCAAGTGAGTTTTGTGACACACAAGAAAGAAGGACTAGATAAAGTCTAGTGCCTATACTCTATGACTCTATTTTATATTAAAATATTTTATATTTTATATTTATTCTATTTTTTATACTACTTTTTCAAAGGAAAAAAATATCAAGACAAAACTATATATACCACTTGGCCCTAAAAAAAGTACATACCAACTCATTCTTATGTTTGCTACAACCACAGATCTCCAGAAATATGTTTGATATGTCATATGAAAAGTGCCATTGGTTTGTTTCACCTCTTTTATAGCCCATTTTCCATCCATGAATGAATTGCTCTCCTACACAGACATGAGCAACATCCAGGGTGGGACAACCTTTACCATGTAGACTGGGCAGATTTCCATGATGCCAGGCAACCAAGCAGCCCTTCCAAGGGGTGACAGATCCTGTCTTCTTATATTTCGTACTTCTTGCATTTTTCCATTATGAAGAAAGAAGTTACCCCAAGGGCCAACGTACAAACATCCGATTGTCCTCTGACAAAGTCATAACTTGGCAAGGGCTCAATGGAAGTGTAGGGAAAGATGAGTATAGCTTGAAGAAAAACAATTAGAAGCACAATCACTTCCTGACAGTTGCAGTTTAAGAGGAAAAATGGAAAACAATGAGATTTGGAGAGACATGAACAATTATTTGGTTTCCAATGATGAATCAGGTAGCTTAAAGCTTGTGCAGAGAGAACCATGCAGTGAAACATTTTAACATGCTAAGTGCTCAATCTTGGCAGACCCAGAAGAAAAGGCTCCAAACTTTGGCACTTCTCAGCAGAGCTCATAAGAGACACATGTACACACAGAGAACAGTTTCAGATGTTATGTCATTTCTATTCTTCAGTTAGGAGGGATATAAAGTCCTTGGTTTCTGACACTAATTAGCCACTGTGCTAAAGATGCACAAGGTTATTATTAACCTTTTATTATTATTAAATATTTATTTATGAGTTACAAAATTGAAAAATAAAGAATTTGACTCACTAAAATACAGGTAAGTATAATGCAACCTTTCTGCCTTTCAAAAAACAATAAGGAAGTCTTCTGTTATAAATCTGTTCCAGGACTGAATTAACAAATGTTCTTATTTGTATGAGTAGGATTTTTAATCCCCAAAACAGAGCAATCAGGAAATCAGAAAAAGTGTCCTTTAGTTGACAAAAAACACTGCCAGAGAGGGGGAAAATGTCCTAATAGAATAATTGTTTTGGGATTGTTTTTACCCTTATATATTCCATAGGAATCCAACAAAAGAAACATTTGCTATTGCAGAAAAGGTGAATTGCACAGAATCTTAACAAAATTTCATTGTTTTGAAGGCCTCAGAGGCCATTCCATCATACCCCTAACTGAATAAGAATCCTTTCTATAGCAGTGTCAAGCAGTCAATACCCAGCTTTCACTGAACCAATTCTTGTAAGGAGAAACTCTAATACCTAAGGCATCCCAATCTATTTTTGAATCTCTCTAATTATGACAAAAGTGTTTTTCCCCAATGTATCAAATTAAAATGTCTTTCTCTACCACTTGCACCCACCACTCCTAGTTCCAAAGACCAGGACTATGCAGAGAACATCTAATTTCCCTTCAATATAACCTTTAAAATACTTGGAAAGAGGTATCATGTCCCATTGAATCTTCTTTTCTCCAAATTAAACATGCTCAGATCTACCAACCAATCATAGTAGAGCTTTACATCAAGTTTCTTGATTCTCCTTAACACATTCTTTTGAATGGTCTCCAGGTTATTAATATTCTTCCTAAAATGTGGTGCCGAAAATTGAACAGTTCTCCAGGTTCAGCCTGATCAGAGCACAGAGAAATAGGACTATCATCTTCCCTCCTTTAAAAAATTAGTCTTCTCAATTCACTCTAAGATTTTATTACCTTTCTCTCATCAAATTTGGGAAAGACATAAAGTTGAGAGGAATAGCTAAAAAACTTGAATGACAGAGTCAGGATACAAAAAAATTTTCACATTTTAAATTGCTGGAGTGTTCTGATAAAATAAAATTTAATATTGAGACATGTTTGGGTTAAAAATATCTTGAAAAGCTTAATAGGGGGGAGATGTATCTAGATAGCAATTCACAAGAATCATGGATTACAAACTCACATATTCAACAGTCTTGAATATTATGGCAGATTTTTAAAAAGGTGAATCCTATTGGCTCTAGATGCCATGATCCTGCTAGACTGTAAAAGTCACAGTCAGGGACTATTTGATTTAAACTTTGTCTCTCCTCAACCTAGCAGAGTGCTCTGTTCACCTTAGTTAATGTGTTCTGTTGGATCAGGTGTGTTGTAGATGTTGACTCCCTCCACCATTGTAGACTGCCCCCCATCCATATAGAATGACTGAGTTTCAGGAGTACCAGCAATGTCAGCAGTTACACAGTCTAACCCATACCTGAAAAGAAATCCCTTCTACAATTCCGATAAAAATCTTCTGTGGTGGGTACCCTTCCCTCCAACCTCCTGAGGTCTTCCATTTCATTGTGAGATGATTTTATTTGCTAGGGCATGTGTTGTGGGTGGTTCTTTGTTTTTTGTTTTCCCTGGCTCCTAGCCATATTTGCTTTTTTCCAATTTTCACATATTCCTACCAGTTATGTCCTCTGGGGTCAAACAGTACACATCTTATACCTTCTTATCCCGTGCAGTTTTTGGCCCTTGTCATACCATAAATCCTAAAAGGCGGATAGCCTCTGAATCTCTTAATAATTCATGGAGAGGCAGAACAACACTAGGGCTACCCATCTGTTCTCCCTGCCTTTCAATATATGTTTGCTGTTGTTAGGTCAATGCTATATCAAAGCTCACCCCTAGAGGCTGGTTCAGTCATCTCTTAACATATGTCATATGTTTTTGCTGTCCCTACTAGAAAATCAGCTTTCTAGTAATAAGTCTTGTTTTATTAAAATTAGAACAACCAGGAGGAGGGCTTCTTGAAACCCCAGTGAATTAAGTCATTTAGTTTTTGGTCATCTGCATGACCTAAGTTAGAAGACAGGGACTGAATTGTTGTATGTGTGGATTTATTTTGTTTTTGTACATCAAAAGATCACTGCAGTGCAGATGCTTAAGGAAAGTCTGATGCAGTACATTATTATTTGGTTACTACAATTTACAAGCAGAGTTCAAGATAGAGGTTAATATAATTCTACTTTAACTAGGAGCTCACACTTTAGATCTTGGTATTTTCTGTTCTACATTAAAAGCCCAGCCTCCTTCACTTACCAGTCTTATTAGAAACCACAGGAGACCCCTCCTTTCCTAAGTTGTTGATCTTTTTCTCTCCTCTCTATAAGCCACAGGGTTCCAAAGTTAAACTCCTGTTGGCTCTCACCATAGGATTCCACGTCAACTATCCATTATAGAAAAAAAGGAATCCTTGTAATATAGAAAAAAGGTGAAGTATATAGCCAAGATTCAAAGTTCCCAGATTAAGAAGAAAATATTAGAAGCAACAAGAAAAAAAAAGCAATTTAAATATCATGGAGCTACAATAAGGAATACACAAGATCTAGCAGCTACTGTGTTGAAGGACTGTAGGTCTTGGAATACTGTATTCCACAGAGTGAAAGAGCTGGGGTTATGACCAAAGGGAACTTACCCAGAAAAGTTAATTATCATCCTGAATGATAAAAGTCATCAAAATTCAGAAATAAACAAGAGGGCAAGGGGATAGGGTAGAGGAGGAGCTCTTAGAGGGGTGAGTCAGTTAAGGAATAGGAGGACAAGGTAGCAAGCAGAACTAAAGCAGAGGAGTGAGGAGGGAGAGGGAAAATAGAAGTGAGAAGGATAGTGAGGGAACATAGGAAGGAGGAATGTACACAACAAGTACCGTGTTTCCCCGATAATAAGACATTGTCTTATTTTTTTTGGACAGAAATACACCAGAGGGCTTATTTTCAGGGGAGGGCTTATTTTAATGAACATTGACAGCAATTTTAATAAACAGGTAAATGTGAACAAAAAAATGTACCTTTATTCAATAAGCAAATCACTGGGGAAGAACAGGATGACGCGCTCACTGCTGAAGCTCTGATTGGATACAGCTCGGAGCGCGGCGTGCGTTTCACGGTGGGGGGATCGGTGCATACAGAGGGTACCGTAATGTAGCGTGTAGTGCAGGGGATCACCTTCACTACAGTAGCAATCTCAATAGGGCTTATTTTTGGGGGAGGGCTTATTTTAGAGGAATCTTACACAGTAAGGGGAGGGCTTATTTTCTTATTATCAGGGAAACAACGGTAATCGTACCTTGGAATGTGAATGGGATGAATTTACCAATGAAATGGAAATGGATAGCTGATTAAAACTTTGAACAATATGTTGCTTTTAGGAAGCATTGTAAAAATGAGACACATACAAAGATAAAATAAATGTCAGGAGCAGAATTTAGTCTATAATAAAGGGGGGATTGTAATAATAAACTCAAAGTTAAAGTTGAAATAGATTTACTCAAAAGTGAAAAAAAAGTGAAAACTATACTATGTGTCAGTAATATTACTGAATATTGCTTTAGACAATTTAAAAAACCTAGACAGTATAAAAGTTTATACTTGCCAAAAAAAGACATAGGAACTATATGAACATAAACATAAATGTACTTTTTGTATTTGTACAAATAAACTCAGATCCAAATAGAAGTAATATTTATTGTTCATGGGTAGGTAAAACCAATATGATTTTTAAATTAAATTTTATGTTTATTTTTACTTTACATCATTCATTTCCACAGGATTTTGAATTACAAATTTTCTCCCCATCTTTCCCCAACCCACCACCCCAAAACAGTGATCCCACTATATACCCCCTCCTCAAATCTGCCCTCTCCTATATCCTTCCCCTTGCCCCCTCTGACTTTCTAGTAGGGCAAAATGGATCTCCATACCACAGTGCCTGTATATCTTATTTCCCATATATATATAATGATAATATATATTTTTAAAACATCGGATTTTAAGATATTGAACTCCAGATTCTTTCCCTTCCTCCCTCACCCTTACTGGGAAGATAAGCAATTCAATATAGGTTGTACATGTGTAGTTATGCAAAACATTTCCATAGTGGATAAATTGTGAAAGACTATATTCCCCTCCACTCCATTCCACTCCCACTTGTTCTATTCTCTACTTTGATCCTGTCTCTTCTTCAAAAGTGTGTACTTCTAACTACCCGCCTCCCCTCCATCACCCCTCCTCTTATCCCTTTACCCCCTACCCTCCTATAGGGCAAGATACCCTATCTAGTGTGTATGTCATTCCCCTCCCTAAGCCAAATTCAATGAGAGTAAGGTTGACCCATTCTCTTATGCCTTCCTGTTCTTCCCCTCCATTGTAACAGTTTTCCCTTGGCTCTTCTATATGAGATAATTTACCCCATTCTGTCTCTCCCCATCTCCTCTCACTATATTCCTCTCTCAGCTCTCAATATCAGCTTTTAAGTATCATCCCTTCCTATTCAATTGATCTTGTGCCCTCTATGTATACCTATGTATATACACACTCACATATGTATTCATATGCACATATACTCTCCTATATAGACACACACATGTATGTATACATACATATATGTATATATGTGTGTATATACATATATGTATATATGTGTACATATACATATGCATGTATTGATGTGTGTGTGTATATATATATATATATATATTTATTTATATTTATATTCCCTTCAACTATCC
This sequence comes from Petaurus breviceps papuanus, assembly GCF_028583685.1. NCBI lineage: Eukaryota > Metazoa > Chordata > Mammalia > Diprotodontia > Petauridae > Petaurus > Petaurus breviceps. Next base: position 6,774,133 of record NW_027185799.1, read on the forward strand.
TCAGACTGAGAAAAGTTTCATAAGTTACAATGATCATTTTTCCATGTAGGAATGTGAAGAATTCAACTTTGATAAGTTCCTTATGATTTCTTTTCCCTGTTTACCTTCTCATGCTTCTTGTATCTGAATGTCAAATTTTCTATTCAACTCTTTTTTTTTTTCAAGAAAGCTTGAAAGTCTTCTATTTCATTGAATGACCATATTTTTCCCTGAAACATGATACTCAGTTTTGCTGGGTATATCCTTCCTATATCCTTTGTTTTAATCCCAGGTCCTTTGACCTCCACAATATCATATTCCAAGCCCTTTGGTCCCTCAGTGTAGAAGCTGCCAGATCCTGGGTTATCCCGATTGCGTTTCTGCAATATTCAAATTGTTTCTTCTTAGATGCTTGTAATATTTTTTGCTTGATCTTGGAACTCTGGAACCTGGCTATAATATACATAGGAGTTTTCTTTTGGGGATCTTTTGCAAGAGGTGATCACTGAATTCTGTCAATTTCTATTTTGCCCCCTGATTCTAAAATATCAGGAAAATTTTCCTTGAAAATTTCTTGAAGGATGATTTCTAGGTTCTTTTTTGGATCGTGGCTTTCAGGTAGTCCAATAATTTTTAAATTATCTCTCCTGGATCTATTTTCCAGGTAAGTGGTTTTTCCCATGAGATATTTTACATTGCCTTCTATTATTTCATTTGTTTGGATCTGTTTAATAGTATCTTGATTTCTCATGAAGTCTCTAGCTTCCTTTTGCTGCAATCTAAGTCTGAAGGTATTATTCTCTTCAGTGAGCTTTTGAAATTCCTTTTCCATCTGGCAAATTTGGCTTTTTAAGGCATTCTTCTCCTCACTGGCTTTTAAGGCCCCTTTTGCCATTTGAGTTAGTCTGTTTTTTAAAGTGTTATTTTTTTCAGTCAGGTTTTTTATTCTTTTCCTGATTTTCTTGCATCATTCCCATTTCTCTTCCCAATTTTTCTCTACTTCTCTTACTTGATTTTCAAAATCCTTCTTGAGCTCCTCCATGGCCTGTAATCAATTCATATTTTTCTTGGGAAGCTTTTGGTACAGGAGTTCTGACTTTGTTGTCTTACTGCCATTCCATGCTTTGATCCTTTTTGTCCCCCAAAAAGGAATCTAAATTTGGATTGCTGTGCTTGCTTTGCTTGCTCATGCTGCCACTCAATTACTTGACTTTTGAGCTGTTTGCCACAGTAGAAGTCTGCTTCCAGAGAAGAGAGCTTTGTCCCAAATTGCTGGGTTTTTGCAGCTACTGGAACTATTAGTTGGGCGCCCTCTCTACAGACCCTACATGCTCTGGGTCTCTGGTCACACACCACAGGACCTCCACCCCAGACAGAAACCCAGATCCAATCAGGTTAAAGCAAGAGTGATTCCCTCTGAATGGTTGCTTGGTTTCCCTATGATCTGCAGGCCGGGAGCTCTGAAGCAGCCATATAGAGGTGGCTGTATGGCCACTGAACCTCTGCTGCTTCTTGCTCTTGCGGCAGTGGCTGGATATAACCTCCGTCCCCCCCCAGTTGTAACAGAGTTCCACATTGGCCTTTTACTCTGCCTTTGGCATTTATGGATTGATAATTCTGGAAACTGCCACAGTTGCTGGTGATCCACTCTCCCAAAGCCCATTTCAGCCGCTGCTGGTCAGGGCTGCCTTGGGGCTAAAAGCAAGGGCTCATGCAGGGCTGGGCTCGGCTCCCTGAGCATTGTAATGGACCCTTCCTGTCCACCTGCCAGGATGCCTTCATCAGGAGATTTGTTTCTCTCTGTCACTTTGTGGGTTCTGTAGCTCTAAAATTTGTTTAGAGTCATATTTTATAGGTATTTGAGGTGATTATGTAGAGAGCTCACAGAGTTTCCCTGCTTCTATGCCGCCATCTTGGCTCTGCCCCACCATTGTTCTTTTCACTTTCAGTTCAACATATGGGGTCACCATAGTATTGTGCTTAGATTAAAAAGATAAGTTCATATCCTACGTACTAGCTATGTGATCTTGGACAAGTGTAATGGTAATGGAAATTTGAAAATCTTCCCTGCCCCTTAATAAGCCTAAATTGAACTTGAGGACCTTTCCTGATTTGAAAATAAACTCTGCCTCCTAATAGTCTGAATGTGGCCACATGGAGCCTGTAGTGGGAGGAGTTTGCTGAAGGGTGGAGCAGAGCCCACAGGAGAAGCTGGCTTTGAGGGAGGCTTGTTTTTCAGGAAGGCACAACTTTTGTTACTTTGTAATCATGAAGGTTGTGATCTTCTCTGACCCTGGAGAAGGCTATATGTACCTCTGAAGTGAGGTTTGCTTTGGGGTTGATTTTTGGGAAGAGTTGTGTAATTTGACCAGATGAGACTCTGGGCAGCCATTCAGCCCCCCAGCTTTGAAAACCCAGATGTTGGTGCTTCTCTCTCTGGTGACTAACTAGGTATGGATGTAATGGCCAGACAGCTAGAAGCCCTGTCTGCTGAATTGTGTTATTTTCTCTGTCTGTATTTTTGTCTGCTTATAACCTTCCATTTGTATTCTCTTAATTTCAGGGTACTGACTTTTTTCCCTAAACTAGGTAAATGATATATGTTTGATTGATTAAAGTAAGATTGCTAACCCTTTTTGAGTTGCTTTCCTTTAGAAAAGCAGATCAAAGAACCTGTGCCAGCAGCCATCCTGGGTCTGCTAGGGTTCTTACTGATACAGCAAGCTATTTAACTTTTTCAGTTTGTTTCTTAATTTGTAAACTGGGGATAATAATAGTACCTACCTGCTTTAATTGTTTTGGGGATTAAATAAGATAATACATGAATTTTTTTTGTATTCCTTAAAGTGCTATATGCATTTTAGATAATTATTATTAATGATCAGATGTTATCTGGACTTAGGTTAAAGAGAAAATAGAATCACAGTCTTGTAGAATTCCAAGGGACTTCCAAGGAAATTTCATCCCATTCTAACTCAAAACATGAATTCTTTCTAAAGATAATAGTATCATCCAGCCTCTCTTTGTAGAACTCTAGTGATGGTGAACTTACTTCTCTATAAGACTTCCCATTCTACTGTTGACAGATTTAGTTGCTAACGAATTTTTTCCTGTGTTAAGCCAAAATGTGTATGCACCCATTGTCCCTGGCGCCTCCCTCAGTAGTCAAGTAGCAATCTATTCTTTATTGTACAAGGCAACACCCCCCAAACTTGAAGATAGCCCCTTTATATTCCCTATAAGTCTTTTTTTTTTCAGCTTCATCATCCTCAGTTCTTTGGAAGTTTGAAAAACAAATTGTTCCATTTCTAAAAACTTAGCAGTTATGTTGGTGCATTTGAACAATAGAGTGGCAGGGGAAATATAGAAGTCATGGAGGGTTCTTAGCTTTTGCACTGAGTAGGCTCAAAGAGATAGGAGTCAGCATTATCAGAAAGCTGTCCTAGACCCAGGGGTAGAATGGTACTTGGACCTTGGGTGTTGCTACAGTAAGTTTGTATGAGGAAGGCCCAGAAAAATGATGTTTGACCCCTGGCTAGGATTAAGGCTTACGAAACATTGGAATGTGCTCCCTCGGAAGGCTGCAAACCTTCTCTTAAAGGCTTTTAAAGTATGAAAAGCTTTATTTGCTTGGATTGGTTTAATCATAAGCCCCTCAAACTTTATTTGAAGACCATGACTCTTTTATAGTCCAGTTAATCCTCAAGACATGCCACATTTTTAAAGATTCTCTCCCATAATGTACTGATTTCATTAGTGGTCTTTCAATATTTCTTCTCCTCTCCATCTTTTTGACCCAGTACAAGATAGTGGCCTGTTGTAACCAGTCCACCACACGCACGCATGTGCAAACACAAACACACACTCACTCAGATACCGCTGAATGATGGGAAAATAATAATATCTTTTGGGAGGCCTTTTCCCCTTTTTTATCTTTTTTATTTTTAATTTATAGAATAAAACAAGTACTTCTATAACATAGTACAATAAAAAAGATGATTACACATGAAACTGCAAGTCTATTATATACAGCTTGCTATTTTAAATATATAATAAAGTCACCATGTGAATATCTTTTCCTTTTTTTTCCTTTCCCCCACCCCTGTCCTAGAGATGTCTGTTATTACACCAAAATAAGTATAGATAGATAGATAGATGATAGATAGATAGATAGATAGATAGATAGATAGATAGATAGATAGATAGATAGATAGATAGACATATATACCCACATACATACATATACATGCATATATGTAAAATTATCCTATACATAGTTATATTTATCAGTTCTTTCTCTGGATTCAGATAGTGTGTTTCTTCATATTTCCTTTATAGATAATTTGTATAACAGTCAAAATAACTTATTTGCTCAATCATTCTTAAAGCAACATTGCTGTTGCTATATGCAATATTCTCTTGGTTCTGCTCATTCACTCCTTATTATTTCATGCAAGTTTTCCATGCTTTTTTTTTTCTAAGAGCACTGAGCTGACTATTTTTTGGTAGCACAGTAGTATTCATTAAAATCATATGCCACAACTTGTTCAGTCATTCTCTAATTGATGGGCATCCCTGAAAATTCTAGTTCTTTGCCACCACAAAAAGAAATGATATAAACATTTTAGGATATATAAGTTCTTTTCCTTTTTTACCTAATCATCTTTGGAAATAGAACTAGTAGTGGAATTGCTGGGTCAAATGGTATAGGAAGTTTAAAAACTCTTTGGGCATAATTCCAAAATCTTCTCCAAAATGTCTGGATCAGTTCACAATTCCACCAACAATCAATTAGTGTCTCAGTTTTTCCACATCCCCTCCAACATTTGTCACTTTTGCCTTTGATCATTTTAGCCAATCTGGTAGGTGTAAGATGATATCTCAAGTTTGTTTTAATTTGCATTTCTCTAAACAATAATTATTTTTCCCCTTTTTATCTTAAAGATGAGTGAACCAAACAATGACCAAAGGAAAGAAAAGAAAAAAATGAATTGGTACCGTTAGTTAGACTACTATGCAAGAAATTATGCAATACATTCCACTCCAATGGAAAAACTGGTATGTCCAAATTACTTGGGTTTAAATTTGCACAAGTTTTTATTAACATCACTTAACTAATTCATATCCATAATCTTTTGTTCTATTGCTTAGTAGGGTTGATTTTCTAAGGCCAATCACACAGAAAAGTTTTCACAGGGACGGTAAACATAACAACCACAGTAGCTGCCACAAAGTGATTATTAATGCCTTCTAGTCAGTCGGTCAATAAATATTTATTAAGTACTTACTATGTGCCAAGTACTGTGTTAAGCCCTACAGAAAAGAAAAAAAAAACAGGGAAAATATAGAACAGAACAAAATAAAGACCCAGCAGCCTCTGCTTTCAAGGAGGTTGCAATCTAATGTAGAAGAGAACACATAAAAAAACTATATAAAAATAGGCTACAAAGAGGATAAATTGAAAATAACCAACAGAAGGAAGTCACAGGAATGAAGAGGTCTTGGGAGTAGATTCCGGTGAGGATTTAGCTGGGACTTGAAGGAAGCCAGGGAAGCCAAGAAGTGGAGATGAGGGGAGGGTATTCCATAAAGTGTTCCATGCATAAAAGAGTGTCTTATACAAGGAACAGTAAGGAGTCCAATGTCACTGGTTTAAAAGGTATGTTGGGGGAGGAGTGGCTGGGAGAAGAAAATGTAAGGTGTAAAAAGACTGGAAAGGTGTGGGGGGAAGAGGTGGGATCATGAAGGGCTTTGAACACTAAATAGAGGATTTTATACTTGATCCTATAGGTGAGAAGGAGCCACTGGAGTTTATTAGGTAGGGAGGGATCATGGTCAGAATTGCTTTAGGAAGATCATTTTGACATTTTGACCTTTGAGTAGAGAATGGATGGGAGTGGAGGAACATGTGGCAGGAAGACTGACCAGAAGGTTACTGCAATAGTCCAGATGTGAGGCCCTATATTTGGGTGGTCGTAGTGTCAAAGGAGAGAAGGGGGCATATACAAGAGATGTCACAAAAGTAAAACTGGCAGGTGTTGGCAATATATTGGACGATGGGGGTAAGGGAGTGAGAAGTCAAGAATGACAGTTAAGTTGTAAGAATGAAGAACTGGGAGGAAAACAGTATCCTGAATTCCTTAATGAATGATGAAATTTGGAAATGGGGATTTTTTGGAGGAAAAAGATAAACAGTTCACTTTTGGAAACGTGGAGTTTTGCTAAGATGTCTATGGGACCTAAAAAGGGAAAAAAATATCTAGATCTCTCTCTCTCCCTCTCTCTCTCTCTCTCTCTCTCTCTCTCTATCAACCCACCCACACACACACACACACACACACACACACACACACACCATGGATTAT
>NW_027185799.1:6780576-6807401 GCF_028583685.1 Petaurus breviceps papuanus
ACACACACACACACACACACACACACACACACCATGGATTATTTCCATATAGCAACTTCCATCTTAATACAAAGTATTTCAAAGAACAACTAAACCTTTTGGCAGTAAAAGAATCTTGACTATTGTATTTCTTTTCTTCACTGTTTTGCATTGATCAACAATACTGTCCAATGCAAACTTCTTGCACAGTGTTATTCTGAAATAATGACAGCTGGAAAGTTCTGTGATCAGCATCAATCACCCAGAGGCTTTGGAGACTTGACTCAACCCATGTGTCCTGTGTATGTTACAAAAAATGCCATGGATATCCAGTTTAATCCATTAACTCATAAAACAAAATCAATGTTTATTTAGTGCTTGGCAGTTACATGTAGACAAATTGCTGTTTTTTTTCCAATATCAAAATTCCCTGGAAATTTGCTTCATATTCACCCTCCCCCCCCAATTCTGAAAAGCAGTATTTGTGAAACACAAACCCTCAATATTTCATGTAGCAAGGAGTAATGATTATCACATTCCACCATTGGACCCATGTTAAACCATCTCTCAGTAAGAAATGGATCTTTCTACGTGAGAATTATCTTGGTTTCTTCCATCTCCCTCAGTAGCCTGATGGGTAAGTAACTGTGCTAAAGTAAAACTATGTCACAGTCCTCCTGATACCTGTCATTAGGTTATTTGAGTGGCTCCCCCTTCTAGCTACATACACAATTTGGAATTTTTGCTTTGAAGTGTAACTGATGAACTAATTAATCTTTATGGCCTCGGGTCAACCACACTTCTAAATGAATTTCCATTTTAAAAATGTAAATTATATATTATTAATGATTCCTCTATGGCTGAATGTATGACTCTAATCCTTCCATCTGTGACTGTATTTGATTTGATATGTTTATTGAACAATGATTTCTAACCTTTTTGTAGTTGTTGCCCTATATCCTTACTTATTGGATATCATACAGATTTGCCTTTTTCTTAGTGCTAATATAACTTTTAAAAATGAAAGAGAGACAGAGAAACAGGGAGAGAGACAGAGACAACATCATTTATAGAAATGATAGAAGATTCTGTATGTCATGTTTTTCTTATCTATTTTAACATAACACATTCCTTGAAAATACCCAAACAACGAACTACCCTATAAAGTACATCACCTCAAAACACTGTCTCTCTGTCTCTGTCTCTCTCTTTCTCTTTCTCTGTCTCTGTCTCTCTCTCTCTGTCTCTCTGTCTCTCTCTCTCTTCGTCCCTTCTTCCTTCCCTCCCTCACTGCCTCTGTCTCAGAGAAATGTCTTTTAACTTTGAGAGGATGGTACCAACACTGACCACTGTATTTGATGAGAGTTTTATTCCATCTCCATGTTAACTTCATTTATAGTTATCATTATAGTATATATAGTTCTATCTCATGTATTATACATCTATCCTCATATTTCTTTGAATTCTTCATAATCATCATTCTTTATGGCATAGTAATTTAAATTTCCATTTATATCCATAATTTTTAAGCCACTGACCACACACTGGGCACATATTTACTTCCAGCTTTTTTTTGCTACAAATAATGCTATTATTAATAGCTTTTTACATATAGGTCTTGCTGTGAATACTATACCAAGTAGTCTGAATAGTGGAATCTTTTGATTAAAGGGTCTGAAAATTTAGCAAGTTTTCTTACATATTTCCAAAATGTTTTCTAAAACTGTTGAACTGATCAGTACATTTATAAGCAGTGAATTACTGTACCTCTCTTCCTAGAATCCATAAAACAAGACAAAACAAAAATATGTTTTTCAGAATCTGTGTTAGCTTGAAGAAATAAGGTAATATCTGAAGGTTTCTTCTATTTGAATTTTTCTAATGATTAATCAGTCAGTCAACAAGCATATATAAAGTTTTTAATATGTGCCAGGAGCTATACTAAATCCTGGAAATAAAAAAGCAAAATCATGCTCTCTGTTGTTACTTTCAAGATGCTTACATATGGGTTCTATTCCTTCTTTTAAAATTTCTTCATTTTGATAAACCATTTCTTTCTTAGAGAACAGATTTCAATGCAACAGATTTAAGTCAATTTCCCATAGATTTTGGATATTTTACTTTTTCAGATGTAGTTAATACAAATATTTTCTCAAGTAATATTTTTCCTCTGATAGTATCTATCTTGATCTTATGTGTGAAAGTACTTTATTTTTTCAGTTTTCTCATTTATAATTTCTCTTATTCTGTGTCTGGTTATTAAATTTTTATAAAAAATTATGAAATATATTATCTTTAATTCTCTAATTTATAATGGTATTTTAAAATATTTATCCATTTGGAATTTATGTGATTCCTCTGTGGCTGAATGTATGATTTTTAACCCTTCTATCAGTGATATTTGGTTTTATATTATATGACCTGTACATACTATCTGATGCTAATTGAAACCTATTTTTGATGTATTGCTTTCCAAAAAAACTTCCTACTCCAATAGGTTATTTGGGAGTTTATTAAACATTACTCAGTGGACACATGCTTTCAAGACTTGTTTAGTTTAGTCTATTTTGCTAATCTAATTTTCTATTTTAAATCCAATATAAGATAGATTTGTTGATTAAAAATATACAACACAGTATGAAATAAGTATAACCAAGCCCTTCTCATTTCCCCTTTAGATCTATATTTACATATAGGTCCAGATAGACAGATAGATGGATAGATAGATAGATAGATAGATAGATAGATAGATAGATAGATAGATAGATAGACAGATAGATAGACAGATATAGATATAGAAATGTACCTTGGCATCCTTAACCATTTATTCTTCCATATGAACTTTGCTATTATTTGCTCTAATTCCTTAAAATATCTATTAATTTTTTTTTTTTATATAGCATTAACTCTGTGGAACAATTTGAGAGGTGTCATCATTTCACCAGTGGCTATTGCTGAGCCCCTGCCTTGAATGTTGAATTACTCTTTAATTATTTAGGTCTTCCTTTATTTCTCTAAAAATTGCTTTGTAGTTGCATTTATGGGAGTTTATCCTATGTCTTAACTTTTGTGGATGTCATGGTATTTCTTTGGTGAAACTTATAGATTCCTTCCCAAAATAATGTGGTGTTGCTTTTTTTTTTAACAAAAAAACTATATAATGGGAATCTGGCACATGCACAATTTCCTAACATGTCATTGTTCAGCTGTTCACATGGAGGATGTTAGAGAGCATTTTCCAAGAGGAATGTAAGAATTGGAGCACTCATAGACACTATTTTTGGACCCACCATGAAGCTTGGAGGCACCACTTCCAATCATTGGCTGTGAAGTCAGAAATGTAGGCAGATTCAAAAGACCCTAAGTTATCACTAATTGCAACTTTGCTGCATTAATGGATATTAATGAGTGTGGACCCCTCATTCATAACCAGTGATATCATATAATAATGGTTAATAAACTTAAGGATTTTTTTCTCTTTAAAAGAATTAATTTATTTTTAGATTTCAACATTCACTTCCATAAGATTTTGAACTTTAAATCTTCTGCCCTTCCCACTCCTCCCCCATGCCCAAGATGGCATGCAATCTGATATAGGCTCCACATACACCTTCACATTAAACATATTTTCACCTTATTTGTGATGTAAAGAAGAATTAGAACTAGTGAGAGGAACCATAAGAAAGAAGAAACAAAACAAAACAACAGAAGAAAAGGAGAACAAATTATATGCTTCCATCCACATTCAGACTCCAAAATTCTTTCTCTGGATGTGGATAGCATTTTCTATTGTGAGTCCTTTGGATTGTCTTAGATCTTTGCATTGTTGAGAAGAGTTAAGTCCATCAAAGTCAGTTATCAAGCAATGTGGTTGTTACTGTGTACAATGTTCTCCTGGTTCTGCTCATTTTACTTAGCATCAGTTCATATAAGTCTTTCCATGTTTTTTTTCTGAAGTTTGCCTATCATTTCTTATAGCACAATAGTATTTAATTACATTCATATACCACAACTTGTTCAAGCCATTCCCCAATTAATGGGGATTCCCACAATTTCCAATTCTTGGCCACGACAAAAATAAATATTTTTCTACATCTGGGTCCTTTCCTTATTTTTATGATAATCTTTTTAGGATACACACCTACAAGTGGTATTGTTGGGACAAAGGGTATGCACAGTTTTATAGCCCTATGGGCATGGTACCAAATAGCTCTCCAGAATAGTTGGATCAGTGCACAACTCCACCAACAATGCATCAGTGTTCCAATTTTCCCACATTTATCATTTTCTGGTTCTGTCATGCTGTCCAGTCTAATACGTGTTAAGTCACACCTCAGAGTTGTTTTAATTTGCATTTCTCCAATAAATAGTGATTGAAAGCATTTTTTTCAGATAACTATAGATAGCTTGAATTTCTTCCTCTGAAAACTGACAGTTCTTATCCTTTGATCATTTATCAATTTGGGAATGACATATTCTTATAAATTTGGCTCAATTCTCTATATTATTTTAGAAATAGACCTTTATCAGAGACACTGCCTGTAAAAATTATTTCCCAGCTTTCTAATCCCCCCCTCCCCAATCTTGGTTGCATTGGCTTTGAGAAAAAAAAAACTTTTCAGTTTAATGTAATAAAAATCCATTTTGCATTTCATAATGTTCTCTATCTCTCATTTGGTCAAAAGTTCTTCCATTTTCCATAAATCTAACAGGCAAACTATTCCTTGCTCTCCCAGTTTACTTATAGTATCAGCCTTTAAATTTAAATCATGTACCCATTTTGACTTTATCTTGGCATAGGGTATAAGACTTTGGTCTATGCCTACTTTCTGCTATACCATTTTGCAGTTTTCCAAGCAGTTTTTGTTAAATAGTGAGTTCTTATCCCAGAAGAAGGTCTTTGGATTTATCAAGTAGTAGATTGCTATAGTCATTGACTATTGTGTCTTGCATTCTTAACCTATTCCACTGATTCACTACTCTATTTCTTGGTCAGTATGAAGTAGTTTTCATGATTTCTGCTTTATAATACAATTTAAGACATGGTATGGCTAGGTAACCTTCCCTTCCCTTTCTTCTCATTAACTCTCTTAATTTTCTGGACGTTTTGTTCCTCCAGATGAATTTTGTTGTTTTATTTCTAGTTCTCTAAATAAATTTTGGTAGGTTGATTGGTATGGCACTGAATAAGTAAATTAATTTAGATAGAATTGAAATTTTAATATATTAACTCATCCTACCCACAAGCAACTGATGTTTTTCCAATTATTTAGATCTGACTTTATTTGTGTGAAAAATGTTTTGTAATTGTGTTCATATAGTCCATGGGTTTGTTTTAGCAGGTAGACTCCCAAATATTTTTAATGTCTACAGTAATTTTAAATGGAATTTCTCTTCCTCTCTCTTGCTGTTGGGCATCATTAGTAACATACAGAAATACCAATGATTGATGTGGGTTTATATTATATCCTGCAACTTTTCTAAAATTGTTTGCTATTTAAAGTAAATTTCTACTTCATTCCCTAGGATTCTCTAAGTATACCATCAATATCATCTGCAAAGAGTGATAGTTTTGTTTCTTCTTTGCCTATTCTAATTCTTTCCATTGATTTTTCTTCTCTTATTGCTAAAGCTAATATTTCTAGTACATTAATGATCAATAGTGGTGATAAAAGACATCCTTGTTTCACCCCCGATTTTATTGGAAATATCTCTGGCTTATCTCCATTACATATAATGCTTGAAGATGGTTTTAGATAGATGTTACCCATCATTTTAAGGAAGATCCCATTTATTCCTATGCTCTCTCATGATTTTAACAGGAATGGGTGTTGTATTTTGTCAAATGCTTTTTCTGTATCTATTGAGATAATGATATGATTAGTTTTGTTGTTGATATGGTCAAATCTGCTGATAGTTTTCCTAGTATTGAATCAGTCCTGCATTCTTGGCATAAATCCTATGTGGCCATGGTGTATTATCCTTGCAATAAGTTGCTGTAATCTATTTGCTAATATTTTATTTTAAAAGCTTGCATGTAAATTCATTAGGGAAATTGGTGTATAATTATCTTTCTCTGTTTTGGCTCTTTCTGATTTAGGTATCAGTACCATATCTGTGTCATAAAAAGAATTTGGTAGGCCTTCTTTTTTGCCTATTTTCTCAAATAGTTTATATAGTACTGGAATTAATTATTCTTTAAGTGTTTGATATAATTCACTTGTAAATCTATCTGGCCCTGGAAATTTTTTCTTAGGGAGTTCATTGATGCCTTGTTCATTTTTTTCCCCTGAAATGTGGTATTTAAGTATTTTGTTCCCTCTTCTGTTAATCTGGGCAATTTATACTTTTGTAAACAGTCATTCGGTTTACTAAGATTGTCAAAGTTATCAATGTACATTTGGGCAAAATTGCTCCTAATTATTGTTTTGATTTCCTCTTCATTTGTGCTGAATTCACCCTAAGCATATTTGATACTGGGAATTTGGTTTTCTTTCTTTTTTTTAAAATCAAATTAACCAAAGGTTTACCTATTATATTTTTTTTTTCATAAAACCAGTTCTTGGTTTTATTTATTAGTTCAATAGTTTTCCTAATTTATATTTTACTAATATCTCCTTTGGTTTTCAGAATTTCTAATTTGGTATTTAGTTGGGGATTTTTAATTTGTTCTTTTGCTAGCTTTTTTAGTTGCATGCCCAATTCATTGATCTCTTCTTTTTCTTTTTTTATTCATGTAAGCATTTAGCGATACAAAACTTCCCCTAAGAATTGCTTTCAATGCATCTCTTAAGTTTTAGTATGTTGTCTCATTATTGTCATTCTCTTGGATGAAGTTATTGATTGTTTCTGTGATTTGTTGTTTGACCTACTCATTCTTTATCATTAGATTATTTAATTTCCATTAATTTCTAGTCTATCTTTCCATGGTCCTTTATTGTATGTATTTTCATTATATAATGATCTGAAAAGGATACATTTAATATTTCTGTCTGTCTTCACTGGATTGTGAGGTTTTTATTTCCTAATACATGATCAATTTTGTGTAGGTGCCATGTGTCACTGAGTAAAAGTATATTCCTTTCTATTCCCATTCAATTTTCTCCAGATGTTCACCATATCTAGCTTTTCTAAAAGTCTATTCATCTCCTTAACTTCTTTATTGTTTATTGTGTGGTTGGATTTATCTAGTTATGAGAGGGAGAGTTTGAGGTCCCTCACTAATATAGTTTTGTTGTCCATTTTTTCCTGTAACTCCCTTAGCTACTCCTCTAAGAATTTGGATGTTATACCACTAGGAGCATATATGTTTAGTAATGATATTACTTCACTGTCTATGGTAGCTTTTAGCAGGATGTAGTTTCCTTCCTTATCTCTTTAAATTAGATCTATTTTTGCTTTGTCTGAGATCAAGATTGCTACCCCTCCTTTTTTAACTTTAGCTAAAGTATAATATATTCTGCTCCACCTTAAGGCTTCTTTCTCACCCATTGGGCTATATGGTCTCTAGATTTTTAGATTTTTAATTTGTTTTTTTTTTTCCTTCTAGTTGCAGGGAGTGGAATGGTCAATTTGGGCTAAGGAACATAAAACTCTTTGGGATGAAGTAGTATAGTAATCTAGGCTACATATTCCATGCAGTCTAGCCTGCACCCCTCAGCAACACAAGGGTCCAGCAGAGGTAAGCAGCAAATGCAGCCTGGATGAGGCTAACACTATTCAGGGACAGAAATAAAATGGAAGGCTAATCCTCCAAAGTGGTATGAGGAAACTATATCATCGAGATGTTGGGAAATGTTTGTATCTTCATTCTTGCTAAATATATAAAGTAAATACCCCTCTGAAAAAGCTAATCTGATGTTGTGGTTAAATGGAACTGAGGGTGTGAGTCACTGACCTCCTAAAACGTGGCAAACACAGCCAGTGAGGGCTCAAGTGGATAGCAAAGAGACTCCCTCAATCCTTTAGAGGACTTGAAAACCCTGAGGAGAAACTGCAACAGGTCTGGCCATGAGAGAGTGGGGTCAGAGTTGACCATATTTATAAATACATAAAATAAAATACATAGGATTTTGAAGTAAACCAATTATATAAAAACAGTTATCAAAATATGTAAAGAAAACTCAAGTTTATGAACCTCAAATTAATAACTCCTGAGATAGAAGGTATCTAAACCAAAACCTATACATTGTTGATGAAACATAGGGCTCATTGCCTCAAGATAGCTAAAGAAAAAAAAACTTTCTCATCAAAAAATTGATATTCTCAGACAAAAAAAACACAATTAAGAGGTTAAGAATTCACTTTATTTCACAAAGTAATAATAATATCTATCAATGGATACATACCATTGAATTTATCAGACATAGCTCACTGAAAATAGTTTGTTTCCAAGTAGTCTAAGAAATGGTTAAAATAAAAGAGTAGAATGAAAATATGTTCCATTTATTTTCCAAATAACTACAAATCCAACCAAGTGTGGAAAGAAATGTCAAAATCATGAAGGTTTGTTCATAGAAACAGAGATGGTAGGAGGTTGAATGGATGGTTTGATAGTGATTCCAAATCAGGTCATTGCCATCAGAAAGTATAGAAAGGTTATCTTTAATGTTCTTGGACTGATCTATTGATACAGATTTTTCTAGGTAATGGTAGAAACTAAGAAGTATATCACTGAAGGTTGCAAAAATTCAGCATCCAAAAGATGATATCAGAAAGTAAGTCTTATACAATAAAAGATTGTTGTCATTTATTAATGAACAGATGACTGTACTACAATATCCTCAGAAGTTCACTAAGATCTGGGGCATCATTAGACACAGCTCTTATCCTCAAATACATGAACATAATATTGATGTTTAAAAAAAAACAACTAAGAATGTGATTTATGATATCAATGTACCAAATACTTATAATTTCCAAATTACAGAAAATTAAACACTTTCAAAATATAAAGACCTTGCAAAAAGAAAGAAAAACCACATGGGAAGAAAATGAGTTACATGTTCTCTCTGTCATCCTGTCTATTTTTGTTACTGCTCTAACGCCACTTTCAGTGAATCTACAGATGTGCGTATATCCAATTACACTTTCTTTATGGATGTTATTATTGATGTCTTTTGCTTTTCACATTATTATAGTTCTGTCCAGTACCTTTCTCTCCCTCCAAAAGTCATCTTAACAAACAGTATTATTTAAATACAAGAAAAAGAAAAAAACAGCATAAGTGATAAATAGAAAGTCTGAAAACAGGTGCAATGTGCAATGCCTGTGGACCTTCCACCACCTGGAAGCATCCATTACCCTTAGTTAAAAATGCAGTCAGGAGATCGTCTTGCACAATAGTCAAAAGAACATTAAATATAAAATAATAATAGTAGGATGGTGACTTATCCTCACACTATTTCTATATGAAATCCATCAAAAAGATAAGAAGAATGAGATAACATGCAGAAATAATAATGTTATCCCTGTTATCATCTTTGCTGCTAGAGTTTCCCTATATAAGCTTTCAGTGAGCCTACAAAAAATGAGTTTACAAACCAATAGCTTTATTCAATTACAAAACCAGTCATTTGATCCATATGCACAATAATTCACAGAAAATTAAAAGTAAAAGAATCATATCAAGATAGTGACCTGTTGCCAGGCTATTTCTTATATAGAACTCTATCAAATTTAGATGAAAAGAATGAAATAATTATAATAGATATATACTTGGTATTTTCAAGTTTGAAATACAATTTACATGTGTTATCTTATTTGAGCTGCACAACACTTTGAGGCATTATATATATTATTTTGAGTTTTAAATTTAATTTTAAAATAAAAAAGCTGAGGTTTAGTAGATATTTGATATGATTTTCCCTATATACAAGTTGACTAACAAGTATCAGAGACTAAATTTAAGTATAAATCTTCTTTACTTCTAATTCAGTCCTCTATCCACTATAATCCAGGCCTCTATCTACTATAATTTATTGCTTTGCCTACTGGTGCAAATATATTTAATATTGATTTTGTTCCATTATAATGTCTTTAAGCATAATGTAATTTCCCTCTTTCCTATCTTTGTTATATCTATGTTTGCTATTTCTTTCTTTTTTTGGCAGTATGATTATTGCTTCTCATTTTGTTTTTATTCCCTGAAGCATGATATATTATACTCCAAAGCCTTCATGTCTATTCTGAATGCATTTTTATAATTGTGTTTCTAATATAAAGAAAATTCAGAGGTTTTATTTATAGCTTATTTTTCCACCCTTCTTTTTATAGATGAGCTCACCTCATTCAGTTTCTCAGTTATTATTGTAAAATTTGTTTTTCCTTCCATCAAATCACATTATAATCTTTCTTTTCCTTTAAGAAAAAATTCTCACTAGGTATCCACAATTTTTATTGAATAATAGAGTCGGTTTTGCCTTTTTTCCTTCCAACTAAGACCCAAAAATCTGGATCTTAACTTCCAGGAGGATTTTCTTCATATGTCGACTTGTTTGTTTTGGCAATCAGCCCTCTATGGCTACATTTTGTTTTTCTTGAAAAAAAAAATTCCTTTTCTGATCCAATATTCCATATCAGGACTGCAACCACCCCATCCTAGCCCAGTTCCCTACTTATTAATTCTTTCTGCTACTTTAATGTTATTTTAACTTCTCATGTCTGGCCTAGATGAGACTGAGATCCATGAGATTCCCTCTTTCTCCTCAACTCCATTTATATGTTCCAATGACCCTATCTCTAATGCATAAATTAGAGGAAATATCATGTTTCTAAATTCCCCTCCTTACTTCTTCTCTAGGGCATTTCTTTTCTGAACACAAGCCCAGAGTTTCCTTTTCTCTGTAACCTCAATGACTCTTAAAGAAGGTAAAACTCTGAAGGAGTAATTGTTTTTTCTTCCACTTTCAGAAAGAAATCACAAGATTATCACCTAGACTTTTCAATCTATTCAAACTTGAGAATATTTAAGTTTGTTTTATCCACTGTTTTTGCATTTCAAAGACTGACCAATTCTGTTTTTCACAAAAGAAAACCTTGTAGGGCATTATTTCTGTTAGAAGTTCATTTTCTCCTTTAGGATATTAGCCTTAGGTAGAAGTCCTTTCTCTTTGTTTTTCTGTATATGACATTCAAACTTTCCTTTGCCCTTCTTATTGACAGTGAGTGTGACAGTACTGCATAATGAATAGAGTGTTAAACTTGTAGTTAGAAAGCCCTATGGTACTTCTTACTATATGGTCATGGGCAAAGTCATTTAAACTCTGTGAGACTCAATTCACTGATTTGTTAAATGGAGATTTAAAAAATAATCTGCATTACCCACCTCACATTTGGACTTGGGTTATTTCATAATATCTTTTCCTAGTCATGTGTGGTTGTGCATTTGTGCATGTGCATGTGTGTGTATGTGTGTGTGTGTGTGTGTGTGTGTGTGTGTGTACGGGGTCCATGCCACTTGACAACTACATTTTTTAGAAAGTTAAATGTATGATTCGCCTCTGTGGGCATTCTATGGATTCTATTAATCTTTCCCTTCTGGTTCTGATACTTGCATTTACAATAATTTTATTTTGTAACTTCCTAAAACACTGTTTTAGAATTAATTTCATATTGCACTGGAAGGATTATCTCTCATCCTTATTTTCCAGGTGAATCATTTTTGATTGTAGATAATCTCATTTGTTCTTCCAATTTTCCTGTCTTTTGTCTTTCTCCTATGATTTCTGATTCTAACGTTGAAGTTCTTAATTTTTTTATCATCTGTTATTTTTCCTCTCAGGTTTTCCAGTGCTTTACTAAAGTTTTCCAACTTTTGTTCTCTGCCATAGTACTCCTTTCAAATTTTTGTTAAAATGTCTACTTTCACTCCTTAATTCTTTCTTCAACTCTTTTGTTTTGCTTCCCAACAATTCTGTGCATTCTTATTCCCATTCCATTAACTTTACTAAGGATAAAGTTTTAGTCTTTTCTTCTAGAAATTCTCCTGATCCTGTCTTATACTATCATATTTCTTCATTACATTAGAAGTATTTCTTTGCTTATTCATTCCTTTATTCTCTCTACTATTTTTCTCCCCAAACAGGACTTTTCCCCCCAACTTTCATTATTCTTGTCTTTTCAAATGTATTTGGTATATTTCTGTTTCTTTTGAGGTGATGAAGGGGAGCTAAGCTTATATATGTTTGCACATATAAAAACTCTCAGTCATATTGCTGGAAGTCCCAAAGATTATCTTTTACAAAACCATAAAAACACTATCAATTCTGTCACCCACTATTACTTTATTAGAATATCCACACTGTCATTGCTTTTAGTGTTAAGAAAAAAATCCACAGTTTAGGGGAAAATTTGACTTTTTAAAAGGCAATAAGGCATAAAAATCAATCATCCCAAACAATGATAATCTATCCTTTGTGGGAGGTTTTTATCTCAACCAGATATAATCTTTCCCTCTTTTGAACTCCCATACATACTCTTGAGCTTTTCATATGATACCTACCATATATTTTTTTCTTGTTATTGTGTTGTATAACATCTCAGGATCTATATTTTAAACAGAAACTTTGAAATCAGTTAACATAAACCCTTTCCTAATCTTGTAGGTGAGTAGTTTGAGGCCCAGAGATGATGTGTGAATATTTGTGTATAAGTGTTTATATTTGAATATTGAAATGAACTAAATTTAAGCAAACTGTATAAATTCACACAATTAAAATAATTGGCAGAGCCAGGTTTAAAACTTAAATCTTTTAACTTGAAATTCCATTCTCCTTCCTTATTCTTCCATTAGCTTCTAAGATTCTTGAAGACTTTTATTCCTTAATCTATGCTTATTGCTCTCACTTCAATTCTCTGCAAATAGTAGGTACATAATAAATAATTATTGGATGGATAAATAAATGGATAGATTATATAACCCAATATGTCTCAATTTTGGCTTTAGCTAGCATGAAACATGAAGCCAAAGTTAAAGTTCCAATGGCCAACTAAAGTAACAAGTTGTTTTGTTTTGTTTTGTTTTCCCTTGAGCCTAGGGATATCTATTCTTGTAAGATGAGTTCTGCTTTATTTTATCCTTATTTCTGCTATTTTACATTATATTTAACTTCATAAGCCATCCCAGATCCTTTTGGAAGTAGACAGGGCATGTGTACTAAATAAGTATTTTTGAAGTATTGGAACCCCTTGGGTGTCACAAAGCCAAGACTGAAATTAATTTCTGGTAGGTAAAAATTACCTCTATTGGTTTGCTACTAGCAACACCCCACCGGTTATTGTGAACAGGTGGATGCTTGGCAAAAAAAAAAAAAAATGGATGACAGTAAAAGTAGCTAGAAAAAAATTCTAGTGAGTAGAGATTTGACAGGAAAAGGAGTTTCAGACAGATTAAAACCAGTTCTTGGATGTTCCAAAGAGCTGCACCCAAGCCTACTAAACAGAAATGCAATTTTATCACATCCTAATATTACATGAGGGGTACAATTATAAACACAGACTAAGAAGTAGTTTGGAAAAAAGAAAAACATCAACCTGGAAGAAAAGTGTAAACTTACTCCATTCTGTCTTGGTTTGCAATTTTTCCTACAGTTTACCATTATTCTTTTTTTTTGCAATATTTTATATGAATTCGGGTATTTTCTGCAGGTTATTAAGCCCCATTGAGTTATTAGCACCTCCTAGGGTATTTCATGACTTCATTCCCTTAGCATTTGTTTCCATGGAAACAGAATATAGTATAACACAACTGCTAAAGGGCTATATACTTATTTCCTGTGTATATCTTAGAGAAAGACATTAACTAGAGGAATAATGTTGGGAGTACGCGATTTATTGTAAATCATTTCACAATCATTCCCTTTGCATCCCTCAAAAAGTTCTGTTTTTAATAAACTTTACTAGAAATTTAACATTACCAAAAAGTATAATCAAGTGCATTGTATATGTATGAATCATAATAAAAAGGGATTAGATAATGTTTCTGCTTACAGAAATGGACCCTGTTTCACAGTTGATATTTGTTTTCTAGTGGAAAAATTTGTTTGGGTGAGGCAAGAAGGGCTATGGTTGAAAGGTTTTAGATTGGTGTTTACTTATTTATATCCAAGTTAAATTTATGAAGTCACAGGAGGGCTCAGAATAATCCTATAATGTCTTGAGTGACTTTTACTTTGCCATTTACTCAATTGAAACCTTGAGTCCATGAATACTTTGGTACAGTATGGAGAGCAAAAAGTTTTATGGGAATACCCAGGAGTGAACTTCAGAGACAACGTCTATTTATGGGTATGTGACACCAACATGCTAAGCTATTCTATTCCAGAACTTTAGCCACTGTTTCTTTTTCCCCTGCCTAACCCACCAAAGTTAGCAATGGACATTAAAATGGCAAAATGATTTTGAATCTTATATTAGCATATTAAATAATAACTATTGTATATACCTCTTCACTCTCCTGGGCCTCAGTTTCTGAATATGTAACTTGTGTAGAATCAAGCCTTGTTGCTACCTTTAAAATATATCTAGGCATGTAAACCAAAGAAAGTTTGCATTCAATTCAGGTTTTAGATTAGAGACTTTTCAAAAGTTCAATTTTATTCTAGTTCAGTTGTTTTATATGTGTGTTTGTTTTATTTTGTTGGTTTTTATCTTTCCCCAATACAGAGTTTGAGTTGAGAGACAACATGTGATGGAGGAGATAGAAAATTGAGCTACAATTCAGAAAAACCTAAGTTGAATTTCTGATCCTGACTTAACACTGGGTGATCCTGAGCAAGACACTTACCTCTTGGTGCCCCTAGACAATTCTTTAAGATTATGAATTATAAAGCAATTGATTATCAGTATTGGTAGAGGGAATTTCCTCTCTTAGAGTTACTTAAAACAATAAAATACCAGACAGAGATAGAAAGAAACAGAGACACACAGAGAGACAGAAAGATAGAGACAGAGAGACAGATAAGAGACACAGAGAAGTAGGAGAAATATTCATTTGGTTCAAAGAGGTTTACTTAGTTTATTTTAGTTTAATTTTTGTTTTTGTTTAAAATCTCTTCATTCCAAGTACACCACTGAGCCATGGATCTTACTATGGACAGTAGCTATGTAACTTTTCATCACTAAAATATGTGGTTTGGGCTATTTATATGGAATTCTGCCCGCGAACATAGATGGGTTCATCACTAAGTATGCTGAAAACCTTAGGCCAATTCAAGGAACCACTCAGGGTCTAAGAGAGCCAAATTAAACACCCAAACATTTTAAAAGATTATTAGTGATTAATGTGCCAATTTTCCTTAGACTTGAGATATTTTACATAAAAATGACCTCACTAAAAAGGAACTTAATAACTTGGTTGCTACCTTTGAAATTTAGAACAAGATCCCATGTTGAGAAGGGTTAACCTATCATGTTTGGTTCAAGTTATATTTATAGAATTTGAACTAGAAGGACTAAAATATCACCTAAATTTGAATCCAAGCTCTGATACTTAACTACCTATGTTACCTTGGGCAAGTGTCTGAACCTCTGTAAACCTTCTATAAAATGAGGAAGTTGGAAAAGATGACTACTTAAGTCCCTTCCAATGCTCAATCCATGACTTAATGACACAACTTAGTCACATGATTTACCTATCCCATTCAGTTTTATTTCTAAGTTTCATAAATGCATTTAATTTTCATATCATAATTATCTACAAATAAAATTTTCTTTTCTACTGTTCCTTTCCTTCTAGTTGTAACAAAAGCAACCTATACAGCAATTGGATATAACAGTTTATGCAACATTCTTTATCCATCGTTCCCCACTCGGAACTGGAAGATATGTTTCATCATGAATTCTCTGTAACCAAGATTAGTTATCACAATTAATCAGCTGTGCTATATGCCAGTTAAGTATGTTTTGTGGTTCTGCTTATTTCACTGTTTCAGCTCATTCAGGTCTTCCCATGTTTCTCAGAATTCTTTCATTTCTTATGGCACAATAATAGTACTCTCTATTATCCTGCCACAATTTGTTGAGCTAAAGGGAATTCACTTGCCCCCCCCCCCCCCCAGTTTTTTTTTGCGTTTTGGTTTGTTTCTTTTGCTAAGGAGGAAAAAAAAAGTGCTTCTTTGAATATGCTGATATATATAAGGCATCTCTTTCTCCCCACTGATAAACATTTTATATATTCACACACATACACACACACACACACACTTCTCACATGGCTATCCTACTTTGAAATTTTTCTGACTGACTTCTCTACCTAGTCCCAGGAAATTCATTATTGGGATAACCTTATCATCCTGTAATATCCTACCAGCCTTGGTACTTCACTTCTCTAATCTTTGCCTCTGTGATTGGAGCACGGGGTCAAGAACACTAAATTTCCATTTAAGGAGAAAGCCTGGCTCAGACTTTTCCTCATTCCTTACCTGGCTACTCTTCTTGAGGAATTCTCTGACTTCTTCACTATGTCTACCCAGTTATGCCCCCTTTTCCAGTTTTCTCCCCCAACACACATACACACACTTTTTTTAAGCTTCCTTTTGTGTTTTGTCTCCCCCCATTAGATTATAAGCTAGTTGAAGGCAGAGACTTCTTCCTTTTAATATTTGTGTCCTAGTACTGTAATGGGAATGAGAATGTGAAGATCTTCCCTGCCCCTTAATAGACCTAGGGGAGAGTTTGAAGACCTCCCATGCTTTGAAAGTAAACTCTGTCCTCTAATAGGCTCAATGTAGTCACATGGAGCCTTGTGGTAGGAGTTTTGCTGAAGGGAAGCAGAGCCCACAGGAAGCTGGTTCAGAGCTAGCCAGACATTGGGGGAGAGAGAGGATGCTCATTAAAGAGACAGAGAGGTTGGTGGGTAAATATTGATCTCGTATTGGTTTGTGGGAAGACATATTGGTTTATGGGAAGGCTGAAGGATGCTGTGGCTCTCAGTGTTATTATGGCTTCTGGATATCTTTGGTACTATGATAGAATCAGCTTACTGGCTTTGGGATTCAGTTTTCTGGTGTCTAAATAACTCCTTCTGTTCTATCCTCTATCTGGAGAGTTTGGCATATTTTGCAACTGAACGTCGTGTGATACTTATAGTCACAGTCTTTATTGTGATCATGGGTGCTGTGAATATTGCATTGGCACTACAAGTGCCTATCACAGTGTCTGCCACTGTTTACTTAACAAATATTTAGTGTGTTTGTATATATGTGTATATGTATGCATATGTACATACATATGAATCTGTTGAATTAAGACATATGTCAAATAATTGGGCCACTGAGTTCAAAAATATAAACCTATGAACTTATACATTTTCTCCCCTACACAAAACAAATCATTTTTCAGAAGGTAAGACTAATGCATAGTTCCACCAAGAGTATGCTCATGTGTCCATCTTGCTACAGTCTCTTCAATATTAATGATTTTTGCCTTTTATCATCCTTACCAAATTGATAAGTATATGAAAAAATCTCAGAGGATTTTGTTGTTTTAATTTTCATTGATTTTGTTATTAGTGATTTGGACTTTTTTTCATATGACTTGATTTTTTTTTAATTTCCTTTTAAAAATTGTGCATATTACCTAATCAGACATTTACTGGATATGTAAACCTGGGTAAGTCACACCCTCTGTCTACTTTGGTTTTCTCAACTATAAAATGGGGATCATAATATAACACCAACATCCCAGAGTTTTCATGAGAATCAAATAAAAGTGCTTACTACAGTGTCTGACATATATTCAGTATTTAATCAATATTTGTTTCCTACCTAATGTTTTTTTTTTAACTTTTCTTTTTTGCTTGACTTAAATCATTCAACTCGACCCCTTGTTATCTGGCTTTTAAACATACCATTTGGCACAAAAACAAAGAAATTTTACAAAGAAATACAAAATTTATCTAAGATTATCAGTGATCTCTTAATTCCTAAATTTAATGTCCCTTTCTCAGTCCTCATGCTTCTGGACCTGTCTTTAGTTTTCAACATTGTTGATTACCTCCATCATATGTCCTTTTTTCTCCTTTGACTCCTTTAACATTCCTTTCTCAGCTCTCTTTAGAGGTCATATGGTACAGTAGATACAGAAGTGGATTTGAAATCAGAAGACACTTAAATCTCATCTCTGTAAATTACT
The DNA here is from genome assembly GCF_028583685.1 of Petaurus breviceps papuanus. Taxonomy (NCBI): domain Eukaryota; kingdom Metazoa; phylum Chordata; class Mammalia; order Diprotodontia; family Petauridae; genus Petaurus; species Petaurus breviceps. The sequence goes on from NW_027185799.1 coordinate 6,798,688, forward strand.
AGCTACATGACTTTGGCCAGTCATTTAACCTTGTTAGGTCACAGGTTATTCATCTATAAAATTAAAGGGCTAGACTAGATGACCTTTAGGGTCACTGCCAACTACAAATCTCTGATCCTCCTACCTGTGCGATTGTTCCTTCTAAGTCTCCTCTGAAGGATCATTACTTTATCCAATAACCATGCAAGTCCCATAAAACTCAGACTTCAGCACTCAACTTTCTATACTTTCTCTTTCAGGAATATTATGTTTTAAATTATCATCTCTCTGATAATTACTCTGAGATCAATACAGCCTGTCCCAATCTCTCTCCTAAGCTTCAGTGGTAGCCTGTCTAGAGGAATGACCAAATGTCTCACCTATATCTATATCTAGATGTGCCATTGGCAACCCAATCTTGTTTCCAAAATTTAACTTTTTCTTTCCGCCCTTTCTTCCCTCCCAGGATATACTGGTACCATTTTCTAACCACCCTGATTTACAATTTTGGACTTTTCATTATCTTCCACCCTCCATATCTAATTACTTGCTTGTCAAGTCTTATCAACTCTGTCTCCTCATTTGTCTGATATATCTCCTTTCCATTAATATAACCACCAGCCTAGCTCAGTCCCTCATTGCCTTTTACCTAGACCATTATTCTAGTCTCTCACTTGGCTTCTCTACATCTAATCTCCTTCCTCTCTAGTACACCCTGTACATAACGGTCAAAATAACCCCTGTTTAATCTTAGTCCATGTGAACTTACCTATTCTTTCTCTGAAACCTTTAGATTCATTTTTTCCCAAAACATATGGTATGTATCAGACTATGATGAGTCTGGTCATAATTATACCCCAAATAATATTTTTCATTGTTCTTTTACCTCTTATAAAATCAAGTTATCATAGAGGTAAATCTGCTTAAGGCATAGCGAGAGCTCCAGAAGATGCATGAATAGTTAAAATTCCTCATTACTAATAAAATGTGGTATCTCCAAGCCAGATTGTGACAGTTTCATACAATCCTCAACAATGTTCTCAATCTTTCCAGGTGGTCTATTGCATATTCATATGAAGAAATTTACACTTATTTTTTCCTCAACTGACCTTCAACCAAAGATTCTCCTCTTGTTTCCTTCCTCCCATTGTGGTTCATGAATTTTATGACATTCTTATATCTTCTTAATAACCGCAGTACCACTCCAATGTCTCATTATGGCATGGAGGTGACCCTGGGTTCTTGAGGGCAATTCTGGTGTAGCACAAGCTTGGAAAGGTTTTACTTCATAAGAAAGGATTTGAGTGAGGGCCCAGGATGATACTGAGTATTTTTTCCAAGGAAAAGCATAACTAATTTCAAAGAGGCACATCACCAGGAGGCCGGGCCATCTTGTGATGAAACCTTTTTGGCCATGGCAACCCATGATACAGAAAAAAATAATTTTTAATGGCTTTTGGTTCTGTTCAACTCTGTAATTTTTTTTTTGCCGTGATGGTGGCAAAGGCAGGAAAAAGGGTACTAAAGTCAGAGAATTTTTAGACACTCAACAAATTTTAATTTGATGGTTGATATATTTGTCCAGTGACAAATAAGAGAATATATTATTGGAGCAGCTGAGGCAGCAAAAATTTTACTTTCCAAATGAAGAGAGATGGCTGCCAAAAGACATTTATGAACAGCATTGTCTCACATACCAGAGAAAAGCAGTTGAGGGTAAAACCAGTCTAAGAAAAGCTTGGCAAAATAGCCAGCTCATTAAAGTCACCCCAAGGGCTTTCAAGGATGAAAATGGAAAGAGAACTACAAAAAAAAAGAAAAATGGAAAAGATTTGCAAAAACAATTACCACAAACTCTATTCTCCAACAAGGATATTGAATCCACTACACTTGGACCCTAACACAAAAGTCCCTTAGATTCTTATGAAGGAAGTAGAAACAGCATAAAAAGAAGAAGAAATGGAGAAAACAATCAGATTGAATCAAATATATATGGAAAATAAAATGATAAGTGCAAGAGAACTATAAGGGCATTGAAGGAACCATTTTATTTCTTTGTTTCATTTGAACATGAGGTTACAAGTCTGGATGACTTGAGAATGATATAGTGGTACCCTCTGTGAAAATAGGGAAGTTGGAGAGAGGGGAGGTTTGGGGGAAGATATAAAGAGTTCTGTTTTACATATGTTGACTTTGAGATGTCTATCATATGTCTAGTTTGAGATACCCAGTAGGTAACTTGTGATATAGGATTTATTAGCTGTGTGACCCTGGGCAGGTCACTTCTGTTTGTCACAGGTGCTTCAACTGTAAATTGGGTATAATCACAGCACCTTCCACCAAGGGTTGTTATGAGGATCAAATGAAACATTATTTTTAAAGTGCTTAGTATGATGCTAGGAGAATGTCTTGGGGGTGTTTATAGAATTATCAATGGCTATTACATTGGAAATTATATCCTCTAAATTACTCTAATGATAGTATTCTTTTCATGCTGACACTACTAGTGTCTATGAGATTAACCTGACATTTGTACAGAGACAGTTTTCTGACTCCTTCTTTATGTTCAGTTTTTAAAGCTTTCTTGATCAGACTTTAAAGACTCAAGTGTATCTTTGGGAGGCAAGATTTTTCTAGTTTGATCATTATGTAACTTGTTCAGAGGAGAATTCTATGTACTAAGTCTGGAAAGGTAGGAAGCAGGTTGTGGAGGACCTTGAAGGCCAGTCATATTTGATTCAGAAAGCAATAGGGATCAGTTGAGATTTTTAGGCAGAGAAATTACATAACTAGAGCTACGTGTAAGAAGATTTTCCCCAGGAATACTGCTTAATGAGGGGCAGTGTGGCCTCAAAGTCAGGAAGGCCTGGGGTAAAGTCCATCTTCTAACACATTCTGACTCTGATCCCGTACAAATCATTTGAAGTCTCAGTGTCCCAGAAAGCTCTCTTTTAAGAGGATACATTGAAGAAGTGCTGATGTGCTTTCCTAGAGGGTATTTTTCTTATAAGGAGTTCTCTATGCCAATGAAATCACAGGTCTGCTCACCTTCACCATCACTCCCAACCAACTCCATTGCCAAAGTACTTCATCAATTAATGTATCTTGAAAGAAGGCAATGGAAACACTTTACTTTCCTCTATTGTGAAGGTTCTTAACCTGGGATTCATGAACTCCTAAGGTGTCTATTGATACATATTTAAGGACATGCCAACTTGGATGGGAGAAAGTTATATTTTTATTTCAATATAATTGGATTCCTTTTTAATCCTGTGTATTTTATGCATTGAAAAAATTATTCTTAGGAGTCCATAGGTTTCACCAAAGTGCATAAAAACGGTTTCATGACCAACAAACAAGGTTAAGAACTCTGTACCATTTACATCTCCTTTCTGGAAGGCACAGATACAGATGTATAAGTTTGGTCAATTTTGAGAGGTCTTGGTGTGATTTGAAGTTAGGGGCAGCAACAAGAGGTGAAAGACTAGTAGAGGTGGAGTGGCAGGGAAACAAAAATTCTGAGTGGTCTGTCTTTAATAAAGGGATAATCAGGGGAAGTCCTGATTGACTTGGTGCCCTACTTCCTCCCCTCCCCATCTTGTTCAATTGATGAGATGACATGTTGTGGACATTTACTGAACTGGATCACCACCACTAGAGTTGAGTTTCAGCTTTTAGCCACATGCTGTGGGACATGAGACTTGCTAGGAGAAGACAGTGAGTTTCTAGCAACAGCCCAAAGATACAAGTCCAACTCTGTGGGAGGTGTGCCAGACTCACAAAGGTCCATGGCCTGTAATGTCACTATCTAGACTAGAGGAGGACACAAATTAGTCACGAGTTCCCTGGATCACCCTTGCTACAACAGCTAAATTTTTTTTCATCTGAATAAACGTGCTATTAATGTCATAGGTCAGAATTCTACTTTAACTTGGAGAAATAAATGTTCCAAGTGTATCAATCGAGGGTGTGTGTGTGTGTGTGTGTGTTTGTTCAATTTAGCACTTTTAGTTTGATGTTAGCACTGCCTTATTCCTCATCTATCAATGGCAGATATTTACCTGGTCATACTACATAGTTCCATTAACATCATGGTGTCCACAGTTCTCTCAAGTTCATTTCCCTTAATTTATATCTCTTCTTTATGGCAGGCCATTTGGAAAAGAAGCATGAAGTAATCATTTTGAAATCTTTCAGAATGTTGCTACTCTCAAAGTCATATAAACATGTGACCCAACTTTCTAACTATGTGAACTGGACACGATTCAGACAGCACAATTCATAACAATAATTCCCTTCTCGAAAGTACTTTATAATCATTATGTAATTCATTTCCATGTAACTTCTAGAGGAACAGACAAAGACTACAGCAGATTGTATCCATGTGCAATCTGAGAGAGAATGAGGCTTGAACTTTTTCCCAGGCACTATCTTAGAGCCCATCCAGCACACTTCAAGATGTTAAGGAGAAATGTTACTTGGTCTCATTAAAGATAAGGGTTTTAATGGATTTACTAATTCATTGTTCTAGATTTGTTTGTAGAGCAGTGAAATGTAAAAAATGTATTGTAGGATCATGGATTGAGAGCTAGAAAGGTCATTAAAGGTCATTTAATCAAAATGTTTCACTTTCTAATGAGGACACCAAAGTCCAGAAATATAAACTGACTTGGCCAAAGGTATTACAGCTAGCTAGTGGCAGAACTGGCATGTAAACCTTCATCCTCTGCCTTCAATTCCACCAAACTTTCTAGTCCATTCCATCACCACCTTCTTTAAAGAGGAAGACTAGCACTTGAAGGGGGCATTTATTTATTCTGAACTAATTTATTTGTATTTACTTTATCTATGGGAGGCTTTGGGGATGGAGATAATGTGGTACAGCAAAAAAAGGTCTAGTCAAGGAGTCAGAAGACCTGTGTTCAAGTCCTGGCTCGAATGTTTACTAGCTACATGACTCTCCACTAGTCAATTAACCTTTTTGAGCCTTAGGATCCTCATCTGTACCATGGGGAAAACAATGAGTCTACCAACCTTCCAAATTTGCTATGAAGAAAGTATTTTCCAAAACTTGAAATGTATTATTATTTTGGAGGTAAGTCCAATAACAGTGTGACCTTGGGTAAATCATTTCCTCAGATGAAGATAATTCTGACCCTATCTGCCTCAGAAGGATTGTAAGAAAAGTGCTTTATAAAATGTTCTGCACACGTGAGCACTTTTTGCCTTGACTTCCCTTGTGACTTAGCTCTTCTGGGAGTTCTGGAGTTGGGAGTGGTTAATTTGTAGCCATTCTTAGGATCCTTTGGCTTCTGTGGTTAGTCCAAATTAAATTCATTTTCTCATAATCCTGAAAAGCATTTGGATGGTTACACTTTTCTCAAATGGTGGTGGTAGAAGTGTCTTTTAACTTTATTTCTTTCAGACAAGAGAGAGAAAAATTTATATGTGTACATATACATATATATGTACATTACATACATTTGCATATGTGTATGTATTATGTATATGTAAATGAATGTGTGTGTGTGTGTTATACATCCACACATGCACTTACATAGTGGTTATTCTCCTTCCTACTCAAAGTGGACCAAAATGACATCACTATGTTGGGGTCAGTGTACAATATGTCCCACTCTGGCTGATCAGAGCAGTATGTGCTATGAAAGCTCTACTAAACGTTGAGTACAAATGGTCTGCGTGAACATCCAGAGTGGAGATGTCTCCAAATTTACACTTCTCATATTTCTTTTGACCTACTGCAATTCTGCTTTTCTCATACGTTTTTTGTGTTTTGACAACAGGTTAGGATCCCTGCCTGCCACAGCAAGCAGGCCATGGTTAGGTCAGGTAAAGCAGACAATTGTAGGACATCTTTCCTTTTCTAGCCCCTTCCTCACATCAGGAGGTGAGCAATGTTGTTCTTTAAAAGCCTGCTCAGACACCCAGGGAGTTGCTGAATCCCACTGCTACTTCAATCCAGTGAGAAGATGCTATGGCCTGGGTTTCCTGTGTGCAAGGTTGTGACTCTAGCTCCCAGGGTACCTACACCAGATGCTTTGTCACTTCCTGTAGCAGCAAGCACCCCAGCTTCCCCAGGGTGGCTGCCAACACAGGTTCTCAGATCTGCTTTTCTAAAGGAAAGCAACTCAAAATGGGTTAACAAGCTTACTTTAATCAATCAAACATATATCATTTACCTAGTTCAGGGGGAAAATGTCAGCACCCCGAACTTCAGAATATACAGATGTTACAAGCATAAGTTACAAGAACATTTCAGCAGACAGGCTTCCAAACTGTCCAACCATTACATCCATACCAAACCACTGTTACCAGAGAGGGAAACATCAACATCTGGGTTTTCAAAGCCAGGGGCTCAACGGCTGCCCAGAGTCTCATCTGATCAAATCACACAACACTTCTCAAAGTGAGCCCAAAATCAAAGCCTCCCATCAGGGCTTATATAGCTTTCTCCTGGGTCAGAGAATGTAACAACCCTTTTGGACCCATTGCCCAATCACAAAGTATCTCCTGAGAAACAAGTCTCCCACCACAGGCTCCAAGTGCACTTAACCTAGGGGCAGGGAAGATCTTAAAAATTTACATTCCCATTACACTTGCCCTTCTCCACAGGACTTTAAGGTAGGTAAAAATGGTAAAATGATATATAGGTGATGTCTTCTGACTCCTGAATAAATTAGATTTAAGTGAGGGAGAGTTGCAAAAGTCATTGGTCTCACTCTCTCTTCCAGTCATTGGAGTCCAATATGTCCAGACATAAGTCAAGATGACTGGAAATGGCTTAGGATACAGTAGATGACCTTGGCATCTTCAGCATCTAACCAAACTCTAAGCAATCCATAGCACCTGCTTCTATCACCCTTCATGGCTTATTGGAACACATTGTTTGCATATACCTATTCCACTGGGGAAGTCTTCATGTGTTTGGGACAGTCACCTCCCAACTCATCAATGGATTTGAGGTTTCCCTCAATTTGGATTAGCCTGTCTGCTAAGACAGTTTTACTGGAGTGTGGCCACTGTGTGTGCTACAGATTCTTGGAGATACAAATGAGAGTTGGGTAGTTGGTGGACACAAAAGGTGAATGAGCAACCCTTGAAAGAGAGCTCAACAGCCCTCACATCAGAGGTACTAGTCTTCCCTTAACACTTGTTGTCATTCTCTCTCTCTCTCTCTCTCTGTCTCTCTGTCTCTCTGTCTCTCTGTCTCTCTCTCTCTCTCTCTCTCTCTCTCTCTCTCTCTCTGTCTCTCTGTCTGTCTGTCTCTGTCTGTCTGTCTGTCTCTCTGTCTCTCTCTGTCTCTGTCTCTCTCTGTCTCTGTCTATCTCTGTCTCTGTCTCTCTCTCTCTGTCTCTCTCTCTCTCTCTCTCTCCCCTTTTCCCCTACCTTTCCAAACATATGAATGTATACATATGTGGGTGCATGTAAATGTAATATATGTATATAGGTATACACACATAGGTATACACATGCATTATAAATGTATGTGTGTATATATGTATACACACACATATATGCATTTATAGAGAGAGATGCAAATATGCATATATATCTCACAGAAAGATATATTCCATTGTGGGCCTTGAGAATGCTACATTTAGAGCAGGTCAAAGTTGACTTGAACAATGGGCATATGAAGTTGAACAAGGGGGAATACAAAAATCTTTTTAAGAGGAATGGTTCAGAGGCAGGACACAATAAAAACATGTTGAAGAAAGAGCCACAGCATCATGGTCAAAGTCAAATGCCATTAACCTCAAGAAGCCTTTGTCAATTCCCCTTACCAGAAAAGTTCTTTCCCTGAAGAGATCTCACCTAGTACACTGATCTCTTATCATATATTGCTAATGAAAGAGCGGCAGTGGGGGCTATGGCCTGGGGACTAGAAACCTTCTGACTGACATTTAGAATATAGGCAAGTTATTTTACGTCCCTGGGTTCACTTTCATCCTCTATAAAACAGGCATAACGATCAAGTAAGCATTGAATAATTATTATTGAATGAAACAATTCCTACACACAAAAAGTTTACATATGAACTATATAAATGTGTATTATTATTGGTATAGTGTTCTGCATGCACTAAGTGTTTAATAAAGGTGTACTGAATGAAACAAATCAGTTGTGTCCCTCCCCCCCACTTTGGGGCATGCTCAGTCAACATGTGAAGGCTTGGGGTGAGCCTACTTCTGGGTGAACAAAGGGGCCTTTCCCTATCACTACTTCATAAAATGCACACATTTCTTCTAACTGCTTCATCTCAGCCATGATGGCTTAGGGATTCATGCTGTGTGGTGATGACAAGTCTTTTATTTTAGTCTTTTAAGTGGCTGCTAAGCTAGAACTTCATGGGTCTATTATATGCCCCTTGGCCACTCTCCTCCTAACAGCTTCAAAGTGCACTTCTCCCCAGCTGGCTGTAAGTGATGAGCATGTGGCCTCCCGGGCAATCCTGTCACTGGGATGGGGCCACCTCTCATTTGTTAGGGTTAGGGTATGAAGCCTCTGCAGCTGAACCTGGAAAAACCATGAGGGCAGGTAAACGGCAGGGATGAGCACAGGTTATCAGCTCCTGTGACCTTAACTGAATAGAGCCTTGCTAAGTCACTGAGTTAAAAAAATGAATGAAAATACTTTTCTTTTTTTTCTTCCTTTCTTCCTTCCTTCCTTCCTTCCTTCCTTCCTTCCTTCCTTCCTTCCTTCCTTCCTTCCTT
>NW_027185799.1:6807411-6826605 GCF_028583685.1 Petaurus breviceps papuanus
CTTCCTTCCTTCCTTCCTTCCTTCCTTCCTTCCTTCCTTCCTTCCTTTCTTTGTGGAGGGGTATGGGGGTGAGAAAAGAGAAGAGATTTGTGAATCCTTGGCTTAAAAACCTCTCAGTGAGGGAAACTCATCCCACCAATGCATATCAGCAACTGCTCTATAATTGTAGTAAATTATAGTGATTTAATATGTATTACACACTAGTGTGTGTGCCATATCCTTCTCTGTTATATTTCAAGTAGGCTGTAGGAAGGGACCATCTCTAAATTATATTTATGTCTCCAAGTACCTAACACAGTTCTTTCCATGGAATAACACCTTCTGTTTCTATAATTTGTTAAGTAGTACACATATAATGTAACAGCTAAGATGAAGGTGAGCCGGTGCTTTTCAGTGTGCTATACGACAGGGACAAAAACATCCGATCAGGATTCCATTTCCCACAAGACTGGATGCCTTTTCAGTTGGGTGATTGTATCACAAAGAAAAGCCAATATCTGAGGCATGTAAGGTATGACTGTGCCAGAAGGCAAAGAGTACTTCTGGAATAGAGGAAGAAGTGGGCCAGCCAAACTACACCGATACCAAAAAGAAGCTTGACTAGCAGCACTATCCAGAGACCTCAGAGGGCAAGAAGAAGCACAAGGAAGCATTTGCATGATGTATATCTCAAATATGCTATGTGTGGGTAGAAACAGTGATCCATGTTGTAAGATATCTTGGAAAATAAATACCATGAAAATAAATATCAAATAGCATGAGCTCCCTACTTTGGATTAGCTGGGAACCTAAAAAGTCATCTGAACTTAGTTTGCAATGTACTGTCAGAACAGACCAAGAATATGCCTTTGAAAATAAAACATTTAATCAGGATTAAAATAATTAGTAAAGGAACAGAGAAACAATCTCGCACATACTTCCAAGGGATTACAAACTAATCTACCCTAAACCCCCAGTAAGGGTAGGGAGTGGAGAACAGAGGAGGGAGAATCAACCTCTGGACACATGTTCTCGTGTGGAGAAAAGATCTAGCAAAAATTCTGGCCCAACTAAGGTTGCTCAGCTCTACACACACAGAGCCCGACTCTCCCCTCAGAGTGTCTCCAGCACCTTGACACTTCTCCACAGTCCCTATGTCCCTTGTCATCGTTTGCTTTAAGTCTCCACAAAATTTCAGAAATCCTGGGTGAAGTCTTCTTTCTTGTTCTCTAAAATCAAGGTTATTTTTAATTTCGCCACAAAATGAAGGTATATGAAACATCTTGGGTTGGGTGGGAAACAGGTGTGAAATTGGGTTCCTAACTACTCTCTTTCCTTTGAGATGGGAATCCCCTTCTGTTCCCCAGTGGCGCTGCCCCAAACACAGACAAATAAAGTCAGAGGAGATAAGATAGCTTCTCAGGGCAAATTCAAATAGCTAACTCAAGGACAGAGAAAAGAGAAGATAAAGCCCTGCTTTATTAATTTTAATTAATTTAAACAAAACAACTAAAACAACCTACCTAAACAAAACAAAACTCAAGAAAGAAGAGATTGCACATTAAAATGGGGAAAGTCTGCCAAGCTCAAGGTTGGCCAATAAGTGCTAGACTAGAAAATGTAGTAACAAAGAAGCAGGTTGATCTCATTGCACCCACTCCTATCTGATTCTACAGAAACATCAAAGGAGCTTGGAGAGAATCAAGATTAATCTTAGTTAATTTCAACAAGTATATCACAAAAAAACATAACTAATCTATTTGTCAAAGATCCTGGGCACTACACACCAGGTTGATAGTTTATGGGTTGTAGCATAAATTACTCATGTTTATGTCTACACATCTAGTTTTGAAATATGTAATGATACCTAAAGCATTTATTAGTCACTTACTGACTTGAAGGGATTGTGTTAGGTGCTGGTATTAGAAAGATAAAACAAAGAAACAAATTAAAAAAAAACCCACTAAATTCCAGGAAGTTACATTCTACTAGGGATATATGAGAAAAGTGACATATCCAGTATATCTAGGAGCACTCGAGGAGGAGACATCCAAGATTTACCACAAAGTGGATCAAGAAAGATTTCATTAATGGCACATTCCCTCACATCAAATGAAAGCATTTTTTGCTTTACCCAGAGGTTAGAGAAATCATGCCATACAAAAAAATGGAGGCCTAGATAGGAATTCAAGTGTCTGATCTTGTTGGTCCATATTAATTTTGTCACAATTCTAGAAGCTTATTTGTTAGTGACTCAACCCCTGCAGCTCCCTTCTCCTATCTGTGAGTTCTTCCTAGAGCTTTCCTCCATTTTAGGGAATGGCCCAGGTTAGTCATCCTTCAAGCCACGGGCTTTGTCAGTCACCATCCCCAACTCCTATAAGTACTGATCCTCAACCTCTGCTTTTCAGCCCCCTTTTATGTATTGCTTTCCTTCGAATATAAGCTCCTTGGGGGTATGAACTATTTTTTGTTGTTGTTGTTGTTGAGGGGGGAGGATTTCTAAGTAGACAGCTTCTAGAATATGGTAACCTCTAATAAATGCTTCTTGCCTTGACTACTGTCAACTTGAAATAACAGAATGGCAGAAAGAAAACAAATTTTATCTAGGCCCTAAGTCTGAAGGTTCGTTATTGTATTACACTATCTTAACAACATTTTATTGATTTTGAAATGTAGTCAATTGCAGCACAGTTCGGCATAAAGAACATAGGATATAGATTCAGATAACCTCAGCTCAATATTTGCTCTGACATTTTCTTATACATGTGTCTTTCTATACCTCAGTTTCTTCATTTGTAAAATTATGACTTTAGTTTGAAATAAGCCATATAGCAAGCCACCCAGTTCCAAATTTATGATACTTAGAGTCTAACTCGTTCAACCCACTTATTTTATAGAGGAATAAATGGAATTGAGGGAATGTCAGGTCTAAGGTCACAAAAGTAGAAAGTAATGATAATAATCCTTCTCTCTCCAGTGTTTTATCTGTAAAACTAAGAGACTGGATTTTATGATCTTTAAGATCCCTGCTGGATCTAAATTTGTAATCTATAATCCTACCATGCTACTTTTTAAAGGCAACATTTCTTATGGTTTGAAATGTCTTGATTGTAAGCAAGTTAGTTTAAATAGATTTGTAATCCAGGAATGTGACACTTCAAAGAAAAGAGATTTGATATAATGCATAATGCATAAATGGTTCTTGGAATCCAATGAACCAAAATCACCATTATTTCTCCTACTCACTCGAAGCAAGCTTCAATCACACAGCTATATTCTGGAAATATCACATTTTAATTCTGTTTCCTAATTAGAATCTACAGCTATCATTTCTGAGAGTCCATTTAACTTCTCAAAAGGTTATACTGAGCAAAAATATTGAGTAGTTGGCAAGCAAGTTTAAAACAGCAGTGAGGAAATCTATTAGTTTCAGGATTTCCATGTTGACTCTGTCCAAGCCACAGAGAGAAAGATGAACCATAAGTTAAGTTGACCTCCTGCTGATATGCCCTGGGACACCATTACAATCTATTTCCTCTAAACTGAAAAGGACTATGTAGAATTATCTGACTTCTGGGGCATCTGATTGAATTGGGGTCTGTTTTTTATTAAAGTTGGGGATAAAAAATAAAAATAAATTAGCGTTTAACTATTCACTGACTTTAATGAAACACAGATTGGGATTTTTTGTTGTTGTTGCTGTGCATTGCAATTACTATTTCCTCTACAGCATCAGTGAAAGCACACCAGTGGAATTTGTTTCCAAATCCCTGAGGCAACAAGAAGAGAAGATGAGTCCATATATGTGTGTGTGCATTTTCCCCCATGGTTCATTTGCAATTCATGACACTTCCTAGCTGAAACAGGAGGTTTTTATAAGAAGACAACATCCTTTCGCTGACAAACTCATAAATCATTTTATTTTTCTTCTATACAGCAAAACCAATATTTGAAACCAATGTAGCCTTTGAGCCTTTTCCTTTGGTGCATACATCTAGCTTACAAATAAAACTCCTGTAGAGGACTGAGTTAAAAGTCACATTCTTCCAAATGTATGTGTTATAATATCAAGAGACACCACCATTTTACATCATTCCGTATACCAATAGCAGGCTCTAGCCAGTGGTGGTGTGCTAAGCTCTTGTGGTCACCAGCTGGACTCCTGCCATGGAGGAGTCAATTTCCCTTTGGCCACATTTAAAGGCTTTGAAGTTTCTTTCTGGTCTTCAAGTGATTCATTGAGCCAAACTAGGCTCAAACGTGACAGAAGGGATTGGAAGGAATCCAAATATGGTAGTGGTGATGGAGCAGATCCCATGAAATCTAAAAAAGACTGTGCTTTATTCTCTGTGTCCCATCATATATTTGTGCTTAAAACATTGGGATGCCCTATGCAGCACTGGAAAGTATGGCAGATATTTGTAATTACTTGCTCAGTACTTCATAAATACTTAAATACTTCATAAATACTCATTACTTCAAAAATACTCAGTGATTCATAAACTTTTTAAATTTTAAGCTAGTCCCAAGTCAAATGTATGCTAGTAATCATATCAAAAACAAAACAATGAGAAGGCTGATATAAAAATGTGAAGACTGAATTATATCTTAAAAATAAAAACTATTAAAATTTTAGAGATGAAGGGGTCCTTAGTAATCACCTAGTCCAACATACACATACACAGAAAGAAAATAAGGCCCAAAGAGAAAAAGGGACTTGCTCAAAATGTACAGATTTAAAAAATAAAATAAAATGCTTAAAGTTTTAATAAGAAGTCTGTGAATTGGTAGGAATGGCAAAAAGGTGAAAGACAAAAATCAGCTTCCTTAATTGTCCCATTGGTACCATGATATTTTTAAAAGATTATTATTGTTTTAGCTAGCTCTTAGGCTAGTAATGACAAGAGAGGTAATACAATGTAATGTAGTGGATAGAGAGATGGTCTCAAAGCCAGGAAGAACAGTGTTTCAAATTCTGCCTCTGAGAGAGACTGGCTACATGATCCTGGGAAGGTCATTTAATCACTAAGTGCTCAAAACAACTCTTTAAGACCATAAGTTGCAAAGAAAGTACCAACTTACATTGCTGAGATCTATTTACTGGTTTTAGTAGTAGAAAATGGCACCATCCATTGACAAAGTCTAATCCTAGAATTCCACTAGGTTCCTGTGACCATAGACCAGTTTCCTTTTCAGTAAGTGAAGGAGCATCAAAGAATCATTTATTTTTATCAGGCATAGGCTGGAGTAATACTAAGAGTTAACACAGTCACATAAGTAAACATGGAAAAGGAATCAGAAGCCTAGCTGCAAGCAAGACAACAACTGGGCAACAGTCAGGCCTCTTCAGGTGATCTGATGAATCCACATCATTATGGCTTACATTAGCCATTTGCTGCACCTCATAGTCAGGTCAAAGACAAGAGACCACTGTAGATGGGATAACTGCCTCAAACGTGCCCAAGAAGGTGTGGCCACTTCCTCTAAGTTGGTTCCAAAGCAAGCCTGAAATAGACGGCAGAGTACTCCTGGCTAGGTCCTAGTGCAAAAGCATCTTATAAATACTTATCTCCTCCAAATGTCTTACTTAGTGCTAATTCGCATTTTCCCCTTTAGGGGAGAAAAATAGGCAGAAAAGACCAATGAAAATAATCATAAACCAGTCTGTAAAACCATGTGCCAGGGCACTGGCTTACTGCAACAACAAAGACCATAAAAATTTTATGAAAAGTTAAAACTGTTTAGTGAAGAAGGAATGTAACTTTTTAATATGTTTTCCTGAACAAAACCACAGATTTGGCATTTTATTTCAATAACATGAACATTTTAAATATGGCTTTTTCTTTTTTTTAACTGATCTGCCTCAGTGTATCTACACAGATAATATTCACAAAATGAAGTCATCCAATCACGGAAAAATGTTCCATGTAGAAATATTAAATAACATGGGAAGAATTAGTACTCTCCCGTTAACCCTTCAAAGCCTGGATAATATTATGTGTTTTTAAAAAATAAGTCAGTGCTCATGACTGGTCATATGGAACAGAAAAAATATTTTCTGATATTGAAATTTAGCTCACATCTTACTTATCTTTCCAATTTGAGAAATCACATCTCTACCCTTTCCTCACATTGAGCAATTACCTTTCTCATTCTCCCCTCAAACACAATATTGACAAATAAGTGAAAGCCTGATCTTTTTAGAGAACAATCATTAAAATATGTGCAGATTCACATGCTTTAATTTTACTGTTAGGCAGATCTATTTTGTATGCAGTATAGTGTATAAGGTACTAGAGAGGAAGTGTGGTCCAGGGGAAAGAATGTTGCCTTTGGAGTCAGAGAACCTAAGGTTTAATTACCTGATACTTCCACTGACTAGTTATACGACCTTAAGCACGTCATTTTCCTCACTTGCAAAAAGAGAGATTTAGACTAGATCACCTCCAAAGTCTCTTCCATTAAGAAATCTTGAACTTGAACTCATAAGAACTGAGTTTGGATCCTAACTCTGACACTTAATAAAAAGTCTCTTAACTTTGGTTTCCCCATCTATAAAATGGGCAAAATTATCTTTTCTATGTTACAAGGATGTTGTACAGATTGCACATCAGAAAACTACAGATGGTGACAGTGACAGTATCACTGTAGTAGCAGGACTGGGAGTAGCGAGCAGGGTTCTTCAGCCACCACTATTTACCCTCTCAAACTATTGCCATGACTTACTCCTCCAGGAGGGCTCCTGTATAAATGGTCCTTTTCTACTCTACAAAGTTGGATGAAAGGATGTGTAATTCTTTCCATTTTTATAAGTTTTGATTTCACCCAGTCATAGAGGGAATCAACAATATGGTGGTTATCACAGCTTCCTCTTCTAGTATTTCCAGTAAGAATAAGACTAGCAAAGGCCTATTTATGAAGACAAAGTAAATGTTTGGCAGCCAGGAAGCATAGTAGATAGAACATTAGACCTAGAAGATGGAAATTCCAGTCCTGCTTCAGACTCTCTCTGGTTATGTGTCCCTGGTTAAATCACTTAACTATCCTGTGTCTCAGTTTCTTCATTTGTGAAATGGAGATAATAGGGGTGGCTAGGTGGTGCAGTGAATAGAGCAGCAGTCCTGGAGTCAGGAGGACCTGAGTTCAACCTCAGACACTTAACACGAAAAACTAGCCGTGTGACCTCGGGCAAGTCACTTAACCCCAACTGCCTTATCTTTCCCCCTCCAAAAAGAAAAAAATGGGGATAATAATAGCACCTGCTTCTTAGGGAGAAGACTTGTCAGGATCAAATGAAATAACATGAAGCACTTTGCCAACCTTTAAATACTATGCAAATGCTACTTAGTAAAACTTGTTTAATACTAGTACTAATAATAATGTCTAATAAAATATTTATTTAATAATAAATACATATTTGTTTAATGTTTATTAAATACTTATTAAAAAAGAGAAAGATAGAATATTTTCATATCCAAAGGAAAAGGCTTCAGGTTCCCATCATGGAAGAAAAGAAGTCCAGAATTACCACCTTATGGTTGGTAGCAGAGGGAAGAGTTTAAACAGCATAGCATCTGTCTTGGCTGTCCTCATCCCCCAATGGCCCATGAAGTCTCACTTCTTGAGGCCTGGGCCTTTGTAGCAATAGTCTCTGACAACAGTTATACTTTCTTAACCGCATACAATTTCTCATAGTTTCTTCTGCTTCAATCCCATGCACGTTCCAGATGTTTCATCAGAATCTGGGTTCCTCTTTGAATCTTTCTAACTGGACTCCCTGAAGTGATATGGCTACCTGGGGTCATGGATTAGCATCTTTCTGACTATAATACTGCTGCCTCTTTTAGAGAGTTAATTATTAACTCAAGGACTTGTTTGTACTTCCTAATGGAATCTTCGATATTCTCCCTTTGACTTCATATAGTACTTTGCTCCTACTGTACTTATAAACAATCTATTTGATTACAATCTACTTGAAGTAAAGAAATTATTCTGCTCCCCAAAGGTGGGAGGGGTGGCTTGGACCCTCATAGCCTTGTGGGATTTGAAGTTTCCAGTCATCTCATTGGCCAAACAAATATCATCACACACTATAAACAACACGCCAGGTCTTGGATTTAACCTATGAAAAGAAAAAAGAGAGGAAAGAAGGGAGACAGAGAGAAGGAAGGAAATTGCTTCACTCTTGCCTCTGAAGCAAGGCAACTGGACCGAGTCAAGGGTGGGGTTACTGTCCTTCCCTGAGTTGTGACAGCAGTGGAGATGAAGATCAGATCAATCCTGTATGAAAAGGGCAGCTGTTGAGACGTGGTTTCTCTCCCAGGCCTATCACTAAAGAAGCAAAAACAATGGCATGGTAACTAGAGAGGTACATAGATTTGATTAATCATGGCACCTTGCTAATATGGCTAAAGATCCAGCCAATATGGTAAATGTGCCCCTCGGGGACTAAACTGTCTCTATTATCCTTTCTTTTCCTTTCACTTGTAGGTCATCAAGAAGTTATTTGGAGGTTTTCTTATGATGTACCAGTTTCCTTGATACTGATTTTACTTTCTCTCTTTATAAAAGTATGATCTACCAACACATAGATTTGCGTTCATTTGCTTTAATGCTTCTAGACATGGCCCAAGAGTCAGCTAGGGATATATTTGCATTTTATAGACTATCTATGTTAGGCCAGTTCTGGATTAGGATTTTAAAAGAACTACCTGGAGATTACTGGGCTACAATTTAGCTTTATGATATAACTGTCTCAAACGAACCTGAATCAGAAAGATGGAACTCACTTGGGTTTCCTTAGAGAAATGAGCTGCTTGGAGATGATATGGTACTACTAAGGGTTTGTGCACTGGTTTAGAGAAGAGAAGGTGGCCATGGAGGGTCTCTGAGGGTCTCGAACCACAGAGAGGACAAAGATCCCTATTGTAACAACCCTAACAAAAGAATACATAAGCAAGCATCTTGCAACTTTTACTAGACTGTGATAGGATGAGAGCATCCTATCCAAACTTTGCCTCTTCCCTGTCACCCGAATATCTTTGTATGCAGTAGGCAATTAATAAATACTTATGGAATGGAGATGAATAGAATCTAACAAATCATCTAAAATACTAGCTTTTGAATAGATTTCTATGGGTCACTTTGTTCTGATCATTTTAGTAAGAAGGGAATTTGGGAGGCAATAGTTATGTTTTGTGAGCAATTCAGTGACTTTTATTTCTACCAGCAACTCTTATGTGTTTTGAAAGATGCTTCAAGAACATTCGTGTCCTGTCACTAGGCCATCTCTATTACAGAATCTGGAGGATAATGCATTTTTTTTATTCTTGAGCTTTCAGTCATGCGATTTCTCTAGAGGGTTATGCTGGTTTTCATGGCTTTATAGGTCTCCTTTCACTGTAATCATGGATATTGTACAATGTTTTCCAGCTGCTGACCTTGGCTAAAGTAAGTGAGATGAGGCATGAGCTCTCTGGCATGTTTATTAAATGTGAATCGCTAATTGCTGACTAATTGGCAGCAAATCCCAAGACAGAGAAAATCATTCTTTTTTTTAATCACTTCACCTCCCTAATCATGGGAAGAAGCCTGAGTTTGGCTAAACTTTCAGCTTGATGCTCGACAAACCTTTATGAAGTAAATATTATGTGCAAGGCAGTGTTCTAGGTATTAGGAATGTGATGATCTAAAATGGTACATTCACTGCTCTCAAGGAGCTGATAGCCCCCAGGAGGTACTATAAAAAGAGAAGTAAAATATAGCATAAGGTGTGATGGGACCAAAGGAGACGGACAAAATGCTCCTGAAAACACTGAGAGTGAAAATGTCTTCCACTGGAGGAATCAGGAAAGGCTTAAAGAAGGAAGTGGTACCTGATCTGAACCTTGAGGAAACCTTGAAGAACGAAGGGAATTCTGAATAGTGGAGATAAGGTCCTGTATTCCCTGGCATGAGGAAGTTTGAGGAGAACAGGACAAGATTAGGACTCAGAGTGAGTGATATAGTTTGATTATAACATAGAATGTTTGAGGAAGATAATTTGAAATAAAGCTTAAGAGTAAGATGGCATCTGATTGTAAAAGGCCTCAAAACTCTGTGTTCCTATTGGCAAGAGGGAGTCACTGAAGATTTTTGAGGAAGGGAGTGACACATTAAAGTCAGAATTCTGGTCAGATGCAAGCCAAACTTATAATATGATCATGGCCACCAAAAGTAATGAGAAACCAGATATAAAGTCTTGATCAATAAGGAATGTGTTATCATGGCTGAGATGGATCACTGACCATCAGGCCTCGATTGGCCTTTCACTGCCCCATGACATATGGTGTCTGAATCTGAGTCTGTGTAGCTACATGGAGTGAGTTTGTGTGTATGTGTCTTAGTTTTGCCATGAGAGGAGAAAACTGTATCACAAAATTCTTGGGTCTAAGACAACTATAACAACATCCCTTGGATTTCATAAAAAGTTAGTTTTAGGCCAAGATGGTGGAGTAGAAGCATGACCCTCCCGTGGCTCCGGCTTCCACCCTCCCCAATCCATGTAAAAAGGGGACTCTAAACAAACTTTGGAACTGCAGAACCCACAAAATGACACAGAGAAGCTAACCTCCCGCTGAGAACAGCCCGGCAGGCTGGCAGGAATCGGCCAGCGCAGCGCTCTGGGAGCCGAGCCCAGACCCACACCGAGGCTTTAGCCCCAGGGCAGGCCTGACCAGCCGCCAGCCAGAGGGACTCCAGATCAGCAGCAGCTGTGGCCGTTTCCAGATTTATCAACACATAGATGCGAAGGACAAGGTGAGAGGTCAGTGCATTCTGGACTTTGGGACCCAGTAAGTGGGAGTACATGGCTTTTACCCCCGGGGCGAGAAACCACTGAGACTCCGGCACAGCCTGCCAGCTCCACGTGGCGGCTTCAGCTCCTGGCCTGCAGAGTGTAGGGGGACCAAGCACCAGTCTGAGGGGTCATCACTCTTGCTTTAACCTGCTTGGATCTGGATTGCAGTCTAGGGTGGAGGTCCTGGGGTGTGTGTCCAGCTTGCCAGAGCGTGTGGAGACCTCAGAGAGGGCACCCATCTAATACCTCTGGCAGCTGAGAAAACCCCAGCGTTTGGGACGAAAACTCCCCTGTCTGGTGGCAGAGTCCTACTGTGGCAAAAAGCCCAAAAGTCAAATCATTGAGTGGCAAAATGAGCAGGCAAAGGAAACAAAGCAGACAGAAGATTCCAAATTACACTCCTATTTTGGGGATAAGATGGAGCAAGGCATGGAACAGGAGGAAATCAGTGAAGTCAGAACTCCTGCACCAAAAGCTTCAGAGTAAAATACAAGCTGGTTACAGGCCATAGAGGACCTTAAGAAGCAGATAAGAGAAGTGGAGGAAAAATTGGGAAGAGAAATGAGAACAATGCAAGAAAATTATGAAATGAGAGTCAACAGCCTGACTGAAGAAAATAATACCTTAAAAAACAGACTGACTCAAATGGCAAAGGAGGCTCAGAAAGGCAATGAGGAGAAGAATGCCTTAAAAAGTAGAATTTGCCAGATGGAAAAAGAATCTCAAAAGCTCACTGAGGAGAATCATTGCTTCAGAATTAGATTGGAGGAAATGGAAGCTAATGACTTTATGAGAAATCAAGATGCTGTTAAACAGATCCAAACAAATGAAAGAATAGAAGGCAATGTGAAATATCTCATGGGAAAAACCACTGACCTGGAAAATAGATCCAGGAGAGATAATTTAAAAATTATTGGACTGCTTGAGAGCCATGACCAAAGTAAGAGCCTGGAAAGCATCCTCCAGGAAGTTCTTAAAGAAAACTGCCCTGATGTTTTAGAACAAGAGGGCAAAATAGAGGTTGAAAGAATCTACCGATCACCTCCTGAAAAAGATCCCAAAAAGAAAACTCCTAGGAATATTATAGCCAGGTTCCAGAATTCCCAGATTAAGGAGAGAATATTACAAGCAGCCAGGAAGAAACAATTTGAATATTGTGGAAACACAATCAGGATAACCCAGGATCTGGCAGCTTCTACACTGAGGGATCGAAGGGCCTGGAATGTGATATTCCGGAGGTCAAGGGAGCTGGGATTAAAACCAAGAGTCACCTACCCAGCAAAACTGAGTATCCTGTTTCAGGGGAAAATATGGTCATTCAGTGGAATACAGGACTTTCAAGCATTCTTGCTGAAAAAACCAGAGCTGAATAGAAAATTTGACATTCAGATATAAGAAGCAAGAGAAGCATGAGAAGGTAAACAGGGAAAAGAAATCATAAGGAACTTATCAAAGTTGAACTATTTTTTTTTTTTGAGCAATTGGGGTTGAGTGGCTTGCTCGGGGTTGCATGGCCAGTTGTTGTTTCTGGGTGTGGTGCTGGGTGTCTGGGCCCGGATTTGATCCGGGTCGTCCCGGGACTGAGGCCGGTGCTCTTGCTTGCTGAGCCACTTGGCCAAAGTTGAACTATTAACATTCCTACATGGAAAAACAATAATTGTAACTTATGAAACTTTTCTCAGTAGTTGAAGGGATTAGAAATATATATATATACATATATATATATATATATTATATATATATATGTCTTTATATGAGGGTATGCAGGCATATGAATACATATGTGAATGTGTGTATATATGTTTACAGGTATACATAGATAGAGGGCACGGGACCAATTTAACAGGAAGGGATGATACTTAAAAGGTGAAATTAAGAGGTGAGAGGGATATAATGAGAGGAGATGGGGAGAGACAGAGTGGGGCAACTATCTCATACAGAAGAGGCAAGGGAAAATGGTTACAATGGAGGGGAAGAATAGGAAGGCAAAAGGGAATGGGTCAACCTTATTCCTATTGCTTCTGTCTTGAGGAGGGAGGGAAATAAACACTAAATAGGGGATCTCACCCTCCAGGAGAATGGGGGGGGAGAGGATGTAAGGGGGGGTGATTGAAGGGAGGGCAGGCTGGGGGGGGGAGGGAATTTGGAAGCACCCATTTTTGAAAAGGGACAGGATCAAAGTAGAGAACAGAACAAGTGGGATGTGGGATAGGAGGGAGGGAAATATAGTCAGTCTTTTACAATATATCTGCTATGTTATTGTTTTGCATTAGCCACACATGTACAACCTATACTGAATTGCTTATCTTTCCAGTAAGGGTGGGTGATAAGGGAGGAAGGGAATGAATCTGGAATTCAAAGTTTTAAAATCAAATGTTTAAATATATATATACTATTATCAATATTGTTTTACATGTAATTGGGAAATATAGAGATCCACCATGCCCTACTGGAAAAGTTGAAACGGGTATGGGAGAAAATATGGGAGAGAGCAGATCAGAGCTGGGGATATCCTGTGGGACTGCTGTTTTGGGGGGATGGATGGGGGGAAAATGGGGAGAAAATTTGTAACTCAAAATCTGGTGGAAATGAACGATGTAAATCAGAAGTTAATAAAGCATTAAAAAAAAAACTCTTCCCAACCTGCAAAAAAAAAGTTAGTTTTACATCCTCTTACATTTTTCTTTAACCTTGAGCATCATAGTCATGTTTGTGTATTATGCCCTTGCTGTTGTTGTATCTGACTTGTACCACTTGTATCTGACTCTACGGAACCCCATATGGGGTTTTCTTGGCAAAGATAATGTGGAGGCTTACCATTTCCTTCTCCAGATCATTTTACCAACAAAGAAACTGAGGAAAACAGGATTAAGTGACTTGTCCAGGGTCACACAGTTAGTGTCTGAGGTCAGATTTGAATGAAAAGAAATGAGCCTTCCTCACTTCAGGCTTGGCACTCTATCCACTGCACCACCTAGCTGCCCACAGTCCCTGTGACATAGGGACACAAAAAAGGGCAAAAACAGGCCTGCAGGGTATATCCATGTTTTATCTAAAGTTTCTATCTCTTTCAGCATCTAGAACAGTGTTCTACACAGAAGAGGCTCTTAACAAATGCTCATTTAGTAAATTAATGAAGAGAATGGATCTGTTGTGCATTGCCTAATGTTCCAAGCTTGAAATGATTTCTTCCTCCTCGATTCTCTTAAGCCTCTCTGTTTGACTTCTCCTGAATGCATAATCATTTTTAATTTATTTGTATACATGTCAGAACCAGGTAGAAGATTCCATGAAATTGTGAATTTACTAGATCGTAAACTCCTTCAGGTCAGGCACTCTTGTTTTTCATCTCTAGATCATCTATGCTGAGCACAATACCTTGAGTATAATAGATGCGTGTGTGTGTTACAGTTAATTTAATTAAATTTACTTTATATCCTCACAGATCTGCACTCTACAATCTGATGAACTTATTAGTTCTCAGGGAAAGAGAAATGCAATAGGGATTAATCAGACTTTTATTTCCCTCATCTTTCTAATAATACTGGACATACCTACATAGTTTATTTTTGAGGATTTAATAATATCTAATATTATATAGTACTTGAAAGTTTATGAAGCACTTACAATATTTTTTTTTGTTTGATCCTCACAACAACCCTTTGGAGTAAGTGCTTTCATTACCTCTATTTTGCAGATGAAGAAACTGAGACTTACAGAGGTGAAGTTACTTGTCCATGATCACACGGCCAGTTACATGTCACTGGCTCAATCCAAACCTATGTCTTTCTGATTCAGTGCTCCTTCTACCAACTATACCATGTTGCTCCATAATTCTGTCTGTCTACATGCTGTATCTCTTACAGATTCTGCACGATCTAATGGAAGGATCACTAATCACTGTCCCAAAACATCTCAGTTAACAATCCTGTGTCTGTCATTTATTCTAGGTGACCTTGGGAAAGTCATTTCACCTCTATTAACCTCAGTTTGCTATTGTGAAAGTCAAGACAATGAATGCAAACTAGTTTTGTAATCATCATGTCAATATAACTAGAAACTTTAATTACAAAGGTCTAACATACAGTAGGAACTTGGTAAGCATGTATTAAATTGAATTATCCTGCTTAAGGGCTAATCATTGTCTCCTCTAGCCAGAGTGTTTTAGAGAAGTGTTTTGGGCTGGGAAGAAACAAAAGGATGGCAAATAAAGTCACAGGGTCATTAATTGACACTCTCTTTCCAGGAATGATAATGTTGACATTAAAATTTGTCCAAGGTCCTAAGGAATCCTCCAGAGCTGGGGAGAGGTATGGTGAGTATGAGGCAGGTCCATTCTCACCAATCA
The DNA here is from genome assembly GCF_028583685.1 of Petaurus breviceps papuanus. NCBI lineage: Eukaryota > Metazoa > Chordata > Mammalia > Diprotodontia > Petauridae > Petaurus > Petaurus breviceps. The sequence goes on from NW_027185799.1 coordinate 6,822,579, forward strand.
GAAGACCAGAACCTCAAAGTGGGGGCTGGAAGGACAACAGGAGGTATAAGGTTGGAGTGCAAGCTAGGTCCTGAAAGACGGCTAGAGAGCAGAGCCTGAGTCAGACTTGATATTAATGTTAAGCTCCATTAAATGCTAGAAACTACAGACATTGCCAGTGGGATCCCTGTTGACTTTGGCACTTGCAGGATATTCAGTCTGACTAAAATATTAGATCTAATGGACTGCCATTGATTCTGCCCATATGTAAGTCTGGGTATATCTGAATGAATGAATGAAAACATATTTAGTAAGTGCTTATTATGTGCCAAGCACAGTGCTGGAAATACAAATACAAAGGCTAAAGTGGGCCTTGCCCTCAAAGAGCTTACATTAGAGAAGTGGTATACACAGACAGATATTTTTATCTATAAAATTATGGAGTTGCTGTGTGGAGTGATAGAGGAGTTAATTCATCTGACTTTTCTGGTTTTATAGTTAAGTGCCTATTGGACATTCCCACCACAAAACAAAATTCTTCCTTCCCTCTTCCTCTCCCCAGCCCAACAGCAACAACTAAACAGTCAGCCCCCTTTCCACTTACCTGCTTCTATCAAAGATACCAAGTCCTTCCAGTCATGGAAGTTCACAACATGGGAGTTATACTCAACTCTTTACTTTTTCTCACCTCCTGTATCCAATCAGATGCCAAGTCTTCTTAATTCTACATCTATGAGATGTCTTGCATCCATCACTTTCTCACCACCCACCCAGCCACTACCCAAGCCCTAGTCATCACCTGGACCAGGGAAGGGGAACCTGCGACCTTGAGGCCGTATGTCGCCCTCTAGGTCTTCAAGTGAAGCCAAGTGTCACAATTCGGATTCCATCAAAAGGTCACACTTGAGGGCCTAGAGGGCCACATGTAGACTTGAGGCTATAGGTTCCCCAACCCTGAATTCCTGGAGCAATATAATCTCCTACTTGGGTTCTCTGCCTCCAATCTCTCCCCGCTACCTCCTATATTCCACACAACTTCCAGAGTATTTTGAAAAGCACAGGTTTGACAATGTCACTTCCACATTCAAGAAGATTCAGTGGTTCATATTACCTCTAGGATAAAATATCAGCTCCTATATCTGGCATTTAAAGCCCCCACAATCTGGCTCCAACCTATATTTTTAGACTGATTACATATAGTACATAAAACTCTTCTTTCCACCCAGACTGAACTATATACTCTGTCTGCTTCATACCTAGCATTCCATCTCCTGATTGTACATAAGCCTTTTCTTGTAGCTATTATGCTCTCCCTGAGCAACTAGGAGAATCCCTAGCTTTCTTCCAATTCCACCTCAGGTGATACCCCACCCTGTGCTAGAGCCAACTGTTACAGCCTGGAGAGAGCTGATTATTAAATTTTCATTGTGAACATTTACAACTCAGAAAAATGGCAAAAGCTACAAATAAGGCTTGATTTCTTCTTTCGTTGATTGGCTAGGCTTAAGTAAGTGATGAAGAAAGTATTAATAATGTAAATTGAACAAATAAGTGTGTCATATGTACAGTTTTGGAGAGCCCCAGAATAGTCCTGCCCAATCCTCCACCCACCCAGTTGTTATTACTGTCCCTGCCACTGAGATTACTTTATACTAGGGGAGGGAAAGGGAAAGGAATAAACCTTTAAGTGCCTACTATAAGCCAGGCTCTCTGCTATATACTTTGCAAATATTATCTCATTTGACAATAATAAATAATGTATTTAAATAATAATGCTATATATGCCCCCTGTAGGAGAATATAGCTAGAATTTATATTTTTCACAATGAGATTTGCAAAGTACTTTACACATTACTTTACTTGATCCTGACAACAACTCTGAGAAAATATATTATTATAATCCTTCCCATTTTAGAGGTAGGGAAACCAAATAAGAGAGAGATTAAATGACTTGCCCAGAGTTACACTGCAAGTAAAAAAACAAAAAGATGGATTTGAACTCAGGTCTTTCTAACTTCAGGGCCAGTGGCCAAATCCATTGAACCATCCTGCTGCCTCCTAGAGAACAGAGTCATTTAAATTTTTTCCCTTGTATTCCCACCATTTAGCACAATTCCTTCCCCATAGTAAGCACTCAATAAATGAAAAACATCAAGGGGCCTTAGAGGTCACTAAGTTTAACTTTCTCATTATATAGATGAGCTGAGACCCAGAGAAGTTAAGGGACTTGCCTAGGGTCTCACAGCTAGCAACTGTTTGAGGAAGGATTTGAACCGAGGTCTTACAGATTATAAATCCACCAAACTACTTCTCATTCAACTGAAATGAATCAACTGAACTGAATTGATAGTAAGACACTTTCACTGGAACAAGGAGCAGCTACTCACAAAGAAATAGTGTTTTAGGGGTAACATAATGCTTTCCTCCTAAAGTAAACAAACAACAAACCCGTGAGGTAAGTGGTACCAGCATCACTACTCCCACTTTATATCCAAGAAAACAGTTCAGAGAGAGTGGAGTGAATTTTTCATGCAGTCAAAACTTTTTTTCTATATATCCACTAAGTCAAATGTGGAACCCTTTAAGCTCTTCCCTTCTTACTAAATGTTTCTTATTTAATTAGCTCATGCTTTATTATAAAGTAAACCTCCACACTAATTGCATTCCTTAGCTATTGGAGTCCTTGTATTCTAAGGCAGAAGATCTTCACCATAGGAAATGAACACTTCTTCATTCCCACCCCCTTCTATGAACACTTTTATACAATGAAAAATTAACTAATGGAGAGGCAAAGACCTATGGTTACATTAAATTGCAGAGTTCATCCATCCATCCATTCATCAGCAGAATTGTTTACTTTTTTGACCCTAATGAGTAGCTTACCCAAATCCCCACGTGCCTTGAGTAGCTACCAAGACTTTTATTTAGTGCTATGTAAAGGATACATTTCAATGGAGAAATATTCATTCCTGGATACTATAGTCCAAAGAGGATTCTTCATTCTCTCTTTGAAAAGGAATCCTGTTCACAGAGTTCTGTTTTGTGTTGTGTTGTGTAGTGTTGTGTTATACATGTTTCTGTCCCATCTGCTCTAGGCTGTTTTAGGAGGAGGGAAAAATAATGTAAACAGCAGTCAGAAGGGCACATAAATAAGTGCTCTATGCCATATTCTAATGGACTTAGCTCTCCCTTGCAACCAGAAAGCTGCCACCTTGTTCATATGAAGGCAGCCCAGAAACTTGGAGTCAGTTTCTGTTGACATTGTGTGGACTTGGCACTACATGCCTTGTTACACATCCAAGAGTTGGAATATAATTTTATGACTAACGTTTGGGTTCCATCAGTAAACACTGGTTATCTTTGGCACTATTTTCCTCAATTGAAATAAAACTTGTTTCCCCCCTGTCAGTTTGGCATGGGCTTAGGGGATGAGAAGGGGGATAGGAACGATAAGGAAACAATGATGACAAGATGCTGAGATGGTATCAGTTCATCTTCCAGGTTTCTTGGTTGGAGAGAAGAGATGACATGGTAAAGCAGGTCTTATCTAAGGCAATTTACACTCAAAATTCAAAGGGTGTTTTTGAACATAGTCTTTTCTTTAAAGCATGTTATCATGACACTTTTTTGAATAGACACAGATTGAAAGTTAGACATGATTTTATCTAGAAAACCAAGCTATTAAAAAAAAAACCTAGCATCAAGTCTGATGTAATTGCAAGTATATATGCTTCAGGCCCTGCTCTTCTACTACCTAGTTATGTGGCCTTGGAAATGTCACATTTCCTCTGGACATGTTCCCTCATCTGTAAAGGGAAGAGATTACACTAGATGATGCCTAAAGTCCCTGCTAGTTCTCAACTCTGTTTCAATGAAAAGAGATGATGTAATGTTGAAAACTCTAACAGAATAGGTCAGCATTTTCAATTTTTTTTTCCAACTTCTGACAACTATATACTATCTTTTCCTTATCAGCCTCTCCCAAAAAGGGAGGTTTTTGTGGAAGGAAGGAAGGAAGGAAGGAAGGAAGGAAGGAAGGAAGGAAGGA
>NW_027185799.1:6826615-6949601 GCF_028583685.1 Petaurus breviceps papuanus
AGGAAGGAAGGAAGGAAGGAAGGAAGGAAGGAAGGAAGGAAGGAAGGGAGGAAGAAAATAAAATTGAGAAAGGGAGATGGATAGAATGCAAAAAGAAATATGAAGAAATAAAAGAAGAAAATAAGACTCATATCTCATATCAGACTCATACCATATCATATAAGACATATCATATCAGAGCTTCTCATTGGAAAAACAGCTGTGACAAACTGTACAATGCTACCCAATGGATCTGAACTTCCCAATACCAGAAGACAGTAGGTGTATTACTTTTCTAATGAACTGATCATGCTGCCACTGAAGGCCCATGTGGCTCCAAATATCCCCCACCCCTCAACATATTTGGTTGCATTGGAGTCAAAGAAGCCCATAGAAATATCTCATAGGTCAAATCTACTGTCCATGTAGCACAGTTCTGTTTCTGATGTACAACCTGAGCATATATATATATATATATATATATATATATATATACATATATATATATATGTAAGAAAAATATCCAAGATGAACACAAGAAGAAATCACAGATTAGGGGGCAAGGGGGAAAGCACTCGCCTGAGTCATTTTATCTGGGGTCTGTTCAGAACTCTGCCTTGAACTTGGCATATGGCCCTGTGGTCATGAAGAGTAGAATCACATCCAAAGTCTGGGTTTTACTTTCCCCATTGGCATAATATGAGATTCAGACAACTGGGGACCAGAGAGATTAATAGTTAGATTTCATGTTCCTTCAAAAAAGCCAAATCTTATCCTGCAATGGCTAGGTTGCATTGCTTTTTCTATCCCCTTTCTTTATCCTAAGAGATTCTACTTCCAACTTATTGAAGTTGAGTCTGACCATATTTCATAAGATATTTCTGTTTTTCCTTGATAACAATGCAATCAAAAATAGTGTGATGGGAGAAGTGTTTGGGGGACCTGAAGGATTCTCCTGGTCCAGAAGCAAGCCTAAGTCAATAGCTTCCCTCCCAGAAAGACTCATTTTATTTTCTCTCTATCTCATACTAACACATTTCTGATAGTTCAGACTTAATGTAGAGAGAAAGAGGGAGACAAAGGAAAGAGAGGAACAAAAAAGGTAAAGGTAGTGGTGGAATGGACAGAAATTAACAATACCCAAAGAACTTATTTGCTATTCTTCCAACTTCAAGTATTAGGCTTCAGCACAAGGTAGGAACCATTAGCAATCAATGAGCACTGCAGTAACTTTCAATCAAACAAACTTGTAAAAGGTTACCTTCACAAATAAAAGATGAATGGTAAAACTTGCAAGAGTTTTCTGGTCATCAGCTTCCTGAAATGTGCTTTTTATCACCCCAATAGTGAGGGAGTAGGGAATAAAGTAAACAAACAAGTAAAGTTGGGGAGCTATAGTAGAAAAAGTGCATTGGCCTGGAAAGCAGATGTCAATGCCATAGCTAGTGTGGAATGACTAGAGGTTTTGCCTAGGACATCAAAATTAGAAGGTGTTATTATGCAAATTAAAACAACTCTGATGTACCACCTCACACCTATCAGATTGGCTAATAGGACAGAAAAGGAAAATGATCAATGTTGCAGGGAATGTAGGAAAATTGGAACACTTAAAGCACTGTTGGTGGAATTGTGACCTGACCCAACCATTCTGGAGAGCAATTTGGAACTAGCCCAAACAGGTCAAAAAAAAAAAAAGTAAAAGAATCTACATACATAAAATATTTATAGCAGATCTTTTTGTGGTGGCAAAGAAATGGAAATTGAGGGGATGCCCATCAATTGGGGAATGTCTGCACAAGTTGTAGTACATGATTGTGATGGAATACTATTGTTCTATAAGAAATGACGAGCAGGATACTATCATTAAAAAAAAAAACCTGGAAAGATTTACATGGACTGATGCAAAGTGAAGTATCAGAATCAGAGCAGAATCAGAACATTATACACAGTGACAGTAATATTATATGATGACTAACTGTGAATAACTTAGCTATTCTCAGCAACATAATGATCTAAGACAATTCCAAAAGGACTCATGAAAAATGCTATCCACTGCCAGAGAAAGAACTGATGGAGTCTGAATGCAGATTGAAGCATATCTTTTTTTAAAACTTTCTTTCTTTTTCTTTTGTTGGTCTGTGTTTTCCCTTCACAACATGACTAATATGGAAATATGTTTTGCATGACTGCACTTGAATAACCTATATCAAATTGCTTGCCTTTTCAATGAGGGGAAAGAGAGGGAGAATTTGGAACTCAACATTTTAAAAAAAGAATGTGAAAACTTTTTACATGTCATTGGAAAAAAATTAAATATTTGAAAAAATTAAAAGGTACTACCAGCATTTATTTACAGGCCTTCATAAGTATAGGGGAGAAATAAGGTTAACACCTAGTTAACAAGAATAATAAATTAAAATACAAAGTTACCAGATGGTGCTTCCTCTTTTCCCCATCTGCCCAGTCTTATATCCCTGTTTCCTCAACAAGAGTCAGTGCCTTCCAGGTCTTCTCCCTATCACATCTGAATTTGTCTTCAAAAGTTCATCTGAGTGCATATTTTATGCCTCTTGTCCCAGATGTACTTGAATTGCTTGCTCCAGGTGCAAAAATTGTTTGCTGTAGCTCTGCAGGAGACCGAGGTTTAAGTTCCACTTTTGCTATTTAATAACTATGGAGAGTTTATATTAAATGATCTCTCAGGTTCCTTCTCAATGTAAATCTGATTCCATATTAAAGTGCAGTTAGATTTAGAAATAGTATTTACAAAGTTAATAGGTTAATTTGGCTCTCGAGACAAGATAAATATTTAGTAAATAACATAAAGGACAGTGCTAACATCTGGAAATGAAAGTTCTCAATTAGTGAGCCGAACCAAGAGAACACTTACACAGTAACAGCAACACTGCAATGACCAACTTTGATAGACTTGGCTCTTCTCAGCAATACAATGATCTAAGACAATTCCAAAGGTCTCACAATGGAGAATGATACCCACATCCAGTAAAAGAACTGTGAAATCTGAATGTAGATCGAAGCATACTATTTTCTCTTTTTTTTCTTTCACACGTTTTTCCTTTTTGTTCTGATTTTTCCTTCACAACATGACTAATGTGGAAATACGTCTAATAGGATTTTACATGTATAGACTATATAAGAGTGCATGCTGTTTTGGGGAGGAAAGAAGGGAGGGAAGGAGAAAAAAAAATTGGAACTCCAAATTTTACAAAAGTGAATGTTGGAAACTAAGGGGAAAAAAAAAACAAAGTTCTCAATTAAACAGCTCCTCACAAAATTTTATAACTGGGAAGGGAGCTTAGCAACCATCTAGTCAAACCTATACCTGAAAGAAATCCCCTCCTAGATCATACCTAATAAGAGGTCATTCAGCTTCTTTTGGAAGACCTCTAATGAGAAGATCTCATTCTTCTCTCTTCTGACCCATTCTACTCTCAGATCATTCTAGTTAGTGGGAAGTTTTTCCTGACCTCAAGTGTAAATTTGCCTGTGGGCTACTTCCACCCACTCATTGTTCCTGGGTCTGTTCTCTGAGGCCAAGAGAGTAAGCTGAATCCCTCTCCCACATACAGCCCCTTTGGACATTTTACAACTATAACATCCTCCTTGGATCCCTTTTCTCGATGATAAACATCCCTTGTCACTTCAACGAAGCCTGAGATGGCAGATAGGTAACTAGATCTGGAATCAGAAAGATCTGAATTACAAATGGCCCTTGATGCTTACTAGCTATTGACCCTGGACAAGTCACTTAGCCTCTCTCAGTCTCAGTTTTCTTAACTGTAAAATGGGGGTAATAAGCTAGCATCTACTTCACAAGGTTTTTGTAGGAGTTAAATGAGATAACATTTAGAAAGTGTTTTGCAAACTTTAAGGATCTAATGAGATAATATATTCAAAGTGCTTTGCAAACTTTAAAGTGCTATATAAATGCTAGGTGTCATTATTTATTGTTGCTGTTATTAACTGAAGAACTTTTACCATCCTGGTTGTCTCTTCTAGACAATCTCTGGCTTGTGAATGCCTTTCCTAAAATATAGCACTTAGGAGTACACAGGATAGTCCCAAGGCAGCCCTTCTTCCACCCCAAAATGGAATAGATACCATAAATATATACATGGAGTAAATCCTATGGTATTTTGTAGGAAATTAAAAAAAACAGGCTCTAGCTTTGTAACTTTTTCTACTTTCTTATGTTATCTTCTGTGCCTTTACTATTTCCCTATGGTAGAGCTGGAATGCTCTGAGATTTATAGCTGAGGTTCTGTCACAAAAAATATACATTTCCAGCTCCTCAGTTGATTTACATAGCCTCTATAAAAATCGACAGTGGGGGTGAGGAGAGGAGAAGGAGTCTTCAGGTCCTTTTGAAAAAAAATAATCACTTGATGAAAATCACGTGATGAACTATGAAACAGTCACTTGATTAACTATTTCTAATTAGATGCTATCTTACTTTTTGTAAGTTTTTAACAAGTTATTAAGTTAAAGTGATATTAATAATATGTTTTTCCCTCACCTGAAAATGATCATTTTGCTCAGAAGTAAATAAACTGGTAGTAAGCTGGAGAGGTTCCCATTCTATTTATAGAAGCAGTAATCAACAATAATAATAATAGTTAGCAAGAACAACAATGGATCACAACTACTGATCCAGTGGCCCCAATTTTCTCTGCAAGCAAGTGAATGATAAAATATTCACTAGGTTATATAAGCAGAGAACCTGGCCTACAACTCTAAGATCTGCCTTTGTGCATCTCTGAAAGCTTTCCTTTGCCAAATATTTCAAGACATTTTCTTTGCTCCCTTAAATCATTCCCTAGACATACATTTGGTGTGTAGTCTATATGCTCTTTCATTGACCCCCACATACATAACGAAACATTTTTGTTACATTTGGCGTTCGCTTTATTTTTTTAAGATGTATGGAAGGGCGACCAGACCAAACATGAAACAGAGCAGGTCCTTTCCGATTCATGCAGGCCACTCATTAGCATCTTCCCATTTAGACTCTTCTTGGGGTTGTTTCAGCTGTTTTCAATAGCCTAGGCCTTCAGAACACAATAATGTCAAAATAACACATCTCTGATATTGAATTTGTTCTCCCACTCTACAGCTTAATTAGCATTCAAGAATGGTATTTCTCTTTGAAAATTATTATCTACAGAAAAGGGTTTTAACCTTTTGTTGTATCATAGACTGCTTGGCAGTCCCTTCTCAGAGTGATGTTTTTAAGTGCATAAAATAAAATATTTAGGATTACAAAGGAAACCAATTAATGTTTCAAAATTTTTTTTCAACCAAGCCCATGGACCACAGATGAAGAGCCCCTGATGAGAGACAAACTTTTATTTTACCTTGCTCGGAGCCAACAGTGGTCTCCATGTGGCAAATGGTATTGCACTTATTGATATCTATTGCAATTAAAGTTTAGGAGCTATAAAGAATATGATTCTTTCCTTTCTCACACACCTTTTTTTAGTTCTCCCTAACTCTTAAATTTACCTTGTATTTACTTATTTGTCAATTTGCTGTATCTTCCATTCAGTGGAAAGTAAGCTCTTTGAGGGCAGGTTCTCTTGTTATGTTTTTTGTCTTTGTGCACCCAGGGTCAAACATTGTGCCTTGCACTGAGTAAATGTTGGGTTGGACTGGATTGGATTTAGTTGAATTGAACTACATTGCAATTATGATTATGCATGGGCAAATCCCTCTTCAAGCTTTTTCTAGTCAAAACTCACTGAAACTACTTGGGAGAAAAGATTACCAAATCTCCACAACTACATTTCCTGGTTTTCAATGAATTGTAAAAGGTAGAAAGGGGCTTTATGTTAGGAAGATCTAATGAGAACAATAATATCACGTTTATAAAGCATTTCACAGTTCACAAAGTACTCTCCTACACAACTGTCCTATAAGATACGTAGCTCAAATAGCATTTTCCCCATTTTTCAGAAGGGGAAACTAAATTTCAGAGAGGTTAAGTGACTTTCTCAGAACCAGAAAGGTGGTAGATGGTAGAGAGGGACCTGGAACCAAATTTTGACCAATGTTTTCCCCATAACACAATATTCTTGGTTAGTGGCTAGTGACTCCACATTAAAAACATCTCCAATTATCTCAGCACATCAGGACTTTGACAAAGCACCCAAACAAAGTTTTCTAGCCAAAATTAGTGATAACTTTAAAAATACAACATACCTGTAACTCCAAGCACAAGCAACTTCCAGGTTCAGATTACGAACATAGCAAACTCAATTTATTCAGTGGCAGATTAAGGCAAGACATTCACAGAAAATCACAACACAGCATTCACCATGTGTAGCTCAATAATTTAGTAAGTCCTCAATTCAATCACAAAGTACTAAGGTCCAAGTACTCCACCCCTGGAGAGTACATTCATTTAGTCAATCACAAAGTCTTTTCTCCATTCAGCTGGAGATTAGTTTCCAATCATAAACAAAGTACATTCATTTTGTCAGTCACAAAGTATAAAAGTCAAAGTTATCCACCCCTGGATCACAATTGAATTACAATACCATCCATCACCACCAAGCACCCTCCCAAAGGGGTAGTGGAGAGCACAAGAGCCATCTACCCCTAAGCCACAACAAGGTTATGATATCATCACAGCATTCAATGCCCAAGGAGAGGTCTTTTCTTCATCTTGACAGGAGGCAAGTTCTCAGCAATCTCTGTTCCTGGGAAGACAAAGCTTAACAAAGCTTTGCCAGTGACCTCATTAATTCACTCTGAAGAACAGTCTCAGGACCCCTGAAAACATCAGCAAGACCCTCCTCCAGGATTTCTGTAAACATACAACAAGAAAATCTTTTTTCAGGGTTTCTGAGCCAACAGCAAGTTTCCAGGACCTCTGCAAAAACAGCACTGTCCTTTAGCAGCATATGAATCTGACAAAATAGCATCAAAACAGAGAGAAAAAATACCAGCACCACAGTCATGTCTCCTCAGTTCTCTGCAGCTCTGGGTGGCAGTTCTCAAAAGTCCTGGACAGCTCCACCTGGCCCTCAGAAGTCTCAGTGGCTTTGGCTGGCAGTTCTCTCTCTCTCAACAACTTTGGCTCCTGGCAATTTTCTCTTTCTCTGCCTCCATGATGCTGCTCCCAAAAGTTCTTCTGGCCTCTCTTTGCTTGGGCCTCTCTATCCACAGCACCAGCTCCTCCCAGTTCAGCCCTCTCTTCATGGCAACAAGTCTATCCCACAAGTGGGATTCACAAGCTCTGAGTTTTAACACTTAACCTGAAAACCAAGCCAATACAAGGGGATATTTAAATTCCATTACCATTACAATACCACATGGCATTCCCACCATGCCCCCCAGCCTCCACCCCACAAACACTCAGCAAAGTAAAGGCCAATGTTAACATCTGAGAAAGGATGTTAGAGAACAAAATAGTTCTCTATGCTCTTCCCTACCCCCAACCACTGTACCCAATAGTCTTAAATGAAATGGTCACCATTTAGTAATATGAATAGAGCAAATCTATGAGTTTTGAAGAAATAGGGATTCTAGGCTCATAGCTTTCCCTATTCTCTTCTATTTTCTATGCTTAATTCTTTTATCATTTTACTTCATCCTACATTTCTGTTGTCAGTGCCTGGATGGAGAAAATGTCCTTTTAGAGGATTTGCTCATAAATTGTGACCTGATATAATATCTCCTACTCACTTGTAATACCTGTTTGTTACATGTCTTTTAGTCACATTCATTGGAATAATTTCTCACAACTAAGGAAGAATCATAAAAGCCTTTTTTTGGTTAAAAGCATATTTGGTTTTGCCTACCATACTAGTCCAGGGTATAGCAGATCCCACTTCTGCTTTCGAGACGTGAAAATCATACATGGCCTGATATTAGCCCTTTCTCAAGGGTTTAGAGAACAAAAGAGGCAAACCCCAACAGCCACTCCAACCATTACCACCCCCCCAAAAAAAATCTCATTTATCCAGCATTATCAGAAACAATTCTTTCCTCTTGAGCAAATTATCTGGATAACTGAAGCTAACCTTTCAAGGTTTTATTCTTAACCATTCTGGATGGGCTTTTTTAAAAAGGGTCACAGGTCAATGCCTTCTTAAAGAGAATATCTGGAACAAAGTAGAACTTCTTTTTTTTGCCAATGATTAAGCGTCCTCATTATGATTATTCATTATCATCCTGTGCTGTGACATACTAATCCCTTGGGTGTCATGGAACGTTTGCTTCTGAATTAACTGGCCTTTAAATGTTGAGTGCTATTATGCTTCTGTCTTCTTTGAGGGCTTTTTCTGTACCTTCCTGTATTGTGAGTATCTCAAAAAGCCATCTACCCTCCCTCCCTGTCTTTCATGGGGACCCCTTCCCCATGTCATTTTATGTTTCCACTTCACCTATTCTGAGCCTGATTTATATTAAGGACATTTATAAACAAGCTTATTGAATCAATAAATTTGATTCATGAATTATTTTAAGTTAACAGAGTTCTATGATAGGCTCTAGAAGAATAACCTGCCTGTGTTTACAGTTAAGTACATATGCTTTGTAATAGCTTTATTTCTCATCTTTTCATTGTTCATGACTAGGTGATTGAGGTTCCTAGAAGTTACTGTTGTTTATTTTTTGGTCATTCCAGCAGTGTAGGACCCCCAGTTGGGGTTTTCTTGGCAAAGATACTTCAGTGGTTTGCCAATTCCTTCTCCAGCTCATTTTACAGATGAGGAAATTGAGGCAAACAGGATCAAGTGACTTGCTCAGGTCTTACAGCTAATAAATGTCTGAGGTCAGAGCTGAAATCACAAATATGAGTCTCCCTGACTTCATGCCCAGCACTCTATTCACTACACCAACTATCTGCCCCTGTACCACCTGGTTGTTCCTACGATTACCTTCAAATAAGAATAAGAAATTAGTGTGTGTGTGTGTGTGTGTGTGTGTGTGTGTGTGCACGCGCGCTCGTGAGAGAGACAGACAGGGAGAGACAGAGACAGAGACAGACAACAGAAACAGAGAGAGAGACTAAGATATAGACAGATACAGTGAGACAGTGACAAAGGACAAGACAGAGAACATTTTAAAATACAGGATATATAAAAGTATCTGACTAATCACTTATTTTAATATACTTTGGTGCTTAATAGATCCAGTCAGAAATTTTACTTCAATTTTGGCCTCACTTTATCTTACTCAGCTCCTTTCAGTCACCTCACAAATGTAAGACATGGGACAGAAGGAAAATTGGGCAGGGTAATAATTTTTGATTGAACCCTATGTGTTTATCTAGTCTCTATCCCTATGGTGTCAAACTAGAAATACAATTGAATGTGAGACTGCTGATGTTTCAGGAATTCATCTCAATATGCAAAGCAACAACATTTATCAAGTACAAAGCTATACTTGGATAAAACTCAAGTGTTAACCAGATCATTGTTAAGGACTGAAATGAATCATCAATAATAACATATTTACTAGTTATTTCAATAAGTAGATTAAGATACTCAAGGACTTTCCCGGATGTTCGCTTTAGAAGGAAATAACGATAATAACTATTATTGTCATATTGTTATTTTAAATCCGGGAGGTGAGGACATTTGGGGATTCAGACAGGCTGTTATGTTAAAAAGGAGGCCTGCAATTAGGCTCTAAACAAACATGTGGGGGGATGTGTCATATGCTAAAAGGTGAGGCTAGGTGATTCAAAGAAGAAGGATTAAGACATTTACTATCCTGCTCATTGAGACATAGAAACACCCAGCATAAAGGTAGTGATATATCACATGGGCCTGGGTGACAGGGAGAATCTGTTCTTTTCTGAGTAAGCTCCCTCATCCAAAATGCTTGGCTTCCATCATCTTAGTCTGCCAGGTAATAGTTTATTCTACTTTTTGTGGCTACATTTGAACTGAATGGATTCTATATGCAAAACATTTTGTATATTGCTCACCCTGATTCTTGCACAATCTACTTCCACACTACCTCTGGAATCCATTCTCTTTTCTCTACTCACACAGCTACAACCCTAGTTCAGACCTTCATTACCTGTTGCCTGAACTAATTGGTTTTCTTCCTCCTGTCTCTCCTCTTTCCAATCCATCTTTCATATTACTACCAAACAGATCTTTTTTTAAAAAACATTATTTATTTACTTTTAGTTTACAACATTCAATTCCATAATCCCTTGAGTTCCAAGTTTTCTCCCCTTCTCCACTCCATGGCATGCAATCCGATATAGGGTCTACAATTACCTTCACATTAAACATTAGTCAAGTTGTACAGAAGAGTTATAACCAATGGAGTAAACGAGAAAGAAGGAACAAAACAAAATGAAAGACGAAAGTGAGAGAGCAAGTAGTTTGCTTCAATCTGCATTCAGACTCTGTCATTCTTCTCTCTGGATGTGGATATCCCTTCCATCATGAGTCTTTTGGAGTTGTCTCCTACCCTTGCATTGCTGAAAGGAGCCCAGTCTATCAAAATTAGTTGTCACAGATACATGTCTGTAATTGTGTACAAAATTCTCCTGGTTCTGCTCTCCTCACTCAGCATCAGTTTATACAGGTTTCTCCAGGTAGATATGAAGTCCATCTGCTCCTCATTTCTTATAGCACAATAGTATTCCATTACATTCATATACCACAACTTTTTTAGCCATTTCCCAATCGATGGGCATTCCCTTGATTTCCAATTCTTTGCTACCACAAAAAGAGCTGCTATAAATATTTTTGTACATATGGGTCTTCCTCCCACTTCTATGATCTCTTTGGGATACAACCCTAGAAGTGCTATTGCTGTGTCAAAGGGTATGAAATTATGTATAGCCCTTTGGCCATAGTTCCAGATTGCTCTCCAGAATGGTTGGATCAGTTCACAACTCCACCAACAATGCATTAGTGTTCCAATTTTTTTCCACATCCTCTCTAGCATTTATCATTCTCCTGTTTTGTTATCTTAGTCAATCTGACCGGTGAGATGCAGTACCTCAGAATTTTTTTTTGATTTGCATTTCTCTAATCAATAGTGATTTAGAGCATTTTTCATATGCTTATAAGTATTTTTAATTTCTTCCTCTAAAAACTGCATGTTCATATCAAATAGATTTTCTTAAAGCATAGGTATGACTGTGTCACTTCTCTGCTCAATAGCTCCAATGGCTCCTTAGTGCCTCCAGGATAAAATTTTAAAACTCCGCTTGAAATTAAAATCCTTTGAAATCTGATTCTAGAGTACCTTTCAAGGTTCATTATACATTACTCCCCCTGGCACACCTGATATCGCAGTCAAACTGGAGTATTTGTTCCTCCTCCTCCATAATATCCCCCCTGCCTTTGCATAGGCCCGTCTTTGTACCTACTCCCAACTTCCTCCTTATATTCTGCTTTCTATACAAGGCTTTCACCAATTTCACCAGTTGGCAGTGCTCCCTCCATCCCATAAAATGACTTAGTATTCACTTTGTATATATTTTATATAGGCTATTTTCCCTCATTCAATAGAACGTAAGCTTCCTGCAGACTGCAACTTTCTTTGGTTTTGTCCTCTATCATACAATGCCTAATATAGAGCAGATTTTTATAAATGCTTATTGAATGAATGGAGGAAGGAAGACACAAGTAAAGATCAATGGTGCTAAGTGACAGGATTCAAGGCCAACATCTGGATTCTGAATTTGTGTGTTGCCAGCTATAACTTTACAAACACCTTTCCACTCTCTCCTGATATGCGTTGGCAAAAGCTAAGAATACAAAAATAACACCAACACCTAGACCTTCTCAGATCTTCTTCCCTATAGCGACTGAAGAAAGCAAAAAACACTCAAGAGATCTGAGACCTTGGGAGAATCTGAATCCCCATTTTGAAACTGCCTCTG
The DNA here is from genome assembly GCF_028583685.1 of Petaurus breviceps papuanus. Taxonomy (NCBI): domain Eukaryota; kingdom Metazoa; phylum Chordata; class Mammalia; order Diprotodontia; family Petauridae; genus Petaurus; species Petaurus breviceps. The sequence continues at coordinate 6,838,476 of NW_027185799.1, forward strand.
TTCAAAGCAGAACCCTCAGAATGAAAAGGGGCAGCTAAGTGGCTCAGTGGATAGAGTGCTAGGCCTGAAGTCAGGGGAAGTTCAAACCTAGCCTTAGATACTTACTAGCTGCATGACCCTGGGAAGTCACTTAACTCTCTTTGCCTCAGTTTCTTCATCTCTAAAATGAACCATAGAAGGAAACAGAAAACCATTCCAGTATCTTTGCCAAGAAAACCCCAAAAAAGGAGTCATTAAGAGTCAGACACAACTGAAATGACTGAACCGAATGAAATATCAACACTGTCAGGTGAAGGATTAACAATCAAAGGTGTGACTGAAAGAACACTGACTCTAAAGGACTAACCTAGAAATGTCAAGGAGACAATTGTCTAGTTCACAAAGTGGTTGTGAATGTTCTCTTCAGGAATCTCACCCACATGGGGGGAGGGGAGGGAGAAGGTAATATCTTGACACTCATAGCATAATTAGCGCTGCCTAACAAAATCAATAAAAAACATATAATTTGTAATTCTTTTTGCTTCAGCACCTGCTTGACAAAGTACACGTAGATCTTGCTCTTAAGTAGCATATCTGTGACAATTGCAACACCATAGAGGAGACATCCAAATAATGTAACTCAGAAACTGGAAGCAGGGCCACCTAAATCATGCATACCTGAGTGACTTGCTGATGTCCCCACAGGATTTCTTGGCAGAACCCACATTCAGTTTACAAAGGAAAGGCTTCAAGAATGAAAGGGTGGGTTCCTTGGTTCTCTCTGGACAGGGATTCTGCAGCCCCATAGAAGGCTATTCAGGTTGCTCCCATCCCCAATCCTGCAGGGCCCAAGAGGCAGCTTGTTAAGATCCCCGGACCTGGGGTCAGGAGTTCTGGGTTTTGAATCCCAGCTCCAGCACTGACTAGGTGTGTGACTTTGAAGAAGTTCCTTCATCTCTTTGGGGCTCAGTTTACCCTTCTGTAAAATAAGACAAGGGAAGGTAGATTACATAATCTATCAGGTCTCTTCCAGTTCTGACACACTATGAATCAAGAAGCATCAATGTAATGCCAGTGGTATAAGAATCTTGACCACCTCCACGCTGGACTAATGCAGTCGATTAAAAGAAAAACAAAGGTCCTCTGGAAAAGATCGGGAGAGATATAAGGAGTAAAGGACCCCTGAATCCTTTTAGGCATTTAACTATCCTTAGCCCTGTACTGCCTCCTCCCCTTTCTATCTAATGCAGCATCAGCAGATGTATCTGGGACTACATAAACAGGCCCTCAGGTCCTTGAGAGCTGGTGGGAAGACATCATCAGTGCTAAGAGTTCTTCAAAGAGCACGTCCATAAGGCTGCCACAAATGCCTGCAGAGTCACAACAGCACATATCATCACATATAGGCATATACATGGACTGGGAGGCATACAAAGACATAAAGATACAAACACAAATACCCTGGTAAGTCAAAATTCTACACTAATATGGTCTCTTGGAACCTTAGAGATTAATACTCACAGCTTAATTTTATAGATGAGGACACTGAGTCCTAAAGAGGAGGAAGTAACTTGTCCAAGAATGGGAATCTGAATGCTGAGGAAGTTTCAAAACTGTATTTTAATAAAAGGACCAGAAATCTGGAGAATTTGGAATCTAATAATGGTTTGTCATAATTCTTTGCCTGACAAGGAACAAGTTACTCCACCTATCAGGCTTCATTAACCTTACCTGTGAAATAAGAGCATGGGACTACATATTCTTTAAGCTTCCTACTAATAATCTGTTTATGGCTCCCTATTTCCTCTGGGATCAAAAATAAAATAGTCTCTTTGTCATTCAAAACTCTTTGTAACCTGACTCCTTCATACTCTGGCAGTTACATTTTACTCCCTAAAGGATAGTCCAAGATTGAGTGATATCGACCTTCTTACTGTACTGCACACATGACATATCATGCTCATGCCAAGTCTTCTCATTGCCTCCTTTACTAAATTCCATGTCTATGTCACTTTCTTTTCACACACAACCATCACTCTGGTGCAGGCTCTCATCAGTTGACACTGTTGTAATGGCCGGCTGATTAGTCTCCCTGCCTCAGATCTCACCTCACTTCATTCCATTCTCCCCTCAACTGCTGAAGTGATTTTCCTAAATCAGAGTTCTGATCAAAGTTCACCACCCCTACCCCCACCATATTCTCTCTCTCTCTCTCTCTCTCTCTCTCTCTCTCTCTCTCTGTCTCTCTCTCTGTCTTGCTGTCTCTCTGTCTCTCTCAACTTCAGTGGCTTCCTGTTACTTCTAGGATCAAACATCAAGGCATTTAAAACTTTTTTTTCCTTAAAGCTCAAATCTCTATTTTAATTGAGGAGGATGCCTAAGTCAGCCCTATCTTTATTGCTTTCCAGGCTATACTAGCGCCATATGTTTTCTACCATGCATGCTACAGAAACGAATCATGGTGGAAGATCACTGAATCCTTGGAAGTCTCACACTGGAAGTATCTTCCACCCTGCTGGATTCTCCTTCTTTCTAGGTTGGTTCCTCCCAGAACCCCCATGTTCAGGAGATGGCCCAGGCCAACCATGTCCCAATTCCTTTCCAGTCTGTAATTCTGACTCACTTTTTCTACCATTCCTTCATGTGGGATAACTTCATCTACCCCTTCCCTTTTCGGTTTTCTTTTACATGTTGTCTTTTCTCATTAAAATGGAAGGTCCTTGTGGACAGAGGCTGCTTTGTTTCTCCACGTATTTATGCCCTCTGTGTCCAGCACAATGCCTTGTACCTAGTAAGCACTTCATAGATGCTTGTTTTTTTTATTATTGTGTCTTCTCAAACCTGGCTGCTTCCTACTTTTCCAATCTTCTTATACTTCCCTCCACAAATATTACCATCCAATGACAATGGTCTACCTGCTGTTCTTCACACAACACCATGTCTCCAGTCTCCCTGCCCTTCACTGTTAACCTCTTCCCTTCTGCCTCCTGGCTTCCCTGGCTTCCTTTAAGACTCAGCTCAAAGTACCAATGCCACCTTTGGCAGGAGTCATCCCCTCTTCTCCATCCTCCCACATTAAGAGTGCCTTCCCTCTGAGACCACTTTCCATTTATACTGTACACAATTTGTATGCAGATAGTTACTTGTATGTTCTCTCCCCTTACCCTGCCATTATAATGTGAACTCTGTAAGAGTAGAACCACTTTTTCTTGCCTTTCTTTGTAGGTCTAGCCCTTTGCACTGGGGTTCTTATCCCATAGTCTAAGAACTTGTATCACCTTGTTTTAATATTTTGGTAACCATTTCAATAAAATGGTTTCCTTTGTAACCCTATGTATTTTATTTTATTTTATATATTAAAAACATTTTCCCCTGAGGAGTTCATAAGTTTCATGAGACTGACAAATAATACACAAAAAGCTTAAGACCCCTGTTTTAACACATAATAGTCACTTAATAAGTACTTGATGGCTGACTGACTATGTGACTTTTTGGTCCCCAGAAGAATCTGTTAACATCACCTCTGCGGGTCAGTTGTCTAACTTTTACAGTGGGAAACCAGTAAACATTATTCAACTATTCTGTGTATGTCTCCCTATTGCCTCCATTTGGAGGTGTTTGTGTGAAAGAACTTTTATGTATTCAAACTCTGCTTAAAAACAAAGAGTCTGGAAGAAAAGGATAAATTAAATCCTCTGATGATAGCCTCATTCAAGTTTTTCCAGATTACAAGGTACCTGGGTTTTCACTGAACTATCCTTAGCAAAGTAAAGGCTTTTATTTTTTCCCAACATAAAACTCACAGTGTACCTATTGTCCACTGATTTCCTGTAATGTATATTTCAATACAATACAATGGCTTAGCATAAAAGCATTTTGCTTAGCTAGTTCGGACAGTATTGGATCAAATTATTTTAAAGCCACCTCCTAAGAAATCTACCAAAACATTTTGTACTTCCAACTTTATTTCCTTTACTTTTCCAAAGAAAAAGTAATTTGTAAACATAAATGTCATACTACATATGAAATTAAACAGGAATTCTCTTTTTCCCCCATTTTCCCAAACACTAGAATGAAGTTATAATTTTATGACTAATTCAACAATTATACTTTAAATCACAAACCATGAGTTCCACTTTAATAAATTACTTCTATGAATAAGTATATAATAACTGAACAGCTAATACATTATGTAATTTAATGCCCCCCTAAGTATTTTCCAAGAAATTGTTATATAAGTAAATACTTATTTAAAAAATATACAATTTATTTGTGAAATTGACAATCATTTCTGGCTAAGATGTTTTTAAAAAGGGAGCACAAGCAAGGAATAAGAACTCAGCTTGTAACCCTTGTAACTATTTTACTTAGAAAATGTAAACAAAATACTTTACAAAAGTACAATGCAAGTAAAAATTGTTTCCCAGCATTTTAAAAACTTCTAGTAGAGATTTACTCTCAGTAGTAATGGCTTCTGACTCAACTAATTATCCACTTGAAAATAAAATTAGAATTTGCTGAAAAGCATGAGTCCTGATTTTTTTTTTCCATTTCCACTCCACAGCATTAACTAGAATGCAGGTTCATTTATAAAAGAGGCATCAGTGCTGTGAATTAAAACACTGAGTAATTCTTAAAAAAAAAACTTGACTCAGATTTGTATTTTTTAAAACCAATAAAATATCCAAAGAGAGGAAAAAAGTAGGTCCAAAATAATATAAACACAGGAAACCTTAATTAATTTCAACAGGTGAAAAAATACTTTCTAAACCCAAGATGTTTTTAAAATGTGATACTTCTTTATACAGTTACATGTACTTTAAGACATGTTTCCTTAGAATTTTGCCATTTTCTTTTTCCTTTTCCTCCTATATATGCTGCACTAATGACCCTGTACTTGTTCTCCCCATACATAATGTCAATGATGAAAACAAACATAAGGCTTCTAAATGTTTTGCTTCAGTACCCCAAAATGGCAGATGGCAAATGGAAAATATCTTAAACACTGCAGGGGAAAAAAAAAGCAAGCATGTACACCTTTCGTCCTATCTTATTCTTCCTCTCTCTTTTCAGCCACCAGCACTTTTTCTCTACTTTTTAAAATTACTAAAAACAGATGATCTTTAGTTGACCTCACCTCTAAAATTAGAGTGTACCAGGGCACTTCTGAACAAAGTGTACTGAAAGAGGATATCCTTTAATGTTAGTACTCTATTTGTTACAGTCACAGCAATTCTAGACATATCCAATATAAAGCAAGGCATTGGGGAAACTTGAACCCATGCTTAACTTGAAACCATTGCGTTATTTTGTTTGTTTTATTTTTGTTTTGTTTTGTTTTTAATCCCTGGAGATATCCTAGAATAATAGAATAAACCTGGACCTATAATCAGAAGGTCCTGGGTTCAAATTCTGACTGTCACTTCCTAATCATATGATACTATTTGTAGCAGTTAGGACAATATTTCAATAGGACACTTTTCTAACCAGACATTTCCTTACACCATTTCTTGCACCTATATTATCACTGGAAACATGCTGTGGTCTACCATCCATCTCTCTGTTACCATCCAGGTAATCCCCAGCTTTGTGTCTTTGCAGTTTGTAGTATCAATGTTTTCTACCTTATAGCATTACAAGGAAAACATCAACTTTAAAAACATTGTTTTCTCCTTTTTGTTTTGGAGAAGTCTAGCATTAAGAGCCTTGTGTAATTTCTAAATGCTATCTACCCCACTTTTCTCCTCCTGTTCAATTGTGGACCAAATGCATTGTCTATCTGAATATCTACACTCGAGTCATGGGCTGATCTAATAAGTACATGAAGTGGATATTAAATTATGTGTCATACTCTTGATAACAGGCATTTTTTTCTTTTTTCTGTATGGATTATTTTTTCTATATGCATTGCCTATTTAGGAATAAAGACGGATCTCACTGAGAAGGCCCTACAATATTCTGAGGTGTGATGCAATTAGTCCAATATCATCTGCAAGCAAAAGCACCTGAAAAATGTCAACAATAGGGAATTCCTCTTCTTTCAGGTTTTGCAGAAGATAACCTCTACAACAATGAGGATTATTTTTGGCAAGTATCCATCTCCTGATGTCGTGTCTACCATATTGATAATTGATTATTGATATATTGATATTGATAATCAGGGAGCTCTCAAAGGGACATGTATCTGTGGTGGTGTTTATCAAGGAATCTTGCATTATGTTAACACACACATACATAAAAGACTGCTACTTTATAGCTGTTTTGCTATGCAGACTCATGTTCATTTATTTCTTATAATTGACAAGCAACATACATAGTTATATTTTGCATTATCTTTATGTAGTCAATGGGGCTAAAGAAGGAAAAGACTATAGAAAATCTCTTAGGAAAGCTTTCTCATATTTTCATCAAGGAAGCCTTTAATACATGTGTATGCCATGCACATATTTTTTTAAGATAAACACATAGGCATGTGAGTCAGTAGTTTTTTTATATACTCTTAACTAACTTACCAGGTAAAATAATATTATCCACATTTTTATTCCGTTATTTTATTTCTTCCCCTTCAAGAGAAAATTGATAAAAATTATCTCTCAAGGCTTTTGAAATCGTTACCTCAAGCACAGATTTGTACGATAGTGGTACAATATATTGTACACAATATGTACCCATTCTCACCCAATTGTTCTTCCAATCATTTCTTAAGTGCTATTTCTATAACCTCAAATACGATATGAGTGACTAAGGTGCTATAATTTTTCTTTTAATGGTGACTCCACTGTCACTTGTGGTGAAAACACAGGTTCTATGACAAGGTTTCTGCAGACTTATTTTTACCTTCACTTATTTTCACTTTTTTAAGGAATAATATTGCTCATAATTTTCTTTCATCTTCTTCTATAACATTTTATAAATAGGGCACTGCACTTGGATGTTGTGTCTGCTTGGCAAGTAGATCAAGTATTTGATAGCAAATTGAATTTCTTAGCTCTTTTGGACTCCATGTTATGGTTATTGATTTCTGTTGGTTAAAATTCTTCAGGAAATGGGTATAATCAAAGTCAATGTTGTCTTTTCTTATCTTTTAGCATCACTTTCTTATCTGAATATACAACATTTAAGCTGACAAAATCACAGTCAGTGAGTGACTTCTTGTCATTTTTAGCTTTTCTTCTAATTCAATGTTGACCTTTTACTTTTGATCTCACTAATGAATGGTCTGTACACAGACAGCTGATTTTGGTAAGACTCCTACATGAGTAATTAGCAGATTTCTTTCCTTTTTTTGAGGGGAAATTGGGGTTAAGTGACTTGCCCAAGGTCACAGGGCTAGTTTTTGTGTTAAGTGTCTGAGGTCAGATTTGAACTCAAGTCCTCCTGACTCCAGGGCCGGTGCTCTATTCACTGTACCACCAAGCCACCCCAGTAGCTTTCTTTCTGTTAAGATATCGTTTCATTGATGGCATTCACCTTCCCACCTGAAACACATTTTCCAACATAATTTTTCACATTCTCCCTTGTTCTCACTTGCACAGTGAACTCTCCAAAGTTTATGATGACTTGGTTTGGAAGATCAAATTCTTTAGATTATTTTTCTACACTTTCATTCTCTGTAAGAGACGTGGACATGAAATTATTATTTTCATAATGATCTTTTTGCATGTATTTATCATAAGCATTACAAAATGAAATGACCATGTATCTCATTATATCAGGGCTTCATCATGCCCAAAGGGAATATAAATCAACTCCTTTATTTGCCTCTCCAAGGTGAAATCATGAATGATTTAGCCACAACTTGCTTTTGTCTTTCAATTTCTCTGGATGTGAGACTGTTAACACTAATGGGGTCTAGGCCTCCTAATGACATTGTGAATTTGTTGGTTCAGTTCCAAAAACTGGAGCAGGTGTGATACTCCAACACACCCTTGAGAGGGAGCCATGATGGGGAGGGGAGGAAGAGAAGCCTCAGCTTCAGCCAGGTATCCTTTTGCCTTTACACTCTGGCTATAGCAAGAACTATCAGGCTTTGAAGGGTCCATAGGATGTTTTACTTCCCATTTTACTTTATTTTTATTTTACCATTGCTGGCCTTGTAGGATCCATGGATCAGGTGACAGCAATAACTGAATCTCTCCTTATTTTACTGGTTCTTTTTCTACAGTCTACAAATATACCCATGTCTCCCCCATCCTTGAAAAAAATTCTCACCCCATCGTATATCCTGGTCAGCTACAATCTTGCCTCTTTTCCTTTCTCAGCTAAACCCTTGAGAAAACAGTTGACATTAAGTATCTCCATTTCCTCTCCTCTAATTAACTTCTAAACACTCTGCAATCTGGCTTCTGACCACATCATTCAACTGAAACTGCCTTCTCCCAAAGTTACCAGTGATGTCTTAATTATGAGACTTACTGGTCTTTTCTGAATCCTCATTCATGTTTACTTATAGGTCACATTTAACATGATTGATCACCTTCTCCTGGAAACTCTCTACTGTAAGTGTTTAAGATATAGTTCTTTCCTGGTTATTTTCCTACCTAACCATTCTTTCTCGGTCTGCATTTTTTGATCTTCATCCAAGGAATACCCACTAAAAAAGGTAAGCCCAAGGGTCTATCCTGTCCTTTCTTCTATTCCATTGAAGTTCCTTGAACTCAGATCCAATAAGTTAAATTAGGAGTGCTGAGCCTAGAATCAAAAAGACCTAAGTTCAAAATTTGGCCTCAGACACTTACTGGTTGTATCCTAGGCAAATAACTTTAACCCCGTTTGCCCCACTGTCCTCATCTATAAAATGGGGGAAACAATAATGTCTACCTTCCATGGCTGTTGTTAGAATAAAATGAGATTGTATTTGAGAAACTCTTTGCAAATCATAACACACTACAGTGTTACATATATAATATATAGTTTTATATGTATAATAGCCATTCCTCAAACAGGTCAAAGGTTAGGAACAAACAGCTCTCAAAAGAAGAAATGGAAAGTATTCACAACCACATGAAAGAATGCTCCAAATCACTAACAATAAGAGAAAAGCAAATCAAAACAACCTTCAGCCTTTACCTCACATGTTGCAAATTGGCAAAGATGATCCAAAAAAATAGCAATACTCAATGTTGGGAGGTTGTGGAATGATGAACATGCTAAGACTTTGTTGTTCGAACTATGAAATGAAATAATCATTTTGGAAAGCAATTTGGAATTATGCAAATGAAATGACTAAAATGTCCATATCCTTTGAGCCAGAGACTCCATTACTTCTCTCATACCCCAAGGAGTCCATTATTAAGAAGAAAACCCTTATATGCATACCCAAGTAATTACAGCAGCCTTTTTGTGAGAACAAAGAATTGGAAACAAAGTACATGTCCAGCAACTAGGGAATGGTTAAACTTAATTCTGAGCCCTGTTTTTTGGTAGAGTGAGAAAGAGGAAAAAGAGAAAAGTTTGCGAAACAACTTTCGTTCAACCAAAAATTATTGGGTTCTGATTATTGGCAAATCCAGTGAAGAATCAAAAGATGAACACTTGTAAACAATATCTGAATTAAGATGCTTAGAATTCAATAGAGGAGATAAAATGCAAGTACAATAACTAGAGTAAGAGAGAATATGATAAGTGCCATGAGGGAGGTAGAAACTATGTGCTGAAGAGGAAAGGATTATTTCCAGCTGGGGGGAATCAGAGAGGGTTTCACTAAGGTATTATAAGGGTATGCCATTTAAATTAAGCTACAGCAAACTTGGGAACTTAAAGAAAGTCTTGCTTTGTCATTCTGCTTTCATTGTAAGTATACAGGCAGAATTTTTTAAAAGGCTTTGACAGGAAAGATCAACTGGCTACCAGCCGCACACAAAGGGGGGTTTTTCCCTTCCTGTGGTCGATGCTGAAGGCACCACAGAGGATTTCTGGATGGCCTGCTTCTTCTCCCCTTAATGAATAGATCTTTGCATGGGAGGGATGCACAGAGAAGAGGGGCCTGGCAGCTACACAGGGACAGCCAATCGGGTCACAGCTACAGTTGCCTGAACTGGATACTTCATCTTGCTGTTGTCAAACCTTGGCTGAAACTAAGCACATACTCCAGGCTCAGGATGTTTGGCTCCGCACCAAGTGGCTCCTGCTTTTTTGGCCGCAGCACAACTTTTGCTCTGTATACCAATAAGGAAGGAGAGGGTGTAATTCATTCTCTCCGGATGAGGCTAGGCTGAGGCTGAAAAGAGGTCTGTTGTCCTCCTCTTCTGATTAACATTAAGCAACAGTAGACAATAGTGAAGGGTGAGCTGAGCTAGTTATGAGGCTTCAGTCCTGACCCTGCATCCTTCTGGAAGGTGATTTACCTCTCTTTGGCTTTAATTCTCCTACTTTGCTCTACAAGTATTACTGTGAGGGACTGGGAAGAATCACTAACAAAAACTACTAGAAAACACTCTCTAAAATAAAAGAACATCATATCCAACCTAATTATACAGATACGGTTCTGTTACAAGAAAATGCCATTACCACAAAGGAATTCATGGAGTAAAAACAAAGAAACATACAAAAATTAAAAAAAAAATTTTTAGGACCTAGGTCACAAGTCTAGGACATAGACTTGTGGATTCAGTACAAGAAATATTTTCCCAGAGTCTGACCTAGGCAATCACTCTCTGGTTGGGTGTTATCGGTGATCTTCTCAGCTTTTAACTCTACTAAGTCAAACTTGAAAGGAGAGCTGCACCTTAGCAGATTCCTCACAAGTCTTGTTTTTCCTGAAAGTAACAATTGCATATCTATTCTAGCTTTGATATTTATCAGTTTTGTGACTTTCAGCTCTGCCTCTCTAAAAATCAGTTTCCCCATCCTATATCTCTCTTTACTTTCACAGCTAAACAGCAGAGATAGCAGCCAGATGGTACAGAGGACATAGCTTGTATCACCCAAGTTAAAAACTCACCTCTGACACGTACTAGCTGTGTGACATTGTGGATGTTCCTTACTCTGTTTTTCTCAGTTTGCTCACCTGTAAACTGGGGATAATAATAGCACCTATCTCCCAGGGCTGGTGTGAGGATCAAATGAGATAATATTTGTAAAGCACCTAGGATTGTGCGTGGCACATAGTAGATGACATGTGTTTCCTTCTTTTCTTCCCAAACTCCTTGAAAAAGGCACCTAGATCCAATGCCTCTACTTCTCCTTCGGTGTCTTTGAAACCCCTTGTAATCTGGCTCCTTGTTCCACTAAAACTGTTCTCTCAAAAGTTTTCAGTTTTCCCTCAAAAGCCAGACCTAATGCCCTTTCCTCATCCTTCATCTGTCTGCCCCATTTAACTCTATTGCTCCCCTCTTCCTAGATGTTCTCCCTTCTTTTTTGGGACACTTTTCTCTTGGTTTTCCTTCCTATATAGTATTCCTTCTCAGTGTCTTGCTCAAATTCCATCCATGCCATTGGACTAACTGTGTGCCTCCCCCAGTCTTTATCATGAGTCCCTTCTCTTTCTTCTCTATGCTGTATCACTGCTGATCTCATCACCTCCCAGGAGTTCAATTATCTCCATGTAAATGATTCTCAACTCTAAAAACCCCTGCATAGTCTCGGTTCTGAGCCTGAATTTTCATCAAAAAAATTGTATTGGAAATTCCAAACTAGATATCCCATGGACATCTCAAATTTAGTGTGTTCAAACTAGAATCCCTTCTTCTAAACTTCCTTGTCACTGTTGAGGGTACCGTCATCTTCACAGGCACACAAGTTCACAGCTCAGTGTCATGCTTGATTCCTTACTCTCACTTCCCCACTCCACCCCACACACCAGTTTCCAAATCTTATCATTTCTGTCCTCCTGACATTTCTTAAATAGGCTCCTTTCTCTCTGCTCATACAACCATCACCCTAGATTAAGTTCTCTTCACTGATCTCTTGGACTATTACATTTGCCTTCTAATTAGTTTCCCTGCTTCAAATCTTTTCTCATTATAATCCATCCTCATAGTAATTTTCTAACATATTAAGTTTTTAATAAGTATTTAACAGTAAGAAGAACCCTCTAGAATCATACTGATTTGTTTGGCAATATTTAAGTTTTCCAAAAGATATCAAGTTTTATTTTTTTCTTTTTCTCCTCCCCCACCCCGGGCATCACCTTTTTCCTTATCTTTCTACTTGTCATCTTTTCTTTTTTGCTTTCCTCTTTTTCCTGCCCATTTCTTCTTCACATAATTGTCCAAGTAATTATCTAACAATGTAGATCTGACCATATTATACTCCCTCCCAATCAACAAATCTTACTAGCTACTATTCCAATATAAAAGACAAAGTCCTTTGGCCTTTAAAGCTCTTCAAAACATGGCTACTTCCTATCTTTGTTCTCTTCTCATATTTCACTCCATTTATTCTCCATGCCACATGTACTGGTTTCAGTGTCCCCTGTCTTCCATGTCTGTGCACCACATCTGCCTTTGTGCTGCCTCGTCCCCACATTGGGGGTGCTCTTCCTTCTCTCTTCTTAGAATCTTTAGCTTCTTTCAAAACTCAGGTCACATATTAGCTTCTACAGACGTACTGTCCCAGTACCCCAACTCCTAGAATCTTCCCCTATAAGGTCACCTCCAATTATTCTAAATACAATCCGTATGTAATATTTATATCTTCTCTCTCTCATTCCAACGTAAGCTCCTTGAGAAAAAAGACTGATTTTGCTTTTCACCATATTCCCAATACCTGGTATAGTGTATGTCGTATAGGAAACGCTTAATAAATGACTGTTGATGGATAACACTTTATAATTTGTAAAAGGTACTACTGTATGATTCCAACATTTGCACAATTGTAACCCACATATCAACTGCACTTCAGCCTCTGATGAGATGGACAGGGTTTATCTTTAAGAGTTTTCTTAATAACAATCTTTTTATTTTACTTAAGAGAAACTTATTTTCTCTGCCCCTTAGTCTCCATCCTACTGGGAAAAGAAAAAGAAAAACAAATTCCTTTTTTAACAAATAAACATAGCCCTACCAAAAAAATAAAAAGGCAGCTAAATTGTATAGTGTATATATACAGGGCCTAAAGTCAGGAAGACCTGAGTTCAAATCCAGCCTCGAATACTTAGTAGGCATGAGACACTAGGCAAGTCATTTAACCCTGTTTGCCTCAGTTTCCTCATCTGTAAAATGAGTTGGAGAAGAAAATGGCAAAATGCTACAGTATCTCTGCCAAGAAAACCCCAAATGAGGTCACAAAGAGTCAGACATGAATAAAACAACTGAAACAACTAAGCAACAAAGCAAAAAAAAATCTTAATTGGTTATAATTTTTAAAAACTATGTCTCATTCTGCTCCTTGAATCTATCACCTGTCTGTCTGGAGGTAGTTAAGATGCTTCATTACTGGTCCTCTAAAATCATGGCTGGTCATTGCATTGAGCATAGCTCTTACAGCTTTCAAAGTTGTTTTTATAATTTCTTTTGTTATATAAATTAGTCTCCTGATTCTCATGTCATTCATGATCAGTTAATAAGTCTTTTAAATTGTTCATTTTCATAATGTTGATACTCTATTTAAGCCAATATAAAACATAAAAGACTCTTGTGCTTGAATCTCTCACAAATCACCACTATACTCTTCATCTTTCTATCTAAACGGAGGCAAAGAACCCTCCCTTCTGTTAGGTCCCAACTTTCCTCTAGACCTAAACTGTCTAAACGATTTACACCAAAAGAAAGAGGTCCACATTGTTCTCTAGTACATCTAATATCCTGTTGACAGCACTGCTGAGGTGGCCTTAGGGTCTTTCTACCTAAGGCATCATTGCTCTCACCTCCTCTCCTTAAGGTTCTGATTTACCCTTGTATCTCTTGTTCAGAAGCTCCTCTTCTCTATGTCTATCTGCTGACATCCCTCAAGGATGGGTTGCTTTTGTTTTTTTCCCCTTCTTTATATCTCCTGGGTCTTGCATATTACCTGGCATACAATAAGTGCTTAATACATGCTTGTTGTATTGAATTGAAAACACAGTATTCTGTGAAGTCCAAGGGGAAAGATTATTTCTTAGTTGGGTTTAAAGGGTGGTAGGTATTCAACATGTAAATATTGAAAGGAATGAGTCTGACTTATTACTTCCTCTCTTTGGGTCTATAAAATGAAAACATGGATGAAATGATAATCTCTCTCTGAAGTGCAATGATTCCTAAGATTTTTTTTAAATATACCATTAACAATGTCTCAGGCATGAATGTATTAGGGGATGGGTGGGAACAATGGGGTATTGGGGAGATAAAGGGGAATAAGAACACCCAAAAACTCAGAAGCAAAAAACATGCAAGGTTCATACTACTCCTGGGGCAAACCAATAGATATATGAAGTGTTGGAGGTGGGAGTTTGATGAGTTCAAATCCCATTTCAGACGTAACTAGCTTGTGTGACTCTAAGCAAGTCACTTAAAACACTACACCTCAGTTTCCTCATCTCTACAATGATGGCATTGTTCTAATAACCTCTACAATCCCTTCTGGCCATAAATCTATGGTTTAAGAATACAGGACTTCTAAGGCTATTTCCTCTCGATATCTCCAATTGGTGAAAAAAAGAGACAAAATCAACTGAGACAAATCTGGAAAAGGAGAACTTGGGAGTGTCACCTGTGCAGAGAGGAAGAAATAGGCAAAGACTCAGGAATTAATCGTAACATGGTATGCTAAATAATCCAAGGCCATCTGATGAAAAGCCTTGAAGCTGGGTTAGATGACAGGTCTCACTTCTAACCAGCATTTTGATGATAGTAATTCAAGCTGAAAACATATGTATTAAATTTACCTTGAAAATTAAGGGATAAATTCTCATGGCCAAATATATTTGGGGTTTCAGCAAACCCAGAACATTTGGAAAAAAAATGTTCTAAGACACTGAATGTACAGTGTGGTGAGATTTGGCTGGCTGTGGTTGCCTAGTAAGCTAAAAATAGTCATTGAGAAACTCATATTCATAGTAAAGACAGTGTCCTTTCAGTATTCATGGGGGATGGATTCTTGCTTTAGTATTTAAGGTGAAAGTTTTGATAGCAAAACTTGTGAATTGGTAGATGAGGGAAAGACTTATTTCACTTTGCTGTAACATTTATTTTTTTTTATTTCTTATTCAGGATTATTATAACAGCAGTCCAACTACTGTGGCAAGAGGTTTATTATAAGCATTTCCAGGTATGTACATATATAAGTTCATGGTGGCCAGAGATAGCACTCTGAGGAGAAAGAACACTTGGCCTTGGTATCAGGAAGACAGGGATCTGATTCTGTGTTCTGGAAGAGATGAGTTGTATGAATGGGATCCAGTGACAGTCACTCTGAACTTCAGTTCCCTCATTTTTTTTAAGTATTTTTTGTTTACACATGTTATTTTCCACAAACAGAATATAAACTTCTTGTCTTAACCCCTTCTTTGTACTTCATCTGTGATCAAGTGACATTAGTCCTCTTGATGTTCCTGATATGAGATGCTCCATCTACTTACTCTACTTTTTGGATGGTGTAGCAGCAAGCACCCCAAGCGTCCTCAGGGTTTGCAGCTACCACAGGTTCTTGGATCTGCTTTGTTAAAGGAAAGCAACTCAAAATGAGTTAACAAGCTTACTTTAATCAGTCAGACATATATCGTTTACCTTGTTCAGGAGAAAAGGTCAGCACCCTGAACCTCAAAGTATACAGGCATAATTATCAAGACAGAAACATCAAGTAGACAGATTTCCAAACTGTTCAACCATTACATCCATACCCAGTCAACATCTGGGTTTCCACATTCTGGGTTTTTCAAAGCCGGGGGACTCTCAACAACGGCTTCCCAGAATTCAGATCAAATCACAGAACACTTCTCAAAGTGAGTCTCAAAACAAAGCTACACATCAGGGCTTATATAGCCTTCTCCTGGCTCAGAGAATGTAACAACCTTATTGACCCACTGGCCAATCAAAAAGTATCTACTGAAAAACAAGCCTCCCTCCCCAGGCTTCTGGTGCACTTTAGCCTAGGGGCAGGGAAGATCTTTAAAATTTACATTCGCATTACAGATGGTTGTCCTCCATTCCTGGAATTCACTCCCTCCTCATTGCCACCTCCTGATTTTGTTCACATCTCAGCCAAAATCTCACTTTCTATAAAAAGTCCTTCTCAGTTCTCCTTATTGCCCCTAGTCCCTTTCCTCAGACTATTTCCAATTTATCCTGTATCTATCTTGCTTGTTCATGGTATATTACAAATTGCCTCCACTATTTGTGAGCTCCTTGAGTGTAGGGACTCCTTTTGCTTATGCCAGAGCTAACAGGTTCTAGCACACAGTAGGCACTTAATACATGTTTTTTTCCTTACTTGTTTCAATAGGGTTAGTTTCATATTCTTCTGTTATTATCCCCAACTCCAAACATGGTAGCTAGAGCATAATAGTTTTTTTTTTTTTAATGATTGCTTGTTGATTGATAGAAAAATGATTTTGTTCATCTTGTTTTTATTTTTTTAGTTTTGTTTTGATCCAAGACACACAACTGAAACAGCAGTATACTTATCTAGGCTAGAATTCAGATCAGAGTATTTGGCTTTCCTGGATTTTATTTGGTACCTCCAGGCAGACTAGAAAAAGAGAAAAGTCAATGCTCTAAATGAGGCTATTGGAAGCAATTACAGTCTTCCTGTCCCATAGATCAACTTCTCTGCCTTTCCTGATTGTAGGGGGAAAGGAGATAACTGGGAAAAAATATGTTTTAGTAACATAGATGAATGTCTACAACCAGGAGAATTGTCCACAAGCAGAGAATTTTAAGAATATTGCCCTAAAAATGTCACCCTTCCTACATAAGGTAGTGATTTGACAGTATGAATGAAAGTTATTTAGCACTATTCACAGGGAAATTCAATAATGGAAATCCAGTGGGAGGAATATTTTTGGTCAAGTGATCATCTCACAATTTATAAGAAGATAGATTCCTTCATCATGAATAGGGACAATGATATATAATTTTATGAGGTAGAACAACAAGGTTGTTGAAGACCTATGAGAAGCTTCCCTACATCATTCAGATACAGCCTTATTCAATGTATATTTTAAAAATATTTGTAAGAAACTTTAAGTTTGGGGTGGCCAGGTGAGTAAGAGCACCGGCCCCAGAATCGGGATAACCTGGGATCGAATCCAGGCTCAGATACTTAGCACCACACCCAGAAATAACTGGTCGTGTAACCTTGAGCAAGGTACTTAACCCCAATTGCTTATTAAAAAAAAACAAACAAACAGAAACTTTTAAGTTTTAAATATGTGTTACTTTGAAAGACTTGGGAACTCTGATCAACACCATGACCAACCACAATTCCAAAGGACAAATGATGAAGCATGCTGTTCACATTTTATCAGAAAGCTGACAGACTCTGGGGAAAGCACAACTACTGCTTAACTATATGTACTGCTGTAAGATGTTAAACTCCTTCCTCCCCTGAAGTCCCATCCTGCCCAATCCCCCAGCAGCAGAGTGGTGAGAGAGAGATAAAAAGGATTTTTGTTGACTGAAAAATTATAATAATCTAAAAGAGAATGATGATATGTGCTCTTCAGTGACCTGAAAGCAATAATGTATATTCCTCAAATTCCTAACCTAACCTCAGTAATACTTCATTTACCAGACAATCACTTAATTAAACTATTGAAGTCCAAATGAGAACAAGGAAGGAAAAGCAAAAGACCCTGGGACAGACAAAAGACATTGCCAAAAGAGCATGAATCAACACTCCTGCACTTTATGCCTAAGAAAATCCTTGGGCCTCTCTTATTTGCATATGTACTATAGATAGGCACAGGATCCCTTTTGTTTTTAAAAGGCCTTGGTGACAAGGACTACAAACATAAAATAATTCAAAGTGCAAAAAAAGCAACAAAATGATAGTTATCTCTCCTAACTCCACACAGTTTCCCATGTTCTCTTGTAATCACTTATCAGTTTGGGGTTTCTAGGTCTTCTGGTCGACTTCTCATACCACCCTGCCTGTTTTACAGGCTTAGTGATTATAATCATGGGGAAACAGGATTTATAACTAGAAAGGACCTTAGATGTCACCTACATTTTTCATGTTACAGATGAGGAAACTGAGGCCCAGAGAATGACATGGTTAGTAAATATTATAGCAAGAATGATCAAAACAGAAGTTAAAGTACTAATGAACCTATATCAAGGCCTCTACCCATGATTATCCATCAGTCTGGGACTGGTGTAAAACATTTACAAGGGTGCTAGTGAACAGCTTCTCTTGTAGTCACTTATATTATGATAGCAATTTTTTTTTCTAATAAGAGATACTTTCACCCAAGTTCTGTGTTGTGTCTGTATGAAGACATGTGAGGAACAAGTGAAGAGAATTCTTGATTCATAATTGTGAATATGCTCCCTTGCTACAAGTACTAAAAATAACAACCTTACAATAAGTCTCATGTTTAGGGTCCAATTTTGCATATCCCTGATACTGATTTCACAAAGTATGTCCAATGCTTCTTAGAATTAACCAACTTTTGCTGAACAGGGAGGCAGGAAGGGGAGGGAAGAGAGAAGAGAAAAATTAGAGTGCTGTGCCACTATTTTGGAAAGCAACATACAATGCAGTCTGTGTTTGCCTTACCCTAGCTCATGAGTTTCCCTGGATCAGAATCCCCTAACAAAAATGGTGTTGTAGGGTGGGGTAAAAGGGTCCTTCCACACACTCTCCTTTTATTGATTCCTTTAAGCCTTTTGCCAAGATTATGATCTGCCTAAACTTTGGTTTTTCAGGCCTTTCTGGAGTGAGGCAGGAAAAGCAGTCACAATAATCCTCTTGCTACATTCACTGTTTAGCACTTTCACAATAGCATCTAGCAAATATGGCAGAAGAGGGAAGTGAGGGTTGACCTCTGACCTCCCAGGGATTTGAGAAGGTAGCATTCCATCATTTGGATTCTATAGAGAAGCCTAAAATGCAAATCCAAAGATAACTCCACTGCTAAATTCCCGATAGTATAGGATATGAGCTGTCACTGCCTTAATGAGACTTACTGAAAAGCAAAGAAATTGAAGGGCTTTCATTCAACTGTTTGGGATTACCATCGATGAATCCTTACTTTGCCCACTGGCCTAACAGCAGGTGAACAGCATTCATTATTCTTGCTTTGAAAGAGGAAATCCTGCTTGGAGTTGAATGTCTTACTTCATTCCGGTTCTTTGCATCTCTAATTTAATGTTTTCTTTTTCCTTTCTGAAGTTTGATCTTTATAGATTTGTAACCTGATACATCCTTGCTTGAAGTCCTTATAGAAAGGGAAGGATGTGTCATAACCATGAAGGTATTTATCAGATGGGGTATTCAATTCCAACTACATAAAAAAAACTGAACAGAAGTTGCTGCACACTTAAGCCCTGAATGGTATACTGCATAATTTATGCAAAATAATACCTAATACCCGATTTATCTTTTACTAAAGCTAACATTTATCTTCCTCTGTTTTCTAAACCTTTTTATACCCTGTTCATATGGGATATTTTTATGACTGTTTTCATCAATAATAGTCCTGTTGTTAACACTCTTTTACATCTACCACTACTCAGAGGGGCTTAATTTAAGTGTTTTTTTTTCTTTTTTCTGTTTTATTTAATATTATTTTATTTTTTCCAATTACATGTAAAGACAATTTTTAGGAATTGTTTTTGAAAATTTTTTGAGTTCCATTTTTTTCTTCTTCCCTTCCCTCCCCACTCCCCAAAATGGCAAGCAATTTGTTATAGATTTACATATGTGCAATCATGTAAAATGTATTTCCATATCAGTCATGTTGTGAAAAACACACAGATCCAAAGGAAAAAAAAACACAAAAAAAATAGAAAGTCAAAATATGCTTCAATCTGCATTCAGACTCCATCAGTTGGTTCCCTGGATGTGAATAGCATTTTCCATTATGAGAACTTTGGAATTATCCTGAAACATTGTATCATTGAGAAGAGCCAAGGCATTCATAGTTGTTCATTTTACAATGTTGCTATCACATTCTGCTCACTTCACTCACCATCAGTTCATGTAAGTCTTTCCAGGTTTTTCCACAATCTGCCTGTACACCATTTCTTATAGTACAATAGTATTCCATTACATTCATATACCACAAATTGTTCAGCCATTCCCCAGTCGATGAGTATCCCCTCAATGTCCAATTCTTGGCCACCACAAAAAGAACTGCTAAAAATAATTTTGGACATTTAGGTTCTTTTCCCTTTTATATCATCTCTTTGGAATATACACCTAGTATTGGTATTTCTGAATGAAAGAATATGCAAAGTTTGGCCGCCCTTTGGGCATAGTTCCAACTTGCTCTCCAGAACAGCTGGATCAGTTCACAACTCCACACCAATTTGTGTCCCAAGGGCTTAATTTAATGTGTGTTCACCTTCACTAGAGAAGGATATTCACAAATATTTTTACATTATTCCAAAATGCTAGCATAGTAAGGGGCACGAGGGGCCACATACCCATACATGTCTTCCACAACAGACCTGACATGTTAAACATCTAGCTTCTTCTTGAAGACCTCTAATCAGAGCTTCAACTAGCAATACTTGTACCTAGAGCCAGTGGTATTTGTGGGAGATAGCACCTGAATGTAGTCACTGAAAGGAGGAAATGTGCTTTACTGAAAGTTTCTATGTTGCTTCAGGATATAAGGACCAGCGGTATGAATGCCATGAGGAAAGAGAGGAGTAAGTAGGAGAAGAGGAGGGAAGGGAATAAAGTATCTATATACTTCCTAGTCTGTGTCAGGCACTGTGCTGAGTGCTTTACAAATATCCTCATAAAAATGATCCTCATAAAAACTCTGCCAGGTAGGTGCTGTTATTATCATCATTTTATGATGAAGGAAACTGAGGCAAATTGATATTAAGTGACTTGTCCAGGGTCACATGGCTAATTAGGTGTCTGAGACTGGACTTGAATTTAGGTCTTTCTGACTCTGGCCCAGCATTCTGTACCATCCTCTACCATCTTGATGTCCCATAGGTAAGTATGCTCCAGATGTGATGGGAAGACAGCTGGGGAAGAAATAAGATCTTGGGCCATGGTGAGGTTTTTGTGCTGCTGAAGGACTGGCCTCAGTTGGGTTGGCAACTTCCCAGCTGCAAAGAAGAAATGCACCTTTTATTGAAGCTACTACCAAAGCTACTGCTGCTGCTATAGGAGAATCATACCCTATTGGGGTCCTCTGAATAGTCCAACCTGAGACAAAGCCTGGGTGGCTATCCCCTAGTTAGGGCTTCACCTTTGGCCATCTCTGATTATTAGAAAGCTTTGCTTTACATAAAGAATAAATGGCTTCTCTCTCATTTCTCCTATTTCTGCTCTTTGGGTCAAAAACTAGGAGAAATGATAGCTACTAGGAGAAATTAATTTGCTTCAGCATGAACATCACCCGGGGCATTCTTTCATTTTGTGTCTTTTCTTCCAGCTGTGAACAGAGTTTTAAAAGGACAGACCCTTTTCTTGTCACTATTCAGTTTTTTTTTTTATTTTTAGTTCTTTTGTCAGCACATTCATAATTGACACACATTCATAGATTTGTGACTACAAGCATGGGGGACAGACAGGTAAAATGCCCAGAGCCCAGAGATGGAGGGTCCTAATTGTGGAAGAACCACAAGGTCAGTGTTACTGGATCAAAGAGAACATAAGTTACAAAAATCATCACACCCTTCCTTTGACTCAGCACTTGAATTGGTGTGGATAAATATTTTATCAAAACCCACAACAAAAGAAGATATATGTTTAAATTTTTTATAATACATTATTTGTAATTACAAAAAGCTGGAAGCAATTATTCAATAATCAGGCAGTACTATAACACGTACAACAATAATAGCTAACATTTATATAAGTGTTTTGATATTTGCAAACACATTTTAAATATCCTCTGATTTAGTCCTCAAAACTACCCTATGAAGTAGGTGCTATTATCTTCCCCATCTTATTAATGAGAAGACCGAGGCAAAGAAAGGTCAAGGGACTTGCTCAGGATCACACAGCTAGTAAAGTATCTGATGCTGGTTTTGAACCCACGTCTTCCTGCCTCCAAGTTTATCACTCTATCCACTGCAGTACTCTACTTAGCTGCCTATATTTTATAAAAAGAGGTACAGAAATGTTGTGAAATATTGTGATTAAGATAGATAATTATGGGAAATATAGAAATATGGGAAGATCTTCCTTTTTGAAACAGCAAAGAAAAAAGTCATAGAACTAGAATCTTCCTTTTTACCATATAAGAGACAAAATGAAAATTAATGGATGTAGAATTCTGATGGAGACTTTGACAGAAGAACAAATAAAACAAAGACAATTTTTACATTGAAATTCACTTTGTAAAAACACTAGTTATTACAAAGGAAACTTAAATGTATGGGTTTGAATATTAAGTGTCTTCAAAGGAAATAACTTTCATTCTGTATTTTGAGCACAAGCCTGTCAGAAAATTTTATTAAATATTCATAAATTTAAGCTTTTTTTAAATCAGAGCAAAGTTCAAACTGACAAAATACCCTCATGCCCTTGGAAAAATCTCTGATAGGAGCCACTTTGGAGTTCATAGCATTCCCACAAAATAGCCAAAATCCCGTATTCAAGATTGAACAAAGCCTCAGAGATTAGGTAACAAAATAGTCTTTTAAATTTCTGCACATCCTTGGATTGTCATTTTCCTAAAACCAATTAATCCCTCCATCAACCACTCTCTTTAAGTCTTCTCCTTACCAGCTGATCAAGGATACTTCTATTAACTTAAGTAATTAGAGACTTCTTCCTTCTCTTAGTCTGACCACTACCCTAATTTAGTCAAGATCTGGGGCAAAAGAGTACTGTTTTTAAATGGAGCAATCAGTGGTCCTTGGTCTAATCTCATCACCCTAATTCTATGAAAGTGAACAAAGGTTCTCTCTGAACTATTTACCTGTTTAACAATTAATAATCACAGCTAACATTAATACAGTGCTTTAAAGTTGGCAAAGAGCTGTGTTATGCCATTTGATCTTCACAACAACCCTTTGAGTTTGGTGCTAATGTAATCCTCACTTTACAGATAAGGAAACTGAGTCTGAGAGAGATTAAGTAATTGGTCCACTTTTCTCAAAAAAAGTGGTCAGGCTTCTAGTACGTAGTAAAAACAGATTTAGTGAAGGACACTAGTACACAATTGGTTACAACAATCTGGTTACAAATCCATACTGATGAGATTTCTCATTCAGTTTATTTGGTTAGTCTAAAGGCTCTAACTAGAATACAAAAAAAAATGCTTCTTAATATTTCTAAAGGAAGAACCAGAGATTAGTGGGCTTCCACTATGTACAAAAAAATCATTTAACTTTTTTTTTAAGATTGAATTCTAGACAGTCAGAATACTAGAAATTATATCGTCAATATCTGAGCAGTTTCAGTCCCAGTACTATTAGTGTATTAATCATTTAACAACATAACAAATAATTAGAAAATGAAAAATAATGTTCCTAATGTAAATCATTTTAATTTTCACTCAAGGGATTAATGTAGCAGAGAAAGGCACAAGGGGAGGGGCACTCAGAGCTTAAGTATATGGTTACTCAGTGTTCCTTACGATTATTTTTTCCATGAATAAGCATTTTACCAGCAACATGAACAATTGAAATTTGCAGATTTATAAATTGAAATTATTTTACCTGGAACAAAAATATTTGAGTGAGAGGTGGCTGTTAAGACAGAGAGGGAAGTATGTTAGAAGAGGCATTAAGGAATAGCCAAAAATTTCTTTTCCTAGGCTGCTCCTCTCAAGGAACTTATATTCTAATGGGGAACATAGATATATATATAGATATGGATATGGATATGGATATGGATATAGATGTGTGTATATATATATGTGTGTGTAGGTGTATATATTATATACATATAAATATGCATATACATGTACATATATAATTTGTGTATTGTATAATTTATGTTTATATAGAGAGTATATAACATCTGTGAGATGCATGGACAAATGTATATAGGAGAAAGCTTTATAAAATATGCATCTACATATCTATACACATATGATGTATGTTGATACATGTTACAAGTACTGATATATGTGTGTCAGCATATATCATATAGATATAAATTAGTTGAAAGGTAAATTTGGCAGGGATGGCACTAGCAGCTGGGGAGATAGGAAAAGGGTTCTGAATACAGTGATACTTGAGTTGAATATTAACAGAAGAGAAGGATTTTAGGAGTCAAAAGTTAAGGAGAGAATTGCAGGCAAAGGGGATTAGTACAGAGATGGAGATGTGAGTAGGAGTGTTCAGTGCAAGGAACTGCAAATAATCCAGTATAACTAAATTGTAGAGTGCACAGAGGGGACAAGAATATAAAAAGGGTGAAAAGTTACGAAAACACCAGGTTTTGAAGAATTTTAAATGCCAAACTAAGAACTTTATATTTGATCCTGGAAGTACAAGGAATTAATTAAGGGAAGATGGGGTTGAAATAGTCAAACATATGCTTTGGTCACTATGAGGATGGTAGATTGGAGCATAGAAAAGACTTCAAAAGGCAAGAAGACAAATTACAAAACTATTTAAAAAATCTAGATGAGAAGTGATAAGTCTGAATTACTATGGAGGTTGTGTACCTAGAAAGAAGGAGATATATAGGAAAGATATCATATAGAGAAAAAAAAATGGCAAAGTCTGGCTACCAATTGGATATATGGGGTGATACAGACTAACATCAAAGATGACACAGAGATTGTGAACACAGACAACTAAAAAGATAGTAATGCTTTTGATAGACAATAGGAAAGCATGGGGTGTTCAGGGACTGGTACTCTGACACTAGGTCTACTAAGTCCTTTTTTCAGGGCTACTTTCTATCTTTCGTGTCCACTTGCACCCAGTTCTCACTTGTGACTCCAAGAAGATGGAGCATGTGGAGAGGCCACATCCTAATAAAACTGACTCAGATAAACCAGGCTGAGGGTAACCAACAGGTCTCACACCAGTCAGTGAGTTAGAAGGGGATCTACTCCAAGCATGTAAAGACTTCTCCCAGTGAATGGGAAGATGAGAACAATTTGTTCCAACAGCCATAAAAAAGAGCTGAAGTAGGTGCTGTGGAGCACTTACAGCTTGGTTAGACATTAAAGACACTGTATCCTGGGTCACTGCAGTCATCCTGACTTTTGTCTTGCGATTGGCCTTCAATGACTCTGGAAGAGAGAGTGAGGTTGATGACTTTGTGTACCTCTGCCTCACTTAAATCCAATTTTTGAGCAAATCAAAAGACATCACCCACACCATTTTACATTATTCTATTTCATCATTTTATTATTTTACTCTCACCTCAAAGTCCTTTGGCAACAGGCAAGTAACAAAAGAAGAAGGTGTGGATACACTGGGAGCTGTAGTCACAACCCTACACGCAGACAGCCCAGGTTATAGGATTGTCCTCTCACTGGGCCAAAGCAGGAGTGGGAATAGGCAGCAAACTGGATGCTGAGAAGTCTTTTTGAAGTACTGCACTGCTCAACCCCTGGCATGAGGAAGGGGTTAGAAAAGGTGCTCTAAAAATTGTCTGATTCACCAAACCTAACCCTGACCTGCTTACTATGGCAGGCAGGGATCCTACCCTATGGTCAAAACAAAAAAAAATGTATAAAAAAAAATTTGTGAAGATGATTCTCTACTCACCACTGGTACTCGGAATATGCACATGCTTACAGACAACACAAAATCCACTAGATCTGAAAGATGAACACTTCTTGTTGTGAAAGAACTTATGAGGTATGCATACAACCAAATAGCAACCCTGGGTGAAACAAGGCTGGCAAATGAAGGCCAGCTTGCCGAAATCAAAGCTAGATACACATTTTTCTGGAGTATCAGCGGTGATGAGGAATGCCTCACATTTGGCATACATTTTGCAATCAAATCTAATATAATCAACAAGCTTGTATGCCTCCCAAAAGACGTGAACAACAATAGGCTCATGACAATGTGATTGCCACTTTCAGGAAAGTGACATGCCACCATCATGAGTGCATATGCTCTCACAATGATGAACCCTGATGAGGTCAAAGAAAAATTTTATGAAGACCTGGAGACCCTCATTATCAAGAGGACAAGTTGTAATTCTAGGAAACTTTAATGCCAGAGTAGCCACAGACTATGATACATGGCAGGGAATCCTTGGGAGGAATGGAGTCAGAAAGAGCAATAGCAATGGTCACTTACTACTGAAGACTTGTGCACTGCATGACCTTCTCATCACTAACACTGGCTTTTGTTTACCTACACTCAATAAAACTGTGGATACACAGCAAACATTAGCATTCAATAAACTGTGTCACTGTAAGGAGAAGAGACAGATAAGATTTTAGAGATACAAAGGCAATATGTGGTGGCACAGAGTGCTGGACCATTTATAGACTTATCCTCTCCAAGCCAAACATTTGCATTCAATAATAAATACAGGTCTAAGGCAAGACAACTACTAGAAGACTAAATGTAAATAGACTAGAGTACTTCTCCCATGCCACAAGAGTTTATTGTTGACTTGAAGGGAAAGCTAAGTCAACACACAGTTGGCAACAGTGGAGCACAAAAGAAAAAAAATGAGTTTTCAGAGATTTGGTATATAGCTCCTCATATACTCATCTGGGCCAGAGCATTCAGAAACATCAGGATTGGTTTGATGAAAATGGTGAGGAAATTCAGAAGCTACTAAATGAAAAACAAAAGGGTTTACCAGCAGGATAGTTCATCTATCTGTAAGAAGGCAGAACAATGAGCAAGGTTAGTTACTGCATTAATGGTAAATTATTTATCTCGAAAAGGCTACTTGCCAAGACTAACATGGAGGGACAGCTGGTGTGCAACTTTTTGCTCACAGATAACTGGGCACTCAGTGCCACCTCTGATGCAACAGAATATGGACTGATTCTCTGCAGTTTCTGCCAATTTTGGCCTGACAACACCAAGAAAATAGAGGTTATCCACCAGCCAGCACCATATCATCCAATATATGGAACCATCAGTTACTGCAAATGAAGAAATGTTGAATAATGTAGATAAGTTCACTTAACTTGACAGTTACTTTCCAGGGAGCTACACACAGACGATGGGTTGACACATCGAGGCTCTATAAAAACATGTGGGAGAGAAGAGAGATTAGGCACCCTACCAAACTGAAGGTCTACAGAGCCATTGTGCTGACCTCATTGTTGTATGGCTGTGAAACCTGAACATACCAGCACCATGCCAAGAAATTAAACTGATTTGATTTGAATTGTTTTAGGAAGATTCTGAAGATCACCTGGCAAGATCATGTATCAGACACTAAGGTTCTTTCTCAAGCAAAATTGTCAAGTATTCAAACTCTACTGCAGAGAGTCCAACTCCACTGGGCTGGTCACATTGTTTAAAAGTCATACATATATATATATATATATATATATATATATGTATATATATATATTTGCCTAAAAGACTACTTTACGGAGCAAGCACTCACGGGGAGGTCAGAAGATTAAGATTGGAAAGACAGTAGGTAAAAAGGCAGGGGTAATCTGCTGGATAAAACATAAGAAAGGGTTCATGTAAAGGAGCAGAAGTACCACCCCTTCTTCAAAGACTGGAGAAAAGGAGAAGATAATAGAGGAGAGGTGATTTTGAGTTATGAGATATGAGAGAGAAAAGAGGGAGCTCTCAGTGAATGGCTTCACTTTTTCTGATTAACTATGAGAGGAAGGTCTCAGCAAGGAGAGTAGGGGAAAGGCATAATTTGGAAAGACTGAGAAGAAAAGAAAAATTCTGAAGAGTCCTTGTGTTGAATGAAACAGGGAAGCAATTAGGAAGAAGTAAGAGGATTGCCTTGCTGGACTAAGTTTAGATTAGATAACAAAATTTCAGTGGACTTTACCAGCACAGTTTCATCATTTCCTCTAGCTACATTCAGTAGGTGCAGGAGAGAAGGAAGCATATGATGGTAATATTCAAAGACTGGGGTTTGGTAAGTCCTGATCTGTGAAAGGATAAGGGAACAAGAGTAGAAGATAATGTGGGCTTAAGATACTCACCAGGAGGTCAAAACAGGGAAAGAAGAACCAGACCATGGGTTGGTGGCCTGGAATAATACAGTGGGATGGAGACTGAAAGTCACTATGAAGATGAAGAGTGGGTTTAGGAGGGGTAAAGTATATGGAGAAATAGGGGGAAAAAAGACTATAACTAGATAAAGGAAATTCAGAGTTCCCTTTGCCTCTTTGCTCATTCTCTTATGTGTGCTCTTCCTGAAAGAGTATGAGTTAATTTCCCTTCATTGTCATTAGCCTTTGACTCAATTAGGATATATCACACATTCCCCTATATAGTCTCTCTCTTCCTCCTTTTAATGTTCCCTCTTAGTAATTTAGTTACACACACACACACAATTCACTTATAGACAGGGTATAACGAGGTTTAGTTCATGTTTCTAGCTTCTTTTCCCATTTCACTTCTATTTGACTACTGTTTTCACTCTCATCTCTTCATGTGCCTCCAGAAAAAAAGTATATTACTGCTCTCTCTGATGTTATTTTATTGTTGTTCTAGGTTGCTGAATATGCTTCACTCTTCTAATTCTGTTATCCAGGGTGATTGAGAAGCAAATGACTTCTTCAGGTCTGGTTTTCTTTCTAAGAATTTTTGAATGCCTCTTTTTAATTGAATATGCATCTCTTTTTAATTTATAATTAGGTTCAGATTTGCAGGGTAGGTCATGTCTGGTTTCATCTGGAGCTCCTTTGCTCTATAGGACACATCATTGCATTCCCTCTGGCATTTTCTGGTATGTACAAAATATTCTTGTTATTTCAACTTCCTTTACATTTGAAGGGGTTTTGCTTGTTTGTTTGTTTTGATTTTTGATTTGTTTTGCTTTGTTTTTGCCTAGTGGCTTGCAGAATTTGTTGTTTCTCAATGGAATTGTTAAATTTAATCCCTAGGTATCTTGGAATTTGCAGCTTAGGAGTTTTTTTTTTGTTTTGTTTTCTTTTGGTTTGGGTTCATTTGCAGATAATCTGTGGATTCTTTTAATTGGCACTCTAACTCATGTGTTTAGAAATTCTAGGCAGTTTTCTTGCATTTATTCTTTAATAATGGCATCCAGGTATTTTTTGTTTGTTTTGTTTTTTAATTGTAGTGTTCTTCTGGGAGATCTCTAATCTTTAAGTTTTTTTATGCACACATGGTCTTTGAGATCAAAATGTTTTGCCTTTATAGAGATCATGCTTTCTTTTAGTGGTATTTTTCCCTTATTATCATATATATGTATATAAATACATAATTTATACATATATATATATAATATACATAATTTCTCTTCTTCCAGTTTGTTTTTCCCTTCCATATATTTGCACTGACAATTAGCTATCATCTCTTTTGTTTCTTTGGTAATATTTGTTATAATGGAATACATGGATTCAAGTTTTTCTATTTTTCCATTATATCTGCTGTGGAGATCATAAATTTTACTTTCACAATTCGTATTTCTTTCTTAAACCATTCAACAACATCCTATTGTGTTTTCATGCTTTCTTGGGAATCTATCCTCTGCTTCATCAGATGTTTATTCATTTTCCTTTTTCTTGCAATACTTTTTTATTGATTCTTAAACTTTTTTTCTTTTCTCCTGATCTGGAGCATACTTTTTCTTCTGCTATTAATATCATCCCTGTCAGTAAGTTTTCTTCCTCCTGAGATCTTTGGTAATTTCAGTGGTTTCCCCTCTTTATTTTCCCCTATTGCTAACTTTCTGACTCTCTCCTCTTTGATGGCAATTTCCCTGTGGGGTTGATCTCAGAGCTGTCAGCCTCCTTCCATTCTTGGCAATTCATGGTCTACCAGGCTACAGCACTGTCCTAGGTGATTTCTGGGGAAACAAAACTATTCTTAGCTTAATGCTGGGTATTTTCTCTCAAGCTTGATGGAGTATCACAGAGTCCCTTACACATATACTCTGACTTCTTCGCTTTGTGCCTCAGTTCCCTGGCTTAATTCTATTGTGACAGAGATCTCTACTACTCTTTGCTATTGACCCAGACCGAGCAAAGTATTTTAACAAATCATCTCATCTCATTTTCACAATAATACCAGAAAATAAGGATGACAGATTTTTGTCCCATTTTAATGATGAAAAATATGATTAATCATAGCAGCTGTATGACTTGTGTATGGCTACATTAGTATATATAGTAAGTGTTAAGGTCGGGATTCAAATCTAAACCTTTTTTCACTTATATCACACCTTCTCCTACATTCATGAGTGTCAACTAACCCTCATTGAGGGAAGAAGCAACTTGGTGACACAGTGGATGAAGCACTGAGCCTAGAGTTAGAAAGACCTGAGTTCAAATTTGACTTTGGACACTTACTAGCTCTATAACCCTGGGAAAGTGTCCTATCCTTTGACTCAGATTCCTCAGCTATAAAATGGAGATGGTAATAACATCTAACATCTACCTCACAGGGCTTTTGTGAGATTCAAGTAAGATAATATTTGTAAAGCACTTAGCACAGTGCTTGGCACATAAATGTCAGTGTAAATGCTTATTTTCTTCTCCCTGAGTGGGTGCCTTCTAGTGAAAGAGTTTAACGAAAGTCATTTTCAGATGTAAACAGTTTCCTTTGGAGACTTAGAGTTTTCTGTTGCCATTTACTAAATAACTCTTGGTAAATTAATAAAAACCAGGAATTTTGTGGGAGAGCAACCATCATAGACACTTATACTAAGATTTCTGGATTCATTTCTTGGGATGCCTCTCATCTCTCCCCTGTCAACAATGCAAGGATTGTAGAGTAGTAGTTCCAGCTTTGGCTGCCAACATAAGATGAATACCAGTAAAATGGGAGGAGGGAGAGACTATTGCCGCTTAAAAACCAGTGGTCCTGAGAATTAACAATGCTTTAAGAAAGCGGGGAGGAAGGGCTATTGGAAACATTATTGAGGGAGCATTTAATTCTTTCTTCTCACTTTAGCTCAAGGCACAAATAGTGGCTGGCCTCTTTATTCAGTGGCTAGATATTTGAGTAACCTCAAAATTCTCTGGTCCCATCCTCTCTATTGACAGAATGTATAGCCTAAGCTGTCATCTCAAATAAGAAACTAGGACTCTGCTAACAATGGGCTTCAAAAACACTTGAGGTTTGCTGCCGTCAGAGTAAGTGAGAGTCATTCCAAATGTACCAAAGGCTCATCCAATTTCCATCCAATTTTACTTTAATTTCTCTGGCCCCCAAATAAGGCCAGGCATTTCCCCAAAAGAGAAACAGAGCAGGCTTTCTATACGATTTCCACAGATTCATGCTTTAGGTCATACTAGAAATACCACAACAGCAACCTTTTTCATGGAATCTTAGAACAGACTCTTTTTGCCAAAACCAGAGAGTTCAGAAGAGGTGCAAGTATAATTAAAACAACAAAATATGAAGTGTATTCTGAAAACCACAAAAGAAGTCTGGGGTGGATTTCGTGAGGTTTAATCAATTGGTATATTTTCCCAACTCCATTACTGCTTTCAACTCTAGTAGCCTTTCAACTCCCTTAGTTTAAAATACATAGTACAGAGAATTGGGGGTGGGTAGGTGACGAAGTGAATAGAATACCAGACCTGGGTTAGGAAGAGTCATCTTTACTTCAAATCTGGCCTCTGATACTAGCTGTGTGACACTGGACAAGTCATTTAACCTTGTTTGCCTCCAGTTTCCTCATCTGTAAAATAAACTAGAGAAGGAAATGACAAACCACTCCCGTATCTTTGCCAAGAAAACCCCAAATCAAGTATGACTGAAAACAATAGCAACAAGAAGTCCGCAGAGTATTGTCTAGCATGGATATTCATACCCCCACAATATCTGGAAAGCTCAAATATTGAGACCTCTCTGGAATGAAAGATAAATGAAAAAAATAAATAATTTAAATTGTCTCTCCTCAAATCGTTTTCTAAGTAATTTCAGCTTTCTCCAAGATGCTTCTTATTTTATTAAAAACATAGTCAATTCCTTTTGTCTGTTCTGTCCTATAACAATGACCCAAAGAGGTGGGAATAAAATATAAAGCACAGAGAAATGAAGGGATTTGCTTGAGACCAAGACCCCACAGCTTACAATGGGAGAGCAGGGAGGGATGAGAGTCCAGGCCTCCTGATGACAATCTTCTTCCCCTTTTCCATACTACTTCCCCCTTGTACTACTTAGCTCTTCTTATTTTATTTTTATCTTTCCTTTTTATTTATGTTGGGGTTTTACAACTTAATTATCCAATGCTTTGATAGACTTGATGAGTAAAAACCCAAGAAATTCAAATAGCAGGTTCTGGCTTACAAATTCCATAAGAAAAGGTAAGTAGTAAATGTTTCTTTTCAGAAATGTTTCATTTTGTGATTAATATATTCTTCCTTGAAGGAAAGATATTTGAGAAATCCACCCAATATCTTACACCAAGGCTTATTCTGCTCTTAGGAGCAAAGGCAAGGAATGCAAAAGAATCTAAAATAGAATAACTAATATCTGTAAAATTCTTTGCAGACTTTTGTGCCTATGTCAACATTATTATTTAACAAACAGCTAGGTGGTGCAATGGATATAACACCCTAGTTCAAATGTGGCCTCAGACACTAGGTAAGCAATACTAGGCAAGTCACTTAACCCTCTTTGCTTCAATTCCTTATCTCTAAAAAGAGCTGAAGAAGGAAATCGCAAATCATTCCAGTATCTTTGCCAAGAAAATCCCAAGTGGCATCATGAAGAACTGAACATGATCCAAATGACTGAAGAGCATTATATGCAAAACACTAATGCAATGGCCATGAAATCAAAAGAAAAAAATATGCGTTTTCTGTTCTCAAATATATTTCGGGGGGGGGGGGGGGGGGGAGAAGGGGCCGGAAGGACTGCATTACACCTAGGCAGATAAGGAAATAAACATGGGGTAGTTTGAAGAGGGAGAAGAACCCATCAATTCAAAGATCAATAAAGGCTTTGTTAAGCTAGTCTTATTAAATAGCTCTACTTTACAACTCATATTCTTACCAGTTAGAAACTTCCATACCTCCCACTGAGGCAGGAGAGCAGAAGAAGCTGGGGGTCATTCTTCAGTTTTATTCAGATGGAGCTTTACTGGAAGAGGAGAATGGGGGGAGGGGCAGTTCACTACTGATGCATATAAGGACCTCTAGCCCACTGCATAACCTAACAGCTGGTATACTAACTTGGCAACATTTAGTAGACTTGCAAAAGCTGCAGGCAGGCCTCAAGACTACAGATGAGTCTAAAAATGTAACTCTTCTTAATCACTGTTTAGGTTGGAAGGAGCCTGATTCATCTTCCCTTCTGTGACCTCTCTGGCTTTAGTGAGAGGAGGTGCTGCTCATTTGGAAGGCATTCAGGCTCTTCTGCTGGTCACAGCTTGTAGAGATGCAGCCCCTTTAGTGAACCTTCTGAGCAGCTGAAAACAAAATCAGGCCAGTGCCCTTGTCCCTTTGGAAAGGCTGGGGTCGGTGGGAATGTCAAACCAATGTGTTTTTAAAAATCAAATGCAATATTCACGAGCAGCCTTGGCTTTACTTCAGAGGAAGTAAATTCTCTACCACATCCAAGCTGAATAACTCTGGCCTTCAGGGCCATCCATGTGACCCTTTGCTACTGTGAATTCCTTAAATCACAGAGCAAAGGACCAATAATTTATGTGCCTTGCCACCACTTATTACTGGCAATCATAGTGTTTTCCCTACTTCTTGATGTATATGGTACTGGTCCAAACAGGAATCAGGTACAACCAACCTTTCAGGCCTATGTGCTCTGTGAAAGAAGTCTTATTAAGAATTTCTATGTTCCCACTCCCAAAAGAATCCAAGAGTTACTTTTCTGCAACTGAATTATAAACTCTTTTTGTTTAAGGTCAATACATCAAAGTCTCAGTAGGAAGTGCCTGCTCACCTACGGCCTGTATTTCCTAAACATCAGCAAAAAGTCTAGGCTCTGCAGAACTCTCAGGCTGAACAAGGAAGCAATTTGTACACTGCTCTTTAAGGGGAACTGAATGTATGCCAATGACAAGGAGCCAGTATTTATCTGGCATATTTCTCTAAAAATTTATGGCTCAGCATATCCCAGGAAAAAGAGGAAAGATGAGTGATGGGGACCACATGGCCCTCAGCGTGCAGCTAACCTCGTGCTGCCTGTATAGAATTTCTTCCCTTTCCTTCTTTTCTTTTATAGATCCTGTTGTTTTCTATAATGGTCTGTGTTTCAGAGAAAGTTACTGTGATTCTATAAATAGGAAAAGGGTCTAGACCTGAGATTTCATTGGTATAAGCAACTTCCAGGTGAAGAAACTCCTCCTACCTATGTAAATTGGCCATTTCTCTGTGATTTAGTCTTAGAAAGTTACCAAGAACATGGTGAGGCTGAGTTGCCTGGGTTCACATAGTTAGCAGAGAAAGGACGTGAAGCAACGTCTTCCTGGATTTGAGGCCAGTTCTCTATCTACTATGCAATGCCTCCCCAAATATCTGTGAGGAAGACCCAACTTGACAGGTTGTGAGGGGTACAGGGAAGCTATACTCTACATGAAGCGCTATTATCTGACTGTTAAAATAGCAGCAGCAACAGCAACATGAATCCCATTTCTATTGCAAAAAGACTAGAGATTATTGAATCCAATTCCATTGTTCATAAGAAAACTAAGGTCAAGTGAGGAAAAGGGACTTGGCCAAGGTCACATGGTTAATTAGTAGCAGAGCTAGGATAATAACCTCTGTTTCCTGACTTCTGGCCCAACGTCTCTTTTTGCTATAGACAAAGATGAGAAAGATCAAAGTGAACAATGGCTTTGGAACCACAGAATTTGAGAGTTTGAAGGGAACTCAGTAGTCATCTAATCTAACCTCTCAGCACAAAGCAGTGCACAAAGGAAATGTTGATTAAATGTTCATTCGTTCATCCACATCCCATTCTCTCCACTCACAGAGCCACCATCCTAGTTCAGACCCTCATCACCTGTCACCCAGACAACTGTAATTGACCTCTGACTAGCCTCCTTCCCTCAAGTCTCTGCCCCCTCCAGTCCATACTGCCAAGGTGATGTGTCTAAAGCACAGTACTTGGCAGTCTCACACACACACACACACACACACACACAAACACACACCAGTGCCCTTCTCTTACCTCCAGAATCACATACAAAGGCCTATGTTTGGCATTAAAAGCTCTTCATCCCATGGCTTCTTTCCGCCTTTTCAGCATCCTCACACTTAACTCTCCTACACTAAGATCTAGGCATACTTACAGGCTTGAGGTTCCTTGAACAAGACAAACCACCTTCTACTTCTGTGCTTCTGCACTAGCTCTCTCACATGCTTGGAATGCTCTCTATCCTTCTCTCTGCCTCTTCATGTCTGAGACAGAGAAATAGGCCAGCAGACAGACAGACAGATTTTCTATGAACTGTACATAGTTATTTGTAGGATGACTCATTTACCTTATTTTAGAATATGAATTCCTTAAGAGCAGGAGCTATTTTTGCCTTTTTATTGTATCTCCAGTGCTTAGCACAGTACCTGGCACACAATATTATTTAATTAATGCCTAATGACTTACCAATAGATGCATATAACCATTTCTAAATGAGGTAGCAAGTACACCAAGCAAGTAAAATGGTTAGGGTACCACCTGGTGTCAGGAAGACGAGTTCTAATCCAACCTCAGACATTTACTAGCTTTATGACCCTGGCCAAGTCACTCAATCTCTGTCAGCCTCAGTTTCTTCATCGTTAAAATGGGGGTAATAAGAGCCCTACCTCTCAGAGTTGTTGTGAGGATAAAATGAGATGTTTATTAAGCATTAAAGTGCTATTTAAATGATAGCTATCATCATCATTATTTTAAACAATACACTCCCAAAAGTGCCACATGAATATGAATCATGAAACAACACAACCTCAAAAAAGTTGCTCGGGATAACAAAAACAGTTCAATATATACATATATATTAACAACAGTACTTTTTATGGTAGCAGGAACTGCAAGAGCTGCCATCCATTGACTGGAGCATGGCTGAATGAAATATGGTATAGAAATGTAATGAAATGATATTGTACAAGAAGAAATTATGAGTATATATAAACATATATACTATAATAAATATATATATATCTTAGACACATGTGAAGATATGTATGAGTCACAGCAAAGTAAAACAAATAGAATTAGGATAGTTGATACCAACAATAATATAAATAAAAAGAATGCTAACAAGAAGCTCAAATTTATTAAAAAAAAATTAAAAACCAAGAACCACCAAACAATATTGTTCCCATAAAACAGATAATGAAACACACTTCCCTCATTTCAGCAAAGAAGTATTACAAGGGCAGAATGTTATGTATATTATAAAATTCATCACTATTTTTATTGTTTTTATGAATTATTTTTCTTTGTTAAAAAAAGATGGTTCAACTCTAGAGTAAGGGATGGATATAATGGTTTTTCAGGAACAAGCTATAATGTTTTTAAACTAATAGAAAGGAATCAAAATTGCTGGTTACCAAAGAGCAATGGAGAAATGCATAGCAGACATAAATTGACTGTAGGATAATTGCAACAGTGACTTGTACATAATAAGTCCTACAATAAAAATCATTCAAGAAATGTATGATCAAAGAGAAAGTTGGCTGGTCATGCAACAAGAGCACAGGATAAATGTACTGACAGCCTGGATGCTGTACAGCTGCCCACTGAAGGTTAATAGACTTTGATTACAGGATCACTGACCCAGAGTTGCAAGGAACTTCAGAGGACATACAGTCCTACCTTGTGTTACAAATGAGGAAACTGAGGCTCAGGAAATTTAATAACTTGCCTAATATCTCACAGGTAATGTGTTGAGAGAATAAACCTGAATCTAGGATCTCTGACTTCAGAGCCACTGTTTCCCAAGCATTGTTTTGGCCCCATGACCTAGCATTCTTGTCTCTTCCCCATGGTACAATGTCGTCCCCCTTTATCAACTGATAATGGGCTTTGTGTTGGTTACCTGGTATGGCTGATATTACTTGCCCTGGAGATAAAACTCTAGGTAAAGTCCTGGAACTAATTACCTCTCAAGAACACTGCAAGAAAAATAAAAGTTTTGTGAACTTTAAAGTACTAAAGGCATCCAAGTTATTATTATTCAATTTCATTTACAAACATTCTTGATACAGTCCAGATATTCAAGGAACTGTCCTAGGCACTGAGAATTGGACACAAAGATTTATTTTCCTTGTTGTTGACATTAGCCAATAGCTATTCATTAAGCCAGTATAAATATATCTCTTAAGAATGTAACTATCCTTAAGCACTACTTCTAGATGTGGTTTATTATAATTTTTTAAATTATTCATTTATTCATTATAGGGCCAACTGGTATATATTTTTAAAATGTAAAGTCACATCTACAGAAACTTCAGTGTTTCATTCATAACTTCTAGAGTGCAATTAGTTCATCTTTTCATTACTTTGTCAACATTCAGTTGCCAAGCTTCCATTTTATGATCCAAGAAAAAAAGAAGGCATATGTGTCAGTCAGAATCTATTAGTGACCGATTAAAATATGAGTTCTATTTTGGTCCCAACTTCTGTGGCTTTACACGTGCGCACGCACACACACATGCATCTGTGTCTGTGGTTATTTTTGCATAGTGCCGCTCTATTATTGCAAAGGGTACATTTTAGACAAATTATGATGATATATTCTAACACGACCCATTTGCTAGAAACATCAAACAAGAAAATTCTGAAGGTTTCTGAGCACAAAGCCTCAGAAGCTTCCTTTTCAGTTTTCTAGCTAACCTTCTTAGCTCAAATAATCAAATATCCCAATGAATCCATAACCTTATCAATGTGTTGATTCTTTCCAAAGATGCAATTTATAACCCGTCCATTTTTGCCCAACTTGTGCTATTCTTGTCCATGTCTCATAAGTTTTCCTGAGGTCTACCCAAAGCTCTAGGAGTCTTCCATGAGTTTTTCTGTCATTCCAAGGATAACAATGTAGTTTCTCACTTTCTCCACATGACCAGTCCATTTTTTTTACATATACATTTCTGTAATGGCACCCTTTAAACTATTTCTCCTTTATAATACCTTGATTACTGCCTGCTGATACCCATTACTTACCTCTCCACTGAGCTATGGGTAACATCTATTTCAATTCTTTGGATACTATTTTTCTATTAGAGGCAGTCAGATGACACCACCAGAAAAGTTTTTGGTACTATAATACCAAACACTGGTATTAATAAGATGGGCTATTCTTTCAAGGAGAAGCTTGGCCTGTTGTACAAATTTATCAACACTCACTTTAAGTAATAAGAGTTCCCAACGTCAGTTGATATTTTTAGTTAATGAATTTTTGAAACATGCTTTCCTGCTAAACAGCTGTTAAAATGTGATCTCTTCAAGGATCATGATTAAGAGCTGTATGGGACTGAGAGATCCTCTAACTAGAACTTTCATATTATATATTAAGAAATAGAGCCCGTGTAGTCTCAGCTTTGCTATTTACTAGCTGTGTGATATTGAGCAGGTCACTTAAGCTCTCTGAGACTCAGTCTCCAAAGCCCAGTGCTTTTGCTACTATACTGCACTACTTTGAAACAAAGCACTTTTAAAGATTATTTCCAGTTATATTAGAACCACAAACTGACAGCTTTAAAATCATTACAATCACCATGTTTATCTAAAGTAGAGTTTGGGTTTTTGTTGTTTGTTTTCTTCAATGTTAGTCTGATAGGAAAGAAAATGCATCATAGTTGACAGAATCAGATCATTTACTGCTTTAGGAGTCAGGAAGACCTGAGACTAAATATAGATCTCACATTTACTAATTGCCTTGGGCAAATTATGTAATCTCTGTGTGCCTCAGGCAACTTTTTAGGATTTACCTAGTATTTTCCTGTATTTGGCTATTGTTAATAAAGTTAGTTTACAAATTAAGTGTTCTGTATGGTAAAACCACAGATCATTTATCAGCCTCAAATCATTTTTCTTGTTCTATGCATTTGCAAGAAGAGGAGGTCTGAAAGGCTGTTATATGGCCTGTTACTGACAGTTAACTGGGAATATTTTATGAATAATTCTTCTCAGTGGCAAAGAACATATGGCTGTGAAATTGAAGATTTTTGAATCATTTTAAGGGATTTCCACATTAAGAGACCATTAACACCCACATTCATATTTAACACCCCTACCCATTCATCACCTCAGTTTGCTTGTTCAGAGCAATAGCCTGCTATAAAAACTGAAATACTAAAATAGAGGAATTCTTTGTTTATTCATCCTCTGAAATATTTTTCTCCCTCTCTCTAGAAGACCTAATTCAACTACCTGGTAGGGGACAGGAATGCATGAAAAATTTAAGATGAAATTCTTGGATGAATTCCTTGAGGAAATCATGTGTGTGTGGTAGAAAGAGTACAGGACTTGCAATCAAAAGAAACCCAAGTTCATCTCATACTTCTAATTCTTCCTAGCTATTTGGCCCTCAGTGAGTCACCTTACCTTTCTAAACCCCACTATCCCAATTTGTAAAAAATGGGGTTTATAATACCTGCAATGCCCACCTCATAAGACTGAAGTGACAAGCCTCTACGCATTATATAAGTGGGAGCCGATATTTCAGACTTTGACAGATCTCCATTACATGGGTATTCCCTCCCACAATGCAGGCAGCCACACATCAATGAGCTCCCATCTACTATGACTCTTTCACTCTAAATTCTCCATAGGAGGACCACTCGGTTTTCTAAGGGTTTGCCTCTATTTCTCTTGACATTGACTTGTGAGGGCCAATAGTTATCTTCATGTATTTGGAAGGTTTCCTTATGGAACATGAATTAAATCTGTTCTGCTTAGTCAAAGATGGTAGAATATTTCTAGAAGCTACAAAAGGCAAATTCTGACTTAATGAAAAACTTCCTAAAAACTATATGCCCCAGAAGTGAATGGGACAGTCTCAGAAGGTACCGGGTTTCCTATCATTTAAGTGATGACTGGAACCCACTTGTCAAGGATATTAAAGCACAGATTTCCTGTCCAGGTATAGACTGGACTAATAAATGACCTTTCAACTCTGCAATTCCACAATTCTGTGAACTGAATTGTATTGAGTAGAATGAATTTGGGAACATGGGGGAGGGAAATGGTGGGAAGCATTCTGTTGCTGCCTATAGGTAATACAGTCATGAACACTTAGCTTTCTTTTTTCTTTCTAATGTTATGTGACCTTTCCTGGTGGCGTGGCCAATGGTAAGGAATACAACAATTCACAGCTACGGCAATTCTACTACAATATTATCTACAGGAGTTCTTTACCTAAATTCAGTTCTTCTTTGCCCCCAAAATGAGAGAATCCATAATCTCTAAGAGAATTACTACCCAAATGTGAAGAGATGTGATTGCCAGTATTCTACTCTAGGAATAACACTACTTAGGGGTTCTCTTTAAACATGTGCTCTTTCATGGAAACTTCACTTGGATGTTGGTGGTACATTTTCTTTCAGACGCATGTTCTTGTAGTTCCAGAGATGAAGCTACTGAGCTGTCAACTGAGCAGGAAAAAAGTCTGGTTGGTATATTTAGCAGAAATGGCTATTTTAACCAATGAAATTGGCATTATTGTGCCTTTTGCTTACTAAAGCAAAAAGTTTTGACCAGAGATTCATAAATTAGAAGTTGATCTAAATTTAGAATGTCAAGAGTGCAAAGATAACTTTTACAAGGAGCTTCGGGGACAAAATAGGTAAGAACATAATTGTAAACTTAGCTCACATGAGCCTGCTTCTTTAAGAGAATAATAAAAAGTTCTGATTTCTGTTTAATTATGATTAAATTATTATGTGTTCCTTTCCTACAATCTATGAATTTTATGTAGTTTGGGCTTAATTAGAACATGTCTTCTTAACTTTAATACTCTTTCTATACTTTACTACCATCCACATACTCTATGATCCAGTAACACTGACCTCCTCCAAGTTCCTTAAACTATATACTCCATTTATTTACTCCTTACATTTTCACTGGCTGTTCTTCTTGCCGTGTATGCTCTGCCTCCTGTGTTTGCCTCTTAAGTTTTCCTGGTTTCCTTCAAGTCTCACCTTCTTCAAGAAACTTATCCTAGACGCCTTATTGCTAGTGCCTTTCATCAAAGATTCACTTCAAGTTATCCTTTATATAACTTATCATATACAGTTGTTTGAATATTGTCTCTCCCATTAGACTGAGAGATCCTTGAGGGTAGGGACTCCTTTTACATTCTTTGCATCCTTAGAGCTTAGCACAGTGCCTGGTACATCATAAGTGCTTAATAATTGCTGACTTGACTTAATGTTTTAAGAATTTACAAAAACTTATCCATCCAAGTAATTACGGTCTCTTTCAAAGTAGTAACCTAAAGATACTATCAATAGCCTTTACTCAAAGCATTTCTGTAACTTTTCATTTTGGAACTGCTTTCAGAGTCTAAGGTGAAGTTTTCAAATATTTTAATAGTAACCTTTGGTTACCTAATGATAATCCATCATCTGAAGGTGGATTGGATATTTGTGCAGCATTTTTGCCCCTTTTATAAAGACTTGGGAACTAATGTGACCAGAAGAATGGCCTTGAATGTGTAAGAAGCTAAGGCAAAGCAGTAAAACCTTGTTAAATTAGGTGCAAACTGGAGTCCAGCATAGTTTGTTTTATCCAGCCTACACATATAACTTGAGCCTTGGGAATATGCCTAGTACTTGACTCTATGATGAAGAACGCATTCTGTGGAATAGAAGCCACATATATTGTGCTGAGCTTGAAATAAGTCCACTTTGCTTCCAAATCTTTGGTGTGCCACCCCTACTTAGCCTCACCAGTTGGTCCTGCCCACCCACCAAAAGGAGGATCTTTTGGTTTTAGGGAGCCCTGATAAGTATGGCACAGATGCCTAGCATCAGCCACTACATCCTAGCATTTTGAGATGCAGTGGTGCATGAGGATTAGAGGGAATGTTGCTGCTGCTTTCAGCAAACAACAGACAGCTAATTTCTATATCTGTGGATTCTTTAAGAGTTAATTCAAACATGCCAACTGTAAGTATTACTCCTGTATCAGACCACAGAAATCCTTTGAACCCAAGGCAATAATGGGATTCATGCAACAAACAAAAAGAAAAAACACATGTGATGGGTTAAGCCAAGATGGTGGAATAAAGGGAGGAACTCACCTGAACTCGTCCAAACTTTCTCTTCTTTCCCTCCTTCTTTCTTCCTTTCTTCCGCCTCCTCTTCTTCATTTTATTTTATTTTTTTTTTATCAAAAGGCTAGGACAATACAGAAAATTAGGTGGAATACTATCAAATTTCTTTTATGATACAAATATGGTGCTGACACCCAAGCCAGGAAGAGCCAGAAGAGATAAAGAAAATTAAAGGCCAATTTCCCTAATGAAAATTGATGCAAAAATTTTAAATAAAATACTAGCAAAGAGATTACAGCAATATATCACAAGGATCATACACTATGGCCAGGTGAGATTTATACCAGGAATGCAGGGCTGGTTCAATATTAGGAAAACTATCAGCATAACTGACCATATCAATAACAAAACTAACAAAAATCATATGATTATCTCAATGATGCTGGAAAAAAAGTCCAATGATATACAGCACCCATTCCTATTAAAAACAATACAGAGCATGGGAATAAAGAGAGTGTTCCTTAAAATGATAAGCAGTATCTATCCAAAACCATCAGCAAGCATTATCTATAATGGGAATAAGCTAGAAGCCTTCCCAATAGGATCAGGGGTGAAGCAAGGATGTTCATAACCACTCTTTTCCAAAATAGTACTAGAAATGCTAGTTATAGCAATAAGAGACAGAAAATAAATCAAAGAAATTAGAATACACAAGGAGGAAACAAAACCATCACTCTTTGCAGATGATATAATGGTATACTTAGAGAAGCCTAGAGAATCAAGTAAAAAACTGTTTGCATTAATTAACAGCTTTAGCAAAGTTGTGGGATACTTTAACTTAAACGTATATAAATTATCAGTATTTCCTTATGTGACCAACAAAGCCCAGCAGCAAGAGATAGAAAGAGAAGTTCCATTTAAAATAAATGTAAACAATATGAAATACTGGGGAGTCTACCTGCAAAGACAAAGCCAGAAACTATATGAACACAATTATAAGACACTTTTCACACAGATAAAGTCAGACCTAAAAATTGGGGAAAATATCAATTATTCATGGATAGGCCAAGACATATAATAAAAATGACAATTCTGCCTAAAACTAATTTACTTATGCCATACCAATCAGACTATCAAAGATGATTCAATAGAGCTAGAAAAAATAACAACAAAATGCATCTGGAAGAACAAAAGGTAAAGAATATCAAGTGAATTAATTTTTTTTTTATTGCAAAGGAAAACAATCTAGCAATACCAGATCTCAATTTATATTATAAAGTCGTAATCATCAAAACTATCTGGTACTGGCTAAGAAATAGAATGGTGGATCAGTGGAAAAGGTTAGGTTCAAATTACATTATATTAAATGAACACAATAATATAACATATAATAAACCCAAAGATCCAAACTTTTGTAACAAAAACTCATTATTTGACAAAAACTGCAGGGAAAACTGAAAAACAGCATGGCAAAAGTTAGGTATAGATCAACATCTCATACCATATACCAAGAGAAGGTCAAAATGGGTACATGATTTACACAGAAAGGGTGATAGCATAAGTAAAATTAAGAGAGTATGGAATAGTTTATCTGTCAGCTCAATGGAGAAGGGAAGATTTAGGACCAAAAGAAATATACAAAATATTACAAAATGCAAACTAGATAATTTTTATAATATAAAATGAAAAAGAGTTTTAACAAAGAAAACCAAATATATTATTGGTTTTGCAATAATAGAAATAAAACCACAACCAAAATTATAAGGAAAGCAGAAAACTGGGAAAATATTTTTTGCCACAAGTATCTCTGATAAAGGTCTCATTTTTCAAATATAGAGAGAATTGATTCAAGTTTATAGAAATATAAATCATTCCCCAATTGATAAATGGTTAAAGTATATGAACAGTTTTCAGACAAAAAAATCAAAGCTATCTATGGTCATATGAAAAACTTTTCTAAATCACTATTGATCAGAGAAATGCAAATTAAAACAACTCTGAGGTACCTATCAGAGTGGCTAATATGACAAAAAAGGAAAATGTTGGATGTTGGAGGGGATATGGGGAAACTGGGACACTAATGCACTGTAAATTGATCCAACCTTTCTGAAGAACAATTTGGAACAATGCCCAAAGGACTATAACACTGTGTATACCCTTTGATCCAGAAATACCACTGCTAGGTATATATCCAAAAGACATCCAGAAAAGGGAAAAGGATCTCTTTCTACAAATATTTATTGCAGCTATTTTTTGTGGTAGCTAAGAATTGGAAATCAAAGGGATGCCCATCACTTGGGGAATGGCTAAAGAAGCTGTGGTATTGTAAGGGTTATGGGATTTAAAGATCTTCCATGCCCCACTGGACTTGCTGATGTAGCAGGAAGGGGTGGGGCAAGAGGAAGCGGAAGCCAAGCTAGAGTTC
Source organism: Petaurus breviceps papuanus (assembly GCF_028583685.1). NCBI lineage: Eukaryota > Metazoa > Chordata > Mammalia > Diprotodontia > Petauridae > Petaurus > Petaurus breviceps. The sequence continues at coordinate 6,883,165 of NW_027185799.1, forward strand.
CTGCAGTAACAGGCAGTGGCAGTGTTGTGGTAGCAGCAGAGGCAGCAGCAGTGGTAGCGGTAGCGGCCGAGGTGGAGGTGGAGGTGCAAACCCCTTTTTGAGCCAGTCAGAATTTGTGCTAAGGACTCCTGCTGAGGACTGCCAGGGGCCGGAGCTACTAGGACTATGCTTCCTGGACGCTGAGTAGGTGCAGTGAGTAGGCAGAGGAGGACCTTTGCCTGAGACCTTGCCTGTTCTGTTTTAAAGGCTTGAGAATATGGGTGCTTTCTACTTTATCACCTGTGCCAATTTCATAACTACTCTGATGGCTTTGACTTTCAGGTTTTGGGACTCAGTTATTTGGTATTTTAATAAATGTTCTAGCTTTATCCCCCATATAGAGAGCCTGGTATATTTTGTGATTAATAACCACATCAGCATATTTATAATTGCCATAGGCACTGTGAATATTGCATTGCTGATACAGGTATATGATTATAATGGGATATTACTGTGCTATAAGAAATGATGAGTAGGCAGACTTCAGAAAAACCTGGAGTTACAAGAACTGATACATAGTGAAGTGAACAGAACCAGGAGATTGTTGTACACAGCAGTATTTTTCAATGAAGAACTTTGAATGACTTGGCTATTCCCAGCAATACAATGATCCAAGACAATACCAAAGTATTAGTAATGAAGTATACTCTCTGCCTCCAGAGGGGGAAAAAAAAAACTGATATTGACTGAATACAGATTGAAGCATACTGTTTTTCACTTTCTTTTTTTTTTCTTTTATTCAAATCTTATTGTAAAAAATGACTAATATGGAAATGTTTTACATAATTGCACAGGTATAACCTATATCTGATTACTGTCTCAGAGAAGGAGAAGGGGAGGTATAGAATTTGGAACTAAAAACTTTACATAAAAATGTCAAAAACTTGAGGGTGGAAAGCTTTTCTTTTATGATTTCTTGAAATATAGCTCTGAAAAAAAAACAGGCTTTAAAAACAAACTGTTTTAAATGGAGCTACTTGACTACACCTTTAAACTCAAATCACTCTGGCTTTCACTGAATGGCCAATAATAGCTCCAATCCGAGACACTGTGGCTCACTGTTTAATTTTGATAGCTTAGAATGAGCATAGGTAGCAACTGTTTTATTTTCTAGTCAGAAACTCTGAGGGTCTTCCCCTTCCATAGTGATATTTTTGTGATGGCAGGCCAGGCCATCTTTTGTCTGAAAAGTCCCTGGTCATTGAATGAGCATTGCCTCAGATAAACTGAGACCTGGAAAAGAGCTTAATTTAGAAAGACTAAGGTCACCCACTGTATCCTGAGCTACTGACAGTTGTCTTGCCACTGGACTCTGATGACTCTGGAGGAGAGAGTAAGACTGATGACTTTTTGAAGCTCTACCTCACTTAAATTCAATCTATGTGCAAGTCAAGAAATCATCCTCATGTTGTCTTTGATCCTTTTCAAGAATAAAGGACAAACAACAACAACAAAAAGAACTATGTTATCAGTAGGGAAGTTAGAAGGGGTGCATATAAACAGTGAACAATTAGTTTGGATAATATTCACAAAAACAAAACTAAGGGGTGGGGAAAAGGAATGTCCTGGGAGAAGGCAGAAGGGAGAGGTAGAATGGGATAAATTATTTCAAATGAAAGAGCTTTTATAGTGGAGAGGAAGATGGGCGATAGCAGCAACGTTTGAACTTTACTCTCATCAGAACTGGCTCACAGATGGAATAACATACACCTTCAGTTGTGTACAGAAATCTATCTTACAACAAAGGGAAGTAGGAAGCAAAAGAGATAAGAAAAGGGGGGTGGGGGAGTTACTGACAGGAGGAAGCAAGAATTGGAGGAGGTGGTGGTCAAAAGTAAAACACTTTTGAGGAGAGACAGGGTGAAAAGAAAGAGAACAAAGGATAAATGGTGGAAAAAAGAAGCACGGTATGAAATAAACATAACTGTAAGTATGAATGGGATGAATTTACCCATAAAATGAAAGTAGAAAGCAGAGTAGATTAAATAACAGAATCCTGTAATATGCCGTTTGCAAGAAACAAACCCAAAGCAGACAGGCAGCAGGAGAATATGTTATGCTTCAGCTAAGGAAAACAAAAGGGGCAGGAGGGGGGAAGGGGTTGAGAGTAACAATCTAATATCACACAAAGCAGAAGTAAAAACAAACCTATTAAAAGAGACAAGGAGTGAAACAATATTTTAGCTAAAAGGTACCATGGACAATGTAATATTAATACTAAAATATACGTACCAGATGGTATAGAATTTAAATTCTTAAAGGAAAAGTTAAATGAGTTACATGAGGAAATGGACAATACAATCATACGAGTGTAGGACCTCCCACTTGCCCTTTTCAGAACTAGATAAATAAGATAAAATAAGGAAGGAAAAAGTTAAGGAAATAAATAGTATTTTAGAAAAATGAGATGTGAGAAAGAACTCTGGAGAAAATCAAACAGAAATAGAAAGGAAAGGCGCAGCTAGGTGGCACAGTGAGTAAAATGCTGGCCTCAGAGTAGGGAGGACCTGAGTTCAGTTCTGCCCTCAGACACTTAACACCCACACCTACAACCCCCCCCCACACACACACAAAAAAAAAAAAAAAAACAAGCCGTGTAACCTTGGGCAAGTTACTTAACCCCAATTGCCCTCCAAAAGGCAAAAAAAAAAAAAAATAGAAAGGAATACACCTTTTCTCAGCAGTACACTAAGAAGGTACCGTCTCAAAAACTGATCATGTATTAGTGATAAAAACCTCCCAACCAACTGTAGAAAAGCAGAAATATTAAATGAATCCTTTTCAATTCATGATGCAATAAAAATTACATTCAATAAAGGACCATGAAAACATAATTTAAAAATTAAATGGAAACCAAATAATCGAATCCTAAAAATTGGGTGGGACAAAGAACAAATCACAGAAACAATAAATAATTTCATTAAAGAAAATGACAACAATGAGGTCCTGAGATGTGTGACCAGGTGCCAGAGTGGGTGGAGGTTTCCGAGAAGGTAGCCAACTAATAGCTCCAGGAGGTGGGAAAACCCCAGTGATTTGGGACAAAGCTCTCCTCTCTGGAAGCAGAATTCTACTATGCCAAAAAGCTCAAAAGTCAAATAATTGAGTGGCAACATGAGCAAGCAAAGGAAGCAAAGCAAGCTCACCAAACTGACGTTAGACTCCTATTTAGGGGAGACAAAAAGGATCAAAGCATGGAACAAGAGGAGGACAATGAAGTCAGAACTCCTGTACCAAAAGCTTCCAAGAAAAATATGACCTGGTTACAGGACATAGAGGAACTTAAGAAGGATTTTGAAAACCAAATGAGAGAAGTGGAGGAAAAATTGGGAAGAGAAATGAGAACAGTGCAAGAAAATCATGAAAAGGGAGTGAACAACCTGACTGAAGAAAATAACACCTTAAAAAAATAGACTAACTCAAATGGCAAAAGAGGCTCAAAAAGCCAATGAGGAGAAGAATGCCTTAAAAACGCGAATTTGCCAAATGGAAAAAGAATCTCAAAAGCTCACTGAAGAGAATTATTCCTTCAGAATTAGATTGGAGCAAATGGAAGCTAGTGACTTTATGAGAAATCAAGATACTATTAAACAGAACCAAACAAATGAAAAAATAAAAGGCAATGTGAAATATCTCATGGGAAAAACCACTGACCTGGAAAACAGATCCAGGAGAGATAATTTAAAAATTATCAGACAACCTGAAAGCCATGATCAAAAAAAGAAACTAGAAATCATCCTTCAAGAAATTCTCAAGGAAAACTGCCCTGATGTTTTTAGAACCAGAGGTCAAAATAGAGGTTGAAAGAATCCACCAATCAACTCTTGGAAAAGATCCCAAAAAGGAAATTCCTAGGAATATTATATCCAGGTTCCAGAGTTCCCAGATCAAGGAGAAAATATTACAAGTAGCCAAGAAGAAACAATTTGAATTCTGTGGAAACACAGTCAGGATAACACAGGATATGGCAGCTTCTACACTGAGGGATTGAAGGGCTTGGAATATCATATTCCGGAGGTCAAAGGAGCTGGGATTAAAACCAAGAATCACCTCCCCAGCAAAACTGAATATCATATTTCAGGGGAAAATATGGTCATCCAGTGGAATAGAGGACTTTCAAGCATTCTTTCGTCACATCTTGATGAAAAAAACAGAGTTGAATAGAAAATTTGACATTCAGATACAGGAAGCAAGAGAAGCATGAAAAGGTAAACAGGGAAAAGAAATCATAAGGAACTTATCAAAGTTGAATTATTTACATCCCTACATGGAAAAATAATAATTGTAACTTATGAAACTTTTCTCAGTATAAGAATAGTTGAAGGGAATATAAATGTATACATACATATATGTCTATATAGGAGGATACATGGGCGTATGAATACATATGTGAGTTGTGTATATATGTGTATAGGTATACATAGAAAGAGAGCATAGGACCAATTGAATAGGAAGGGATGATACTTAAAAGGTGAAATTGAGAGGTGAGAGAGAAATATGAGAGGAGATGGAGAGAGACAGAATGAGGTAAATTATCTCATATATAAGAGGCAAGGGAAAACTGTTACAATGGAGGGGAAGAACAGGAAGGCAAAAGGTAATGGGTCAACCTTACTGTCACTGAATTTGGCTTAGGGAGGGAATGACATACACACTATAATAGGGTATCTCACCCTACAGGAGAGTAGGGGAGAAGGGGATGAGAGGGGGGATGATGGAGGGGAGGGCAGGTTGGGGGGGAAGGAGGTTAGAAGCACACACTTTTGAAAAGGGACAGGATCAGAGGAGAGAATAGAACAAGTGGGGTGTGGGATAGTGTAATGGGAATGTAAATTTTTAAGATCTTCCCTGACCATAGGCTTAGATGCACCTGGAGCCTGTGGTGGGAGGCTTGTTTTTCAACAGATACTTTGTGATTGGGCAGTGGGTCAAGAAGGTTGTTACATTCTCTGAGTCATAAGAAGGCTATATAAACCCTGATGTGAGGCTTTGTTTTGGGGCTCACTTTGAGAAGTGTTGTGTAATTTGACCAGATGAGACTCTGGGCAGCCGTTGTTGAGAGCCCCCTGACTTTGAAAACCCAGATGTTGATGCTTCCCTCTCTGGTAACTGGGATTGGATATGGATGTATGTAATGGTTGGACAGTTTGGAAGCCTGTCTGCTGAAATGTTCTTGTAACTTATGCTTGTAACATCTGTATATTCTGAAGTTCGGGGTGCTGACATTTTCCCCCTGAACTAGGTAAACGATATTTATTTGATTAATTAAATAAGCTTGTTAACCCATTTTGGGTTGCTTTCCTTTATCAAAGCAGATCCAAGAACCTGTGTTGGCAGCCACCCTGGGGATGCTGGGGTGCTTGCTGCTACAGATAGGATGGAGCGAAATACAGTCTTTCACAATATATCCACAATGGAAATGTTTTGTATAGCTATACATGTACAACCTGTATTGAATTGCCTATCTTCCCAGTAAGGATGGGTGACGAGGGAGGAAGGGAAATAGTCTGGAATTCAAAATTTTAAAATCAAATGTTTAAAAAAATATTATTATTATTTCTTTTTATATGCAACTGGGAAATAAGATATACAGGCACTGGGGTATAGAGATCTAAGTTGCCCTACTGGAAAGTTGGAGGGAGGATGGGGTAGGCTATAGATGAGAGCAGATTGGGGAAGGGGGCATACAGTGGGATCACTGTTTAGGAGTGGTGAGTAGGAGAAAGATGAGGAGAAAATTTGTAACAAAATCTTGTGGAAATGAATGATGTAAACTAAAAGTAAAGATAAAATTAAATTTAAAAAAAAGAAAAGAAAGAAGAGAACCAAATTACCAGTATCAAAAATGAAGAATTCAGCACTAATAAAAGATGAAATTAGATCAATTATTAGGAATTATTTTGCCCATGTACAAGTCAATAAATCTAAGAAACTAAGCTAAATGTATACACATTTGCAAAAATATAAATTGCTCAGATTAACAGAAGAGGAAATAGAATACTTGATAGAATACTAAAATAACTTTGTAATTGAACATGCCATCAATAAGCTCCCTAAGAAAAAATCCCCAGAATCTGATGGTAGTGAATTCTACCAAACATTTAAAGAACAATTAATTGCAACATATACAAATTATTTGGAAAAATAGGCAGAGAAGAAGTCCTTCCAAAGTCCTTTTACAACACAAGTATGGTGCTGACACCTAACCTAGGAAGAGGAAAAACAGAGAGAGAAAAGTATAGACCAATTTCTCTAATGAATATTGATACAAAATTTTAAAATAAAATAGTAGCAAGTAAATGACAGCAATATATCATAAAGACCATATATTATGAGAAGGTGGGAGTTATACAGGGATGTTTGAATATTAGGAATACCATTAACATACTTGACCATATCAGTAACAAAACCAACAGAAATCATGATTATCTCTATAGATGCAGAAAAAGTTTTTGATGTAATGCAACAACCATCTCTATTAAAAACACTAGAAAGCATAGGAATAAATGGAACTTTCCTTAAAATTATAAGTAATATTTATCTAAAACCATCAGCAAGCAGTTTGTACAACAGGCCTTCCTGATAAGATCAGAGGTGAAGCAGGCATGCCCATTTTCACCACTATTATTCAGTATTATATTAGAAAAGTTAGTTTAGCAATATGACAAGACAAAGTAATTGAAGGAATTAGAACAGGCAATGAGAAAAAAAACTATCACTCTTTGCAAATGATATGATGATATACTTAGAGAATTACAGAGAAACAACTAAAAATTAGTTGAAATAATTAACTTCAGCAAAGTTGCAGGATATAAAATAAACCTACATAAATCATCAGCATTTCTATATACTACCAACAAAGACCAGCTGCAAGAAATAGAAAGAGAAATTTCATTTAAAATAACTGTAGACAATATAAAATACTCGCAAATCTACCTGCCAAGACAAACTCAGGAACTATATGAAAGCAATTGTAGAATATTTTTCACACAAATAAAGTCAGATCTAAATAACTGAAAAAATATATTAATTGCTCAACAATAAGCTGAGCCAAAATAATAAAAATGACAATTCTACCTAAATTAATTTACATATTCAATGCCATACCAATCAAATTATCAAGAAATAATTTTAAAGAGCTAGAAAAATAATAATAAAATTCATCTGGAAGAACAAAAGACCAAGAATGTCAAGGAAATTTATGGAAAAATGTGAAATAAGGTAGCCTAGCTGTGCCAGATCTCATACTGTATCATAAAAGTAGTAATCATAAGAACAGTCTGGTACTATATAAGAAATAGAGTAGGATCAGTGCAATAGATTAGGTATATAATATACAGCAGAAAATGAACATAACAATCTAGTGTTTGATAAACCCAAGGATCCAAGGTTTTGGGAAAGAACTCAGTATTTGACAAAAATTGCTTGGAAAACAGGAAAGCAGTTTGACAGAAACTATGTATAGACCAATATCTTACATTATATACCAGGATAAGGTCAAAATGTACGTATGATTTAGACATAAATAGTGACAGCATAAGCAAATAGGGCAATGGAAAAATTTACCTGTCAGCTGTATGGATAAGAGAAAAATTTATAACCAAACAGGAGACAGAGCATTATGAAATATAAAATGGATAATTTTGATAAATTAAAAAGATTTTTCACAAATGAAACCAAGATTACAAGGAAAGCAAAAGGCTGGGAAAGAAATTACAAGTATCTCTGATAGAGGCTTCCTTTCCCAAATATATAGAGAACTGAGTCAAATTTATAAAAAGACAAAGTATTCCCCAATTTATAAGCGGTCAAAGGATATGAAAGAGTTTTCAGACAAAGAAATCAAAGCTATCTGTAATCATATGAAAAATGCTCTAAACTACTGATTAGAGAAATGCAAATTAAAACAACTCTGAGGTACCACTTAATACCTATCAGATCAGCTAATGTGACAGAAAAGGAAAGTGATATATGTGAAAGGGAATGCGGGAAAACCAGGACACTCATATGCTGTTGGTGGAGTTGTAAACTAACCTAACCATTCTGGAGAGCAATTTGGAACTATTCCCGAAGAATTCTCCTATGCCCAAAGTGTATAAACTTTGTGTATAAACTAAGTGTATAAACTTTGATAGAGCAATACCACTCCTAGGTCTATATCCCAAAGAGATTTTTTTTTTAATTTAAAGGGCCTATTTGTATGATAATATAAATAGCAGCTCCTTTTGTGGTGGCAAAGAATTGGAAATTGAAGAGATACTTATCAATTAGAGAATGGGAGAACATATTATGATATATTAATGAAATGGAATACTCTTGTGCTATAAGAACTGAAAAGCAGGATGATTTCTGAAAAACCTGTAAAGATTTACAAGAAATGATGCAAAGTGAAGTGAGCAGAACCTGCAGAACATTGCATACAGTAAGAGCAGTATTGTGTGATGATCAACTGCCAATGATTTAGCTGTTCTCAGCAATACAGTGATCTAAGATAATTCCAAAGGACTCATAATAAATAATGCTAGTCACCTCCAAAAAAAGAACTGATGGAGTCTGAATGCAGCTCAAAGCATACTATTTTTCATTTTCTTTACTTTCTTCATGTTTATTTTTTTGGTCTCTAGTTTCACAACATGACTAATATGGAAATATGTTTTGCATGATTATACATGTATAACCTACATAAAATTTCTTGCCATCTCAGGGAGGAGATAAACATATATAATTGGAAAAAATAAAATATTAATTAAAAATAAAAAAAACATTTTAAAAATTATGGAAATTGCATTTAATATTATGAATGAGTATAGCCTGTACCACTTTGTCTCCTTTTGCAATACTAAGCTATACTAGTAGCTCAGATTCAATTGGGAACAACCTTTCAGGCCATCCTGAAATCAAAAGAGAGAAGCAAAAGAAAAGGTATCCATCTAATAGTAAGACAGAAGGAAATCAGCAAATTGAGGAGCAGAAATATGACCACTTCAAAGTGAAACCATAGCCTGGTAACACCCTGCTTACTCAAACCTTGTTGCTTTTCAGAGAGATTCCCAGAGTGATGCGAGTTCCTATACTGCAGTAACACAAAAATTATCTATTTGAGCATTTTGGGAATAAGAACCTTAAGACCTTAGGTGTTCCTGGTAAGGAGAAAAAGGGAACTCAACTTCTAGCCTTGCCAGCTAATTGAGGGGCAAACATGGAGGATAGGGGAAGAAAAGATTAGGAATACTGATGTGGAATACCTTAAAATTAAACTGTAAGATTAATTTCTATTGTTCTTGAGTGAGACAGTGACCCTTACCCAAATAATTGTTCAGATTCTCAAGGTAAGAGCCAAAGGAACATTTTATCATGGTCTCACAATAAAGGGCATCACAACTGCCAGGGTTACCAGCAGGGAGAAGTGACAGAAGGTAAAGCTTGATTATATACCCTAAGGCAAAGAACCGCCCCCCCCCCCCCATCACTGACCTTTACTCCCATTGGTCAGGAGCTCAGGCTCACAGTCTAAGGAGAAATCCTACCCCAGATCCAAGGAAAGGGGAAGTACTGCTACACAAAAAGTATATGCTTATCTAGCAGGATCTGAACGTATGACAGGAAAGCAGGGTTTACAACAGTCTTAAGTTTCCTGTTCCTATAAATCAGGTGCTTTCTAGTAAATGGAAACTTAGGCCTTGTTCTATTGCAGAGCCAGTCTGAGAAGTTTTCACCTCTCTCACTCATTCTGATAGCCTCTTCCCACTTTGAAAGCTTCAAGAATCCCATTGTTGAAATAAATTGTCTTGGTCAGAACTATTTGCAAAACTACTTGTCTTTGGAAATTACCTTAAAAAAAATACACACAAGTAAGAGATGAATGGGAGTGGCCATTGGTAGAGTGGGAGGGAGTTAAACCATAAAGTTAGATTCCAGGGAAATCACAGAATGTTGTTGCTTCAGATAAACTAAGACCTGGGAAAAACCTTAGCTTAAAAAACCAAGGTCTTTCACTTCATCCAGGGCCATCTCCAGTCGTCCTGATCTGTATCTTGCCGCTGTGACTGGATAGCTCTGGAGGAGAGTGAGGCTAGTGACTTTGCACAGCCCTTCCTCACTTAAATACAATTCACTTGCAAGTCAAGACATCATCCTCCTGATGTCATTGATCCTCTTTGAGAATGAAAGACAAACATGATTCCAAAACACAGTGACAACCATAGAATGAAATAAGAATACAAACCTACACAGGAAAAGAGGGAGCCAAAATGTGAATGGCAGCAAGAAGTTTCCAGAACCTGAGACACATGGAACATGGCAGTATTTTGGAACGACCTCTACCATTGGGTGGTGTGCATTATAACTAGAAGATAGTAAAAAGCTCTTGGAGTATAGTGTTATGAATAAAAGAGATGATGAACATGGGAAATGATGCCTTTGGTCAAATACATAAAGTAAGTGTGACACTATGTTTTCGTGTGTGATTCACAGACTACCATACCTCTGAAGGCACTTCCAAAAGAGGAACTCTGGAAAATGTTTGAGTAATTATGTCATCATTGGGATATATTACCTTTTAAGGCAAATACTTTTAAGGATAATGCTCACTTGGATACATAAATTCTGATACATTTGTTTCAAATAGTCTCATTAATTTCCAATCATATTTTGAATATGATACCACATTATGTAACTATCCATGGATTTTTATTTTGTCCAGTTATTCTAATGGCAGTTGGGTAATCAATTTTGTAACATCTCATTTGTTCTGCCACATTAATGATTAATGTATTGATTTTTGTGGATCTGAGCAGTTACCCTACGGTATAACAAGACAAGATGTTGGGATTATTAGGGTAACTGCTCAGATCCATGAACAATAAATGACCTGGAGAAGAAAAGATTCTGAAGGAACATTCTAGTTGTTTTCAAGTGAAAGGCTGTCATGTGGAGGAAGAGCTAGACATGTTCCATTTGGCCCAGGAGCAATGGGTACAAGGTGCAAGAAAAGCAAATTGAAGTGCAATGTCAGGGAAAACTTCCTAACAATTAAAGCTGTCTACAAGTGGAATTGGTTGCCTCAAGAGAGGTGGTGGTTTCCCCCTCTGTGGAAAATTTCCAGCGGAGTTTGGGCAACCCACTTATGGGTATGATATAGTAGAGATTCCTTTCATGTTTGTTTTGGATTAGATGGCAACTGAGAGCCCTTCCAACTCTCAAATCCCATAATCACATGGAAGAGCTGGGATTTGTCCTCTAACACCAAATCAAGGCCTCTTTTCCTCATATAACACTAGCTCCCCTGTATTTTAACAGCTACCTCACTGTTACTCATTTTTCGAAATTAGTAATAAAAATTCTAATTTTAATTTAACAACTATATCATCATGTGTTCTCTTCTGCCTAAAACCTACACATTCTATGAAAACAGGGAAGGGAGACAAAGGAAGTAGATGGGACTGGTTCCTCAATGCTTCTACCATACCAAGTCTGAGCCATCTTGGGATGAAGAGGTTCTGGGAATAAAACCTGGAGAGTCTTCAGATCAAACAGACAATACTATTTTTCCTTGTGCCAAATTAAAAGAAAATGAACCATGGAGACATTAAACCCTAAGCAAAGGAAGAAGTGAAAGATTAGTTAGCAAGGACAGGATTAAGAGCTGAAATAAGGACAGACTATGGCTTCTTCCCTAGGGGGCAAGTTTCCTTCTAAAATAGATATGTTTCCTCCCCAGAGCTATTACTGCACCTATATTTTGTTTTGTGCTATTGTTACAGAGCCAAGCCCTCAAGCTTGGCTAGCCACCCCCTCAGGCCTATCATCAGAGCATGCTTCTCATGGGCCCTGCTTTTGCCCATCCCAACCCCTGGGGGGAAGAATCAGATTACCCCCTTTCCAAGATGCAAGCATATCCTCAATTGGATTGTCTTCTTGTGCAATGGGTGCATTGTTTCTATCCTCCATCTATAAAATAATAGGGATAAGGATAGAGTCTGGATCTGTGACTTCACTGATGTAGAGAAACCTCCGGATAAAGAAAATTTCTATAGCAATGGTTAGCAACTTCTAGACAACTTAGTAGCCTTAGAAGTAGGGATGCCAAGAGAGGTCAAGCAATTTGCCAAGGGTCACAGAGGTAAGAGGCAGGACTGGAATCCAAATGTTCCTGGCTCCAAGGCCAACTCTCTATCCACTATGCCATGATAACTATAGCTAATGATAATAGATAACATTTGTAAATGGTTAAATTGCAAAACACTTTACATATGTTATCTCACATGATACAATCACTCTGTGAGGTAGGTGTTATCATTATCCCCATTTTGCAGATGCAGAAACTGAGTCCAAGAAAGGTTAAATGACTTCTCCAGGGTCACACAACTGTTAAGTGACTGAAGCATCATTTAAATTCACATGTTCCTGATTCCACTTCCACTAAACTACCCACTTACACACACACACATACACAAACACAGATATACACACACAGACACACACATACACACACATGTACACACACACCCCTTCACCACCACTCCTAAAATTACAGCTGATTATAGCTCAGAGACACATGGACCAAAAAAAAAAAAAAAAGACCTACAAAACACCAGTAGGAAAACATAAGTGAATAACACATAAATTCTATGCAATGAACTATATTTTACAAGACAATTATCTGTGAAGGCACTTGCAACAAGAATGTTTAAAGAATTCTTTGGTTATTTGGATAAAAAGATGGCTGATGGGACAAAATGGTTGTAACTTTGACATAATATTAGTTAAGACATCAACTTCCATAAAGATCATAATTCATCAGCTCAGGCAAAGCAAGGGGTTAGAACTTAGGCATCAATCTTTTTCTGAATAATGAGAACAAATTACATATCTCCAATTTTTCCCCTGTTTGGAATAACTTCTTTTCCAGTCACCTTCGACCAATGAGAAGCACATTAAACATACACATACACATTCCTTAGAAATCCCACATGGGTCTTTTCTTTCCTTGCACATTTGTAACTGCGGCTTTTATGTCGTGTGGTTGGAATCAGCCACAGGCAGAAAACAGGGCTGATTCTGGCATAGTAATGACATTTTATGGGCATCCGGAAAGAGCTGAACACCATACCAAAGAAATGAAACAAAACAACTCGTTATATGGCCTACGTTTATCTGCACATGAAATAGGGTTGCAAAGGAGACTTCAAACAAAAACTTGGCTTCAGTGAGTTCACTTAAGCCCTATTCTACAACAAATTTGATTATATATAGTTAGAAATTAGGAGCAGTAAACAGGTAGACAGAGACACTTGGCAGTGAAACAAATAAACATTAGAGACCAAATAGTTCTGGAAAAAAAACCCACTAAGATCGGTTAAGATAGCCTACACAATTCAGAATCTGAAAAAGTGTTTCCCAAATTAAACTCAAAGACTCACTGGAATACTACTAAAGCTTACATAGAAGTCTTTGCATTGGATGATAGCTATAAGAAAGAGGCAAAACCCACACACTAGGACACATACTGAGAGTACGGAGTATGACGTGAAGTGATACTGAGAGGTTAAAGGACATACGAAGCCTTGAATCTGGAGTCAGGATCCTGTTTTCAAGCCCTGCCTCTACCACTAATTATCTTTATAAATTCAGAGATCCCTTCACCGCTCTAATTATGGTAGAACTTTAAATTTTACAAAAAAAAATTAAGTATATTATCTCACTTTACAATAGTAACTTAGATCTATATAGCACTTTTTTGTTTTGCATTGTACCTTCCTCACAAATCAGTAAGATGGGTATTGCAAATATTATTATCTCTATTTCACAGGTAACAAAACTGGGGCCTAGGGGTTAATCTACAGAATTCCTCTATAAGAATCCCCTCTAGAAAATACCCCCAAGTAGTCATCCATCCTTTGCTTGAAAGTCGCCAATAAGGAGGAATCTCCAATATCCTAAGGCCTTCTAGGCCACTTTTAAATAGCAGTAATTGCTAGATACTTTTTCCTTGCATCAGGCTCAAGTTTGTCCCTTGCCTCTTTGTCACTACCACTCAATGCTACTGCCCTCTGTAACCAAGGATGGGAAGTGAGTTTGATTTTCCATACTTTAGCTCTTCAATTATTCAGTCAGCTATCATGTCTCCTCCATGTCTTCTACAGGCTAAACCTCCCTTCCTAAATTAATCCTCACAAAACATGTATGTGAGGTCCTTCACCACCCTACTTTCTTCCTTGGGATACAAGCCAGTCTTCCTCCCTTGAAGATCCCCAGATGCACTGAAATCAAATTTACTCCATGATTATGTTAGGTCTTGGCAATGATAAGAATGAGGTGACAGCAGAAGAATTCAGGGCTGCTGTTCCTCATGAGATCGGGCATGCAACTTGAAGATACAACCGGCATGAAAAACAAACTTTTGCGAAGATCCCACCCTCTGTAGAGATCCCTGTTTTCCCACTGCAACAGTACAGGCCCTGTCCTGCCTGGGTCTATCAGCCAATGTCTACTGGTGGTGATGGTTGTTTTTATTTCTCCTTTTGTTTATTAGGGGAGAGCTTACAGGTTCCCTATTCTTCTTCTCCTAATCTGGGGAGTAAGATGTTGTATATTACAGGCTGTTTATGTTTATTTTGTTCTGAAAATAATGCATGGAGAATAAAAGATAAAATGTGGTGGTAAAACAGGGACAGGAAATGGGCTATATGGTCCAATACAGATCAACAGTTCTCCAATTTTTAGTCTTAGAGAACTATTACATTGAGCGGGTAAGGTACTTCTCTAGAGTCACACAGTCTATCAGAGGCTGACCTTGAATAACTAGGTCTTCTTAACTTGGAAAAAGGTCATCTTTCTACTATGCCACTTCCCCAGGCACCCACAATTGAATATCATAGTCCAGATGTGGTCAGGGCATAGGACTTTAGGTTGACACAGCTAGTCATTATCAGAACTGGGATCCAAAACCAGGTCTCTTCTAACTCTCATACCACTACTCCTGCCACTGTACCACATTATCTCTATGTGAGAAATGTAAAATGGAGATAGCTTCTGTGAGGGAAGCAAAGCACTGCAGAAATGGGCATTTTTCTTATAATGTTTTAAAAACTAAAAGAATGGCTAAAACATGCAGCCAAGTGCTAAAAAAGTAATATGAAAATTTCATCATAAGGCAAATGGTCTTCATTTAGACTTATTTTAAAAAGGACCCTTGGCAGAAAAAAAAATATATATATATATATGTATATTTGTGTGTAGATATATATGTATATATCTACACACACATATATATATCTACACACACATAACCATATATGTATATATAATTTTAATGGTTATTCTCAGTTTCCATGTAAGTTTGATTTGATGAGCCAGGGATATCAAGGCTGGCTGGGTCTAGGGATCAGTTTTACAGGGAGTAAACAGCCTAATCATAAGATCACAGATTTATAGCTGGAAGGGACATCAAAGATTTTGTAAACCAACACTCTCATTTTACCAATGAAGAAACAGACTTTGAATGAGTAAGTGGCTTTCACACAGTTACAGAGATAGTAAGATAAGAGACAGGATTCAAACCCAAGTTTTCCTGATTCCTAGTTCAGAACTTTAACCAACATACCATGCAAACATTCCCTATAGGAATATGCCATGTGACAATTTCTTGCTCAGTTAAATCTGATTTGGCTAAAGGCACACTTTCTCACTAAAAGCAGAAAAACAATGCAATGCAGAGCGGTTTTCTGCTCTTTTCTCCTCGGGTGAGCCTTCCTGAGTTTCCTTTTACACAAGTGTTGACTTTCGAAGGGAAATTTACATGGCAACTTGCCTTGGCTCTTGATAAAAGTTAGTGGAAAACACACTATGCCAACTACATTACAGTCAGACCAAAAGGGGAAAAAATACATTCATTCAAAGCAATTTGTATCTGCTGCTTAAAATATTTTATTATCCCAGCCCCCACTCAAATGCTCCCACATATGCCTTTACCTGAATTTTTATTTTCTAGGATTTGCTAGTTAGAAATTAAGGATTGAAGGTAGTAGGAAAAGAAAAAGGCTAAACATGAAGAGAATTGAATGATTCCTTCTTGATCTAAGTGCTCACAATTATTTTCCTCTAATTAAGGTTGAGGATAGCTACAAATCCATTGCAGTCAGCATAACATAATGAAAAGGCCACTAGGCTTGGGGTCTGAAATACCCAGCTCCTTCACTTCTTTACTATGTGATGTAAGGGAAGTCACTTCTCAACCCTGGGGCCCTGTTTTCTCATCTTTAAAATTACAGGATTTGACTGGATTACCTCTAAGGTTCTTCTATCTCTATGAATCCTTTGTGTGAATCCTTTTGAGACTGACTGAAATAATAGTGATAAAAATGAGATCCGTTAGGAATGTCTCTGATATAATGTCTTGGGACAGACGTGAATGGTATAAATTTGTTAGACACGATCAGGCACTATAATAACACATATGTAGAGTTGGAAAGGGCCTTTAGGTCACCAAGAACTTCTCATTTTACAGATGAGATACAGCTTGTAAATGTTTGATGTAGGATTTGAACTGGGGTCTTCTTGATTCCATGACCAGCATTCTATCCAATGTATCTAATCCAGTTGCCTCCATCACAGATTTAGGGATGAAAGGGACTTGAGGGGTTCTCCAGTGCAACTCTATCACTTCACTGATGAGGTAACAGAGGCCCAGAACGATTAAATGACTCGCCTAAAGGTCACGAATATAGTAAATAGAGCCAGCACTGAAACACAGATCCTATGATTCTAGATACAGCATTCTTTCTGCTGCACTTGATCCAAGGAGGCTATGACACATAGGCATATACATCAACATAGCTTCCCAATATCAGGAATGCAAGGGGCCTACTGAAAAAAATAGAAAAATCACGAAAAATCACAGAGAAGAGTAGAAGATTAAGAGTATTAATGGAAAGCATGAAACCATAAAGTAGTAATTTTCAATTCGATTCAATAAGTGATTTTAAAGGTGCCCACCATGTGCAAAATTCTGTCCTAGGTATTAGTGATACAAAAAGGTAAAAGACAGACAACAAACACTATTTCTTCTTATCAAGGGTCTTATATTGGAAGATCACAATATTTAGGAGGAATGGTATAAGTATTTACTGTTCAGTCATTCAGTTGCATCCATCTCTTTGTGACCCAATGGACCAAAGTTCTCTATGGGGTTTTTCTTAGCAAAGATAAGGGAGTAGTCTGCCATTTCCTTCTCTAGCTGATCCTTTTGTCAAACAATCAGAGGTTAAGTGATTTCCCCAAGATCACATAGCTAAAGAGTGTTTGAGGCTGGACCTGAACTCAGGTTTTCCTGACACGAAGTCCAGTGTACCCCTTAACTGCCCAAGTATTTAAGAGCTACTATGTGCCAGACACTGTGCTAAGTACTTTACAAGAATTATCTCATTTGGTCCTAACAACAGTTACCTGTGAGGTACGTGCTATTATTATCCCCATTTTACATTCAAGAAAACGGATGCAAACAAAGGTTTTAACTTGCCCAGGGTTGTAGCTAGTATAAGTCAGAGGCTGGATTTGAACTCAGGTCTTCCTGACTTCTGGCCTAGTGCTCTATCTACTATACCACCCAACTGCCTCCATATTTAGATAAATATTAAGACTAATTGGTACTAAATAAAAATAAGTCAGTCAGAATAGATGAGACATTAATGAATTAGGACAAGGTGTATTCATTATATTAGCCATTAACCTAAAATCACAAACTCCTGAAAAAGTATTAATTTTTCTTTTTTTTTTTTTTTTAAAGCAATCGGGGTTAAGTAACTTGCTCAAGGCTACACGGCCAGGTGTTTCTGGGTGGGTGCCAAGTGTCTGAGCCCGGGATTCGATCTTCAGGTCTTCTCAACACTGGAGCCGGTGCTCTCACTCGCTGTGCTACCTGGCCGCCCCCAAAAGTATTAAGTTTTCAACAACAACAACACAAAAAAATTTAAGTATACCAGCCTGGCAAAAATGGTTATAAAGCAACATTCCAGCATCTCATATTGTACATCACAAAATGATCTAAAATGTAAAATGTTTAAAAGAAAAATACAACTAGAGGACAAGGGATTGCCATATATTTCACAACTGTGGAGAAAGGAATTCTTTATAGGCTGCAGCTTAGAGATGAAATAAATGAGTTGGATTATATAGAAATGAAAAGTCACTGTACAACCAAAGCACACTGGTGAAGAGCTGTACATGCCACTTATAACAAATGTCTGTCATCCAAATTTTATTTTCAAAACTGATACAAATGTATAATCATAAGAGTCTCCAATAGACTAACGGTCAAAGGATATGAAAAGTTGGACACTTGCCACAGGAAATAATGTTCAAAATATCAGAGAAATGAAATTAAAACAGATGATTAATTGGCACAGTAGATAGAATGCTAGACTTAAAGTCAGAAAGACCCTGAGTTCCAGTTCCAATTCAAATGTTTACTTAACAGATTGACCCTAGGCAAGTTATTTAAGCTCTATAACCTCAGTCTTCTCATCTGTAAAATGGGGGTAATAATAATTTACTGCACAGGAGCTTTGCAAACTTTAAAGTACAATAAAAATACTTTTTATCATCATTATTATTAAAAACAACCAATTACCTAACAAATCCATAAAATTGGCAAAGATAACAAAGGACAACAAAATTCAATAGAAGTATGACTCAGAACATGCACACTATTACAATGATAATAGTACTGTAACCTGGTCTATCTTTTTAAAGAAATTTTAAATTACATAATGAAGTTTAAAAATATACATTCCCTTTGATGCAGTCCCATGACTGAGATTCTACCCAAAGTAGTTACTGAGATGAAAAATAATTTTTGAATTTGATTCAGATCTCTGATTTCACTAGTACAGGGAATGCACAGTAGGGAAATTCTGCCCTAGCAGAGGACATTTGTTTATCAATGTATTCCCTTAGAGAGTTGCTTAGGGCACTGAAATATTCCTAGCATTAAGTACCATTTGTAATACAAAACCAAAACAACAAACTGGAAATCAAAACTGGGTCTGTCAATTGGGGAATGGATGAATAAATTGTGGTAGATGAATGTAAGGGAATGTTATCCTACCATTAGAAGTGACTAATACAAAAATTCAAAAAACTATGGGAATATATATACAAAGTGATTCAGAATAAACAAAGTCAAACCAAATAAGAATATGCACATTTGACTACATCTATATAATTAATGACAATAAGAACCATAACAAATCTACATCATACACACAAAAAAGATAAAAAGGGGGAAAAGATCACAAAATACAAGGATAATGTTTCCTATCATGTTAAGGTCAATATACATATATCTAGGACTGAGAATAACAATTGGAAGTAAAACAATTTTACAGAAATGTCCAATCACTTTATACTCTGTTTCATTTGTTTTATCTGTGTGTATTGTTTCTTACACTTTTTTTCATACATTTGAATACCTATAATTCCTAATTTAAATTTAAGTTTAAATAGCCAAAAGATACTTCAAAAAACTGTAATGCATTTTCAGGCAACTCCAACATATGTGTATTTTATAATACTCAATGTTCAATACTAAAATGGTTCTGTGATCTCAAAAACTCGGATGCTTCTTTCCTTGACACAGATTCCAACTCATCCATGCCTACCCTTCTTGTAAGGCTCACATCAGCGGCTTTTAGTAAGCTCTTTACAGATAGTCCACCCAATGTACAGGAAGTTTCCATGATATCTCTTGAAATTGTCACAGGATAGCCACGAAGTTTCTGGAAAAGTAATTAAAATAGTATGTCCCTGCTTTTATCACTAAGATGTTTGTTTTTAATTACATTTGAAACATGAAAGAACTAAAGAGGTGCTTTAAAAGGGGGGGGGGGGGGGGAGAGAGAGATAGAAAGGAGAAAAGTGGAGAGAGAGGATACCTTTGGACTCAATTTCTTTTAAAAAATGTGGTTTGTTTTATTTTGTCTAAAAAAATTGTCAGTTTTGAGCTAAGCTTTGGGGCTGGAGAGGAGGAGACTGTTCACTTTGTACACATGACTAACTCAATCATTTCAAGGATGCTTGAGGGCAAAGGGCAAGACCACCAGACTCTTTTCTTGCATCCTCGAGGGGAGAGATAATACTTTAATACTTCAAGGATATAGATTTCCTTGAGGTGAGTTCTCCCTCCACTGCCACACGTCACAATTCTTGTTTGTCTCTGTAGAGTATTTAAGTCTTTCACCCAAATGAATGGGTCTGCAGTCAACCTGTTGATAAGCCTCTCTGAGCACAGTTAGGCAAGTTCCCAGCCTTTAATTGACATACTGAGCCCATACTTGAGGCCTCTCCAGCTTGGAATGACCTGCCAGAGCTTATGTTTTCGCTGGCAGATCCTTCAGGAGCCCAGAGTCACTTCCATACCATGGCGCTAACTTTGTTCATTTTTATTTTGGAATAAATGTCTGCAAACGTCACAAAATGAGGTCTTTGTTTCAGTTACTCCACTCAGCACTTCGGCACTTCATTGTTGTTCATCTGTTTGTTTATTTCACAATAAACTCCCAGAGGGTTGACTGATTTGTTCAAACTTGGTATACTACCAAAGGGTGTCAGAATACACTTTAACAGTGACTTGTGTTTCAGTGGGCCTTATTTTAAACAGTGGTGGCTGACAACATTTCTGAACAAGCAAAGCTTTTCTGTTTTGGTATGTTTCATGGAATAACTTGAATATGAATATGACTGTGAAATGTCATGCATATGTAAAGAAAAGATTGATGGGAGAAAGTTCTTTTCTGTTTTTTTCTTTTTTTGGTTCAATAAGACTTTGTTTTTCCTCCCTTTGGTCTGTCTCATTTGGTAGACCTGAAAGCCAGTCATTCTGTGAGGGTGAATATAAACTTGGAGGAACCTGGTAACACTCTTCCAGGGTAGCAGGAGTTTTTAGTGATTGTCTCATTGTGGTCAACCCTGTGGTAAACGCAACAGGTTATTCCAGGGGTGGAGAACATATGACCTTGAGGTCACATGTGGCCCTCTAGATCCTCAAGTGTGGCCCTTTGACTGAATCCAAAATTCACACAACAAATTCCCTTACTAAAAGGATTTGTTCTGTAAAACTTGGATTTAATCAAAAGGCTACACCTGAGGACCTAGAAGGTTGTGAGGCCACAGGTTCCCCACCCCAGGGTTATTCCAATAGCAACTTTGGGAAATGCTCTTTTGTCAACCAGTCTACCCAGGGAGGAGCTTTGGCTCAACTTTCCCATCATAACCATGGAACATCATATGTTAGTTTGATTAAGGAGGAAAGAACATTCATTCCAATAATTATTAAATGTTGTCAATACCTAAAATTTACAGCTTCCATCTAGCTAGTCACGGAAATAGGTACAAGGTGGCTTATATATGATCTTGGCTCCCTTACAGAGTGATATATAAAAACCCTTGGTGTTGCATACAATTGGGGAGGGCCAGGCCAAGCACAAAGAACATAATTTGTTCCAGAAAAATAATTTTTAGTCCAATGCCAAAATTCCTTTGAATTCCATTCCTACCTGGATTACTTTGTATCATTCGTCAGAGTAAAATGAAAGTCAGATAAAGTCTTTTCCAAGGCAGCCTGCCTAGAATCAAAACTACATGCTCTATGATCGTCTTAGCTCTTGGTCACACAACCAAAGGAAATTTTACCTGGCTTCTCTATCTTTTTATTTCCTCTTATGTCAAATACATGAAATAACATCAGTTCTGTTCCTTTTTTTTCTTTCTTGAGAAGCCCAGTTCAAACTGTTTCCTCCACAAAATCTTCCTTGATATCCACTTCTCATACACCACTTTGCACCTTTCTAATGCACCTACCATTCAATGATGTGAGTCACACATCTATTTTTATCTTATCCAATCAATCAATCAATGAGCATTTATTAAACCCTTACTAATAGGGATATTTAAGAAAAAGGAAAAATAGTCCTTGATCTCAAGAAATTTAAAGTTCTAAGGGGAGAGAAAATATGCATCCAACTAGAAAGTAAGTTGTATGAAGGCAGGGATCAGATTTAGAGTTAGAATGGACCTTCTAATCATTCTTTTCACAGAACAAAACAGAGGCCTTACTCAATAAGTGGCAGAACCTGAATGTGAACCAAGTTCTTCTGCCTCCAAATCCAGTTTCTTCTACTGCGATATGTGATGTAAACTCCATGTTTGTGTAAGATACCAAACCCTTATTCTACTCAAGTACTGTATGATTATACCTAATAATGGCAAAGTGGTTTAAGTAACTTGCTAGACTGATCCACAGAATGTATTTTTTGCACAATCCTGTAACCATTTATCCTACTGTAATGGGATCTGGTTCATGCTCAGACTCTATCAAGATTGCTTGGCAGATGCAACCCCTCCATGTGGAGGATACCAGGGGGCTTGCTTCAGGGATGCCTTTAAAATTAATATCCTTTTGTAAAAGCTAATACATGTTGAGTAGTTAGACCAAACTGACTTGCAAAACAAGGGCCCTAACAATGGGGAATACAGCCAGTGGATGCTGGAGCCAAAGGCAGTAGAGAAAAAAAAGTTTGCCAGCTTTGCCCGAGGCATCGTGGAATCCTGAGGGGAGATGGAGTCAGCATGGCTCTGCTGAAAGAGGGAGCCAAACCATAATACACAATGCTAGAAAAATCGATTCACAGCTTCATAGCCTGTACGGTGAGTACATTGATGGTTTTTAAGAAAAATGAACAGCGTCAAGATCTTACATATTTTCCTTCTTTCATTATATTTATCTTTTAGAGTAACAACATTCATGAGGAAAGTTTAACTTTTTCTTCATTTATGTATCTACAGTAATCAAGCCAGGGCACAAGCTAGACCACTCAACCCACCTTCATAAACATATCCTCGAGCAACATTTCTGCAAAGTGAGAAGAGCAGTGGGAACAATTGTGCAAAAAGGAAGACTAGATGCTCCCCTAAGTCCTGCACAGTCCCTTAGCTGAAGCATTACAGAAAGGAGGCAGGACTTCTTAAGAACTGCTTCAGTTTTCATTCCCCCTGCCACAGGGGAAATGAGAAGGGCAGCAACCACTTCATGTGTTTCCTAGGTCACTACCTTGGCTATCAGGAGAATGCAGAGAAGCTTTGCATAAGCTCTTGTGAAGCTTTCTGATGATCTTCAATACTTCTCAGCTTTTATGTGAAGGAGTGTGTGTGTGTGTGTGTGTGTGTGCGCGCGCTTTGCTTTTGGTCTCACATATCTAAGTCCATGTGTGCATTTCTGCATGTGCACATACATATGTGTGTATAAAAATACAGAACCTGATCCCCAGATGATTTTGACCATGCCAGGGCCACATGTCTATCATCGAGAGATCTTTGTTGTGAAGTTTTTCAGTGCCTGCATTTTCAGAATTAAAGGGTACAGGCACCAGTGTAACCACAAAGCCTGAAGTGAACTATTCTGAGCTTCCCCCAAGACCTTTAATTTAATATTATATTTAAAGAAAATGGATAACCTTATGAAGTTCAGAACTACAAATACACATCTGCTCCACAGTCCCTGGAAGCAGGACTTTGTCTTGAAACCTCTAACCTGGTAAGAATAGAAAATATTTAGTTGGCATTCACAGGCTCTTGGTTAAATAATAGATTTGGCTAGAGATTTTTGTTTGTCTGTTTGTTTTCTCCACCACCACCCTTCCCCCTGCCTTGGCGGGGACGCGCAAGATAAACTTTGCTGCCTTTCTGCCTGCTCTGCTTCATTTTCCATGGGACCAAAGTCACTGAATGTGTAGCCTTTTTTGTTAGGCCAGAGCTGGGGGAGGGGGGGCGGTCCTTCCTATTCAATGTTCAAGTTCCCTCTGTGCATGGGACTTCAGTGCACAAAAAATATTTAATTTCAAAAGTTTAAGTTATATGATTTTAATTGCTCACATCAACTAAGCTCGACTCAAAAATCAACCATACCAGGCATGACAGAGTCAAAAATGAAGTCAGAAAAGTAGAGAAGAAAAATAGCATATTCATCATAATTAGAGGACCTATACATGTAAGGTTGATGGAGGAAGGAATTACGGGGAGACTGACACAAGTAGTTTTCATGTTGTTGATTTCCTGGAGTTGAGAATGAGTGGATATAAGCTTAATATAACAAATCTTCTAATCAGAAAAGCTCAGGGATGGAGTGTCTCAGTTAATTAAGTATTGTAACTTATAGAAAATCATATGATCATATGATCAGGAGACAGAAGGGATGACCTTAGAGGTCATCTAATCCAGTGGTATTAAACTCAAATAGAAAACGTCTCTTTGGGCTGCATGTTAACTTTTAAAAAATTAACATAATCTATGTCGCATTGTATTTTTATTTATTTTGTTAACTGGTTCCCTATTACATTTTAATCTGGTTCAGGCAACATTCCAAGTTCTGAGAGTTTCTAATTTGATTCCTATGATCTAGTCCAACAACCTCAATTTACCATTGAGGAATTTGAAGTTCATTGAGGGGAAATGATTTTTCAAAGGTCATACAACTACTAAGTTACAGAGCCAGGACTATCAATCCAAATCTTATAATTCAAAATCTAGTACTCTTTCCATTTCATTTAAACTAGAATTCCATCCTAGACCATCGGTCTCGTTGACCACAGTAAAAAGCTTTGAGTCAAGGGCAAGGTCCTGTGGGTCAGTTCCAAGTATGAACTGACACTTAATATACTCCTTTCACACTATCCTCTGAATCTCATGCATCTCTAATCCTTGGGTTGAAGCCCTGACCTTCTTGGTTCCTGAATCCATTTCATTTCCTGAGTTAAGGATCAGTTGCATCCAGACCATGTCTGTCACCAGGCTCATACTCAAAGCTTCAAAGGTCTTCCCTAGTTATTAGTGTTCTATCACTTCTCATTTTTCCTTGTACTATACTTAATTTTCTATGAATTATACCAAACAATAGAATATCAGCTCCTTGATATCAGGGATTATTTTTTTTTTTTGCCATTTTCATAACCCACGAGAAGCAGTCTGGCTTAGCAGAGAGAAGCAGGCTCAGTGTAAGAATTGAGTTCAAATCTTCCCTCTGATATAACACTGGCTGTGTGATTCTGGAAAAGTCATTCAACCTCTCTGTATCTCCATGTAGCTTTGAAAGAATCAAGTTGAAGAGAAGTTGTTGATTTGCACTGGAGGAAGAAACTTATGGATTGAATTAAGTGGCTACTGAGGTCTCATCAAACTCTCAAATTCCATAAGTTTGCTATTCCTCACTGGGAATGCCATGACACTCTGAATTCACATCCATAAACAAAACAAAACCTATAACCTATAACCTCAAATGTGTGAAAGCAGAAAATTCCTGACAGCTTCAGTTATAGTTCCTGTTATCTGAGTCTCAATCAATGGCAAATCCAGGGAGATCTCATAAGAAGTAAGAGGAGTTTTTTACGCATGCTCAACCTGGAGTCAGGAAGATCTGAATTCAAATTTGGCTTCAAAAACTTACTGGCCATGTGACCTGAAGAAAGTCACTTAACTTGTTTGTATTAGTTTCTTTAGCTGTAAAATCAGGGTAATAATATCACCTATCTCACAAGGTTATGAACACCAAATGTTATGACATGTGTGAAGAGCTTTGCAAAGCTTTCAAACTAGGGACGTTATCTATCTATCTATCCATACCTATATCTATCTATGTAGATAGCCATATCTATTTATCTAACTGTGTGTGTGGATGGACGGATGTATAGATCTGGTTTCCCAGGCTTTTTAATCCACATATGGAGACTGGCAGTTGTTGTTGTTTGTCATCCTTGTTATTTTGAAGGCATCTGAGACTCTTCAACAACTGGATGGCTTCCTTTTTGTCTCTCCTTGTGGGCTATCCATTGGAAAATGAATTATTATTATACAGGTGTCCCAGGAGATACCTATCTCTCTACCTTTACAGGTCCTTGGGAAATGGTAGAGAAAACCATCAATGGGTCTGCTAGGTCCTTCCTTTTTAAGGATGACATACAACATGAAAAGTGGCCATCAGGGACACCTCTGCAGCAGCTGCTGCTCCTATGATTGGCCTGTCCTTGGGCAGTGATGATGTATGTAGTTCCTGTTGCACTGCAAGATTTTATTGAGTGGATTAATATTTAACATTTTTTCTTACAGTCACATCTTAAAATGTTTGGCTCACATGCTCCATGAGCTATTTTATAAGGTCAATAACACAGGCCAGGGTGTGCATTTGTCAGCCAGGAGAGCATGCAGGAGATTCTGCCAAAGCATTCTCTGTTATGGGGCCACCCATCTCTGGATGCAGTAACAGGGTTGTTGGCAAATAGCACCAAGCCCTGGGACTTTCTGTTCTTGGTGTTCGTGCCTAAAATTCCATCCTTCAGGACTGCTGGATTTTTATTAGTGTCGTCTGCTATGTTTGCTCTCATTTGAACTGAGCAAAGCACATGTCACATCAGCAAATTGAGCTCCAGTAGTTCCAGGCTGTTCCTAAGGCCACTCACTGTAACAATCTGATCTTTCTTCTGCAAAATGCAGTGTCTGAGCAATTATCTCAGCTCCCCCCAAAAAAGGCTCTTTTCTCCTTCCATCCCACTCTCTTTACATTAATGTCTGTAACCCAGCAGAGATGCCAAACATTGGTTTCTGAAACTGCCTTCTCTGAGGTCTATCTTAAGGAGAAGAGTCTCTCATTTCATATGTTACTTACTGCCAAGAACTGTGCCTGAGAGAATACACAGGCACCGCCTGAAGTTTTCTCAGCATTTCCTTTTATTGGAAGCTGCTGGCAAGGGCTTCCACAGCCTCCAATGCAACAGGACTGAGAGGAAAGTGGCCACTGTTCAGAGCTTGCATAGGACTATGAAGTGCTTAAATCAGTCAGTGATAAATCCATCTGAATACCCCCAAAGGCAATTTTACCTACCTTCCCTTCTTTGGCTGGCAATAGAGGTAGGTGCCTTAAGAATGACTTTCGGTACTAAAGAAAAAAATGAATTTGTACTGATTTTCATTTCCTGGGTCTTTTCACAACCTGAGTAAGTGAAATATACAGCAGGCATTGCTCTCAGTGTCCCAGACATAAACAGGCAGGGCAAAGTTACCACTTGGTGAAAACAGAAATGATCACAGCTGCTCTGAGAACTCTGACTGGATTGGAATAAGGAATGTGCAAGGTTGTTTTCAGATAATATGCATTCCTGTAATCTTCAGGTGCATTTTAGTACAATAAAACCCATCTTTCTGCATTATTTTTTTAAAAAGGGAAAGGAGAGAGATAATGGAAAGCAGCATGAGGGGGGTAGGGAAGGTTTCTCAATTAAAGATAGGAGTAATCATGGAGAGATCAAGAGATCTCAGAATTATGTATCAGATGGCCTAGTCCCAACAGTCATTTTCCATACAAATCCTTTTCCAATCTTCCTACTCTTGTCCACTTCAGAAATTGTTGTATTTACTATGTATAGTTTTATTTGCTTATTTATGTCCATATTAGTACTTACCCTCAAGGAGCTTCTACTCTATTGATGGGAAATATTTCATTGTTGTCTTTATGTTACCAGGATCTAGTACATTTTCTTATACATAGTAGGTATTTAATAAATGCTTGTTGAATTGAATTGATAGTCTCAATACTAATTCCAACTGTATACATCCTAATAGGGTTTTTTTGTTTCTTTCCTCATTATATATATTAAAGCACCCATTTATAGACTGATACATTTATTGGTAATTTCTTCCCTATTATCTTTAGACTTGGAGGAAAGAAATGAATTAGTACAATTTGATGTCAAGATAGATTCCATGGTAGGTCCCTATCAGTCAATCAATAAGCATTTATTAAATGCCTATGTGTCAGGCACTGTGTTAAGTTCTGGGGATACAGGGAAAGGCAAGAGACAGTCTCTTTTCTCAAAGAGCTCACAGTTTAGTTGGGGAAACAACCTGTAAACAATTATACAGAAACAAATATATACAGGATCACTTTGAAAGTTTGTTCCCACCTTAAAGTAGACAATGTCATCATCATCATTAACATACACACTGGCATTTGTATAGCAATTTACCTTTATACATTATCTCATTTGATCCAAGTTATAACAATTCTGTGGTGTAGAGACTAGAAATATTGCCTTCCCCTTTTTTTAAATGAGAAAACTGAGGTTTAGAGAGGTGAAGGGACTTTCTAAAGTGACACGGCTAGTAAATACTATTAACTCCAGCAGATTCCCCTTCCTTTCTCAATAAGTTCAGTGTCTGACTCAGTCTTTCTTTCTCCTCCAATTCTTGCCCTCATACTAGGCAATTCTAGCATACATTCTTGCTATCCCTTAAATTACTCAGTTTCCTAGTCCCTCAATCTGTTCCATCCCCACCATTTCTTTTTCCATTCTATCTCAACTACACAGTCATATTGTCGGTCTTGCCATCCTACACCAGTATTATACTTCTACATTCATGAACTCTAAAATTTATTTATCTAATCATTATTTTATCATTCTTCCTTTCCTTGTGACTTATGACCTCTAAACTGGTCATAAGTCATAAACCTCATAAACTAAACCTTACTCAGCATGATGTCCATTCCACCCATCCAGACTATGATCACTGCACTGGCTACACTCCTCTACCTTCTACCTTGACCCCTTAGTGAACTAGGTTCACCTCTATATTGTCTTCTGGTTCTGAATGGCTTACCTCCTTATCCAGTCACTAATCATTAATGTTGCCAAGCCTCAACCTTGGATTACACCTATAATTCATCTGCTGCCTAACTTTTTATGCTACTGAACTGAGCTAGAGAAAAACATAAAACAATTCTTATTAGGTCTACTGCAAATATAGGTTACCTAATTTCAACTGGGCCCTCTCTGCAACAAGAAAATCCTTTTACTTCTCCCTCATCGATCTGATCCACGGTGGCTATTTCAAATTTTCTTATAGTTCCTCAACATTCTCATGGTATTCTTTCCCTAAACCCTCTTAGCTGAAAAAAATCAGGCAGTTTGCCAAGAGTTTCCCCCTTTTCACTTCTTCATTTAAGATCATTCTTCCCATACCACCTCCTCCTTAATTCCTATTTTAGATGAAGAGGTGGCCCTTCTTGCCAAGGCTACCTCTCTTCATGTACCCACAATCCCATCCAATCATCTAGATACATCCCCACTTTCTCTCATCTTCTGTCTCTTCTTATCTACTGGCTCCTTCCTTTCTGCCTATACACATGCTTATCTTCCCCACATTGTAAGTGAAAAAAAAAGGGATATACTGAGTGATACAGATATCTTTGCTTGTTATTGTCTTATATCTTACTTCCTCTTCTCAACTAAACTCCATGAGAAAGCTGTATACACTGGGTAACTCTGGTTCCAATCATCTCACTCACTTCTAAACCCTTAGTAATTTGGCTTTAGAATTCATCATTCAACTAAAACTGATCTCTGCTGCCTTTTTAGTGATTTAGCCTTATTAGTGATCTCTTAATTACTAAATCGCATGGCCTTTTGTAAATTCTCAGCTTCCTTCTCTGCAAAATTTGACACTGGTGACACCATCAAGAAGGCTACTCCTTTGTCTTCCCCTCACTACTTCCTTGGGCCCCAGGCCACTCAAAATCCATTTGCCCAGTTTGGCAGTTCACAAAGATTCGATGAGATGAGAATTACTAATTCTACTCATTCCAAGATAGAGGACTACCAGGCCTTGCCACTTGTGAGCCATCGAAGATACTCCAAGCCTTAGTACATACCCTGCCTCCTTGCCCTACAGACTTCCCACAACTACTGAGGTTACAATGTAAGGAAACCTAAGGCTTTCCATCTGTCTTGCAACTGAACTTTTTGTTATGTGTTGTTTCTCCTAAGTATCAGCTCCTTGAGAACAGGGACTGTCTCGTTTTTTGTTTGTTTATTTTTACTATCCTAAGTGCTTAACATAATGTTTAGAGCATAGTAAGCATTTTCATCCATTCATTGATGATCATCTCTTACTGGGTGCTCTCTCCACTCTAAGTTTTGATTATATACTATTCTCTCCTAGCTCTCCCTGTACTTCCTTAATTAGATATATAAATTGACTGTACAAATGATTTTGCATCTCTCCTCTTTCTGCTTCCCATATTCCTATTGTCTGTTCTTCCTGTCCCTAAAAAGAAAATGGTTTGGAGGAGGAACTGATGAGCCAAATGCTATGGCCAAAATCTTTTCATTATACCAGTGTCAGGAAAGAATATGATGGTGGCCCTTTTCAGTCAAATGGCAAAAACTGAAAGAAGCTGGATTGGGGGATAGTAGGAGTAGAGGAGAACAATCTAGGTTATGTATTTTCTTCTCAGGAGACTATGGGATCCCCCCTCCTTCTACCCTTTGTTCACAAATGATGATTCCCATGGCTAATTACAACAGGGAAAGGTGAACTGGCTCACTTTCTTGCAGCCCAGATCACTTCTTCTTATAAAATACAAATATGAAAGATCAACACCAAGAGTGAAGTTCTTGGACAATAAAGGGATTATAGTGCACAGCTGGGTCATGCCCTTGTCTCTATTTGGTCTTTCTTACTTAAGGGATTAGTGCTGGCACCTTAGCAGTGTGGGATCCAGTCATTTGTTTTAGATGATCAATAGACATAGGGAATTTCCAGCAATCTCTTTTCATTAAGAAATCATCATCTTTCCCTGAAATGCAGCAATAGGTGTATTACATGGCACAACTGTAACATGTTTGTTCAAGAGGTTATACAAGGTCTTAACTCAATATTAACCTGTTGAATGCAGTTTCAATGTGTATTCTTTTAAGTGAGTGCAGAGTTGTTGAACATGTGGCTACATGAAATTAATCTTTCTCTTTGGAAAAATTTTTGAATATATATTAGCATAATAGTGTTAATAATAACAGAGGCAACCTGACGCAGTGGATGAAGAAACATCTTCAGAGGGTCAGATGCTCTGGTGCCAAGACGATCTGAGTTTAAGTCCTGCCCCTAACAAATCACAAGGTCACAGATCTAGTGCTAGAAGGGACAGGCTGTGGTCCTCTAGTCTGGTCCCCTTTCTTACAGATAAGGAAACTGAAGAGATGAAATGACTTGCCAATAGTCACATAAGTACTAAGTTGCAGAACTGAAATTTGAATTCATACCCTCTGACTGTACCACACTGAGTCTCTGGCTATGTAAGGCAAGTCTTATAAATCTCAGTGTGCCAGGAAACTGTAAGACTATAAGTTGCAGAACAACTATAGATCTGTGTTGGTTCAGGGTGTTTCCTCACTAGAAATGCCCTTCATCAATGAAATCAAAGGTCCAGAACCTTCTCATTACAGATAAATACATTAATAACGGGTGCTTATGTGACACTTAAAGATTTTCAGACTCACCTATCTACACTGCCTCATGTGATACTCAAAACAATCCTAAGAAAAAAAATCCTATTATCATCCCCATTTTACAGATGAGGAAACTGAGTTTATGAGAGGTCAAGGAGCTTGTCCATGGTCACGAAGTTATCAAGGGTCAAATGTAGGACTCAAAACCAGGTCTTTCCTAACTCCAAGTACATATTCTTTCTGCTGTGCTGGCACCTCTGATGTGTAGGGTACCATATCGCTTCTGAAGGAGGAAATAAGTAGGGGAGTACAAAACAAATGAAACTCAAGGGAGGCAGAAGACACATCCATATACATGAAACAGCAAAAGAACCCTGGACATTTAAATCTCAATACCAAAAAGAATCTAGTTATAGTTAAAATAATGATGTCATTCATTTTCTCAGAAATAGCATGTCATTACTTTGTGATTGTCAATCTGGATGGGATATCACAGATAGCTATAACTTTGGTATGTCTAAATGTTTCAACAGAAAGCTGAGCTGTCTTTGTGGAGGCAATCTGCAGGTCTAGACATGCAGTTTCTGGAAAGTGGAAATAGGAAGTTGGAGATAATAGATCCTAGGACTTACAGCTAAAAAAGACTTGAAAGACCATGAAATTCAACCATGCACTGCATAGACAGAAAGATGGAGACCTACGGAGTAAAGTGACTTTCCCAAAATCATAAAGTAATATGGTAAGCTACTGGAATTTGAGTTCAGGTCCTCTGATCCCCAGATCCAGCCTTCTTTTCACTACACCTCTGCTGTCTCTATACACGAACCAAGAACAAAAGCTCCCAGGATTTCATTTCATTAAAGAAACTAAACAGTAAACACAATAGTTATACTATCTTCTGAATATAATATTCTTTTCCTGTATTTTATTTCATTTCTCCCACAACTAGTCAGAAAAACCCATGAAGGTGTATAAGGAAGTATATGAGATTGTTCCTGCATGCTATAGGTTAGTACAATATCAGAATGTTCTTTCAGATTAGAATGAGTTGTTCCGCTATGGAGAGCTTGCAGTAAGAAAGCCACACCAGAAGTTCAAGGGTTATTTCTCATTAGTGAGCCCCAGGTTTTCATTAAGTCTGAAATCCCCAAAGTCACTTAACTTCAGTTTCTGCATCCATTGCGATCCCCTGGATAGAACACTGACAAGAGCCAATCCTAGATCTAACTTCATCACCTGAAATCCTGCAGGCTTTGAAGGAAGCAACAGGATAAACAGCCCTTTCCCTGACTGTATTCTATGTGACAACCAGGCAGTGCAGCAGAGTGCCCTTGAAATAGGCAGACTAACACCAAAACACCACTGGTATTTTAACAATGATCTTATCTTGGAGTTGATGAAAGTGCCCCCAAAAGTGAAACTGTGAATTCTACAGTTCAAGAAGCTATGATCCTCTGGGACTGACCACAGAGTCATCTCAAGATTCAGCTTCCTTCTTGTCTCTTGCTGAATGTGCTTTCACTATAATGAGACTTAGGCCTCAGAAAGGTAGGTCCTAGTCAGGACTGTTGGGAATTCAGTTCACTCATCCATCCATAAAGTTGGAGCTGGAAAGAGCCTTTCCTGCAGGCCAAAATCTCAGGGTTCATCACCATTTCCAGGCTCACTCCATACAGATCATGAAAATAGAAGAAATTTTTATCAATTAGTGCCACCAGCCTAGAGCAAAGCAGTTTCATGCCCCCCAAAATCAAGTTCCTTTTGCCCCAGAAAGTACCTGCATTGCCAATACAAACTATGTTTTGCTACCAAGAGGCCCAACATGTTCTAAACGCAGAGACTTGGCATGTGTTTTATTTGATACGTTTAAGGAAATTCCTCAATTGGAAACTTGGGGTGGGGGGAAATCCTGCCTCAAACAGCAGTTACCTGTGTGAATCTCTCTGAATCTTTCTCAATATACTCATCTGAAAAATGGGAATAATAATAGTACCTACCTCATGGAGTTGTTGTGAGATCAAATGAAATAACATATGTAACACGTCTTGAAAACCTTAGAGTGCCATATAAATGCTAGCTATTATTCTTACTATGCAACTATCTCACTGCTCAAGAGGTTCCCCATTGCCTCTAGGATCAAACACAAACTATTTTGTTTGACATTCAAACCCTTTCACAACCAGATTCCAGCTTATCTTTCTAGAAGACTTATACACTACTCTCTTTCACACAGTCTATGGTGCAGCCAAAAGGATCTAGTAACTATTCCTCACACAAGGGGTAGTTGTATCACTCTCCATGCCTTTGTACAGCAGGAATATATTCCCTCCTCTCCTCAGTTCTTTGGATCCTTAGCATCCCTCAAGGCTCAGTTCTCAAGTACCACCTCCTGAATGAGGCCAACACACACACACACACACACACACACACACACACACACACATACACATACACACGACATGCCCCCAACATTTACTTTATCTGTGCCCATGTTATAGAATGTAAACTTCCTGAGGGCAGTCACTGCTTTGTTTTTGTCATTATGTCTATCCTCAGCACCTAGAAGAATGCCAGACACATATTAAGAGATTAATTGTCCTTGATGATTGATTAATTCTACTCCATATCATCCAGAGGAACTGCATGGGCTCTGAACTCAAAGGCTGGGGACAAGTCATGTCTTTAAATTGCACTGAGGACATGTGTATAATCTATGCTAAATTATAAATTCATCATGTTTAGGTTATCTTGTTTCTAGCCCCTCTTTCATTCTCAGTTGCAACTATAAGTCCCATATTAATCTCAACTACATGAAAGTGATGAGAGCATCACCTTCTATTTAACTTGGTCCAGTCACTGATGATCAGGTCCATCACCCCAAGTAATCAGTTAGTAGATTATTTAAAGATCACAGTGGCCTTTTAACCAATAGGATTTTCTCGTTAATTCATATAATGAAGAAAAATACCTGTGAGGCTTTTTTTATATGGATATATACACAAATATTAGAAAGGCAGACGTTTTCAGTGGAAAGAACATTATTGCCGTTGGACTCTGGAGACCCCAGTTAAAATCCTGGCTATGCTACTTATTAGTTGTGGGATCATGAGCATTTAAATTACCCTCTACAGGCTTTATCTTCTCATGTGTAAAACAGGAATAATATTGAATACTCTACGTCACTAACTATGTTGTTGTAAGGAAAGCAATTTATCCCTGGCGTGTACTAGGACATACATAAGAACATTATCATCTTTCTTTAGTAAATCAAAAGTCTTTTGGAAGTAGTCATCCAAACCACAGGAAGTGATTTGAAAAGTACAAAGCATGTTTTGTTTTTTAAATTATTTTTTGGTTTTTGTCTGCATTGCATTGCCAGTTCAAACTAGTCATATAAATGTCATATCTAATGAATAAGAAATCTACCAACAGGAGAAGTGATTGAAGTAGTAACATGTACAGGAGAAGGGGCACTGGGATCTGAGTGCGAGGCTAACTATGCTGGCATTCTGGCTTTTCTAAGACTACTTGAAGGACCTTGAACAAGTCATGGAAACATCCTTGGTCTCAGTTTCCTCATCTGTAAAATAAAAGGGTTGGCATGCATGACATGTAAGGTCCCTTCCAGTTATAAATTTATGCTCTAGGATGCTATGAAATGGGTAAATGGGCCATTCCACATATCAGTGGAGGGGAGAGTGTATTGAATGGTAAGAGAGTAAATATGTACACTATGATTCTGGGAAAAAAAAAAGCCGTAAATCAAATAATTTTTAAAAATTCTCTCCTGTGTGTGATCAAGGAGAGGTCAGAATCAATATTAGTAATCACTGTGCCAAGTCACTGTTTTGTATGTGGATATTTTAATTCAGAAGTGTGGAAGAGATACAATACACAGGGCCATTTGTTTGTTGAAAATAGCATACATCTTCATTGAAAGAGCTAATTCATTCTTTGCTGTTAACATAACATTTTGGGAAGCTGGATACACATTTTAGTGAAGTACAATGCAGTAGACATTTGATCACCTCATTTCTCATTACAAAATGTTCTTATTTTCTCAGGAAACACCAACATTCATTTTACCTCATAGAAGGAATCATGCATATCCTGAGAGCTCAATCATAAAATGTTTTGTGCCCTATAACATTTGTGCTGTATACTAAGAGAGGACACATTTCTTTCTTTTTTTTTTTTACTGCAACTTGGAATGCCTAACTTCTTTCAAAGTTTATGTCTCCTTCTACATAAGACTTTTCTCAATCTCCCATCTGCTAGAGCATGCCCCCAAAGTACTTTGTATTTACACTGAATGACTTTAAATTTTGCTTATATGTAATACATTTTGATCTCCCCCATTATAATGGATGTTCCCTGAGGGCATTATCTCTAATTAATTCTAGTAAATTGTATAATTTCGATTAATTAACCTAAATCTCCCCAGCTTAGAGCAAAAAGAAACTACTGGGTAGTTTTTTAACTTGGGCTATGTTGTAAGATTGTTCTGTATGGGCACTATTAATTGGGTCATCTTTAGCCTGTCGCTGGAATATCTGTGACTGAAGACATGATGTTGATTTTTTTTTTGCAAACACACCAGAATTTATATATTCAAAAGAGTATTGTCCTTCAAAATAGTCACCTGAGGAAATTATGCACTTATTCCAATGATAGTAAATGAAACAATTTTTCTAATACCTTTTAGAACTATTTCAGATTTAATGGTATATGTGAGAGTGTGATACACACACACACACACAAACACACACACACACACACACTTAGTCTCAATACTTTATAGTCACCTCATTTTTCACAAAAAAAAATGGTTACTCACCAAAATTAGTCACAAATTGCTTTTCATTCTTTACTAAAATCAAATCCATCCTTGGAAAAGGAATGTTTGTGCCACTAAGGATATTTTTTTTAATTAGCTGCAGCAGAAGGCAATTCTTTAAAAAAGAGTTTCAGTAATGTTTTTCAGCAATGGCAGCATGATTGGCAGATGTAGATAGCCTCCCAAGGGACTATTTTGCAGGGACCAATATTCATTTGTATGAAAAATCTTGCATTACTGTCCAAATATGGTATATTTCTTAAAACATACACATACCACTGCAGCGGCACTCCCTTAAGTACTTTTTAGGTTTCCTTTTTCTTTTTTTTTTTTTTTTGGTTTATAAAAAAGTCAATGTTGCATATAGTGCCATGGTAGCTTCTGTGAGAATTTTCAACAAGTATGGGGATATGAAATGTACATAGTCCATCTGCTAGGATTTTTCAAAACTTTTCAGGCATGTGTATGCTTTGTACAAAGCTAATACTATATGAATTTGACCTAGACCAAAATATCATTCCCAAGAGACAATACAACTTGTATGGCCATAACACTGCACGAGTTTGATTGATTTTCTTCCATTGGGAATAAATATTCATTCTTTTCCCATTTGGTTTGAATACTTTTACAAATTCAAGTTTCTGTTTCATTCCATGTGTAGTAAAGACCATAGATATTGGCTTTTAAAGCCCTTTACAACCTAACCCCAACATACTTTTTCAGCACTGTTATATATTACTCCCCTTCTTGCAATCTACAATCTAACCAAACTAGCCTGGTTGTTCCTGACACACGGCACTTTGCCATGATCTTGGGCTGGATGTCTTCCATGCCTGAAATGCTTTTCTTCCTCATTCTAACTTAGAGAATCCCTAAATTCTCTTAAGACTCAACTCCAGCACTACCTTCTACTTGAAGCTTTTCCTAATCTTTGAAACTACTAGTGCCTCCTCTTATCTCTTACTACTACTGATAATAATATTAGTAATAATAATAATAATAGCTAACATTTGTATAGCACTTACTATGTGCTGGGTACTATGTTAAGCACATTAGAATCATTATTTCATTTGATCACCACAAAAACCCTGGGAGGTAGGTGTTATAATAACCCCCATTTTACAGATAAAGAAAATGAGATAAACAGAGGCTAAGTAACGTACTCAGGGTCACACAACTTGTAAGTGTCTGAGACTGGATTTGAATTGAGATCTTCCTGCCTCCAGGCCCAGCACACTGTACATAGTGTCACTCAGTTGCCCCATTAACTGCTAATTATTCTGTACATATTTGTATATGTACATGGGGTTTTCCTCACTAGAATTTAAAGCTCTTTCTGAAGAATTTACAGCTCTCTCTTCTTTTCTGAAGCTCTTTCATTTTTATGTTATATCCCCAGTGCCTCTAATCGTATCTGACACATGGGAGATGCTTAATACATGCTTGATTGACGGGAGATAGGTTAAAAGAGTAAGAAATGGGGGTGGCTAGGTGGCGCAGTGAATAGACTACCAGCCCTGGAGTTAGGAGGACCTGAGTTCAAATCCAGTCTCAGACACTTAACATTTACTAGCTGTGCAACCTTGGGTAAGTCACTTAACCCCAATTGCCCCGCCATAACCCCTCCAAAAAGAAAAAAAAAAAAGGAAGACACAACTAGTGGCCTCAACGATTAGGACTCAATAGAAAAACAGGGATTTAGGATTATAAAATCAGTATCCTAAAGGAATCTTGCTAATCATAGGATAAAAAGGTAATCATAGAGATGTTCTAGCCTTTATTTTACAAATGGGGAAATTCAGGCTCCCTGAGCTCAAGTTACTTGTTCGAGATCAGACATTTGAACTAGGCCTTGCAAGACAGGTACAATTTTAGATAGGCAGGCAGAGAAGACTGGGAAAGGGCATTCAAGACAGCAAGAGAAACAACAAAAATTCAGACATAAGAATGAGTCTGGTTTATTCCAGCAACATTGGTCTGTATACTGGATTTGTTTTCACAAAACTGCTCTCTCCTAATTCTCCTTCTACCTGACAGCTCCTGCTCTATCTTTTTTATTGGATCTTTATCTAGGCAACACTCTTCTTCCTCTGCAAGAATATCATTTGGTGACCTTACTATCTCCTATAGTTTCAACTATCTCTATGCAGATGATTCTCACATATGTCACTCCTGATCTCCATTTTCTCATCTCTAGCTCCTTACTGGACATCTTGGGATGGATATCTCATAGACTTCTTAGGCTGTCTTTATCTTACCCTCTATCTCTTCCCTCCTCAAGCCTCCCACCCACACTATTCATTCTACCCTCTCCCCACTGTCAGCTGAGAATCTTGCCTCTTACTCTGAGAAAATAGAGGTCTTTCTGTTGACTACCCATGTCAGGCCCTTCCTCGCTAATTTAGTGCCCACTGACCTCATCCCTTCCATCCCTTCATCCTTCCCCTCAGCCTATGATGAGGAGGGAGCCTTCTCCTTGCCAAGACCAAACCCTCTGAATGTGCCCTTAATCTCGGCTTCTCCTGTCTCCTCAAGAAGACTGCAAAGGTTAAGGTACTTAAATCAGCATCAATATGCACTTTGAAATTTCCTAGTATGAGAGGAAAGATAAAGGTAGAGGAAAAAACTGTAAGCTAAGAACTGAAATCACTGAGGAAGAAGGATACCCATATGGATTTAGATTGGGTGAGAAATTTACAAATTTGTCATTTAAGGTCCATGGAAGAGAAGGTGCTGATTGATGGCTGAAGTAGAAACGTTTGGAAGTGGAAATAGGGAGCAAAAATAATTCCAACTGCTCAACCATGACCAATGAATGTGAGGGTATGACTGGAAATGCAGCATGCACTTTAAAGAGTAGCCAGCAAAGTAGCAGCATCAGGAGCTGGGCTCAGTGAGAACCAGAAAATGAAACGAAAAGGTTTAAGATGGAAGGAAGTTTATTATTTATGTACTGGACTTTCCAAAAAAAAAAAACCACATAGTAGAATGGGGGAGTAGAGCTCGAGTGGGACACTGGGGAGGGCACAGGATTGAGGAACATCTGATTAAGAAGACAGTTAATGATAAGGAATGGTTGTTGTGTTTGTCCTTCGTTCTCAAAGAGGACCATGACATCAGGGGCATGACGACATGCCTTGTAACTAACTGACTTTGCTCTGAGTGAGGGAGCCCTGTGCAAGGTCACCAGTTGCACTTTCTCTTCCAGAGCCATCTGGGTCCAGTGGCCAGATATTCATCAGGGAGACTGGAGATGGCCCAGGATGCAATGGGAGACCCTGGCCCTTTCAGGCTAAGGTCTTTTCAGCCTCTCACTTTGAGTGAGATAATGCCCATTCAGTGAAGAGGCCTCTCTAAGTAGTTACTCGAGGGATGGCTCCTTTAATTAAAAAAGAAATTCAAACTAAGAGGGGAAAACTCTTAGGGTTCCTGGCCAAAAGAGAAACAGTTACTTTTTAATATTTACATTCACTCTTTGCTAGGAGGGCAGGGACCTATTGTCCAATCTATGAGCTCCAGAGTGAATTTGATTTAACGCTTGGTCTTTGAGAAAGAAATCTAGCTGGTAAACTCAAAGAAAAAAAGCAGCTTTTGGTCAACAAAATGTACCTTCCCCTGAGCAGAGCATTCCCAGGTAAGGAAGGACAGGACAGGACAGGAGCTACTACTCACTCACAGGTTTTGTTTGACCTTTGTTCTCGAAAAGGAATAAGTCATCACAGAGATGATGGCATGACTTGCTGTTGACTGATTTCAGTGAGGGAATGGAGGTCA
The DNA here is from genome assembly GCF_028583685.1 of Petaurus breviceps papuanus. Taxonomy (NCBI): domain Eukaryota; kingdom Metazoa; phylum Chordata; class Mammalia; order Diprotodontia; family Petauridae; genus Petaurus; species Petaurus breviceps. The sequence goes on from NW_027185799.1 coordinate 6,923,137, forward strand.
TATATCAACAGCCAAAGTTTAGAATCACTGAGACTGCAAGAATATAAGGGAGAAGAAGTGTGCCAATCATTGAGGAATGACTCCAAAAAGCATATCCATATTTGGAAAGAGGTCTATAGAGGGAAACAGGTGATTGTAATGTTTAAGGTCCTCCTATAAAATCTTTCCTCATAGTAAATGGTGAGTTTGTGGCCAGTGAGGCCCACATTATAGCAGGAGGGACCAAAGAAAGTTAAGGACTGTAGGAATCATGTCAATAGGTAGGTGATGGTAGGAGATGATGCCAGGAATGGGCTCTAGGAGTACTGGAATAAGCTGTGCGATTAAGACCAGATCCTGGACTGAAATAAGGCTCACAGGGCTGTCTGTAGAAGGGTCCTAGAGGGAAGACAGGCTAAGATGGAGGTGGCCAGATCACCATTTACAATTTCTCCTGAAAATCTTCATTTCTTAATCCTAAACCACATTTTCCAATATCCCTTTTCCCCCCTCCTCTATATACACCTTTTTATTGACATAATTGAATATTAATGTATATGTTGAATTAATTTGAACTTATTCACAAAATTTCTCTATTACCTCATTTTCTACAGATGTTGAAACATAAACTACAATTATTTCCATATTGGTTGTTTTAGAAATGTTCATTATGATTTGCAATAAAAAGTGACAAAGTGTCCCTTAAAATGATGTTTCTTGTTGCCTTTAAACTCACATAATTCCTTTACTGCCTTCTCAAAGGAGAACCTGTGAGCTATCCTTGCATTTAGTGGCAATTTGCCTTTGTCATCTGGTTTCAGTTAGAGTGAGAATGTCAATAATGATACGCTTCAGTTCCTCCAGTAGTATGTCAGTTTGCATATCAAGATCAATGCTATGTAAATACTTGTTGTACTATAAGCAAATACAAAGGAAAGACGTACAGAAATCCCAGTGTGCAAGTAAACTTAACAGAGCAAAACAATTTATCCCAACAAACCAGGAATCCATATGAGACATCCAAGTAAGTCAGATAATACTGAGCAGATACCACCACTAATGCACCCAATACTTGACTGTCTAGTAGGTTTCATTTTTATCATACAGTCTAGATTTTTAGGAATATTTATATTACTGGTGTGGAAATAAGAAATGTAACTGTATTAAGATTCACTGCTTTCTCCCCCCAAACATTTACACACACACACACACACACATATAAATGCAAACCAAATGACAAAGTTTACATATGTGTCTGTGCTCACATGTTTTCTGTGTAGATGCTGTATCCTTCTAGTCCAAGAGTTCTTAACCTGGGGTCCACAGGCCCTTAAGTGGTCCTTGGATAAATTTCAATGAGTCCATGAACTTGGATGAGAAAAATGTTTTAATAAATGTATTTCAATTTAATGGATTTTTTTTGTATTTTACTTTATATTTAAAAATATACTCCTAAGAAGAGGTCTATAGGCTTTATCTGGTTACTCAAGAAGTCTGTGACATCAAAAAAGTTAAGAATCCCTGCCCTAGTAGGATCTAAGTTTTTTGAGGATGTTCTTTTTGAAATGAATTCTTTTGGTTTTATTTTTTTGCATCTCCAATGACAGTATAGTGCTTACATGTAGTAGGTGTTTAATAAATAAATGTTCATTTTATTTCTTCTAATAATAGGGTATAGAGAGACTACATAGTAGAATAGGGTTTCCTCTAAGTGACTTTACAATCAAAGGTATACACAGAACAAGGGTCAGGCATGTATTGCCATGCATATGGCCACAATGAGAACTGCTTTTTAAGGTGACTGACCACTGACAATAATTATACTAGGGAATAAATACATGACAACCAACCCGTTCTTACTCAAAATGTTAGGAATAAGCCTTGGAGTACAAAATGGTGAAATAACAGTTACTGGGTTTTTTTAGTGAACTCCCAGAGGCTGAGTTGTTAATAATCTTGTGAATTTTTTTTTTATGTAAATCATTTTCCCACACAAAAATCTGACACCCCTCACAGCTCTGGGAACAGATCTTACATCCCTACCACAAAATGCTAAAGACATAAGTAAATAGAAATATAGAATAAACCTGAACTTTTTACAAAAGGCTGCTAATCAGATTTGTAACCCGATTTGCAAAAGATAAATAGTATGCCTATCAAAAGATTCCTAGTCACAAAGTGCTTATTTCTACTACCTTCTAAAGGATTGCTTAGCACTTGTCCAAATTGTTCCTAAGCATTTTTTTTTTAAGCATTCGGGGTTAAGTAACTTGCTCAAGGTTACACAGCCAGTTATTTCTGGGTGTGGTGCTGAGTGTCTGAGCCCCGGATTCGATCTCCAGGTCGTCCCAACACTGGAGCCGGTGCTCTTACTCACTGAGCCACCTGGCCGCCCAGTTCCTAAGCATTCTTGTCAGACTTTCCCCATGTTATAAATACTGTATTTTTTCCTGTGTTGGATCTTATTTATTTCTAGCTTCCATTCATTTGGGATATAATTATTATTACTCTTGCTCATCTATATCATTGCTTTATTAATTGTAGCTACCAATTAGTTCCTCTATTTCTTATTCAATGTCTACCAAATCTATATGTCAACCCCCAACCTTTCACCAACACCAAATTTCTCATTATCTCTTTTGGTAGTATCAACTAGAAGTCCTGCCAGCAGCACATACCCATCCTAAATGAACAAGTCAAAACTTTTAATTCTCTGCTTCTCCAAAGCATATCTTCCTTCCAAATTTCCTATTTTTATACATGGCTACCACATCATTAAAACCTCGAAGCCACAGAATATCACAGTTGGAAGGCTCATTAGATGTCACTTAAGCCAGCCCCTTCAGTTTACCAAAAAAAAAGAAATGGAAGCTGAGAAGTTAAATGACTTCCCAAAGCTACAGCACTAATACGTAAATGAGAAGGACTAGAACCCAGATCTTGTGAACCATGGTAGGTTAACCTATTAACCACTACTACATGGTGGTAGTCTTTCCCACTACCCCTAATTATTCCTTTCCATACTATTTTCATCTTATTGGTTGTCAAATCTCACAGATTCTACTTCCACACACAATGTCTCACATTTTGTTTGGTTGTTTTTTTTTTTTTTTTTCCTTAGATGGAGTGAGTCCAGGTTCACATAGATGTTAAGTTAGCAGAGTCAAGATTCAGACCCAGGTTCTTTGATTCCAAATCAATCACTATTTTAAAAAGCATACTGCCCTCAAATTCACCTTAAAGAGTTCCCCAATTAATCATCCTAGAGCATTTTTATCACATGATCCTCTAGCTTAAAAACCTTATATTCTGAGAAAGATGGAAAGGTTTAGATGAAGAGATAGAAAATGAAGTAAGCAAAGACTAGAAAAATTCACACTGACTGTAACAATGTAAATGAAAGACTGCAACCACAAAACAATAAAAAATATGAATGTTGCAAAATTTTAAAAAATAAGTTTGGTCCCAAAGAATAGATATAAGAAGAAACCACCCTTGATTCCTCCACAGAGAAGGGAGGTCCACAAGTGTGGAACACAGCACTTAATATAAGATTTTTTTCAATGTATTGCTTGGTTTTGCTGAATTATTTTTAACTTACTCTTTCCCCATTTTTTTCCTTTTTTAAAATCTTTTATTTATTTAAAACTTAAAGACAAAATGAGAAAAGGAAAAAAAAAAGAACATTTCCATGTACACAGCAGAACATAAAGGAGAGGATTCAATATAAAACCAAGAATTTCCATTACTTTTTACTTTTTTTAAAGCTATATAATAAATAGTATATTTATTTTATTTCATTTAAATTTATAGAATAAAACAAGCATTTCCATAACATAGTATAATAAAAAAGAATGTACATCAAACTTCAAATCTACTGAGCACAACTTGCTATTCCATTCAAATACACAATTTATCATGTAAATGTCTTTTTTCTTCCTTCCCCCCAAGATGGCTATCATTAGACATAAATAGGTATATATGTATATATATACACATATACACATATATGTATATATGCACATATATACATATATAAAATTATTCTAAACATACTTCTTTTTTGTTTATCAGTTCTTTCTCTGGATGCAGACAAGCATCTTTCTTCTTATGCCCTTTAGAGTTAATCTGTATATTTATAATAGTCAAAATGATTTATTCACTCAAGGTCATTCTTAAAACAATATTGTTGTTACTATATATAATGTTCTTTTGGTCCTTCTCATTTCATTCTTTATTATTTTGTGCAAGTTTTTCTAAAATAATTGAGTTCATCATTTCTTAAAGTATAGTAGTATTTCATCACAATCATATACCACAATCTTTCCCCAAGTGATGGACATCCCTGAAATTTCCAGTTCTTTGCCACCACAAAGAGAACTGTTATAAACATTTTAGAACATATGCATTCTTCTCCTTTTTCCCCTATCTTCATAAATAGACCAAGTGGTGGTATTTCTGTGTCAAAGGGTGGTTAATAACTGCTTGAGCATAATTCTAAATAGCTCTCTAAAATGGTTAGATAAATTCACAATTCCACCAATAATGAATTGGTGTCCCATTTTTTTCCACATCCCCTCCAACATTTGTCACTTTCTTCTATCATTCTGGCCAATCTGGTTAAGTATAAAATGATATCTCAAGGTTGTTTTAATTTGCAATTCTCTAATTAATAATGACTTGGTGCATTTTATGACTATAAATTGTTTTGATTTCTTCATTGGAAAGCTGCCTGTTCATATTCTTTGACAATTTATCAATGAGGAATGACTTATGTTCTTACATGTTTGACAAAGTTCTTTATCTATTTTAGATATAAGACCTTTATCTGCTAAACTTTCTATAAATTTCTATTACCTACAATTTTCTACTTTCCTTCTGACCTTGGCTACTTTTGTTTTATTTGTATAAAACCTTTTAAATTTAATATAATCAAAATTATCCATTTTACACCTAATTTTGCTCTCTATCTCTTGTTTATTCATAAATTGTTCCCCTATCTGTAAGTATGGTAAGTAATATGTTTCGTGTTCTTTTAGTTTTCTTGTAAAATCTCTCTTTATATTGGGGTTATGTATTCATTTTGACCTTATCTTGGTAAGTGGTGTAAGATATTGATCTATGCCTACTTTCTATCAGAATGCTCTCCAATTTTCCCAACAACTATTAACAATAAATTCTTATTCCAAAATCTTAAACCTTTAAACTTGTCAAATATGAGTTATTACATTTATTTGCTGCTGTAAATCATACATTTACTCTATTCCACTGATTCACCTTTCTATTTCTTAGCCAGTATCATATAGTTTTGATAATTACTGCCTGATAATATAGTTTGAGATCTAGTACTGCTAAACCTCCTTCCTTTACATTTTTTCATTGTTTTCTTTTCATATTCTTGACTTTGTTTTTCCAAATGAATTTTAAAATAATATTACTACTACTAATAATATTAATAGCATTTTCACATATCATAAGAAAATAGTTTGCCCTTCATCAGTGCCTTATTAGTCCTTAATAATTTCCTTATATTTCTTCTGTATCTTTTATATTGAATTTTCCATTGAGTTCTTATTTTTTGTTACAAATACCTGAAAATCTTTCACTTCATTAAATGACCTTTTTTTCACTTGGGATTATACTCAACTTTGATGGATAAGTTATTCTTAGATGTAACCCCAGCTCCTTTGCTCTTCAAAATATAATATTCCAAGACCTACAGTCTTTTGGTATAAAAGCTACTAGGTCTTGTGAAATCCTGATTGATTTTCTGCAAAATTTAATTTTTTTTCTTCTTGTCTGAATTTTTTTTTTAACCTGTGAATTTTAGAAACTTGGTTTTGACACTCCTGTAAGTTTTCTTCCTAGGATCTCTTTCAGGTGGTGATCAGAAAGAATCAGTGGATTCTTTCTATTTCTACTTTACATTCTTATTCTAGAATTTCAAGACGATCTTCCTTAATAATTTCTTATCACATTGTATCCAGATTCTTTTTTAAATCAGTACTTTCATGTAGCCCAACAATTCATATATTGTCGCTCTTCAATCTGTTCTCCAGTTCAGTTGTTTTCTAATGAGATGTTATAGATTCTCTTCTAGTTTTTTTCTACTTTTATTATTTTTCTATTTCTTCTATCATTTGTCCTACTTACCCAATTATTGTCTTCAAGAAGTAATTTTCTTCCTTAAGATTTTGCATCTCTTTTTCCAATTTAGCTTTCTCTTCATAATTTTATTGATATTTTTTTCTAATTTTTGCTGATTCTCTCTGATTTTTGAATTTTTTTTTACTTTCTTCTTTCAGATTTTGTATCTCTTTTGGTGGTTGGTTAAATTTCTTTTCTAATATTGTTTCATTCTCTTTCATTTGATTTCTGAATTTATTTTAAGTTCTTCCAAGATTTCTTTTTGGGTTTGTGACCATTTGATACTATTCTTAGGGTGTGAGTGGCTTTTTTTACCTCACTATCTTCTTTTAGTCTACTTTTTTTTTCAATTTTTTAAAAATTTATTTTTAGGGGCAAAGCCAAGATGGCTCCAGTCACTTACAATACATGTAAAAATTGACTCTAAACAAACTTTAGAGCTACAGAACCCAAAAAGTGACAGAGAGAAACAAATCTCCCACTGAAGGAAGCCTGGCAGATGGACAGGAAGGATCTATCTCACCAAGCTGGGAGCTGAGCCCAGTCCAGAGTGCGCCCCATGGTTCTAGCCCTAGGGCAGCCCTGACCAGCAGTCGCCTGAACAGACTTCAGGAGAGCGAATCATCAGTAGCTGTGGCAGATTACATACTTCTCAACCCATAAATGCCAAAGACAAAGTAAAAGGTCAGTGCAGAACTCTGAATGGGGGCGGGGGGGGAGGAACAGAAGAGTGCAGTCCAGCCTCTGCCCCTAGGGGGAGAAGCAGCTGGAGGCACCATGTGGCTGTTTCCAGAGCTCCTGGCCTGCAGACTGTAGGGGGACCAAGCAACCATTCAGAGGGGAATCGCTCTTGCTTTAACCTGCTTGGATATGGATGGCAGTCTTAGGTGGTAGTCCTGGGGTGTGTGACCAGTGAGCCAGAGCATGTGGGGATTATAGAAAGTACACCCTCCTAATAGCTCTGGCAGCTGTGAAAAACCCAGCAATTTGGGACATAGCTCTCTCCATTCTGGAAGCAGAGTTCTACTGTGGCAAAGAGCTCAAAAGTCAAGTAATTGGCTGGCAATGTGAACAAGCAGAGGAAGCACAAACAAACCACAAAATCCTTTTTTGGGGACAAAAAGAATCAAGGCATGGAGCAGGAAAAAGACAGTGAAGTCAGAACTCCAGCATCAAAAGCCCCCAAGAAAAATATGAACTGGTTACAATCCATGGAGTAGCTCAAGAAGGATTTTGAAAATCAAGTAAGAGAAGTGGAGGAAAAATTGGGGAGAGAAATGAGAATGATGCAAGAAAATCATGAAAAGCAAGTCAAAAACCTGCTAAAGGAGACCCACAAAAATATAGAAGAAAATATCACCTTAAAAAATAGACTAACTCAAATAGCAAAAGAGGCCCAAAAAGGCAATGAAGAATGCCTTAAAAAGCCAAATTGGCCAGACAGAAAAGGAATTTCAGAAACTTGCTGAAGAGAATAACTCCTTCAAAATTAGTTTGGAGCAATTATAAGCTAATGGCTTTATGATAAATCAAGATACAATAAAACAGATCCAAAAAAATGGAAGATAATGTGAAATATCTCACTGGAAAAACCACTGACCTGGAAAAATAGACCTAGGAGAGATAATTTTAAAATTACTGGACTACCTGAAAGCCATGATCAAAAAAAGCCTAGACACCATCTTTCAAAAAATTCTCAAACAAAACTGCCCTGATATTCTAGAACCAGGGGGCAAAAGAGAAATGGAAAGAATTCACCAATCCCTTATTGAAAAAGATTCTGAAAAGAAAACTCCTAGGAATATTATAGCCAAATTACAGAGTTCCCAGGTAAAGGAGAAAATACTGCAAGCAGTCAGGAAGAAACGATTTGAGTATTGTGGAAATACAATCAGGATAATACAAGACCCAGCAGCTTCTACATTAAGGGATCAAAGGGCTTGGAATATGATATTCCAGAGGTCAAAGGAGCTAGGACTAGAACCAAGAATCACCTACCCAGCAAAACTGAGTATAATGCTACAGGGGAAAATATGGTCATACAATAAAATAGAGGATTTCCAAGCATTCTTGATGAAAAAAAAAAACAGAGCTGAACAGAAAATTTGACTTTCAAATACACAAAACAAGAGAAGCATGAGAAGGTAAACAGGAAAAAGAAATCATAGGGGGCGGCCAGGTGGCGCAGTGAGTAGATCGTCGGCCCCAGAGTCAGGAGGACCCGAGTTCGGTTCCGGCCTCAGACACTTAACACTAACACAAAAATACTAGCCATGTAACCTTGGGCAAGTTAATTAACCCTAATTGCTCAAAAAAAAAAAAAAAAAAAAAAAAACAAAACAAAAGGAACTTATTAAAGTTGAACTATGTATATTCCTACACGGAAAAATTATAATTGTAACTCACAAGACTCTTCTCAATATGAGGCTAGTTGAAGGGAATATGTGTGTGTATGTGTGTGTATGTATGTATGTATGTATGTATAGGAGGGTGTATGTCTATATTAATATGTATGTGTGTGGGCATATGTATGTTCATGTATACATAGACAAAGGGCACAGGATGAGTTGAATATGAAGGAATGATATCTAAAAAATAAAATTAAGAGGTAAGAGAAATTTATTAGGAGAAGGAGAAAGGGAGAGATAGATTAGGGCAAATTATCTCATAAAAATGAGGATGAGAAAACTGTTACAATGGAGAGGAAGAACAGGAAGGTGAAAGGGAATGGGACAACCTGATTCTCACTAAATTTGGCTTAAGGAGGGAATAACATACACACTCAATTTGGTATCTTACCCTAGGAAAACAGGGGAGTAGGGGATAAGAGGGGGGATGATAGAAGGGAGGATGATAGAAGAAGATAGATTTGGGGAGAGGGTAGTTAGAAGCAAATATTTTTGAAAAGGGATAGGATCAAAGGAGAAAATAGAGTAAGTGGGGGGCGGGATAGGATGGAGGGAAATATAGTTAGTCTTTCACAATATGACTACTATGGAAACGTTTTGCGTAACTACACATGTACAACCTATATTGAATTGTTTATCTTCCCAGTGGGGCTGGGTGAGGAAAGAAGAAGGAAAGGAATCTGGAACTCAAAGTTTTAAAAACAAATGTTTAAAAATTTGTTTTTTACATGCAACTGGGAAATAAGATATACAGGCATTGGGTTAGAGAAACTGATTTTGCCATACTAGAAAGTTAGGGGAGTGATGGGGGAGGATATAAGAGAGAACAGATTGGGGGAAGGGGGATTCAGTAGGCTTGCTATCTTGGGGTGGGGGGAAGGGGAAAGATGGGGAGAAAAATATTATAACTCAAAAGCTTGTGGAAATGAATTTTTTTATAAAATTTGATTTCCAGATTCTTGCCCTTTTTCCCTCCTCATCCCCCCCACTAGGAAGATAAGCAATTCAGTATAGGTTGTACATGTGTAGTTACACAAAACCTTTCCATAGTAGTCATATTGTGAAAGATTAACTATATTTCCCTCCATCCTATCCCACCCCCCCATTTATTCTATTTTCTACTTTGACACCGTCCCCTTTCAAAAGTGTGAACCTCACTATCTTCTTTTGAATACAAACCCAGATCTTATTTTATACCTAAACAGCTACTAATGGTATTTTTCCTTTGCTTACTCATTTTTTTTATTTTTAATTAGTCTTATTTTTAGCAGCTTATTATTATTATCAAATTTAATCCCAAGTTATGGGTAATATTATCCTAGGCATTAGGCCCTACTGTTGTTTCTGAATTCTCTCTGGGGGCTCAGCCTCAGGAATGGACATCAAAAGCCACAATGGCTAAAGTACCTGGAGAAAACTACTGAAAACTACTAGGGAAAGACATGGAAAAATTACATCAATATAAACATCTACCTGGAACATACAACAGAAAATATGAACAACACATTCCTTGCTTAAACACCCGGGGTGGGGGGGAAGGGGGGGAGTAAGACTATGCAGAATGGAATCCAGAAAAGAAAAAAAAAAGGGAACCACAAATTCACAATACCATTAAGCTATAACTAAAGGCAAATGGTTAAAGTAATTCAAGAGATCAAAACAGCACAGAAAATAAAATGAATATTCAAAAAAATGTGTTAATTATACCAGAGAGGGCCTTAGAAACAAAGAAATGAAAAAGACAGGGAAGAAAGATATATAATATTTCTTATTCTATACATAGTTGAAAGAAATCCAACATGAAAGTAGAAGTCAGATAAAATGAAAAACAGAAAATTTGCTTATTGAAATAAGAGACAAGGGAGGTGATGAAATCTAACTACTCTGTAAAACCAAAAATGTGGTATGCCCAATAATTATATATCTATAATTACTGAATCAAATGTTTCAGAGGGATACATGAATTACTAGCAAAGCACTTTTTCCACTTCCTTTCTAATATAAGCCTAATCCTATTTTTCTTAACAGAAGGTATCACTTATTTATTACCTAAAAATGACAATACCTATGACTCCTGTAAATACAGACTAATTTACATTATGATTATTACTTTATTATTATATTATATTATGTTTATACACTATTTTACACTATATTACATTATGCTTATAAAAAAGCATTCGCAGACTAAGTAAAAAAAATTATAAATGCTTTCAAGAAAACAATAGAGGATATAAGCCATGGGAATATAAAAAGCAATCCATTATTGATTTATTATTGACCAAGCTGCAAGAAAGTTCCATAGCATTTATGTTTATCTATGTGTAAGTACATATCCACACACACATATATATAAATATATACACACATAAATGCATGCATATAGATATACATATGTACATGCACACATATACATGCATACACACATATGATCCAAACAGAGTGAGGATGCAAGAGCAATTAATGTCCATATAAAAAACCATTCTTCATTTAAAACATATCACCAAAACAATCATGTCAGGGACAATTAATGTAAAACTTCCGAGAGACTAAGTCCACTACAATTTTGCCTAAAACTACTGTAACTCTATTATAACTACTACTTGAAAGAACTAAGTTTGCCTTTCAAGTCAAAGAGGAAATTGTGCTATAGCATTATATTAAACATTTGAAGGATATGAGTCAAGTTATATTGAGGCAACTAGGTAGTACAGTGGATACAAAATGGGAAATTATTTCAGGAAGATGAGAATTCAAATCCTGCCTCAAATACTTACTAGGTATATGACCATGGCCAAGTCATTTAAACTCTCTGTCTTAGTTTCCCCATCTGTAAAATGGGGATAATAACAGCATCTAACTTACAAAGCTGTTGTGAGAATTAAATAAGTTAAAGTATATATAAAGAACTTTGCAAACCACAAAACATTGTATCAATGCTAGATATGTCTCAACAGAAAAGTGCATGAAACAGCTATTTAATCTCATGGAAACTTTCCCGAATGATATGAAAATGTCATTTGACCTAGATAAGTATAAAATTCTTAATGTGAGCCAAAAAAGAATACAGAATAAAAATTTTGAGTTTGAGTCCAAAGATCCAAGCTAACCAATGTTCAAAATATTACATTGGTTTTCTCTAGGCAATATACAGGTTATCTAAGAGAAAAATAAAGCATAATACATATATTCAGAGCTGACTGTAATTCTGAAGTCAATCAACACATACACAATTGTATTCTCAAAGAATACTTTTGGAACAACAAAATGGACAACATAATCTTCAAGAAACACTGGCCTAATTTACCAAAGGCAGCAAAAGAAAGATTATCAATTCCTCACCAAAAAGGATTACCCAGATGAACAGATGCCCTCTGAGATAACACAGGTTAATAGGTACATAAACAGATTAAAAATTTACAGAAATACTTTTAAATAAAGGGACCCCATTTCACAATGAAATAATAAAGACTGGCAGAAGAAATAATAGTAAAGACTGACAAAAAGCTATGTCACTGGTTTTGTCAAATATAATTGAAGGTCTTTTCTCTTCAGAAAGAACCTATGAAATGGCTATGGTCCAATAGTGGAATCAAAAGGCACTCCACAGGCAACATTCTCAGGAATTTACCCAACAATACCTTGACTAAGACAGATCAGAGAAATGGCTAAATCATTCAGATTGGTTTAAAGATGTTTAATGATGACCATTTGGCTTAATGTCACTGCCACTTGTTGTTGTGTTTGTCCTTCATTTTAGAAGAGGACCATGGCATCAGGGAAATGATGACATAACTTGCAGTTGACTTTGATTTGAATGAGGGAGGACTGTGCAAGGTCACCAGCTTCACTTTCTCCTCAAGAGTCATCTGGATCCAGTGATCTGCTATTCATCAAGGTGACTGGAAATGACCAAGGATGCAATGGGAGACCCTGGTCCTTTGAGGCTAAGTCACTACCACTAGAAATTACAAAAAGATTAACTGCACTTAAAGAGTCAAGACTTATTGGTCAATATAGATTATGCAGTAAGGCAGTGGAGACTTTGCAATGTACAAATGAAGATTGCAAAAATCTTGCATTTACTGGATTCCTAGAAAAACACCATTAAGTTGCTGGTTATAAAACAGAAGTTTACTATCCTTTATAAAAATAACAATGGACAAATCCTCATTTTGGTGGTTGTTCAGTCATTCAATTGTGTCCAACTCTTCATGACCCCATGGACCATAGCATGCATGGCCCTTTTATCCTCCACTCTCTCCCAAAGTCTAACCAAGCTCAAGTTCATTGCTTTCACTACACTATTTATCCATCTCATCCTCTGTTATCCCCTTTTCCTTTTGCCTCCAATCTTTCCCAACATCAGTCTTTTTCAAACGAGTACAGTCTTCTTATTATGTGGTCAAAGTATTTAAGCTTCAGCTTCAGTATCTAATATTCCAGTAAATTTGTTGTTTTTGTTCAGTCATTTTAGTCATGCCCAACTCTTCATGATCCCATGTGGGGATTTCTTGGCATAGATAAAGAAGTAGTTTGCCATTTTCTTCTCCAGTTCATTTCAAAGATAAGGAAACTGAAGCAAACAGGGTTAAGTGGCTTACCCAGGATCACTCAGCTACCAAGTGTCTGAGGTTATATCTGAACTTGGGTCTTTCTGACTCCAGGCCCAGTCTTCTATACACTGTGCCACCTCACTACTCCCTTCCAGTAAAAAGTCTGAATGAATTTCTTTTAAGAATTGAATGATTTGACCCCCTTGCTTTCCAAGGGACTCTCAAAAGTCTTCTCAGTACTACAATTTAAAAGCATCAATTCTGTGGCGTTCAGCTTTCTTTAGAATCCAACTATCACAACAATACATTGTTATTAGAAAAACCATAGTTTTGACTATATGGACCTTTGTCAGCAAGGTGATGTCTTGGTTTTTTATATGCTGTCCAGATTTGCCAAAGTTTTACTTCCAAGGGGCAAGCATCTTTTAATTTCAATTCCTTTCAATTTGAAGTTGGTATTCACAGTGATCTTCGAGCCCAAGAATATAAAATCTAACACTACTTCCATTTCTTCTCCTTCTATTTGCCAGGAAGTGATAAGACCAGTTGCCAAGATCTTTCTTAGTTTTTTGTTGTTGTCGTCAATTGTTTCTTTGGTTTTTGCTAAGTCAGCTTTTCCACTCTCCCCTTTCACCTTCATCAAGAGACTTCATAATTCTTCATCACTTTCTGCTATCAGAGTGGTATCAACTGTCCATCTGAGATTGTTGAAATTTCTCCCAGCAACTTAGCTTTTCATTTGTCCAGTTTAGCATTTCATATGATGTACTCTGCATATAAGTTAATTAAATAAGGTGACAATATACTGCTTTGTCATACTCCTTTTCCAATTTTAAACCAATCAGTCGTTCCACATTTGGTTCTAACTGTTGTTTCTTGGTCCACATACAGGTTCCTTAGGAGACAAGTAAGATGATCTGGTGGGATTCCCATCTCTTTGAGGGCTTAGCATATTTTGTCATGATCCACATCATCATTTTAGTCTAAGTAAATGAAGCAGAAGTACATTTTTTTTCTTTCTGGAAATCCCTTGCTTTCTCCATAATCCAGCAAATGTAGGCAATTTGATTTCTAGTACCTCTGCTTCTTCAAAAACCAGGCAGTTCTTTGTGTAATTCTTGGTTCACATACTGCTGAAGCCTAGTTTGTAGAATCTTAAGTGGAACCTTGCTGGCATATGAAATGAGCACAATGGTTCAGTAATTTGAACATTCTTTGGCATTGCCCTTCTTTAGGATTGGGATGTAAACCAATCTTTTCCAATATATTTGACACTATAGAATTTTCCAAATTTGCTGGCATATTGAGTGCAAACACTGATGGCATCATCTTTTAGGATTTTAAGTAGCTCAACTAGAATTCTATAACCTCCACTAGCTAGCAATGCTTCCAAAACCCACTTGACTTCATTATCCGGGATGTCTGGCTCTAGATCAGTAACCACATCATATCTGTTAATAATGATATTAAGATCTTTCTTGTATGATTCTTCTGTGTATTTTCACCACTTCTCCTTAATCTCTTCTTCTTCTATTAAGTCCCTACCATTTTTGTCTTTTCACATGCTCATTTTTGCACAGAATGTTCCCTTGATATCTCTATTTTTCTTGAAGACATCTCTTATCATTACCATTTTATTGTTTTCTTCTATTTCTTTGTGTTGCTCATTGAAGAAAACCTTATTTCTCCTTGCTATTCTCTGGAATTCTACAGTCAGTTGGGGATATGTGTCCCTTTATCCTTTACCTTTCACTTTCCTTCTTTCCTCATCTATTTGTAAAGTCTCATGCAACACTCATTTTCCTTTCTTGATCTTCTTTTTCTTTGGAATTTGTTGCTGTTGCTGCTGCCTCCTATACAATATTGTGAACTTCTGTCCACTGCTCTTCAGGCACTCTGTCTACCAGCTCTAATCCCTTAAATCTGTTCATCACTTCCACTTCATTTTCATTAAGGATATTATTTAGGTTATACAAATTCAGTCTAATAGTTTTTCCTATATTGTTCAAGTCTGATTTTTGCAATATAAAGCTCATGATCTGAGCTAGAGTCAGCTCCAAGTCTTGTTTTAACTGACTGTGCAGTACTTCTCCACCTTTGGCTTTAAAGTATATTATAAATTTGATTTCTATATTGACCATTTGGTCATGTCCAAGTGTAGAAACGCCTTTTGGGTTGTCAGAAAAGAGTATTTGCTATGACCAGCAAGTTATTTTGACAAAATAGTCATATGAAAAATGCTCTAAATCACTACTGATTAAAGAAATGCAAATTAAAACAACTTTAAGATGTCATTTTATACCTATTAGATTGGCTAAAATGACTGAAGGGGGAAGCAACAAATGTTGTAGGAGATGTGAAAAAATTGGGGCACTAATTCATTGCTGCTGAAACTGTGAATTGATCCAACCATTTTGGAGAACAATCTGGAAGTATGCCCAAAGAGTTCTTAAATTGCCTAGACTCTTCGACCCAGCAATATCACCATTAGGTCTGTTTCCAGAGATGATTAGGGGAAAAATGAAAAGAATCCATACGTTCTAAAATATTTATAGCAGCTCTCTTTGTGATGGCAAAGAACTGGAAATTGTGGGGATGCCTGTGCATGTGAGGGAATACTACTGTGCTATAAGAAATGATGAGCTCATTGATTGTAGAAAAGCATGAACAGAGGTACAAAATAATGAAGAGAAAAATTAATAGAATCAAGAAAAAGTTGTATAGAGTAACAGTATTATTGTTTTAAGAACAACTCTGAGCAACTAAGTCATTTTGACCCAAATTAATTACAAAGGACCTATGAAGGAAGACACTATCTGCAAGTAGAGAAAAAAATGATAAATAGAAGTATGTATGAAATGATTTCACATATATATGTTATTTATATATACATATATATTTGTGTCTAATAGTAGCCATCTCTAGGATGGGCGAAGAGGGCAGAAAGAACAAAGAGGGAAAAAAGAAAACTACGTGATAATTCTATTATATATTTAAAAGAAATGACAAGTTGTACATAATAGGTTTGCAATTTCATGTGCAATCATCTTTTTTTCTATTCTACTATGTTCATGGAAATGTCTGTTTTATTTCTTAAGTTCAGAATAAAATTAAATTAAATGTAAAAAAAAAAACTATATTAGTCTCTTCCCTACTCCATTTTGTATTCCAAGAAAGAACTTGCCTGTTAGTTCAATTATTTTTTGATTCCCTACTTTAGCATTCTAATCTCTTACAATGAATGTGACCTTTTTTGGGGGGGGAGGGAGCTGGTAAAAATATGTTTTAGTTCTTCAACAGAACTGATCAGCTTTGGCCTCTTCAGCATCAGTGCTTGGAACACGGACTTGTACTACTGTAATGTTGAACAGATTACCTTGGATTAAAACAGATATCATTCTGTCACTTTTTAAATTATACTCCAATACTTCTTTTCTGACCCTTTTGTTGACTCTGAGGGCTATTTCATTTCTTCTGAGGGATTCTTGACCACACTAGTATATGCAGTGATCACATAAATTAAATTCACCCATTCACAAACATTTAAGCACACTAGCACCCAAGATGTTAACGTTTCATCTTTCCACTTCCTCTCTGACTACATCCAACTTGCCTTGGTTCATAGATCCTACATTCTAGGCCCCTGTGCAACAAGTTTTACTGGAACAGGAGCATCATTACAGGCAAAACTGTCACCCACAATTGCCTCAACATAACATTGATCCATAAAAATTTTTTAAATCTCTTTAATAAGATAAAAGATATTGCCATATCAAACACTCACATTCATCAAAGTACATAGCATGCAAAGCTTTCAAAATATAGAGACCTGGTGCAAAAAATAAAAATTTTGTGACAAAAAGATGAAGTCCATACCATCCCTATCATCTTTTCTACTCCTAGGGTTGTGACAAAGATTAAATATCAGTATTCTTATTCCATTACAAAAAGTAGTTATTTTACCCATCAGTACAACTGTATGAAGAACACTGAATATAAAAGAATAATAAGTTAACAATTTGTCTCAGAGCCATTCTAGCTAAGCTTTATTAAAAAAAAAAATACAAGTTAAAAAAAAACATTATCAATAACAACAAAAACAATTAATACAGATCCACAAAAGTTTAAGAACATTTTAAACAAGATGTCACCATACCAAATACTTAAACTCTAAGCTACATTGAACAAAAAAATCTTTCAATATAGAGAATCAAGGGAAGGAGAATTCCCTGACCTTCAGCAACTGGAAAGCCACTCACCTGTTGTCAATGACCCCAGGATCCCCGCCCAGCAGCTGGGAGCCCTGCCCACCTACGGAGCTTGGCCCAGGGACCGCCACACCGCTGCCACTGCTGTCACCTCCCACCTAGAAGAGGCAGAGACAAACCTGGGGCCTCTCCAGCTGCCCGGGCCTCTCTGCTGCGCAGGTGCCGTCACAGGTAGGAAAGCAGACGTTCGGTCCTTCCTCCCTCCCCTCTCCCTCCTTCTCTTCCTTCCTGGCTCAGAGCGCCCTCTGTGACTATAACACGCATATGCTGATCAACACGTGTATGTCACCTGGGTACCTTTGTTGATCATGTGCCTGTTTTGAGTTGACTGCTACAGGACTTTGGCTCACTTTCTGACACACAAGGCATGGGGTCCCTCTTTGGTCACTGGGAGCCAAGAACAGCTTCGAAGGAAGAATGGAAGAAGAGCCTGCCAGCAGCTTCTAAGAGACTTGGGTCCTCCAGACCAGCCCACACTGGGGGATAGCCATCCCCCAACCCCCACACCCCGCCTCCCCAGCGCAGGGCCCCGCCCACCCACAGATATATAAGCCCAGCCTCCTCAGCTCTGAGCCCCGCCCAACCTCTGCTGAGCACTCCTCCCCCCCATCCCAGGACCCCTGACTTCCCAGCTCAGAGCCTGGCCTATTTGCTTCCAGGAGCGCAGCATCTCCACCTACCTGAGAGATAGACTCCCAGGACCACCTACTCAGTGTGTTACTGGCCTTTTAACTGGGGATCTGAGACTTCATAGCAATTGCTTGTAGGGCTGCTCCAGGTGCTGAGACTCACAGACTCCTTCCCCCAGTGCAGAGAATAGAAACTTAGCCCAGAGGCTTTGCCAAACCCTAACACCCCACCTGAGCCTCACAGAGCTGGGCTTATGGCCTTACACTGACTCCAGCACCCACCTCTGGTGCAGCAGTGGACAGAGCACTGGGCTTAGAGTCAGGAAGTACTGAGATCAAATTCTGCCTTAGACATATGCTAGCTGTGTGACCTTGGTCAAGTCACTTAACCCCTGTTTCCTCAACTGTAAAATGAGGATAATAATAATCACACAGGATTGTGTGAGGATCAAATTAGACAATATTTATAAAAAGCATTTACAAGAAGATTAAATTAAATAATACTTGTAAAAAAAATAAAGCATATCATGGTAACTAGGAGCCTATGTTGCCATAGTAGGCATTATATAAATGCTTATCAGTCACAGCAGTTGAGAATCCCACCCACTCTTTGACATCTCAGACCAAGTCATCCCTATCACCTCCCAGCCACTTGAGAGGGTCATGAGCAGTCTCAACAGACTGGAACCCTGTGCTTGGAGATTCTGGAAAGCTGGAGACTGAAGACAGGTCCTCTCCTCATCATTTATTCATTCAATACTGGTTGAAGATCTTATCATTTACAACACACATTGAAATCTTGAGCACTCAGAAGGAGCAAAATAGTGAGAGTAGAATATGTTACCTGAGGGGAAGGTAATCAGATAACAGAGAATATTTATTACTGAATAAGATTGTATAGAGCATACCTATAAGCTGTAGCTGAGAGCCACACCTGAGTTTCCACAGATTAGATCCGATCTTGGAGAATTTTCATCTAAACCAACTCACTTTTTTACTTATACTTCCACCTAGAATTTCCCCTACAAACACCAGAATTTGGTGCACATCTAGGTTCCATAACAGATAGAAATGAACTCTCAATTACCATGGCAAACTGTTAAAACTATGAGACCATTACTTAGAAGCCTGGCTTCATTTAACCCAACCGGAAAAAACAGGAATTTGTGCCTGAGTCTCCGAACAGACAAGACAACCCAGAACAGGATGTCCAGGTGAAGCGCGTGTGATATAAAGGTATGAGCTGTATTATTGTGCCCACAATCTGCATGTGATGTTCACTTTATCAGACAAGGCCAGGAATTTCCAAATTCAGCCTTAGTACCCTCTTTGAAGGAATCATTTCCTGAGTCTAACCTCTGGAAAGCAGAAAGGGCAGGACATCTGGACACCCCTAGTTTTCCAGGGCCCAGAAAAGATGGTGGAAGCAGGGAGTAACCCCTATGTTTCCTAAGGATCTAAATATTCCTCCAGATTTTTGGTACAGCTTTTCTTCCATCCCATGAGAAATTCCACACACTTATAGGAACTCTTGAGCCCCTCCACCCCCCCAGTCTCCCAAGCCACCTGGGAACCTATTTAAACCTTCAAACATAAACATCAAACCTGGGGCTAAGGCTTCTATGCAAGGGGAAAGTACTCAGGATTTCTCAAGTGTCTGTTGCTACTCATCCAGACTTAAAGAGGCCATACAATTTATATTACCAGTGAAGAAGAAGGTACAATTGTAGCTTTTTCCATGACTTCCCCTCTGCTCCCTTGCTCCTGCTTGGCTCAAGATTTCCTGTGTGTAATCTAGGAACTCAGCATTGCCCAGGAAGTCTTCTAAGTCCAAGAGACTTGATACACCATATATAAAAACAATTATAGCAGCTTTTTTTTTTCTTTTGGTTCTTGAAAGGAACTAGAAACTAAAGGGTTGCCCATCAATTTGGGAATGGCTGAACAAATTATGTTATGTAGGTGTAGTGGAATATTATGGCAGCATAACAAATGATAGAAAGAATGGTTTTACATAAATTTGGGGAAATTTGAATAAACTGATGCAGAATGAAGTGAACAGAGCTAATAGAACAATGTATACAGTAATAACAACATTGAAAAGAAAGACAACTTCAAAATGAAATATGTCTGTCCTGTGTATCATTATCTCTAAGCCAGATCCGCATCCAAGTTACAATTAGGCAATTTGATAAACTAATCCAGACTGTTTTGTTAATGGAGAAAGGATGGGACCAAGATTAGCAGCATTCTCCTTTCTTTGCAGTAACCTTCTTATAGTTTCTGAACACATCTCCTACCACCTGTTGAAACTTAGTTTTTTATGTTCATTTTTTTTTCATTTGTCAGTTTGATTATCCACTCACAAAAACTGAAACAATGTGGGGGGGGTGGAGAATGGGGAAATTTCATTTCAGTTGTAAGAAGGGATCTCTACTAAAGAACATTCCCATGGGGAAGAGAATTATTCTGTAACTGGAGATGGGTACCTTACAATGAGTATACATAGACAGACCATTTATCCTGTATTGGGAAATGCAAATCAGAGCCCCTGGTGGCAGGTGGTACAAGTGGGAGAGCATGAACCCAGAAAGATTTCCTGGCAAATGGAGAAAAAATGATCATGGGGAGGGCAAAAGGTAAAGAACTGCACAATCAGGGGACAGAAAAATTCTTACCATAAAGCAATCTTTTTATCCTCTCTGTTACTCAAAGAAATTGGCATTTCTGAAGAAAAAGGAAGCCAGAGAGTAGGATATACAACACAGAAACTGTTTAGAAGAGGGAATTCAGAATAGGTAATTTAGAAGCTTTAATTCTATGAGGAAGAAATTAAGGGCTTGCTACATGCTGGATACTATGCTAGGTGCTGAGAACAAAAAGATAAAAGAGAAATGAGCTATTCTATCAGTAAAAACTCTGTGTGTGTGTGTGTGTGTGTGTGTGTGTGTGTGCATGTGTAAGAAGGTACAGGACAAATACATTGAAATGTTTGTTTGTTTCTTTTTTGAGACTAGTTGTCCTTGTCTTACCCAGGTTGCAAATGGGGTAGCCACTCACCAGTCTGACCCCATTATTGATTAACCTGAAAGCTTTGATCTGACATATTTACAAGTTTGGTATAGTTGACTTCTCCATGGGTAGCCTGATGGTCCCCTGACCCCAGGGATTCATTATATTGTGCTGACATCCTATTTGCTTTGACCCTTTTGTAGCTTAGAACTCCTAAACTTATAAGATTTACCAGCCTCAGCATCCCAAGTAGTAAAGACAAGAGGAATTTATTAGAATGTAAACCCCTTGAGAGCAGAGACTGTCTTACTTTTCTATTTGTATCGCCAGCACTTAGCAATTTGCACATTGTGTGCAATCAATAATGCTTCATTCATTCATTCATTCATTCATTCATTCATTCATTCATGTGCTACTAGTCCAGCTCCATTGAAGTTTTGAAATATATGCATGCAAAATCCAAATAGTAAAATCATCATCATCATTAAAATAACAGGAATGAAAATGAAATAGGCAAAGAATTTGAACTCTGCCTGATATGTAGTAATGGAGTATTTCCAGGATTGAGTCTTAGTGAAAGTGGGGTGTGTAAACAGGGTGGTCAGAATTACCTGTATCAAGCTTCAGTGAGGGAACTCCTTAATGTTGAAGAAAGTAGCTCATTGGAGGTCTACCAATTTGTGGTCATATTTCTTTTTCCTTCATTACCTAACTCAAAACCACATGGACTACAGTCTTAAATGCACTGTTCTTTTTTATTTCAGGCAGAAGGTAAAATGTCCTTCATGTAAAGAGATCTAAGGAAGCCTTCCATTTATCAATAGCTGACTTCTTTCATAATCAGTACATTCTCCTCTGAAGTAGGCCTCAAGCTGCAGATGTACTTCCTGAACATGGACTTTTTCAAACCAGAAATGTAATTATGGTTAGAAAACATTAAATGCTGCTTCTTTCATCTTCTCAGAACAACCTAAGTAATGCTGAGAGAGGGTTTTGAGTGTAGCCTGCCACAAATGCTTGGTTATCATCTTAGTCTTTATGCCTTCTTTGTTTATATACCTGTTACTGTCCTTAATTATGAAGTTTCCTTTTCTCTTACTCTTTACTTTTCTTCTATCAGAGAAAAAAATAGATAATATTTCCATTGTACAGTTAGACTGTCTAATCTTTCACAAACAGAAATTTTACCAAAAGAACGGCATGTCAAACAAAAAGTTTGAATGAAATTCATAGCAGTTCATCTTTTAAGTATTATTATAAGTCCTGCTTTGTTTGGTCTTTTTTCCCCTCTGAATTTTAGTCATACCCCTTTATTTAAAAAAAAAAAGTTTTACTGGTTCCTTTTCTTTCTTAAATCACAGTTATATCTGAATATAATCCAACCACCCATATCACACCCCCCCACACTACCTGAATTGTAATAAAGACAAATAAGCAAAAACAAATGAAGAAAGGGTGCAAAGATCTCATCTGATAGCATTCCTTAGGTACAACTTCTCACCTCTCTATCAAAAAATAAATATTCTTTTACTTTCTCAAAATCAAACATTTATCATAAAGAATCTCAGTATTTGGTTTTGATTTAGTGTTATCTTAATTTATATTTTCATATTCATTCATATATATACATATATAGTTTCCCATCTTTCTCTGAATTTCATATATTTATCATTTCTTATGCTATAATAACATTCTATTAATTTGATTTTTTCCATTATTTTTGTTTACCACAATCATGTTCAGTTATTCCCCAATCACTGGACACCCACATTGTTTTCATTTTTTTCTTCCACAAATATTTCTGTAGAAATATGTGTGTATATATGTATATATACACACACACATACACACACACACACACATATATATATATATGTATATATATATATATATATATATCAATTTCCTTGCTATATCTGACCTCTTTGCTGTATATGCCCAATAGAGGGATCAGTGTTTCAAAAGATATGAATGGTTTGGTCACTTAATTTTCCAATTCCAAATTATGTTCCAGAATGATTGATTTAATTCACAGGTCCATTGGAAGCATGTAACTGTCTTCCTATTGTTTTTCCAACATTTACTACTTTTTATCATTTTTTTCATATCTTTGCCACTTTACTAGGTGTGAGAGCAAACCTCAGAATTGTTTTGATATGTTTTCTCTTATTTTCAGTTACTTGAAGCAGTTTTTCACATGGTTCTTACTAGTTGAAAAATTCCCTTCCTTGAAACCATTCATATCCTTTGACAAATTGCCTATTGGAAAGTGATTCTGGGGCAGCTAGGTGGTGCAGTGAATAGAGCACCAGCGCTGGAGTCAGGAGGACCTGAGTTCAAATCTGGCCTTAGATGCTTAACACAAAAACTAGCCGTGTGACCTTGGACAAGTCACTTAACCCCAATTGCCCTCCAAAAAGCAAAAAACCACAAAAACAAAAAAGTGATTCTTTGTCTTAATACAGCATACCCCAAAACTCTTGGTGCAGCTATAACAGTTTAAAACCTCACTGACTTTTGAATCATCCTGTATTGATGCTTATTCCCTATATGTGTTAAATAGCATATTTGTAGCAGATATATTTCCTCATTAAAAGTTTCCTTTTTGTAATGATTTTGTTTATGCCAAAGTTTTCAAATATTGTGTAGTTGGTTTCTTCCCCCTCTGTTTGGTTAAGAATACCTCTCCCCTCCTCTCAGTGGCCAGTCATAATTGCAAAAGGTCTGAATGTAAGCAGTCCAGTAGTCAAAAGAACTCTATAATTAACCAAGATAAAAGGAGTCTCCTTTTTATGTCATTTGTTTGTATTATATTTCAATGAGAATTTAGTGTGTCTATTATTTGGCAGCCACGATGCTAGACAATAGGGATATAAAGAAAAATGAAACAAAACCATCTTTACCTTTCTGAAGCTCATATTCTCCCAGAGATCCTCAAATAACTTGTATTCATTGCCCCTTCAAAAAAATTAGCTTAAAATGGATTCCATTGCTTTGAGGTAAAATAACAACTAAGATGTTAGCTAGCTAAATGGTAGCTAATTATTTTACTTGCCTCTGTTGCCAAAGTATTGTGCTAGACTTAACAAAGAATGTTACTTTCCTATAGGCCACTTGAATGTAGGGCCATAGTGTTTAGGCATGGAAAGGACCTTATTGATTAACTAGTACAAAAGCCTCATTCCACAAATATGGACACTGAGACCCAGAAAAGTAAAATGACCTGTCCAAGGTCATAGAACAAGTAAGCAGGAGAGACAGGATTTGCATCCAATTCCTCTGACTCCAAATCCATTACTCTTTCCACCATAACTTACTGCTTCAAGACATTGTAGAAAAGCTGGAATAAAAAATCAGCTTAATATTGATCTCAATAAAACAACGAATATTTATTAGGTGCCAGACACTATGTGAAGCACTAGATATATAAGTACATAGAATTAAACAATTCCTACCCACAAGGAGCTTATGGTCTAATGGAGGTGACAAGTACATATAAAATAAATACAGCTTAAATATGAAGTTAATAAATACAAATACAGACAAAATAGTTAAATACAAGGTGGTTTAGGAGGGAGGGTACCAGCAGATGAGGGAATCAGGAAAGGCTTCATATAGAAAATAGTGCTTGAGCTATCTCTTCGGGAAGAGTGGAATTCAAAAGAGTCAGCAGGAAGGAGGAATGCATTCCAGGCATGGCAGATGGCTAATGAAAGGACATGGAGCCTATGACAAGAGTGTTGTGTTCAAAGAACAGAGAAAAAGTAAATTTGGCTATATCAGAGCATATGGGAGGAAAATTAATGTTCAATGAAGCTGTAAAGAAAGATTGGATTGTATAGGACTTTAAAAGCTGAATGGAAGTGGCTAGGTGGCACAGTGAGTAGAGCACTGGCCCTGCAGTCAGGAGGACCTGAGTTCAAATCTGGCCTCAGACACTTAACTCAAAACTAGCCGTGTGACCTTGGGCAAGTCACTTAACCACAATTGCTCTACCTTCCCCCCTGCAAAAAGAAAAAAAAATCTGAATGGAGGGATTTATAATTTAGAGACAAAAGGAAGCCACTGGAATTAACTAGGTAGGGGGAATGTGTAGTCAAATCAGTGCTTAAGGAAAATTGAGGTTGTTGTAATAATCTAGGCAGGAGGTGATAGAAGACTGAACTAAGGTGGTAACTGTAATAATGGAGAGAAGAGATCAGATACAAGAGATGAAAAAGCAGAGTCAGCAAGATTTGGCTTCTAATTAGACATGGGGGCACGGGGATGAGGAAGAATAAGGAATTCCAGGACAATGCCAAGATTACAAACCTGAGACATTAGAAGCATGTGGCACCTTCAATAGAAATACGAAAGTATGGGAGAGGGGAAAGTTTAGGAGAAATTAATAATAATCACAATAATAATGATGATGATGATGATGATAATTACAAGATGACATTTATATGGTGTCCACTATGTATCAACACTGTGCTAAGTGCTTTACAATAATCATTTAATTTAGTTCTTACAACACCTTGGAAGGTAGGTACTATTATTATCCCCATTTTAAAAATGAAGAAATTGAGGCAAACAAGTTAAATGACTTACCCTAGGTCACATAGCTAGTAAGTGTCAGAGGCTAGATTTGAACTCAGGTCTTCCTGATATATCCACTGTACCACCTTCAATTTTGAACATATTGAGTTTCTTATGACTCTATGATATACAGTTTAAAACATCAAATATAAAATTGACAATGTGGACGTGAAGTTCAAAGGAGAGACTGGAGATGTATATATCTATTTCTTTTTGGATATCTGTATTTACATCTCCATGTCATTTACATCTATAGCTAGCAATAGCTATATATACATATCTTTATACACATATAGACAAATATGTATAATAGAAATTTTTTGTGAAGATGGCTCCCAGATATGTATAAGTATGCACACATATATCTGCATTTATCCATATGCATACACACATAAATAGGCATATACACATGTGCATTTTGTGAATGTATGGCTTTATGTATATAAACATATATATAAATATATCTGGGAGTCATCTTCAGAAAAATAAGAGTTAATTAAATCTTTGAGAGCTGAAAAAGTTACCATGAAAGAGACTATAGAGGGGTGGCTAGGTGATGCAGTGAATAGAGCACCAGTAGTCAGGAGGACCTGAGTTCAAATCCAGCTTCAGACACAACACAAAAAACTAGCCATGTGACTTTGGGCAAGTCACTTAACCCTAATTGCCCTACCTTCCTCCTCAAGAGAGAGAGAGAGAGAGAGAGAGAGAGAGAGAGACAGACAGACAGACAGACAGACAGACAGACAGACAGACAGAGACAGAGAGAGAGACAGAGAGAGAGAGACAGAGAGAGAGAGACAGAGAGACAGAGAGAGAGACAGAGAGACAGAGAGAGAGAGAGAGAGAGACAGAGAGAGAGAGAGACAGAGAGAGAGAGAGACAGAG
>NW_027185799.1:6949701-6997476 GCF_028583685.1 Petaurus breviceps papuanus
ACAGAGAGAGAGAGACAGAGAGAGACAGAGAGAGAGACAGAGACAGAGAGAGAGACAGAGAGAGAGACAGTGACATAGAGAGACAGAGAGAGAGAGAGACAGAGAGAGAGAGACACAGAGAGACACAGAGAGACAGAGACAGAGACAGAGAGACAGAGAGAGAGAGAGAGAGGAGAGAAAAAAAAGCTTGCAAAACATCCCTAAATTGGCAAGATACAGATTATGGACAAACAAAGGAGACTGAGAAAGAATAGCCATACAGGTAAAAGGAGAGAATAATGTCATGAAAAGCCAGGGATGAAAAAGTGTCCAAGAGGATAGGGTGGTGAACTGTATCAAATGCAGCAGATAGGTCAGCAGGTAAGGTCTGAAGAAAATATCACCACATCTGTAAATTAAGAAATCAGTGATAACTTTGGAAAGAGTAGGTTTATTTGAGAGAGATGAGATTGGAAGCCAGATTGTAAAAGGTTGAATAGTGAGTGATAGGAATTGAAATAAAGACAATGAGATCCAAGACAAGTCCTGAAGGACTTATGATGAAAAATGCAACCCACCTCCAGAGAAAGAACTGATAGAGCCTGAATTGGGACCAAAATATATTCTGTTTTATTTCCTTTATTTTTTCCTTTTTAAAAAATATCTGTATTTTCTTTCACAACACAACCAATATGGAAGTAAATTTAACATGATTATATATATATATATATAACCTATGTCAAATTACTTGCCTTCTCAGTGAGGGGGGAAAGGAAGGAGGGAGAAAATTTGAAACTAAGATTTTTGAAAAAAATAAATGTTGAAATTTTTTACATGTAATTGGAAAAAATAAAATATTTGAAAACACAAAGTAAAATAAAATAAAATACAAAAAAAGTAAGGCAATGAGTTTAAACAGTTTCCCCTCTAGAAATTTGGCAGAACAAGGGAAATGATGTATAGGATGATAAGTTGAGGAGATAATAGAAACTAGTGAAAGTTTTTTTTTTCTTCCCCAATATGTGTGTGCGCGCGTATGCATGTGTGCATGTGTGTGTGTGTGTGTGTTTAAGGATGTCTGAAATGGGCACATTTGAAGGTAGTATGGAAGAAACCAGTTTATATAGAGAGGGCAAAAATTAGAGAGAGGGTGGGAATAAGTGAGGATACACTTTGCTGGAGAAGAAAGGAAGGGATCAGATCAAGGATGGATAAAAATGATCAAGATCTAAGAGGATCACATCATTGTCAGAGCCTAGGAGAAGGGAAGAAATAGAGGGAGAAGCTACCAACAGGTTCTGAAATGAAAAGAAGGGTAGAAGAGGGAGTTCATATCATCAAATGGTATCTCAGTTTTTCTCAGTTGAGTAAAAAGTAAAATCCTCAGCTAAGAGAAAAGGGGGAATAGGTAGTGTGGAGGGTATGAAGAGGGAAGAGAAGTTTGGGAATAGTATCTGTGGGGAGAGAGACAATTAATTAGAGATGAATAAAAAGACTCCCTTGCTGTACCTGAGTCCCAGTTGAGGTTGGATGACATGATTACAGACAAAATATTTCATTTGATAAGACCTTATTTTCCAAATTTGTATGTCCTGGAATTCTGACAAAAATTTAAACTATTCCCATGTAGTAGGTCCTTACATGATGACAATTATACATGAGTTTTTCCTCTGTGAAAGCTATTTATTCATTTCATACTAGTTCACAATATTAGTTTGTCTCAAACTATTAAAGGCAATTATTTAAACTAATAATATCTCTTCAGTCATACTTAAGCTGTGTTTTGTGATTGTGACAATGTATAAAATGTACATCAAAGTACAAATATGGATTACTTCGGGGTGTTTTATTAATGTTTTAATTTTATCATTTGTTTCAACACATGAGAAACAGAAAGAAAAATGGATGTCTGCTTTATCTAACATTAAGAAGAATTAGAGGAGTGGCTAGGTGGCACAGTGAGTAGAGTGCTGGCCCCAAAGTCAGGAGGATCTGAATTAACACACACAAAAAAAACCTAGCCATGTGACCTTGGGCAAGTTACTTAACCCCAACTGCCCTCCAAAAAGCAAAAACAAAAAACAAAAAAAAAGAATTAGAACTAAAATTATTTCAAGTTTTAGACATATTATGGTGATACTTTGTGTTCTCAAATTATCACTGTATTTTCAGAGTAGGGTTGTGCATAAAAGTGATGTCTATGAAAGATGTTTTGAAACCTTTATAGTCACAGTAAAATGATGAACTCTTGAACCATAACTTTGTTCTCTTTGTCCTACCACACCACCTTCCTGAAGTTCAAGAGTGATGAAAAAAATTGGAAGAAGTAATAGGGACACCTGAAGCAAGAACAGATTTCATTCTCTCCAGGGAACTTAGAGACTTCTATCTGCTCTTGATATCATCAAAATGAGTACAGTGTTTACTTACAATTCCCTGAAGTTTGAACATAAAATTTTTTTCTATACAAATGTCAAGACTATCAAAACTTTCTATTCTATTTTTCCATTCAATTTGATCTTACTACATTCTAGTCTAGCAATCTAGCCTAGCCTAGCCTAACCTAGCCTACCCTGGCCTATCCAATCCTTTCTTATTCTATTCTGTTCCATTCCTATTGCACAAACATATATTTTCATATACTTAGATTGCATTACTTTAGATTGAAGATCCCTTTAGTGCCATTTTTCATGCATGATCAGGATTGGTAGCATGTTTCAGGCCTTTCCCTTTGGTTCACTTGTGATTGTTATCAATTTACTGCCAAAATGAAAGAATTTTATGTTAAAAAGACAGAACTTTGTGACATGAAAGACCAGAAAAGGAGATAGCTATCCATAGATGAGGACAATAAATAGCATATAGATGGTCAAGTGCTATACTGTTGTCTAAAATATAAAAAATATATTTAAAAAAAAACCACAACCAGGGGAAGACCCCAAAAGTGCAAGGCAGATTCTCTAAGGAGAATTTATGGAAATAGAGGCTATTCTAAAAATCTTAGAGTTTTGGGATACCCTGTACATGGACAAAATGCATGGAATGAGAGGGCACAGGAGAAGTCTGCAATCTGAACTATTGAAAGTACTAATCATACTAAAAAATAATTACAAATCCATCAAATAGTTAAAATGTAAATAAGACTTCAGAATTATCGTTTCCTCCCAGGCTAATCTAACACATTGTCTGCATATAGTTAAAATATCTCATTGAAAAATGGAAAATCCTTGGGGTGGCTAGGTGGCTCAGTGAGCAAAGCATTGGCCCCAGAGTCAGGAGGACCTGAGTTTGGTTCTGGCCTTAGACACTTAACACACACACACACACACACACACACACACACACACACACAAACACTAGCCGTGTAACCTTGGACAAGTTACTTAACCCCAATTGCCCTCCAAAAGGCAAAAAGAGAAAAAGAAAAATGGAAAATCCAGCCAAATCAGTCAATTGGTGATATAGAGAAAACTCTGTAGTCTTTGACTTAGTCAGCTCTTTCAGAAGAATCTTTAAAGGCTACAAGCCTCAATCGCTTTCTGTTATATTCCTTTAACTACAACTGCTAATCTTTCATTGGTATGACTACTTCACTGCGGGCTATAATCCTGCATCCTGCAAATGTGACAACAACACATCATCACCCTCTTTATTTTTCTTATGTGTTGTTACCGATTACAAAGATCCCCTTCCAGTGCCTCATAATGGCACAGAGATGAACCATCTACCATCTAAAAATTATGTTTAAAAACAATCTATAAACACTAACTTCTGTTAGTATTGTGTTATGTTCTTGTCTAACAACCAAAAAGTCAGCATGTAATTAGATAAATGGATCCATATCAATATAAACATTGCCAGTATAAATGAAAACAGTTTAAATAAGGAAATTATCCTTTTATTGAAGGATGGTTCTAGTATTTTCCCTGGAAGAGCAAAAATAGCAAAAGGGTTGGTTCCATCCCGTAGCAAACAGAAATAAGAAATACTATTTTCATGATATACTTGGCCAACTTGCTTTGCATCACCCATAATGAACACAAGTAAAAAAATCACATGCAGTAAATTTCAACATAGTCACAAACATTTGTTGCAGAAGATGTTTTTTTCCTTTTCTTCTCAATAAGATCCTGCAAGCTAATAGATAGATAGAGATAGATAGATATATAGATATAGACATACATATACATATGCATATACACATGTGCTCAATGACTACAATGAAATGTAGACCTGCAAGGATGAGGGAAGAGACCCAAGGTCCTGTGTACTCCTTAAGAGCCTCACACACACACACACACACACACACACACACACACACACACACACACACACACACACACACCTCAAGAATAGAATCAGGTTTTAGGCATGATGAGCACTGACTAATTAGAAATATTTGGAAATGAATGTTTAGAAATGAAAGTATCTCAATAGAGAAGAAATTGCTTATTACCAAACATTTCGGAATCAACTTTTTATGAGCAGTAAAATACAACTTGTTAGGACAAAGGTCAAAATCAATACCACATCAAAATAAAGATGAGAAGACAGAATGTAGTTACAACTGCTCCAAAATGATTTTGTTTTGATGTGCCATTTATTGTTGGTGTGGAAAAAAATGAAAGTTAATCACTTAAGTATTTTTTAAGCATCTGCTATGTGCTAAGCAATAAGAAAAGAATAAGGATAAAAAGAAAAATGTGCCAATATGGACCAATTTTCTATGGAAGTTTAATCAATTTAAATTAATTGCCATATGAGGAGACCTAAAGATCCTTGAATTCACCTTAGCCAGAAAACAATTTTATTTCTTGCCAAGTAGAAAGACATGGCAGCCAAGGGTAACACCAGTTTAGAATATAAACTCATTTACAGAACTTTACAGAGAAGAATGTTGGAAGATTATGAGTAGTATCACCTCATAAAATTGTGAAACTCTGGGAAGGGAAAACCAAGTTTGGAACAAGCTGGGCGTGAATTTTAATAAAGTCATGTCACCCCAGGAGTATTTAAAGATGAAACTGGAAGAAGGAAAACAAAGAAAAGAAAAATGGAACAGAAACTGTTGTAACAATTTTCATCCACAACAGAATTACAACCTTATTTTTACTCTTACACTTCAGTCTTGAGTAAAGAGGAAGTGACAATAGCACTAAAATGATTATGGGCATAGCAGCTGGACCACGACAAGTATGCATAGAGGAAATCTGTGCTAATAGTAACATCATTTTAAGGGCATTGAAGCTACAACGTTAATAATAGCTAAAAAGGAAAGGGGGAGAGGGACTAATACTGAACAAATAGGGAATAAAGATCACAGATGCAAGGACGTTAATAACTCTTGACTTACGTGCCTGCTTTCTCATTTCTATTAAATTTTTATGAGGATGATCTAAACATCATGGAAGATATCCTTTATCCTTGAAAATATGAAAAGGAAACAGGCAAGCCTTTGCAAATCATATCCTACAGTGAACAACATCTTTAGTTTCACAAGTGGTTGAAAAGTCTTGAGGATACAAGGCCCTATTAAGCTTTTTATTTGTTGATTATTTTTTGATGATTTGAGGTGGTAGCACGAAATGCTTCCTTGAAAACTCTCCTTTAAAAACATGTTTCCCATGTACATGTTTAGATCAAACAAGACACCTTGTCAAAAGATTACTGATTATTGATACCAAGTGAAATGTCAAATAGGGAGATGCATGCTCACAAAAGATATTCATATAACGGAGGATGTCTAGCAGCATTTAAAGTGAAAAGAAATTCCCTATAGATGGTGAGGTCCTCCAAATTCTCCTGTTTGCCCATGATATTGTGATGACTGCCTCAAGCACCAGAATAATGGTCTCTTAAAATGAAATCCACAAACTGTCAGTAAGTCAACAAGAATTCATTAAGTGCTTACTTTCTGCTAAGCACTGTTCTAAGTACTACATATACAAAGAATGAAAAAGACAGTCAGTGCGAAAACATGTAAGTACCTGGGGAAAAACAAGAGATGTATGGAGTAGATTGAAGGTAATATGGAAGGGGAGGGCACTAGCAATTGGGGGCATGGAGGGAGAAGAGACCAGGAAAGCACCTCTGCAGAGGTGAGATTTGAGTTGAGTCTTAAAAGAAGCCAGAGAAATTAAGAGAAAATACACACAAGAAAAAAACAAGTACAAGAAGAATGACTATTGATAAAACAATAATATAGAGCTGGGTAGACAGTCATTCAGTTGGTCTAACAGTACCTAGATCTTGAATAGTCACATTAAACGAGAAATAATCAGAGTCCAGAACTGAATAAAAAGAAGACAGCAGTCTGGATTGCATTTGAAAGAATTTGGCACTGCATTTTAAAAATCCCAAGTTGCTCCCTCAAATAAAACCTCGTTTTTTTTAAACAATAGCATTCTTCCGATGATACTCCATAGATGTGAGTCAAAGAACACTATAATCTCTGAAGAATCAAAACTGTGAGTTATCCAAAGGACAAAAGAAAAATGTATGATAGAATAATCTGCAACATATCACCAACGATAATGTGTACTTAAGAAGTAGCTTAAAATATTATCCAGGAAATGTGTTATCAGAAAGAGAGTTGGCTAGTCATATATGAGTAGTTAAGAGATAACAGAGAGAGCCTGAATGATGCAATGATGTCATAAAATCTTGAGAAATCTAGAACAAGATCTCTACCTCATACATTTACAGTTACCTATCGAATATTTCTACCTAGATATCCACAGATATCTCAAACAAAATATGTCAAATCAGAACACATTATCTTTGCTGTTCCACCTACCATTTTCTATTTCTATCTAGGGCATAAACATTTTTTCCATTTCCCTAGGGTCATAATGAAAAAGTTATCTACAATTCTTCATTCACCCTCTGTTTCACAACAAATGAAACATGTATGAATGGTTTTCAAAATTTTCTTCTCTTTTCTTCTTTCCTTATGCTTCTACCCACTCCCTTATTTTTATTCAACACTCACCTGATTACACCCAGGTCTACTACAACCCCCCTGGATCATTCCAGCAGCCCCCAGTTGGTGGTATTGCCCACTTTGGGAACCTATGATAGACATTTTAAATGTACATAACACTTTGTACATTTCCACAACTTTATATCATCTCCTCAACAACCAACTGTATTAATAATCAGTACCTCAAAGAGCATTTATTAGGTGCTTCCTATGTGCAAGGCACTGTGCTTAGGAGATACAAAGATAAAAGCATAATGGTTCCTACCCTCAAGGAATTGACATTCTAACCAAGAAGACAACATGATCATATATGGTCATATACAACATACATATGCTATAAACAGTAACATTTCTCCCAAACAAAACCTAACATGCTTTTGGTTCCAGGTACTCCTCAATGTAGAATATTGAGTAGTTAATGATAGACCTTCATTAGTTAATGAGCATTAAATTAAGTGCTCACTATGTGTCAGGTACTATGATAAACACTGAGGATATAAAGTGAGGTAAAAACAAGGACCTGGTTCTCAAAGAGCTTACATTCTATTGAGGGAGGCAATACGAAAATAACTAGCTACATAAAAGATTTCAACATATAAATGGAAGGTAATCTCATACTAAAGGCACTGATGAGGAACAGTGAAGCAAGAAAATACTTCTATAGAAGCAGTCATTTGAGCTGAATTTGGAAGGAAGAGAGGGAAGCCAGGAGGTGACGGTGAGGAGGAAGAACATTCCAGGTATAAGGGACATCTAGTACAAAGGTGAAATGGAGTGTCCTGTATTAGAAACAGAAATTAGAGCATCAAGTAAGGAAAATAGTGTGTAAAAACTAGAAAGGTAGGTAAGGATCAGATTGTGAAGTGTTTAAAATGTCAAAGAGAGGGTTTTATATCTTATCCAGAAGAAAATAGGAAGACACTCAAGTTCACTGAGTAGGGATTTGACATGTGTCCTGTGATTTAGGAAAATAATTTTGGCAGCTGAGTAGAGGATGGATTGGAGCAGGAAGAGGCTAAAGGTAGAAACACCAGTTAAGAGGCTACTGCAATAAATAATCCAGGTGAGTAGTGATGAGGATCTATAGGAGAGTAATGGCTATATGAATGGAAAGGAGATATATTGGAAAGAAATTGTGAAGGCTAAAAACACAAGATTCAACAATAGATTGGATATATGGGTTAAGTCTGAGTGAAGAGTCAAGGATGGCACCAAGGTTATGAGCCTTGTGACTGGGAGGATAGCGATATTCTCAACAGTAGTAGAGAAATTAGGAAAAGGCAAGGTTAAACAGTTTCTTAGCCAAAAGATCATGGTTCATACTCATTTCTCTTGAAAGGCAGGAAGATTGGTGATACTAGAGCCGTAGTTAATTGCTTTATGTTTTTTTCCATCTGAAGACTGTTTCCTTTCATCACAATATTCTCCAATGAGGTCCTTATACATTATATCCAATGAGTAGAATATTTATTTGTACATTTCCCCTGAAGAGGATGTGTTTTGAAGACCAGTTCACTGAGCTAAAAGAATTCCCTTTTGCCTTTTAATGACTATTTGCATCACACTTGTGGTATGCATAAATACAGTATGATGTATGCATTCTGTGTAAAGATACATAAACATATAGGCTATGTATATAGATATAGCAAATATACCCAGCATACCCTAGGCCCAAAATTGAACTTGGTTGTTCTATATCTACACGCTGCCTGTAAATGGATAGAAGTAGTTGAATTCATATATGATGGTCCTTCATTAATTTCTTAGGAAAACACTAAATACACCAGTAACTGAAGAGTAAGGAGAGTGGGAGAGAAGAGATGTAGAAGAGAGGTAGAAGTTAGAGTGTAAGATAATGATAATATAATAGTTGCATTATAGAATAATTTGTACATATTTGATCCTGCCAGCAAATTTATGGAGTCAATAGTAACATAAATATTATGATCCTAATATTTTAAATGTATAAAGAAGAAAATTACCCTGGAAATGTATATGGACAGATTCCATATAGTATCCTTGACTCAGGGTTCTAGTATTAGAACTGGGAGATGTCCTAGGGATCATTTAGTCCAGTGATTCTCAGCCTGTTAGCAATGGTCCTAAGGGTCTGAGTTATTGCATTCAACATTTATGTCAACCATTACCATTTTGTAGAATTAATATAACATATAGCACATCTGTTTATTGCTGTTTTTCAAATGAATGTTCATCTTATGAGGAATAAAATGGAAGCTAATTTGAAAGCATTAATTCATAGTAGCTTTTTTCATCATTATGCATTTTCTTAATCAGTGAACATTAATAATGGAACTGCTATCATGTCGATGCCTATAACATTTTTAACATTATAAAAATATTTTCATTCCCAACAAGATTGGGAACTATTGATTAATCCAACCCCCTAATATTACAAACAGAAATACTGGGGTTCAGAAAAGGAAAATTATTTTCCCAGCATCATAAAGATACTAAGGTAAAGAGTTGGTATTTGAACCCAGGTCCTCAGACTCCAAACGCTGTGCTCTTTCTATTTCAACTTAATGCAGAAGGAAGTGTTTCTTTCTCTCTCCATCCATCTCTCTTTTCATAAAGAAACATATCGCCAAAGGCAACCCTGAGCAATTTCATTTCGTACTAGAAACTCCAGATGCTTATTAGAAAAAGTAATAGAAGTAAAAAACTGGAGCACCAAGGCCTAATTTTACATTTGATTATATGCCAGCTCCTTCCTCTTGCCTGGCAGAAGTACATGAAATACATCTAGTTTTCATGTGAGTTTTGGGAATTTCAGGACACTCCTCAAGATGCCTGGAAACACCTTGGGGCATTGCAGAGTTAGGTCTGGCAAGCTCATTTTGGTTTTATTACTGATCCCTTGAGATTAAAAGGGGCCCTCAGAGGAAGATAGCAATTCTTGTCACATTTGAGGAAACATTATGTTAAGTAGACAGTATATTAACAACTCTTGCTTCTGGAGTGTTTTAGTACTTTACCAACTATTTTCCACACAATAATCTTTTAGAAAGAAGTGCATTTGTTATGGTTTACATCTTAGAGATTAGCAAACTGAAATTCTGAAAGGGTAAGTGATTTTTCTCTGATTCCATGTTTACTGGAGCTGGAATATGAACACACATGTCCTGATTTCAACAAATATTTATCAAGCATCAATTATATGCAAAGTATTTTGTTCAGCAACAGAGATAACAATGATAAAGAAACAGTCCCTGCTCTTGAGAATCTTTTATTTTACTGTGGGATAGGATAGATAGAGTGGATACAGAATGTACACAAATGAATAAATTTGTTTATATAAATATAAAAAAATTTTATAAAAAAAAAGTTTATACAAAGTAATAGGCAATTTCAGGGAGGCAGTGTGGTACAGGAAAAAAGAGCATGGTTTTAGAGTCAAAGGATGTCGATTTAGGTCCCCTCCCTGGACCTCAGTTTCCTCATCTGTAAAATGAGGGGAATGAAATAAATGGCCAGTGAGGCCCTATTCACCTCTGTAACTATGATCCTATGATATCCAAGAAATGAGGGTGCAGAATATGGATAATTGGGGAGGTCAGGAAAGGTTTTATGAAGAAGGTGACACCTAAGTCATGTTTTAAAAGACCCAGGGCTTCTCTGAGATGGAGGTGGAATACATTATAGATACCCAGTATACAGGGAATAGCTCATGCGCCATTTCAACTGGGATAGAAAGTACTAGACTAGACGACATATGAAATAAGTCTGGAAAGGTAGGAAGGATACAGCGTACACCCTTTTAAATAACAGAGTAAGGGTTTTCTATTAGGACAAGTTTCAAATGATTAGTCAGCTTATTTGCTTATCTTAGATAAATATTTGCTAAATGAATAAATAAATAAACAAGTGTATTGGGAGATGATGGTCCTGAGATAGGTAGCATAGCACAGGATGTACGGTCAGAAGATCTGGGTCCTACCTTTATTAACTACCTCTGTAGCCTTGGGCAAGTCACTTAATCTTTCTAGGCCTCAGTTTTCTCATTGTAAACAAGCAAGTTGAACCAGATAACCTTGAAGGTTCTTTCATATACCACATGTTCCAGTGGGTTTCTGATTTTTGGAGTAACTCTCAGAGTGATGTGACTTCTCCACAATGTCACCACCACGTCTATTTGTCTTGATTTCTTTACATTACAGAGTCCTTTCTTAACTGATGAGCTGTATCTTTTGGCGACTTTTCAACACATAGCAAAGGAGAATTTGGAAAGTGAGACTGGTCTCACCTTCCCACAGATCTGTTTTGCTCCTGGTGTCTAGCTTCCATGGTTATGGCATGGTAATTGGTACCATAGAAATGTGCTGGCAGATGGAATGATAATAAATTTATACTCCACCTCCTCCTGGCTCGATAGAATCTATGCTAAATATAAACAAATCACTTGCCTTCTAACTTGACAGGAAGAGAGAAACAGAAATTACTGATGGCTTAATTTTAAGGAATGTACAGGCTCTTAACTTCAAGAAACATTTTTCTACTTTCAGGGGTATCCGTTGTTATACACAGCATGAAGAAATAATAATGAAGGATGCAACCCACGTCTTCCTCTCCCTCCTGCCTCCTCATCTGATACCAGAAGTTCAATTTAGGGAGGGAAAGTGGTCTGAGATGTCAGACTGACAATAGGCACTACTGATTTTTGAGACTGCCAAGTATAGCCTTCCTGTTGCCTTATATATAAGCCTGAGTGGAATAAGATATCCGGCTGGGACTTGCTTATCATCACATGGAATAGTATTTCCACATTCCCCAAAATATTGATGACCCTGTGCTAAACATCTTATATCAACCAATCAATCAGGCAATCCAACAAATATTCATTTAGCTCCTACTATGTATACTGTGCACTGAGGATACAAGTACCAAGAATGAAGAAATCCCTCCTCACAATGGGATTATATTTGAATGGAGGAGACATCAAACACATGTAAAATGTGTATCCAGCATAAATATGAAGTTAATAAATACATACATAAAGATAGATAAATGATAGATATCTAGGTAGATGAAAAAATAGATAATAGCTAGGTGATAGATAAATACAATGTAATTATATCTAATCTAATCCAAAAGATGTTTATTAAGTACCTACTATGTACAAAGTACCTTTCTAGGATAACAAAGACAAAATTATATGCAATTTGTGCTCTCAAAGAGCTTACATTTTTCATGGGGGTCAGGTGATGGGAGTGGGCAACAACCTGTAAACAGATAAATATTTGTCTGATAGTTTGAGGAAGTAATCACTAACAACTAAGGAGAACAGGAAATATTTCTCCTAGCATTTGGCATATTAGCTGAGCCTTGAAGGAAACAAGGGGTGTTAAGAGGCCAAGGCGAGGCAGGAGTGCATACCATGCAAAAGGAATCACCCAGACATGCACAGAGGCAAGAAAGAAAATGCTGAGCTCAGGAAACTGCAGACAGGCTAGTTTGATTGAAACACAGGGCATCTAAAATGGAATTATATGAAAATAAGATTGGAAAGCTAGGCTAGCGTCACATTGAGAAGAGTTTTCAATAACAAAGGAACTTATATTCTATCATAGGAACAACAGAATTCTTTAACAGGGGAATGAGCTAGTTACATTTGTACTTTTAGGAAGATCATTTTGGCAGCTGTGTTAAACATATTGGAAAGAGGAGACACTGGATGCTAGGAGTATAATTAGAAGGCTCTCACATTAGCCCAGGTGAGAGGTGATGGGACATACAAATTAGACTGTGTGAATGGGAAGAAATATACAGATACAAGGTTTGTGTATTACAGAGATAGAATTTATAGGAATTGGCAACTAATTGGATAAGCAAGTTAATGGTGATTGGATAAGCAGGGTAATGAAGAGAAAAGAGTTACAGATGACTGCCAGGTTGTGAACCTGGGTGACTATGGTGCCCTCAAGAGAAATAGGGAAGTTTGAAAGAGGCATGGGTTTAAAGAAGAAAATGATAGTGATGTATTTTGTACTTGTTGACCTTATATGCCTATGGGACATATGCCAATAGGTAGTTGGTAATGTGGGAGTCAGGTTGAAGAGAAAACTAGGCCTGTGTATATTGATGTGGATGTCATCTGCATAGAGAAAACTAAGTTCATGGGAGGTGATTAGATCACTGAGAGTAAAGAGTGAAATACAGAAGGCCCAGAATCAAGCTCTAGGGCATACCCATTAACAAACAGGGAGGTATGGTATGGATGAACAGTCACACAAAAAGGAGAACTGATAGAGAAATGAAAAGCAAGGCAGAAGAGGTCATCAACAATGTCAAAATGTGCACAAAGGTCAAAAAAGATGCAAACTAAGAAAATATCATTGAGCTTAGCAAATAAGAAAATTTTAGAGAAAACCGTAGCAGGGGCAAACTGCTATGAACTATGGGTAGGATCTGTGCCCATGATAAGGTTCTGTGGCTTCTCATATCTAAGTCAGTATTTGCTCAAGTGATTCATCAGCATAGATCCAGTTACATGTGGAGAACCATTAAGAAAATTCTACCTTCAAGTGAAGACAAATGATTTTGAGAAATACATACACACACATATGTGCATGCATGCACACACATCCCTCATGATTTAACTACTCATTCAGGTATATAATATAAATATGGGGGGGAAGGGTTTGAATCTATGATTTCATTGGTATAGAGAGTTCCCATTGAGGAAACCACCTTTCTTGATACATATCTGCTACTATTCTTCTGATTTGTAATTTTGCCTGGGGGATGGGGGTTACTGAAAAATTAAAAATTTGCCCATAGTTGTACAGTCAGTATGTCAAAGGCAAGAGTTATAACCAAGTCTTCCTAACACTGAGACTGGCTCTCTGTCTACTACACATACTGACTCTCCATGAATATTCTTAAGTCCATTTAATAAATGAAGAAACTAAGATGCAGAAAGCTTAAGACCAGGGTCACACAGCTAATGGCAGGAGTGAAATTAAAATCTCAAATGTTTCCTGCCTATAAGTATGTCTATCTTCCCACCATTCCATGCTGCCTTTATCTTAAATTAGCACAGCAGTCTAGAGGAAAAAAAATTATATAGCAAGTACAATAATTTCAACTTTGCCTATAAAGAAAATTAAAGTGGAAAATTGAAGCAATAATGCAAATATCAATGAAAATTATGTTCATTTAAATTGTTTTTATATTTAAATCCATTGTAATTGTTTAATGAATTATGAGGATGATTGTCTCAGTTCTCCATCTAAAGATCACTACATAAATGCAGCAAAGGCCTTAAAGAATATTCTGAAAAATTTTGAGCTCAAAGGACTCCATTTGGATGGTACAGAAGTAGATCCCATGCCTGTTAATGACCTTGCTTCTAGTCTGCTTTCAGAAAGTTGAAACTTGTCATCTGTACTTTTTGCTTGTTTGTTTGTTTTTAACCTGTTATCAGATAGCAGCAGCATGATACATTGAGAAAAGTGCTTGCTGGTTTGGGAGTCAGCAGAGACTTGGGTTTGAATCTTACCTCCAACAATTAAAAATTGTGTGATTGAAGATGTTAGTTACCCTTCTGAGTCTTGGTATCCTCATCTATAATTAGACATAATAGTACCTACCATGAGTGAATATCATATAAAGCAATATGTGTGAAGTGCTTTTAAAAGGTTGGCTGCAAAAAAAAAAAAAAAAGGTTGGCTGCTCTTACTGTGAAATAAGAAACTTGGGGATGGGCTGGTTGAATTTTCTGTTGCTGTCTTAGAAATAGTCATGATTAAAATATACAGCTTACAAAATGGAAATGTTGGCTGCAGCGTGTCGAAATTCTCTATGGCAACTTCACAAGCACAAGAAAACAGTACCTTTATTATCCTTATTCTTAGTATTACCATGAGTACATTATTGTTATTATTATTTATTGTTACTAATACAGTGGGTATTGCACAAACCAAAGGAAAAATATGTCCCTGCCCTAAATTAGTTTAATTATAAAAGAAACAGACAATAAAACATAGGTAGACGCAAATATTTAAGAGATTGTTATCTTTTCCTCTTTGTTTTAGGGGGTGGGGCTAGAAATGTTAGGTATATGTAATTATTTGCTCTTCATCTTATGCCTTCCTGTGTTGTCTAGAAAGACTAGAACCACAGACAGAATCATGAACACAAGATAGGAGGGTTCACAAGAAAAAAAATGGCAATTGACTAGAAGGGAATGTGGTAGAAGTTCATTGTTCAGTCTTTTTCTATGCTGTTGACCGTTCCTTGATCAGAATTGCAATTGAAGCAAAGATTAGGACATTATCCAGTTTTTTCATTTGTGTGTGTGTTTAAATATTGTAGAAATTCAAATTACATTATTTTAGTAAATAGTAGCCTATACTATATTAAGGATGAGTAGAAGGGGAGAAGAGGACTAAATTCAGTTGGATATCATAGGATCATAAGTTTAGAAACAAGAAGACCTTGGTCAGGGGTCATCTGGTCAAAACCCCTTGTTCTACAGAGGAGGAAACCAAATCTCTGGTGGATTAAGTAGCTTTCATCAAAGAATGGAAGGGACCTTATTGGCTTTCCTGTCTAACCTTCCCTATTGCCCCTGGAACATACTTGAAAAGTTGGTCTTCCATACTCTGCTTGAAGACCTCCCTCCAGTGAAGAGGAACTCACTATACACTGAGGCACATCACTTCACTATTGGGTAAATCTTTTGAGAACTAGTCAAAAAGATGAAAACTTCCAAAAAAAATCTTTTAGGAAGTTTTCCTTTAAGATCAAACCTAGATTTGCCTTTTTAAAATTTCTGCTAATTTTACTCTCTGGAAGCAAACTAAAGAAGTCTAATCCCTCTTACTTTCAAATACTTGAAGATGGCTAATCTTGTCCCCCTCTGTGCTTTTTTTTTCTTTTCATTTAAGGCTAAAAATTCCTACTTTCTTTAGTTGATCCTCAGAAAGAATGAACTTGTGACCCTTCACCATTCTGGTAACCCTCCTCTGGACATATTCTAGCTTATCCACATTCTTCCAAAAACAGGAGGCACAATACAATAATACTAAATACAAAATACAATACAATAATACTCCAGATCAGGGTAGAATACAATGGGACAAATTCATCTTTAATCATGGACACTACATCTCTGTTAATGATGCCTAACACTGAATCAAGATCTCTCAATATGATCAGAAAAATTTGCCACTTGTCAAGTCTTTACTTTATGCTGTTCTGTATGCAAAAGAAATTTGTTATTCAGTCAAATAACAGAAATCATAGAAGGGAATTAAAAGAGGGACAGATGGGTAAGTGATCCAGGTAGCTGTGCAAGATATACAATTTAGCCTCAAGGAGCCCCCAGCCATGCATGTTGTATTTGGGCTTGTTTATATCATGTATATTACCACCTAGCAAAGCTTTCATGGGAAAAAATCACTTTGAAAACTTTAAAACTCTAGTAGTACTAATTGTTATAGCATCAACAGACATTAAAAGAAATCAAACAGAAACTCCTAAAATGGGGTGAGAAAGTAAGGAAAGAATATTTAATTTAAAAATATAAAATTAAAAAAAAGACCAGAAAGGAACAGTGAACACTTGAGGTGGCAAATATCAAAAGAATGTCCTACATAGATCTGGAAAGAAATGTTTGTAAACCTGTCAGACTTTTTCATTCTCCAGGGGTTAAGTGATGTGTGGGCGGGAAGAAACCAGCCCTAGCTATAGGCAAGTTTGAGAAAGATAAGGAATGAATGTCTGAAACTGGGTCATCACTTTTTATGATAATGCTGCTGTAACTATGAAAACAGGATGCCAGGAAGCTAGAGCATCAATCTCCTCATCATCTACATTGAGGAGGCCCGCATGTATTGTGGGTCCCAAAAGTGATGGTCTGTGACACTTCAGAGACTTACTCAAGGACCCCTCTGATTCTCTGAGAGGTCAAGCTGGGAATTTCCCAAGATTATTGTTGCCTACCACGTTATCAGGACATATTAGTTCCAGTCCCAGCTCTGCCATATAGTAACTCTGTAACCTTGGGCAATCCACTGGATTTCTCAGTAACTTAATTTTATGATTTGTAAAATGGATATAATAGTACAAAGGATCATAGGTTGAGAGCAGGAAGGGACCTTGGAGGCCATTAAAATGAATTCCCTCATTTTACAGATTAGAAAGGTGAAACCAAGGGAAGGTAAATGTTTTGGCCAGTGTCACACAGGTAATAAGTATTAGAGGGGGGATTTGAAATATCCTATCACATACTATCTACCTCACAGGAGGGTTTTGAAAAGCAAATGAAATAAAAAAATTCACTCGGAAGAATAAAGATGAAGCTGGTCTGGCCCAAGTATACCCAGAAGACATCCATACTAGAAGTGAAATCATTTTGAGGGTATTGAGGAATCAATTCTTCAGATATTTGAAGAAGATACCAAAGGTGTGGGGAAAAAATTTGTATTTCATCATTGTCAAAAAAAAAAAGAAGAAGAAAAGATGACCAAGAGAACATACATAATGATCCACCCATCTGCCTCTTTTCTTATTTACACATGCAAAAAAAAAATTTACTATAATCTACCTATTCATCGAAGGCAACTTTTATGAACTTATTAGAATGGAGGCGCTGATAAGAAATATTCTATAATAGAAA
Source organism: Petaurus breviceps papuanus (assembly GCF_028583685.1). Classification (NCBI taxonomy): domain Eukaryota; kingdom Metazoa; phylum Chordata; class Mammalia; order Diprotodontia; family Petauridae; genus Petaurus; species Petaurus breviceps. The sequence continues at coordinate 6,967,305 of NW_027185799.1, forward strand.
ACATCTTTACCATAGCACAATTGATGGAATTACATAGCAAATCCTAAAGTCTCTTTTGCTTTTTTTTTTTGCTTAAAATTGAAAAAAAAAAAAACCAAACACATTTGATTGGTTTGAACAAAATGCTGATTTAAAGACCCAATTTGAACAGGTGATTTCCATGCATATGTCAAAGCTATAAAAGATTCCTTGAAAGATATAGTGATAGAGACAACTTTGTTCAATGGCTGATCATTAATATCAAGTGAGGTATAACACAGAGAAATATACTCATCAGAGAACTTCTTGCTTATTCTAGTAAAAATATAGCACTGACTCCAGGATAAAAATGGAAATCCTCTAATATACTCCTTATATACTATATAATTATATACATATACTTATATATGTCCTTGTAGTCATTATGTCAAGCCTCTGAACAGTACAGAGTCTCCTATATGAAAGATGTAATTACTCCCAAGAATTTGGCCTTGCTATTCATGCTGCAGGGGAAAACAAAACCCAAGGGAATGAAGAATGCCTATTGCCTAGATTAATAGAAAACTATATATCCTTGGATAGACAACCCCTAGAAATCATCCAGCAGTATATTACAGATAATATGTCTATATATATATATATTACATAGGACATACATATATATAATATATATAATACACATAATATAATATGTGCCATCTAATATAAAACATATGTGATACATTATATATTTTTTGTGTTGATATATTCTACTACATATATGTGGAGTATATATATGTGTACATATACATGTGTGTGCGTGTGTTCTGACAGGAGATGAGTTGGATACAGAATTATATAGGAAGAAGAGAACAAAATATATTACCACTGGAAAATTGTGATTTCTTTTAATGCCCCCAAACATATCCCTGAAGCAATGACCCACTTTTTAATACCAATATTCTTCCAGTGATATTATATTTCTTAGTCATGTAAAAGTATAGTTTCTGAAAAATTAAGAGTATGATCCAAAGGACAGTGGAGAAATGCACAGTAGGAGTGATAAGGATGTAATACATTGCAAATACTAGTTTACAAAAAAAAGCAGTATAAAAGATGTCATTAAAGAAATGTATCATTAAAAAGGAAAATAGGTGAATGGCAACCAGTGGATAACCTGTGACTTCCACTGATATCCAAGGATATCAAGGGAACTGCAGGAAGGCCCCTTCAACATCAATGGACTCCTTGTATTGAACTTAATGGAAAGCTATCAACAAGCTTCACAGGATGGATAGGAATGGATAGGTTGCAATTTGTTCTGTAGGTGAGAGAGAATCCTCTGATAACATCATAGAACCATTTGAGTATCTTCATAAAACAGAGGAAGTTAAACAGGAGGAGACTTAGTGAAAACTCAGGAATCCAGGTTGAAAGGAAGTAGCAAGAGGAGGATGAAGAGGATTATCATTCAAGTGAACACTCACTTTGCAGACATACTGGCTGAGCTGGTTCTTCATGAGTCAATTGATTTTATAGAGACTATAAAGAAATTGAGGGGCAGTGTTGCATAATGGATTGAGAGCTGGCCTTGGATCCAGCAAGGTCTGGGTTCAAATCCTACCTCTAACACATATTGGCTGTATAACCATGAGCAAATCCTTTAACTTTACAGTGTAGTAGACAACTCTCAGATGAGAAGGTTCCAGCCTGCATTGGTAGAGAGGGAGTTATCTCATCTCGAATTTATCTATATTAATTAAATTATATTCCATTCCCTATCCCATAGATAAATCATAAGAATTTCATTAATCTCCAAAAGATTATATTTTTGGTCTTCTTCATTCTGTCTTATCATAGATGGTAAAGTCTTTTAGCTGGCCAATCCCAACCCATTTCTGTAGAATTAAGGCAATGAAATGATTCAGGTGAAAAAGAAATCTGTAAATGTAATCTGTACTGATTCTTGCTAGAATTTACTAGAATTGAAAAGATTTTGGGGCGGCCAGGTAGCACAGCGAGTAAGAGCACCGGCTCCAGTGTTGGGATGACCTGGAGATTGAATCCCAGGCTCAGACACTCAGCACCACACCCAGAAATAACTGGCCATGTAACCTTGAGCAAGTTAACCCTCATTGCTTAAAAAAAAAAAAAGATTTCAATATGTTGTATTCTGCTCAACAGAACCATCCTCAAGCATTCAAAGGACAAATTCCCATATCTAAGAATCACCTGTGATTAAAAAAAAATAGAAGAAAAATACAATTCTAAAATAAGGAACCAAAAAGGAAGAACAAATCTAGAAATGAGCAACTTTTCTTGGGCAAGAGAATTATAGCTTTGGTACATCTTGGCTGAATCTACACAATGGCAAACACAAGGGTAGAACTTTTAAGTACTGAGTCAACTATCCAGCCATTTGCAAATATTTGCCTCCAGTCAAAAGGTTTTCACTGGAATCAATCCTAAGGTACCTTTCCTACTACCCTGCAGTTGAGTGGTTTTTACTCCCTGAGAGTAAGTCCTCCAATTAAAATAGATACTGAACTGCCCCAAACCCCAGAGCCTACAGGAATGGTAGGAATCACACTGATTGCAAAATGCTTACATGAAGAGGCTTTGCAGGGTCCCACAAGACTACTGCCTGTCTTTGTTTGGCTAGGAAAAGAAAGGAAGAAAAAAAAAAAAACCCTTGGACTTCTTCTCTAAACTGCCTTCATGTATGATGATATCATCTTTGTGTTGTGTTGTAAATGTATGAATCGTCCCTCAGTTATTTGTCCTGCAATAAAATTTGTATGGAGTGCCATCCTTTCCTGGCCAAAGAGAATGTGGTCATGGCCGCCAACACAGCTTACTGCGGCAACTACTTGTCCCTGGTGTGACCAGACAGGGGTGGGTCCTTCGTAGTGTCTGGGTGATTTGGTCTTCATTTTACATTCCACAGCATCATGGAGTAATAGGGCTGGGACATATCTGGAGAGGTCATCAAGGACTGTAATTAAACAACCCTAGAAAAAGAGCTCTCTGTCTTATTGTTTTCCCCCCTTTAAAACTCCCCAAGAATAAGATATTTCATCCTCACTTGACGATACATTTTATCTTGGGCCTTTTGGGCAGTTTTTTCTTCAAAGATCTAATATGAGAACCTCACCTATTTAAATTTTAACTCTCTACAGAAAGAGTGGCTATTGATGAATCTCTATCATCAAAATCTCCATGTCCAAAAAACCATTACACAAACTGTCTTCCTCATACCTTCCCATGCTCCTTGACTCTTCTCCCCCCCCCCTTTCCTTCTTTTCAGTTGCCTTCCTTTCCCTTTCCACTTGGGTTTAAATAATGACTCAGTATTTAGTATTTGCATAATCTTGGGCAAGCCAATCAAACTGTTGAATCTCAAGTTTTGCATCTTTGAAATTAAAGGGTAGGACAAGCTAGTTTCTAACTAAGTAAGGTATCTTTCAATTGTAAATTCTATGGTACTCTCCACTCCTGTCTCCTCATTTTTTCTATCCCCTCTTCTCTACTTCTCTCCTCTTCATTTACCATTTTTTCCTCTTAAAAACTTCATTTTCCAACTTTTCTCTGGCCCTTTTCTAATTTGAAAAACTATATATTTGTTATAACGCTCATATTCTTAAAAGCATGTTCTTCTCTTTGTCCTTTCAAAGAATTTAAAACATTGTTTCAGATTGGGGACCCAAAAGTGGAACCTAAAAAGAAATGAGGTCAAAATGGATATTATAAATCTAAGACAGCAGATTTTTGTTCTTCTTGTTCCTGTTATTTTTTACTTTGTCCCTCACTTTAGAGGATTGGGATAAACCTCTACATGTTCATGAGCTCTACACACTATATTTTTAAAGTATGAGATTATAATTTTCTCATCTTTAAAAAGTAGAATGGATAGAGCACTGGCCCTGGAGTCAGGAAGATGGCAGTTCAAATCTAGTCTCAGATACTTTACTAGCTGTGTGACCCTGGGCTAGTCATTTAACCTCTTTTTCCCTCAATTTCCTCATCTGTTAAATGAGGATAATAATAGCACCTATCTCTCAGGATTGTTGTGAGGATCAAATGAGATAATAATTGTAAAGCACTTACCACAGTGCTCTGGCACATAGCTATTGCTGCTGCTGCTGTTATAACCTCTTAAGGTTCCTCCCAACTCTAATATTCTTTGACTCTAAGCTGCCAGTAGAGTTTGGGCAAATATCTATTCATACACACCCTATCTCTCCTTCTGCCCCCCCCCCCCAGATTTAAACATATAATTGTATTCATATCAGCAGGTAGAATACACAAATATAATGTGTATCAGGATATAGGTAAGCAGATATTTACTGTTGGACATATGAATGAAGTTTGTAATAAAGTCATAGAGATATGAATTAAAATCTGGTAGGAGGAAAGCACCTAGAAAAAGGTTAAACATGTCACAAGAGAGATAAAAAGTCTCTCCAATATCCTGAATTTAAAGAAAAAAAAGAATCAATTATAATGGGGTGAAAATTAATTCAGTTCATCCAGAATTCACTGAGGTCACTTTTTTTTTCTTTCTCTGTCCTAACCTCTCATGCATACTACCTAAGTAATTAACAGTTAAATGTAATTAACAGACATGACACTGTTGTCAACAACCATTTACAAAGTGTTTATTCTGTGCCAGGAACTGTGCTATGCAATGGACATACAAAGAAAGGAAAAAACAAACCAACAAGCCCAGAGAGTTTATATTTTGTGATGCAGCTTTTAGTAGACTGATTTGCTTGATATGTAAATATTGACAGGAAATCTAATAGGGATATGGAATTACTGAAGCAGTTTCATTTGTGTGTGTGTAGAAATTTACATTATGTTCATGTGCCATAATTTATGGTTTGGTCCATGATAATGGTCCAGTTCCAGTAGAGTTTATTGGTTGAGTTCTGTAGGATATTTTTCAGATCTGTATTTGTAATGTGGGGATTTTTAAACTATCAGTCCAAGAAAGATAGAGAGCTTCTGATGTTATATTCTAGTTTCCATGTCATGTCTTCAAAGACATTCAGTAGATACTAAATATTTTTTGGGGGGGGAGGGGAGAAGGCAGGGCAATTGGAGTTAAGTGACTTGCCCAAGGTCACATAGCTAGTAAGTGCTAAGTGTCTGAGACCATGTTTGAACTTAGGTCCTCCTGACTCCAGGGCTGGTGCTCTATTCACTGCACCACCTAGCTGGCCTGATACTAAATCTTTACAGGCTTCAATGATATATTTTTGTTATTGGCATATTCTCCCCTCTTACACAACTAAGTCTATTTTGTGGCATATAAACCACAAAGAACAGTGTGGAAAATTATTGGTTAGTTTGATTTTGTACTACTTATCCGAATTAAATTATTTCTGAAATTGTCAAAAGTTCCTTGGGTTAAGAGATTGCCCTATAAGGGAAAGATTTTTTTTTTCTGTTGTCAGTAACTAATCATTGTCAGACTCCTTAGAGTTATTAACAATAACACAATATCCAGGGGTTTTAAGTAATTGAAGGAATAAATGCAAATTAATTTCCTGTCCTAATTAATTTGTGATTTGAAATCAAACTATAGATATATAAATTAGAGGGGTGGAGCCAAGATGGTGGAGTAAAGGCAAAGACTCAACAGAGCTCTCCCCTAAAACCCTCTGAATAACTTCTAAAAATGACTCTAGACAAATTCTAGAGTGGCAGAACCCATAAAAAGACAGAGTGAAACAAATTTCCAGTCCAAGACAAATTACAAGGTCAGCCAAAAAGGTCTGTTGTATCACACTGAGAGTGAAGTTCAGTCTAGCACAGACTGCACCAGTGGAGACTGGGCCCCCAGTGAGCCCAGAACAGGTCTGGGGGTTAATGAATTCCTAGCAGCTATAGCAGTTTTGGGACCTGTTGGCCCACAGACACCAGCGACAACTTAGAAGGTCAGCAGGAAGGGTCTCTCTCACCAGAGTAGGAGTGGAGTGCAGTCCAGCACAAGCCCTGCCAGCACAGCCTAACTCAGCAGGCTAGGAGCAGGCTTTAGGAGTGACTGAATCATCAGCGGCAGACATAGCAGTAGCCACAGCTGCAGTCACAGAATCTGCTTCCAGGGTTCCCAGCCCACAGATGGTAAGGGGGTCTGAGAACTGGTCAGAAGACTATAGTGTGTCTCTTTGCTAGCACTGAGGCAGAACTCTGGCTTTGCTCATACTTGCATTGGCTCCCAGTCCTGGGTGGCAGTCCCAAGGTGAGGAGGAACACTAATACAGAGCTTGAGGCAACAGTAGAAAGGGGACCCTTCTCATAGTTCCAGGACAGAAAAGAGTACTTGTGTTCACTCACAGACCAGAGCATAGGCCAGGAGAGTAGAAAACACCTCTCCTTAGATCATAGCACCTTGGAAGAACTGAAAACTTGAAAGTCCCTAGCTGTACAAATCCTCTGGGACTTGGGACAGTGTGTCCTCCACCCTGGAAGCAGAGCCTTACTTTCACAAAAAGTTAAAAGTCAGGTAATAGGCTGGGAAAATGAGCAAACGATGGATAGGAAAAAAACCTCTTAATATAGAAAACTATTATGGTAACATCAAAACAGACACTCAGAAGAAGATAAAAAAAGTCAAATCTCCTACATCCAAAGCTTCCAAGCAAAATATGAATTGATCTCAGGCCATGGAAGAGCTCAAAGAGGATTTTGAAGATCAAGTAAGAGAGACAGAGGAAAATTTGGGAAAAGAAATGAGAGTAATGCAAGAAAATCATGAGAAAAGAATCAACAGCTTGGTGAAGGAGACACAAAAAATTACTGAAGAAAATAACATGGGGCAGTTAGGTGGCATAGTAAATAGAGTACTGACCCTGGAGTCAGGAGGACCTGGGTTCAAATGTGGCCTCAGACATTTGACAATTAACTAGCTGTGTGACCTTGGGCAAGTCACTTAACCCCAATTGCCTTGCTTTCCTCCCTCAAAAGAAAACAAAAGAAAAGAAAAGAATACCTTAAAAATAGACTAGACCAAATGGCAAAAATTGTCCAAAAAGCCAATGAGGAGAAGAATGCCTTAAAAAGCAGATTTGGCCAAATGTAAAAGGAAGTCCAAAAGTCCACTGAAGAAAATAATGTTTAAAAATTAGAATGGAGCAAATGGAAGCTAATGACTTTATGAGAAACCAAGAAGCAATAAACAAAGCCAAAAGAATAAAAAAAAAATAGGAAAAAATGTGAAGTACCTCACCGGAAAAAACAACTGACCTGGAAAATAGATCCAGGAGAGACAATTTAAAAATTATTGGACTACCTGAAAGCCATGATCAAAAAAAAAAAGAGCCTAGACATCATCTTTCAAGAAATTATAAGGGAAAACATCTCTGATATTCTATAACAAGAGGTAAGATAGAATTTGAAAGAATCCACTGATTACCTCCTGAATGATAACCCAAAATCAAAACTGCCAGGAATGTTATAGTCAAATTCCAGAGTTTCCAGGTCAAGGAGAAAAAGTATTGCAAGCAGTCAGAAAGAAACAATTCAAATATGGTAGAGTCACAGTCAGGATAAGATAAGATTTAGCAGCTTCTACATTAAAGAACTGGAGATATTAGAATATGATATTCCAGAGGTCAAAGGAGGTAGGATTATAACCAAGAATCACTTATCCAGCAAAATGGAATATAATCCTTCAGGGGAAAAAATAGACATAAAATGAGACAGAGGACTTTCAAGCATTCTTGATGAAAAGACCAGAGCTGGAAAGGAAATTTGACTTTCAAACACAAGATTCAAGAGAAGCATAAAAAGGTAAACAGGAAAGAGAAATCACAAGGGACTTAATAAGTTTAAACTGTTTACATTCCTACATGGGCAAATGATATTTGTAATTCATAAGACTTTTCTCATTATTAGCATACTTATAAGGAGTATAATAGACAGAGAGCAAGAGAGCACAGGTATGAGTTGAATATGAAGGGATGATATTTAAAAAATAAAATTGGGGTGTGAGAGAGGAATGTATTTGGAGAAAGAGAAAGGAAAGGGATAGAATGGTATAAATTATCTCACATAAAAGAGGCAAGAAAAAGCTTTAATAATGGACGGGAAGAGGGAGGAGGTGAGAGGGAGTAAGTGAACCTTACTCTCATCAGAATTGGTTCAAAGAGAGAACAAGATACACATGGAATGGGATATAGAAATCTATCTTACCCTATAGGAAAGTAGAAGGGTAAAGGGATTGGGGAGTAGGGGTAGGGTGGTGATAGAAGAGAGGGCAAATTGGGGGATGGGATAGTTAGAAGCAAAAGACTTTCGAAGAAGGACAAGGTGAAAGGAGAGAGAGAGAATATAATATATGGGGGTAGGAGGAATAGGATGGAGGGAAATATGGTTAGCAATAATTACTGTGAAAAAATTTTTTGAAGCAAGTTTCTCTTTTAAAGGAATCATTTCTCTAACATAGAGAACTGTATCAAATTTATAAAATTAAGAGCCATTCCCCAATTGATAAATGATCAAAGATATAATGAGTTTTCAGAAAAAGTAATGAAAGTTATCTATAGTCATATGAAAAAATATTTTAATTCACTATTGTTTTGGAGAAATGAAAATGAAAACAATTTTGTGGTATTACCTCATATCTATTAGATTGGCTAATAGGACAGAAAAGTCAAATGACAAATGTTGAAGGGGATGTGGGGAAAATGAGACATTAATGCATTGTTGGCAGAGTTGTGAACTAATTTGACTAATTCATAGAGCAATTTGGAACTATTCCCAAAGGGCTATAAAATCATGCATACCCTTTGACCCAGCAATATCACTATCTGCATCCCAAAAGAGATTGGGAAAAAAGGAAAAGGACCTATATGTACAAAAATATTTATAAAAGGGGGCAGTTAGGTCGCACAGTGAGTAGAGCACCAGGCCTGCAGTCAGGAGGAACCACTTAATATTAGCTATGTGACCTTGGGCAAGTCACAACCTCAATTGCCCCTGTAAAAAGCAAAAAATTAAAAAAAATATTTATAGCAACTCTTTTCTGGAAATAAAGAATTAGAAATTGAAGGAATTCCTATCAATTGGAGAATGACTGAACAAGTTGTGGTATGTAATTATGATGGAATACTATTGTACTTTAAGAAATGATGAGCAGGATGTTCTCAGAAAAACCTAGAAAGACTTGCATGGGCTGATACAAAGTGAAATGTATAGTGGGTACAAAGTAATATTAATATTGTAAGATGGTCAGCTATGAATGACTTAGCTATTCTCAGCAATATAATGACTCATGAGGACTTAAGATGAAAAATAGCTACCTATCCCCAGAGAAAGAACTGATGGTATCTGAATACAAATTGCAGCATACTTTAAAAAAAAAAAACTTTATTTTTATTGAGCTTTTTTTGCCTATGTTCTCTTTCACAAGTTGACTATTATGGATATGTTTTGCATGACGAGAAATGTATGATCTATATGGAATTTCTTGCCTTCTCAATAAGGGAAGGTAGGGAGGGAGGGAGGGAGAGAATTTAGAACTCAGAGTTTTAAAAACAAATTTTAAAAATTGTTGTTTACATGTAACTGGGAGGAAATTTAATACTAAATAAATAGACATATGAGTTAACATTTACATGCTTGAAGGCATTGACATTCAGTTTCCAATCTTTAGACAAATAGAGGAAGAAGTTTCACATGTGGGAGGCAGAAAAGTTAAAGACATTCCCATAAGGAATATGTCCCAATTTTCTGTGGTTTCTCTTCTTAGTATAATAAATTACAAGGTATAGAATTTCAGCTGGGATCATACCAGGAACCTACTCATAAAGGAAAAAATAGCCTGGTTTATAAAAGGAATGATTGATACAGGTATTTACTGAGGAATGGATGTCAAAAGAGCATATGAGGAAACTGCTCCCAGATCAAGAGGGAAACCAGGACCCAAATGAAAGCAGAGTACTTTGATGTAGACCGAGACCTAGTTTCCCATCTAATAATAATAACAATAACAACAGCAATAATAATACTTCTATAGTGCTTTAAAATTTTCAAAGTGGTTTGCACCCTTACAACTCTTTGAAATGGGTGCTAATATCTCCATTTTATAGGTGAGGAAAAATGGGGCATAAAGAGGTTAAAGCAATGGTACAGGGTCACACAGCTAGTAAATTTCTGAGGCAGGATTTGAACTTAGGTCTAACTCCAAGTCCTTTGCTCTGCTCACTAGTTCACCATCTACTTAAGACTTCCTCTGCTATGAATGAGACTTATTCTTGGGCTTAAATCCCCAAAGTACAATGTATAGTGACATTAATATCTAATTATTGCCAAATGTTTGGAATTCATACCTTCAGAAAAGGGAATGATAGAGAGGCAGAGACAGAGACACAGAGAGAGAGAGAGAAAGAAAGAGATAGAAGGAGAGAGAGAAGGGGGGTGGTTAAAGTCATAACTCACATTTCTAACATGTTATCAGTTTTGCATAATGTCTTCTTCACACCACCCCTATAAGGTAGGGAAACTTTTATTATCTTTCTTTTATAAATTAAGAAACCGAGGCTAAGAAATGTTCCAGAGTCAACTATCTTTTAAGTTCTGATGCCAGAATTGATTTGTTTCATTTATTTATTCAGCAAGTGCTGGTTAAGCATCTATAATGTATCATATCCTTTGCTAAGTGCTAGTGCTACAGACACTAATGAAATGCTGCCTCTCTCGTGGAGCTTATATTCTAATAAGAAGAAATAGAATGCACAGAAAAACTTAAATACAAAATCTATAGAAAGTATTTGGGGAGGAAGGTACTGGCTTCCTGAAGGGTGTGCACTGAAGGAAGCTAGAGATTATAATGTAAAACATGAGGAGGAAGTGCATTCCAGAGAGAAGAAAGCCAGGCAAGGACTTTGGTCTCTATATAAAGTGACCTTTCCACTCAGGCTCCATTATGTGAAATCAGAAGAGCTACAGTACCCAAGATTTTGTTCATTTGGGGAGAGTGTGACAGAAAAATGACCATGATTCAAAAGGAACATTTTGATGGCACTTTTTTTAAGCACTCACATTTGCTACCATTAATACATTCACTCTAGAGTCAGAAACAATGCAGTTAGTAGACAAAGGGCTAGCCTTAGACTCAGAACACCTGGGTTCAAGTCCTGCATCTAATATGATTGTATGATCAAGGGCAAATTACTTAACCTCTTCTTGCCTGAGGCAACTCACTTAAACCATAAATTGCGAACAAGTTACTGATCTACTTCAGCAGAGGGAGTTACTGCATTGGGAGTTTCTCACTCACTAAATTACACAGGTCCAGAGGCCTGCTTCCCCTGGCCCCGCCACCCCACCTCTACTAAAAAAACTCCCACCATTAATATATCCATTCTTCATGAGAGAGGATGCATATACCAGCCCTACTACTTGTAGGGTGATGTCATTGGTTCATCATGTGGAATATATTCTTTCTTTTTCTTCTGAATCAATTCATCATTATGGAAATCAGGTGCTTCCTGTGAATAGTCCTGTAGTTGTGATATTACATGAAGATAACCCTTATTGTACATTTCTTTATAATTATGCATTATTTGTTGAAACAGCTAAATAACACTTTATCAAAATTGATCACTGTACTGATTTAATGACCTAAGGCCATAATTAGCATAACTCACTGATGAAATTCTTTCTAGTGATTCCATTTCTCAGGAGGATGTGACTATATTAACTGCTCATGAGAATAAGTTAGCTTTTTTTTTCTTTCTTGAGTGCCAGTGAGACATAATGGATTGAATGCTGGCCTTGGAATCAGGGAGAACTGGTTTCAAACTCCCCTCCCCTTTTTTTTCAAACTTCATCTTTAAAAATTACTAGCTACGTAATTGAGCAAGTCGTCTAATTTGTTTGAGCCTCAGTTTCCTCATCTGTATTACAGGATAATGATGCTACTTATCCCATAGGATTGTTGTGAGGCTCCAATGAGATAATGGGTGCAAAAGGCTTTTAAAGACTTAAAATACCACATAAATATTAGTTAAATTTTTACTGAGATTAGAAATGAAGCACAATGTCAGCTTTAGCATTAGGAATCCACAGTATCAAAGGATTGCTGAAAAGTCATATAAAATAGCTAAATCTGTGCTTTGCCTCTTTAAGGTAACAGCAAAAAGGTGTAATGGAAGAATTTAGAAGACAATACACAGAGTTCACCTGGCTGCAAGTATATTGCTGTCATCACAGAAGTCCGCCGCAGAATTGTAAATGAACCCAGTGTTTTATCTGCAGCCTGCACTCCAGAATGGATGCTTTCTGGCCAAGAAAGAAAAAAAAAAGGCTAGTTCCTGAATATCTAACCAACTATCTAGATCCAAAACACATCTGTACTAAGAAATAGTTCTCTTGACAAGAGCACGTAGTTTTATTGAAAGATGAAGACTAAGGGAAATGGAGCCCTAGGCCCATCAACAATTAAATCTGAAGGCACTTTACCTCTAATTGAAAACCTGTGAGACTTAAAAACTCAAGATCCTATAGCCTTGGTGCTTAGTTATCACATAAACACAGTTAGTCAGGGCCTGAGAATTAGAGAAGTGAGGCTCCTAGTTTTCATTCATAAAGTCTGGGGAGTTGCAGGACTTGGTTCCTCCCTCTGTACACAATCCTGTTCCATTAGCAACCTGGCAGATTGCTCTTATGACTGATGCTTTCCCTGGGTCAAGCTTTGTCACAGCCTGACAGTTTTACCATAGGAAAATCTCCTGAATCAGGTGCTAACCAGGGTAGTCCACTTCCCAGGTTGATGTGGGTATTGGTGTCTCTATAGCAGTGGTTTTCAAATTTTTTGGTCTTAAGACTCCTTTACAATCATAAAAATTATTGAGGACTCCAAAGAGCTTTTGTTTATGTGGGTAATATCTATTGAAATTTACTATGCTAGAAATTAAAACATCTTACTATAACTATGAATATTGTTTTGACCTCAAAGAACCCATCTCCAGTGAAAATCCAGAGGTCCTACAGAGGGATAATAGTAAGTCTACTGAGCTTAATCAAAACAGTCTTGAAGTGACATTTAATTACTCAGTTCATGAACTATGATCTCTTTTAACTTCTAACTTAAAACCCTAAGCAGCACATGATGCTGTCACATGATGACTTGTACCTTTAGCATCACAAAACAGTTTTTTTCACATTCCCTCCCCTTCACAGTATTTTTTTCCTGGAAGACAATCTGAAAAGCCCTATTTCACAAAAATCAATATATTACATAGCTTATCTTGAAGTCATGTTAAACCGTGAAGGATGTGGCTGGGGAAAAGGCTATTCCTATTAGTTTTCCAATCCCATTTTGCCCTATCATCTTTCTGAAATCTGTAACCTCAAGGTACATACCTCTACCTCCCCCACAGAGAAATCCAGGGCTTTTTTTAACTGAATTGAAAAAAAAATTGAAAATCAAGGTGATTCCCTGCCCAATTGCAATTTGCATTTTTATTCTTTAAAGATTACAAAGCACTTTGCATACATTATATCTTTTGACCCTCATAACAACCTTGTCTTATTCCCATTTTAAAGATGAAGAAACTGAGGCAGGGAAAGGCTAAATGACTGGACTTTTTATGATTCCTCACACAATTTTCCTCTTCTCCTTTCCTTTCTCCTTGCCTTTGCACTGGCTGTCCCCATGCCTGAAATGGTGAGTCCTCCATCCTTACCTGTGCCTCTTAAAATTCCTACTCTCAAACAATTCAAGTACCACTCTCTTTATGATACTTTTCCTTTTCCTAATCCTCATAGAGACTAGTCAACTCCCTCCACAATTGCTTCACATATATCTTGTATTTACACTCATTTGTGCATGTTGTCTCCCCTACAGAATATAAGGCCATTGCTTAAGGAACTGTTTCACTTTTTTCTTTATATCCCTAATATATAGCTGAGAGTAGGCAATCAGTAAGTGCTTAATAAATTCTTAATGATTGCTTTCCACTGTAGCACCAGTGCAATATTCACAGCACTGATAGTGACTATGAATATGCCAGAGTAATTCTGAATTGCAAGATATAACAGACTCTCCATAGAGAAGACAGAAGCAAAACATATATTCAGACACCAGAAGGTCAAATCCCAACACCAGAAAATTGAATCTATCATAGTAACAAAGAAGTTAACATACCATAATACAGTAGGGAGTCATACCATCCTTTAGCCTTCCTGCAAAAAACACTGACAAGCCTAGCTTTCTCCTTGCCTGAGTCCTCTCTCCTCCCTCCATCTAACTGCTACGACTCCTAGCTTCCTCCCAGCTCTGCTCCACCCATTCAACAAACTCCTCCCACCAAAGATTCCATGTGATTATATTTGGCCTGTTAAGGGGCAGGGAAGATCTTCGAAGAAGGAAAGATCTTCAAATTCCCTTCGGCCTATTAAGGGGCAGGGAAGATCTTCAAATTCCCATGGTTACACAGCTAGTAAATGTCAGGATTTGAATTCAGGTCTACTTGACTCCAAGTTGAACTGTGGATCTGCTACATCATGCTGCCTAGGAATTTTAATTAAATAAACCAATATGGTGGATACCATTCATATGCCATTCAACAATTATTGCCTTTTTCACATTAAATGGGGTGGGGTATAGGTGGAAAACACAGAATCATTTCTATTATTACTTCTTAAGTAAGTAGTTGGTCAACTATGTAAGAAGTGACTGCTGATCCAGAGTTAATATCCATGTATGAAAGATGAAGAGAGGGAAAATTGTATTGTTAAATTGCCTGAAAGCTTCCTGGTAATAACCCTGCTTCTTTTAGGGTTAGCCTAGAACTTGCCTTCCATCTTAGTAGAGCCATCTTGAACAAACATGTGCAACAATTGGGGAAGGAGGTTGACTAGTCCCTTTGAGAATTAGGAAAAGGAAAAAATGCAAGTACCATTCTCTAAATGACACTTTCCCTTGCATTTTGTGTTTATTTGGAAAATAATATAATCACTACAACTTTAACTGTTATACAATGGATGAAACATTTACAAATAGTTTTTCAACACTTTCTTGTCTTCTCTTCTTTCCTTATGCTTTCACACCCCCTTATTTTTATTCAATGCCCTCCAATATTCAATGTCCACCTGGGGCGACTACTAGCCACCCCCTATCATTCCAGTGGCCCCCTGGGGGTGGTATCACCCACTTTGGGGACCTCTGGAATAGAGAGAGGAAAGAGAGGAGCCTAAAAAAGAGAGACATGATTATGTTAAAATTAATGTGTGTTTTCTAAAATGGAAACCCTCTATCAATCTCTAAATTGTGAAGGATCAAGAAATAAAAGAAATAACAGTGGTGTACTAGAACTGGCTCATTCTGGCTCCCAAGAACAAAATGTCACATTTTCAGTGCATTTATACTTTGGAAATCCAGACAGACTAGGGCCTGATTTATTGTTTTGTTGATTGTCTAGACTTAAGAAAGTAATAGAAAAAATGTTAATGATGCTGATTAAACTTAAAACTAACACACACTCTTGGAGATAGTATGAATATACTCTCACACACATTTACATATATGCATATGTATGTATGTACATACAACATACATTGGTGTAGTGGATAGAATATCAAGCTTCGAGTCAGGAATACCTGAGTTCAAACCAGCCTCAAACACTTACTAGCTGTGTGATCCTGGGCAAGTCATTTAACCCCATTTGCTCAGTAAAATGCCTCATCTATAAAATGAGCTGGAGAAGGAAATGGCAACCCATTCCAGCATGTTTACCAAGAAAACCCCAAATGGAGTCACAAAGGGTCAGATATGACTGAAATAACTGAACAAAAAAATGTGTGTGCTTAATATATACATATATCATGTTGTTATAATGCTGTATCAATTGCAAAATGCTTTCCATGAAACAGTCTTTTGGGTTAATACACATGACATTATTTCAATTTTAAAGCACAGGACTGGCAGGTAAAATGATTTACCCAGTATCATACAGGAGGGTATAACTTGTCCATAGCTGCTGGTAAAGTGGGGAAATTTGAATTCCAGGAGACATATTCTAGTTTGAAAACCAAGTTCCCACCATATATACAAATTACAAACAAGTAGTTGAGTTGTAATTTAGTAAGTATTCCATGATTTACTCTCTCCTTCCTTGTCCCCCCCAAAACAATTGAATTACACTTCATTTTTGTACTTCCTTTTTATTTTGCATTTTAGTTATATTTATTTCATTTATTTAAAACTTCATTAAGTGCATAGCAGGTGCATTGTGTAGGATCCTCCTACTAAATTCTGTGAAAGGGGAGACCATTTCTCGTTAATATTTTGTATTCTTTTTTTATGCTCAGTGCTCTGCCAAGAGTAGACACTATACACACACACACACACACACGTATCTTAAATCAAATTTAATAAACATATTACTTGAATCAGCTTGACATAGCTTAATAAGATGATTTGTTGTTGTTGTTTTTATTGCATACTTTCATACTTTTCTTCCTTCCCAGACTGATTAGCCCCTTAGCGCGCACACACACACACACACACACACACACACACACACACTTCTCCAGAGGATGCTTTAGTACTATGTTTCATGTAGAACTCCCTGGTTTCAGGTCAAAACTGTACCTTGGGCAGAAGACCCAGAAACCCAGTTTAACATCATCCTGAATTCTTAAATAATTTTCAGTAGCCTCTTATCTGGCACTGACTTGCCCAGTTTTTATTTAGCCTCAACATGTGTTTGTATCTTTTTACTTCAATCCTTTCACTCACTTGATCTTCCCTTTTTTTTCTTCTCTTATGTTTCGATATCCTCTAACTCTGCCTTAAGCTTGTCAGAGTCACCCATAGACCCTGAATTCATATGTAGCCTCCAGGGTGACTCTGATAGGCCTAAGGTATAGTCAGGAAAGACTGAAGCATGACAAAAGAAAATGGTGGGGAGTGGGGAGGGCAGGGGACAGAACCTGAACAAGGCTTTCAGTGTGACTTAAGACTAGTTATTTCACCCTCTTAAGGTTCAATTTCCTCCCCTCTGGGCTATTGTGCAAAAAAGTACACTTTAATATGCTAATGTTCCTATAGACATGTGAGCTATTAGCATTATTATGGTTACAGAATTATTGTATTTTACTTCAGTCAGTTCGAAGAAGATCAAAGTCATTTTCATGAGCTGATTTGACCCCTGTTGTTTTCTAACTCAAGGGCTTCCTCCCACCAAAGTAGGTTTCCAGTCAAGGACTGTCTATCATCTTTGAAGGACCTGACTTCAAGGGTCATTACAACTCATAATAGTAATCAAAACAAAAAATAATTATGCAGAGGTATAATGAGGAATTTTTGTATCTAGGGCCAGAAACATGAAATAAGCTCACAGTTTAGGTGTGGGGTATGAGACAAGGTGTGGTGACAGTATTCTGGGACATCACAAGGCCACTGCTAGGAAAATCATTGCTAAAGGGCAAAGATGGAAGTCAACATCTGCCTTAACATTCCTATTTTAGGTAAATATTTTTGCTAATTTCATGTAGATGCTAACCTCAGTGGTTTCTATGCTGTGACAGGACTAAAAATGTAATCAGAACCCACTCCAAATTTTGGTACCCTAGGAAAAAGTTCCAATCATTCTACTTTGTTTTGGCCCTATATATAATTATGCAGTTTTTACATCAAGGAAAGTAAGATTCTAGCCTTTTTTTGAAGGTTTCAGTCTTGATCCTTAACTGCTGAGTGGATAACAAACCAGTCCTTTTGTCTTCCCTCTGCCTCCTCTTCCTCTATCTTTCTTTATTCTCTTCTTCCCTCAAGTCCAAAGTGGTTGATTATTGGGCTACATGATGACAGTTTTAAGTGGGCTTGGATACAGCTGTCATCCTCCCATCCTACTCAAGCTCTGGAAGGTAATAATAATAGAACACAGACAGATCTTAGATAATTGTTTTTGCTTTCAAATTACTTACCTAGATTGGTGACTCTGTTTAAGCATTTTCAAATATCAAAATTACATTTTCTGCTTACATTTCTTCTGAATGTGCTTAGACTTATACTGCTCTCCTGGGGGGCTCACTGAACCCCAACAACAACTGGAATTCAATCTAGAGGCTGTGCCTTAAGCAAGAAGAACATGTAAAGTGTATTTGATTTTGGATTGGGAAATGTCATGACTTGGCTTCAAAATACCTAACTCTCCGTGTGCAACAATGAGCTGTCTCTGCATGTGTATTTTCCATTCTTACCAAGAAGCAGAAATTTAACCCCTACTCTAATTCTTCTCTATGAAGGACTGAGATAAAGAGCCTCTCTAAAGGAAGCACATACAGTATGCCCCTCCATATTCTGTCCAATGACACCTGACACATTGGTTCTCATTAGTGTTCCAAGCTACTTTTGAACTGTGAGAGGTATAAGAAAGGAGATAACTTGTATGGGACAAGTCAGAGCATTAGACATGTTGGAAAGACTTCCACTGTTGAATTAAATCCCAAATGGGATGAGAATAATGAGGTAGGAACACTTTCCAGATAAGTGCTGAATAGACAATAATAGAATTCTTGACATGGGCATATGACAGGTGTGAAAACATTTAAGGTGCTCTTGTGAATATTGGTAGAGCAATTTACCTGAGCATCTTAAAGTATAATCATAAGCATTTAAAATTATCAAGGGACTTTGTAAAAATAAGTTTTCCTGTTGCTTTTTATTTTTATAACACTGTCATTTCTGGACACACACACAACATTCTTTTCCTCCACTCCTCTAATTGAAATGTGGAATGATAGTAAATGTTTAGCAGTTGTCTCCCCCTAAAATAAAAGTATGCATGACAAACTTCCATATTTAATCTGAATAAATAATGTTTTTCTCCATCACTTTCTTAAGTCTAGACAATCAACAAAATAATAATCAAGCCATGATTTGTGGCATTAACCAATTTCTGAAGTGTAAATGTTCATACTGTCTCTTTAAGCTTCCTCACACCTCTTCTTGCCAATTTCATCCCTCCAGTGTCTCCATCCCCCTCTTCCTTCTCTTCCTGTTGTATACTGTGGAACCTCTTTTCGATTGTTAGCACTGTCCTTTGTATTAAGCCCATACCCTTCCTCTTGAAATTATGTTGTCTATACTGCTTCTTTTTTTATATGTATTTATGTTGTTTCTTCAGGATAGCTTGCATGCTTCTTGGAGTTTGGGACCGATTCAGTGTTTGTATTCTTGGCATTCAGAACAGAGTCAGACCAAGAGTATAATGAATACTTGTTAATTTGAATGATAATTGAGAAAGGTTCATCCCTGAGATGCAAGTAGCACAGAAAAAAAAAATTAGTTTTCTAGTACATGGGACATTGGATTGAATGTGGGTTTAAATCCTAGCTCTACTACTTAATATAGCTATTACCTTGGGTAAGTCATTTCCCTTCTTTAGGTTGGTAGTAAAAAGAGAAAGCTGGTAGAACTCAAAGCCTCTAGTTTTTAAGTGTTAGCTTAAGTAGCAATGTCACAGATATCCAGCTTTCTCTTTACCAACATCCTTTTCTAATATGTAGATGTCCAAAAATAAAATTAAATTAAAAAAAATCTTCCCAAACATATACATTATATCAAAACATGGCAGTTTCTAATTTCTCTTCCAGGGTTGGGGGCGGGGGGAGTGAGGTGGAGCTTACTAGTAACTGTGATGTTATAATGTTCCAGCCTGAAGTTTCAATAAGTAATAAAGCCCCTATCTCTTAAGAGACTAAAGGAAAATATTCAGAGAAAGAAAATGTTTGGAATATGGGAACATGCTGTCTGCTACATTTAGTAGCTTAATGTTGGGATTTCTGATAAAATATTTTGTGAAGTTCTGGATTTTAGAAGGCCTTTTATTGGGAGCTTCATTTGAGCTACATGAACTCCTGATTTAAAGGGGAAAGAAAGAAAGAAGAAAGAAAGAAAGAAAGAAAGAAAGAAAGAAAGAAAGAAAGAAAGAAAGAAAGAAAGAAAGAAAGAAAGAGAAAGGAAGGAAGGAAGGAAGGTGAAAAATAGAAATATTCTTAATACTTTTAGCCCTTCTACTTAGCCATTTTCTGTAGATGAAAGAATAACCTGAATCTCTGAATTCTGAAATTTTCCATATTCAAAAATAGGCAATGAAGTCTAGCAAATAAAGTGTGAGACTTGGTTTTAGGGGATCTTGGGATCAAATCCTGTCCCTGATACTTATTAGCTTATTAGTGTTTCCCTAGTTAATTCACTTAACCTCAGACACTGACACAAAATTTTTCAACTAAGTTGATAAGAGCATCTCAATCTTCATGACTATTGGGAACTCCTTCACCACAGTCACATACCCTTAAATTATTGATGTACAAATAACCTGGTGATTTACATACAGAGGGCTTGGGTTTTCATTCTGATTCCACTTATTGTATGTGTTGCCTTGAGCAATTAAAAAAAAATCCCTCTGAGTCTCAGTTTCTTCCTTTGTAAAATAAAGCTGGGTGGACTAGATGATCTCTGAAGTTTCTTTCAGATTTAAATTTATAATTCTGTGAGGATGTATACAAAATGGTTAGAGCATGGATTTCAAATTGGAAAAACTTTAGTTCAAATGTTGCTTTAGACAGTACCTGTGTGACCTTAAACAAAGCACTTCATCTATATCAATGTCAATTTCCTCATCTGTAAAATGGGGATGATGTTGGCACTTACTCCATAAGGTTCTCATGATGCTCAAGTGAGACTATGCTTATAATGTGCTTTGCTAACTTTGAAACACTAAATGAATGTAGGTTATCATTATTATCCTGCTGGACCCTAGATTCTGCCTTATTCATTCAGATTCATTGAGATAGGAAGGATCCTTTCTAACATGGCTGCCCATATGCCGGTGTTTGACTGCCTTGGCTCCTTGGCACTTGTAGTATAGTTTACAGTACCTGCTTTCCTCTTCCCTTACATTTCTCTGTCATGTTAAAACATGATCTCAAGGCACACAAGCTTGATAGGAGATGACTGTTCTCAGATGATATTTTGGTCTCTGTTCCTCTGCCACATACCATCCAGATCCCTCATTTATCACCCTGCCACTCAGCAGGTACTTGACAGAAAGCAATTTGCTTATTATTAATTGCTGGGAAACTGCAAGTAGGGAGATCTTATCCATTCATCTTCTCCTCCCTATAAAACTGGCATTCCTTATTTGTGATAAAAGAAGAGATTAGTGAGATTTATAGGGCATATTAGCACTAAAAGGACCTAGTATGCAAGGAAGGCACAGACAGAACTTTGGTCCAGGTGGAAGCCCACTCCCAGGAAACAAAGAGTTAATGAAGAGAAATTCAAGGGAAATGTTGGACTGGATTCCTGATTCGCACATGCAGAGGAATGAAAACAACACTGCATTTAAGTCATCGGGAGCAGATGGAAAGGAATGATAGTCATCACTTTTTTTTTTTTTAATTCATGGAAATGGGCTCATTCTATCAGGCTAGTTGCAAATTCTTTCTATACAAGAACCTTCACATTATTCTCAAATTTCTGCTAACTGCTATATTTTTACCTTGTAGACAAAGAAATCTGCATTTGAGTGTCAGAGATTACGTTTGGACAGGGAGTGCGTTTCCAAATTTTTGTACCAATCACATAAGAATATAGTGTTTAAAACTGGAAGGGACATGAAGATTCATCTAGTTTAGTTTCATTTTACTGAGGAGGAAACTGAGGCCAGGAATCAAGTGACTTGCTCAGAGTATCACAGCCAGTAAGTAGCACAGTCAAGAAAGTAACCCAGGTCCTTTGACTCTGGATTCAGTATGGCATTGTATTATCTGTCTATTAGTAATGACTCTGTACCTCTAGTTGTATTTTTAGGGGGGAGGGGGGTGGTAATTTACTTTTCTTTAGTGTGGGCAGACCCAAATGAATATCAGTTCCAATATACTACATGGGTTAATGTCTCAAAGTAATGCAACTGTACTCAATTCAGAGGCATAATATTAAGCAATGTTCAGAGAACTGAATTTAACTATATTTGAATTCTGATCAGTGAAAAGGAAAAGTTTTCAATGTGTAATTAGGACATTCTAAATACATTCAGGGGCAACCTGGTGTGCAAGTAAGTGGTCTGCTTATAATTTGAAAGGCTTAGAAAATAACTTTGTCTCCTCAAAATGTTTTCCCTACTGATCTCCCATTGTACCAGGAATCATCACCATTTGGAGCCATTCTTTTGAGATAATGTAATGTTTCCAGAAAGCATCTAATAAATTTGACATGGCTTAATTCATAAAGGTCACTCAGTAAACCATTAGGAGTGATTTATGCCTTATCAACATTGCACTGGTTGGATAAAATGAAGGCAGAGGAGGTCTCTTAGGGTACCCAACGCAGGATGGTAGTTTCTATAAAGAAGGAAAGAGATATTTCATTCAGGAGTTCTGTGTAGACCAGGATGTAGCAGGGATAAGAGGGAGCAAAAAGATGTGGATTATAAGTGAAGGACCAAAACAAATAGAGTATTTAACAACAGCCTAACTATAGCAGCAGCAGCAGGAGCAAAACCACTACCACCAAGAAAATGCTGGCATGTATATAGTACTAAGGAAGTTTGCAAAGTACTTTACATGTATCATCTCATTTTAGCCTCAAAACAACTCTGTGAGGAAGATACTATGGGTGTTAATATCCCCATTTTATAGATGAGGAAACTGAAATGCAGAGAGATCAAATGTCTAGTGTATGATTACACAGGTTACAGATACTAGAGGTGAGATTTGAACCCAGATCTTCCTAACACCCTTTTTAGGACTCTATTACATCATGACCAAAATAAGACGTAGTAGGCAAGATTTGAACATTGAAATCACCCCCTCTCCCAGTGAGTACATTAATATAATCTTCCTTTCGTAAAACAGTATTTATTTCCATCTAGAGGTACATAGTAACAGCACAAGACATTCAGTGTTACTTCTACATGGGTATAGCTGCAACCAGACTCATTTGTATTGGGCAGCCTTTGATTGATAAAAAAGCATTTATATGAAACTTGATTAAGTACATATGGAGGTCTGTGCTCATCCTCTAGGATAAGAGTTCTTAACTTTTTTTGGATCATGGACCTATGTAGCCCTTTAACATTCTAGTGAAACATGTGGAACCCTTCTCAGAACAATGTTTTTGAAAGCATAAAACAAAATGCATAAGATTAGAAAGGAAATCAAAGGTTAGTGGAAACAAAAGATGGAATTTTTTTCCTGTTTAAATTTATGAAGGGGTGGCCAGGTAGCACAGTGAGTAAGAGCACCGGCTCCAGTGTCGGGATGACCTGGAGATCAAATCTGGGCACAGATACTTAGCACCACAACCAGAAATAACTGGCCATGTAACCTCGAGCAAGTTACTTAACCCCAATTGCTTACAAATAAATAAATAAATAAATAAATAAATAAATAGATTTATGGACTCGCTTTAATCCATCTTTGCACTCCCAGGTTATTCTATTCCAGGAATTTTGAGACTCTTATTATAACACATTCAACTTCACTTATCACAAAATAAATATTCATATAGCAGTGAGATCTATATTTTCTAGTAGTAACAATTCATGCATTTATTAAGTGTTTCCATTGACCTCCCCTCAAATCTGGCCTCGGACATTTACTACCTGTGTGACCCTGGGCAAGTCACTTTGCCTAGTTTCCTTATATATAAAATGTGCTGGAGAAGGAAATGACAAACCACTCTAGTATCTTTGCTAGGAAAATCCCAAATGGGGTCATGAAGAGTTGGACATGACTGAAATGACTGAACAACAACACTGACCTCCCCTATGCGTTATAGCCTAGGCTACTATCTGCCATGTCTGTTCTTTGAGGAAGATAAAAGGGAAGTCCAATATAAAGTCCCTGAATTGAAAATGCTTATGATCTAGTTGGCTAGATAAGATACAAATATAGCAGTTGCTCAGTAACTGATGATGATAATGGTGATGACTTGGATTATTATAATGAGAGCAATATAAAGCAATTAAAGAACAATAACATAGAGAACTGCCTCTTTGTGTTAGGTAGATCAGCAGCACCAAAAGCATCCAGGGAAGGGAGAGATGCCAGGGCAAGGCATAACTAGCCAAGGAAGGCCTTACCAATAAGGAGAATCTGAGTTCAGAAATTGTAGAATGGATTAGATCTGATTAAGTTGAGAGGAAAGGAGAAAACATCACAGGTATGAGCATATGCATAAGGAAAGGTGGAGAGGGGGAAAGGACATTGGGGAATGGTAAGCAATCTAGTCTTACAGGATTGATGTTGGGAAAGAGTGGGAGAAATGAGATTATATGGGCACATTGATGGATCTCTGATCTTGTCATTTTAGGTACTCCTTCCACCAATGTAAATTATAACCCACTTCATTCTTTATGATTCTTATTCATCTTTCCACCAGTGTCTTCATCTTGTATCCACCCAATGTCCCAAAGGCCTTCTTCTATTTCTTATTGAATTATAGGGAGAGAAAATATGAGGTAGCAAAGAGAATGATGAACTTGGAGTCATGAAAACCTATGTTCAAATAATGTCTCTGACATGAGTAGTGTGGTCCTGGACAAGTTGTTCTGATAATTCTCTCAAACTGTAAATTATTGTAGGGTTGTGATCTGCCTCAGTGAAGGGAGTTTCCATGCTGATGAAATCACAGATTCTTGTATCTTGGTGGATAGCAAGGTAGATCTTGGGCTGTCTATTTGTTATCTTCTACTTTCTCTGTTTGTTATTATTGTTTAGTATTGCCTGACTCTTCATGACCCCATATGGAGTTTTCTTGGCAAAGATATTGGAGTGGTTTGCAATTTCCTTCCCCAGTTCATTTTATTGATGAGGAAACTGAAGCAAACAGAGTTAAATGACTTGCCCAAAGTCACATAGCTAGTGTCTTAGACCAGATTTGAACTCAGGAAGATGTCTTCCTCACTTCAAACCTAATATTGTTTTTTATCATGTGTGTCCTTGATATGATACCTTTTAGACCACTTCTCATAAATAAATCATCATTAGTCCAATGTGACACCCTCCCTCCACAAGCACCTTTCTTTCCATTTTCTTTTGAGTAATCTATAGCTTTATTATTATTTATTATAATTTCAGGATTGTAGTGTTTCATGACTCAGATATCATCATAATAACAACTGACATTTCTATGCTTGAAATGCACTTTACACATTATTTCTTTATTTTCACAATATCCCTGTGAGGCATTATTATACCTATTTTACTTATGAGGAAATTGAGGTTCACAAAGTTAAATGACTTGCCTGCAGTCACATCACTAGTCTTAGATGTGGGATTTCAAGCCAAATCTCTATTAATTCCAAGCCCTGTGCTTTTGCACCAAACAACCCCATTTCATATAGCAGCACCAAAGCACTATTTACCAAAACATTATCAGTAAGATGTGGCAGGGAGAAGTAGTATTGTTGAAAGTTACACACCGTACCTGAAATGTGATGTAATCTGATGTCTACCCACTCAATTATGAGCCCTCTCATCATCCATCTAAGCAATCTGTCCAAGTAATAGAACAATTAATTTAGTGTCAAAGAACTTGAATCCTAGTTGTTTCTATTTCATTTACCTATGTGATCTTGAGCAACTAACTTTATCTCTCTGGGTCTCAGTTTCCTCTTCTATAAAATGTGAGAGTTAGAACAGATGATCTCTAAGGTTTCTTTCAGATTTGAATCTATTATAAGAGAAAGAGAGGCAGGCAGAGACAGAGAGATGGAAAGAAACACAGAGAGACAGAAGGAGAAAGAGGAGGGGGAGAAGAGGAGAATAGAAAAGAGGAGATAGAGGACAGAGAAGGAGATAAAAGAGATAGTTGTATTATGTATACGTATAGATAGATAGCTATATGGCTTGCTAATGGATTGTCCTTCTTATTTCATATACTACTATTAAAATATGGATTTTCATCTAATTTGTTATTCCCTTCTGAGTAGTTATGACAATCTCTTAGTCATTGATTGGATTTCACCAAAGAGGAGTTGTAGTATTTCAGGATTCAATATAATCAACATTATCTTCAAATTGAGACATTTGTAAAAATTTGGCATTAAGAGGTTGGATAGACAAAGGGTTCAAATTATGGAGGTCCTTGAAATGTCAATATTCTTTAGCTAATGGAGAGACAAGGTTGGTTCTCAAGCAAAGGAATGACAGTAAAAGCAATAGTTTAGGGAGGTAATTCTAATATTTAGGTTTTAGGTTCTTTTGCTATTTAGGAAGTTCAGCTGGGTAAATTGGAGAGAAGAGAAACTGGAAAGAATGAGACCAGTTAGGAGACTACTATTATAATCCAGGCATGAGATGATAAGGACCTGGTTAGAAAAGGAATGGTAAAAAGATGGCTACCATACACACTGTGAATTGAGAATTATCAGGATTTAGTTTTTATGTTGACATAAAGAATTTAAGAAAATTGAGAAGTCATTTTCTATTTAGAATCACAGTAAGTGGGACAGCGACAATGTCATGAACAATAATGGAGACATTTGAAAGGTGTATTAAAGTCTTTCTTTCTCTTCTCTATCTAAACTAGAGTGGGGTTTTAATCCCATTCCCCTCAGAAGACCAGAGGGTACATACTTTCCCTATTCTCCCTTCAGTGCTATAGTAATAAAAGGTCATTTTAGAAGACAAATATGATGAAAAGACAAGTTTTTTTTCTATTCCTCACCTTATATTACCAAATATATGCTACTTCAGTTCATTTTAAAAGCTATACTTGGTGTCATATCAGTAACTCAATAGATAAGAATTATATTTGTATCTACAATCTACCTTTATATTTCCAATCTATTTATTAATCTATGATCATAGATTTAAGTTATATTTAAGAGTTTTTAAAGAAAACTGCCAACATGAAATATATTTAGATGCTAGACTCAACCACAGTAAGCCCCTAATTTGTTTCATTGGAACTTGAACTGACGAGTAAAATGACTTCCTCCTTTCTAACCAGGCATCTACTTCTGCCCAAATTATCATAAACTTTCCATATTTGTCTTTTCCTTTCTTTACCCAAGAAGTCAGAAACATAGTTATGTTGAAGTTGTTTTCAAGTAAAAGTGTTTAATGTTAAAGTAAAAATTCCCACCTTGTCTAGGCTGATGCCCAAAACCAATTCTACCCTTAAAAAACAGATATTGTTTCTTTCATTTCAAAAGTATCTCTACAGCTGAGGAGGCCCTTCCTGCCATGGAGATAAAAATGTTATTCTCCTATTGCTTGTTGGTAGTGACAAGCATCAGATATATTTAAGGAAAATGCATGTTGCATAGCTCTGGCTAATAAGCCAGAAACATATCTAATGATGCAGAAAGCATCCCTGAATTAATGGCTTATGCTATTGACATTTTGCTTAGTTGAACGTTTAGTTGAATCCAGAAAGCACTGGCTTACATTCTAATAATACAGCATTAAAAAAGGAAAGAAGAAACTCATTTTCTCCATGCATAAAGTATTCTCTGTGAATTAGGTTCTTTGGGTATTGACAAGGTGGGACTTATTCAGAAAGTCATTTCCCTTTGAGGAGATTCTGACTCAATATTATTATCGTGGAAATCTAGTAATTAGAGGCTTCAGAGATGGTATTTTTCAAATACATTCAAGACCTTATCTGCCAGTAAGCTTTATGCCAATACCATAAACTAATTTCCACATCACTGAATGCAGACATTTTATGAATGATTATTTCATAACAAGCATTTTTCTTGTGGCCTGCTGCTATTGCCTGCTGCATGAACTAATTTTTGGTGGACTGAAAGAGTTAATGCAGTTTCCAGAGTTAAAATCATGCAATCAAGCTGGAAAAAACTATTAGAGATCCTTTCTGTACAAATATATTAAATGAGAAAAATGAAGTTTTTCTTTCTCATCCAAGGTCAAATAGCTAACCTGACTAGTAGCAGAATTAGGACAATAACCTAGGTTTCCTGACTCACAATTTGTACCTCTCCTCCCTGCTGCCTTCCTCATTAATTACATAATCAAATTAAATATAATACATATTTTCCATTTTCATACTTCTACACTATTTGTAGCTATTTCCTTCACTGCCAAAGATTTCAGACACTATTAATTAAAGAATCTTTTACTTAAAAAATCCATTACTGTGTGGCAAATCCTTTAGAGTTAATTAGGCAGATCCTTGGACAATAGACATGCTATACATTGGCACAACCCAACCTCCATTGCCCAACCTTTGTAATTTGACAAATTGGGACATGCCACAGCTTACAATTCACTGACAAAATTTTTGAGAAACCATTGTCACTTCCATCTAACAAAGAGGAATATGGATAGGATTTTAGTGGGCAAAAAGCAGCACTAAATACACGCAAATATGTATAGTTTACTTTGATAAGAGTGTTTATGCAATAGGAAAATCTGGAAAGCATGTTATGCTTATAAGGACCAGTGAGAGTCCCAATAATGATGGACTTTCAAAATTTCATATCTCTATATCCCTTGGAGAATGTCTGCAAATATTATCTCTACTTCACTAATGAAAGTTTAAGCATGCGAGTGTTGGATTGCTTGTGTCTAAGACAGATGTCTGTATTCCAAGTATTTGGGATACTTAATTCCCAGTGGCCACTCAGAAAATCAGCATAAGTCTTGCTCTTCTTCATATTATCTAGTAAAGGGTCAAGGATGGGTGTTTCTTGGCAAGTCAATTCGTGTTCTTTTTTGCTCCTTCCCTGGTAATAAATTAAAACGATATTGTGATATATGGAAATGCTATTTTCCTTATTAGCTTCTTGCTACATCCATAGCTAAGCTTGCTTCCATATGCTTTAAACTAGAGGTATTCCACAAAATTTTTTGATCCCAAGGTACTGAGGCCTTTCGGAGAACCCTGAACTTCTTAAATCCTGCTACACAAAGCCCTGCCTTAATCTGCAAAGAAGTTGACTCCCAGCATCACTTACTAGCATGCATTTCAGCATTATATCATATTTAAAGAGTTATTCCTAATGTCTTACCCAGATCCCCCACTGCTGCAGTTTAAACCTGTTGGTTCAGGGAAAACAAACAGCTGCATTTCTATTAGGGATCAAGGCCTCTCCTTTCCCCAAACTTCAAATAAGGTGCCTTCATCATTTCAAAGCTTTTCATGTTTCAAATGATCCTATTGTTTTATTGAAAGAGAAAAGAATGGAGCCACCCAAATCCTCTTAGGTACTAACCAGTAAACCACATGCATATATTTGGGTAACACCTGGTAACTGGAAAATATTAAGCAGGGTCCTGGTCACATAAAGAAATCATTTTGATAATAACTGTCTGGTGCTGGCCATCATCATGTTGGCATTCCTGTACTTCCATGCAACCACAGAACACAGAAGATCAAAGTAGCCAAGACTGAGGACAGGGAGAGAGCTTGTTTTATCACTGGCTTTTTAAAATGGAAACAAACAATGGAAGTGAAGCCTTTATTTCAGTGCTTGTCCAGGAAAATCTGTTTTCCGGGGATCAGTAGTATGTCAACTTTGGTCTATATGACACCTTTCTTCAGAAACATTCACAGATTATTCCCAGTTCTTTTGGCTGTTCAGGGCCCAGGGTGCTGAGGAGAAAAGCTTCCTTCTATCCTGTCCAGGCTTACTCAATGAAACAAGAATCAAATTTGAACCTAAGTCTCCTGATTTCTAGACTGGGACATTATCCTTTTATGTCTACTCATCCATTCACTCAATACTTGAAAACCAATTATTTCTCCCTTGGTTAATATTGAAATCTTTTCATTTTTCTGCTGCCTATTTTATGGGGGGGAGGAGGCAGTAAACAGAAGCAAAAAGAAAAACAGAAAGGAAAGGGAGAAATAGAAGATGAGAGAAGAGAAAATGATGAGTGGGTGTATGGATGAATAGATAATTTATTTAAAACATTTATTTTTTTTTAATTTTTGTCTTTTGGAGGGCAATTGGGGTTAAGCAACTTGCCCAAGGTTACATGGCTAGTTTTTTTTGTGTGGGTGTTAAGTGTCTGAGGCCAGAACCAAACTTGGGTCCTCCTGATTCCGAGGCTGGAACTCTACTCACTGCATCACCTAGCCACCCCTAAAACATTTATTAAGTGCTGTATGCTAGGCACTGAATTAAGTGTTTGGATACAAGCAAGCAAGAATATTCCTTCTCACAAGGATAGAGGGAAGGAAGGAAGGAAGGAAGGAAGGAAGGAAGGAAGGAAGGAA
>NW_027185799.1:6997876-7015507 GCF_028583685.1 Petaurus breviceps papuanus
AGGAAGGAAGGAAGGAAGGAAAAAGGAAAATGGGGTAAGGAAAACATATATGGTAAATTTGCATGAGAAGAACTCTTGTGAGGAAAGTTTAGGGAATTCATTCACATGCTGGTTATTAGATATATGTGGATTATAACCCCATTAGCAATTCTCTTCTTTCTCATTCAAGCTTCTGGCAATTTTACCATATCACAAAACAGGGCCTCCTTAAGAAGGTAAGCAAGAACAAAAATGGGGCTTAGTGGTTGAAAATAGAAGGACCTGGAATGATTCATTCCTTCTTCATCCTTCTTTCTCACTTTTTCTTTCAAACAATTTTGGATGACTCCCACTGAAAATGAGAAAACCTTCATAGATTTATAGGTAAAGCTGTCCTCTGCTTGCCTTGAGAAAAGCTCACAGCAATGGATGGAAGGAGAAGGAAGAGAGGGGAAGAGAGCAGAGGCACACAGTAGGAAGAGGGAGTGCTGAAGGGAAGGGGCAGGAGGTGGGGGAGTACCATTCCAAGAAGTGGAATGAAATGAAAACAACCACCCCCCACAGCCAAATGAGACCACTGTTTCACAGTAAATATATTTCCTCAGAGAAACTCCAGTTTCCTCTTTAGTTCACAACTATACAATTAAGGGCTTGGCAAACTCTTCACTAAAATGTGCCCTATTACTGTGGATAATCAGGTTTTGGTCTTCTATAATACGCAAACTCAGGGTGAAAGTTATGGCAACTTTAAGCTTAAGTCACACCCAGTGTAGAATGTGTAAGTTTAAACAGTTTCAATATGTTAGCTCCACAGGGCCAGCACCATATAGACCTGTGTCACCTAGCAGTGACTGTGGCATAATTAGCTGATTAAAATGCACTGGAGACACTCTGTCTCTCCTTGCAGAAAATCCACTGTTGGATCCCACAGGAGGAAAAAACAACAATATTAAAAAAAAACCCATTAGCATAGACGAGTACACTACTATAAGTGGTTCATCAGAAACTCATAATTAGTTGATAAACATCTGGAACATAAGCAGTTTAGCATCTATAGTTGCATACTGATAGACAGCAGTATGATTAAGAAAAATGAGTTTCAGGTCATATGGTTTTGCGTCAGTCAAATGGATTGTGTTTGTGAATTCAGAGATGTTATATAATATCTCTGTATGCATCTAGGAGATTGTGGACAACCTGGTAGTGTTTTTATGCATCTTGCCCTTCTGGTTGAAGTCTCAGACACATAAGTTGTGACAGGTGCAGAAAATGATGGAAAATGTTTAGGGAATAGACATCATAGTCATTAAGAACAGTTCGAGAGCATTTAATGTTGTAGATTCTCTCTTGGGGTAGTGATTATAGCTCCTAGTTCTGAAATACAAATAAAACACGAAGCCCCAACAAGTCTGGCTACTTTAGGGGTTCTAGTCGCTCCAGTACCTATCTACCCTTAATTATTTGAGGGCTGTTAAGTCAGATGTTTGCGGTTATCTCCTTCACTATTTCAGATTACTCAAGTACACCCAAGTAACTGACTTGCTATAAGTCAGGAAGTGACTTCGGCACTAGGGACACCAGAGTCTCACAGAAAGAAAGGAGTTAGGTGGTGTTCTTTAGCATTCCTTTCAAGAGGTTCTGTTTGCTGTGTTTGCCATAATGAACTTCAGGTGCCCTGGAGTCATCCTCTATCAGGAGAAGGCTCTAACCAAAATTTCCTGGGGATTCTATTAGCCTAGCCTGCCTGCTTTTTCAGCCTCCTTTAGAAAGCCTCTCATTTTTTTCCTCTGTCTATCTCCAGAGAAAAAGTTCCTGTCATCAGCAGAAGAGTCAATCCCAATTTAATTTTCTCAGATAAGTTTGAAGAATTAGTGTATATCTTCTAGTGATAGATAGATACAGATATGATGACTTAGTGCATGTGAGGTTTATATTTTTGTTATAGACCTGAAAAACTTCAATAGATACAAAACTTCAAATACTCACCCCCCAATAAGTAATTAATATAAAGATCAGAAATAAAATCATATTTGTTGCCTAGAGCAGGGGTGTGGAACCTGTGGCCTTAAGGTCTCTAAGTCCTCCAGTGCAGCCCTTTGACTGAATCCAAACTTCACAGAACAAATTTGTTCTGTAAAACTTGTACTCCATCAAAAGGTTGTACCCAAGGACCTAGAAGGCCACATGTGGCCTCAAGGCTGCAGATTCCCTACCTCTGGCCTAGAGGAGAGAGTGCAGGGCTTGTATTCAAGATCTTCTGTCCTAATCCATCTATGTGACTGTGGGCAAATCTCTTAACCTCTCTACCTGAGTTTCCTCATTTGTAAAATGACCATAATAATGATTGTAGTGCCTGCCTCACAGGATTGCCAAACTTAAATGAGATGGTGTATGTAAATGGCTTTGTGAACCTTAAAGTCAACTGTTATAATTATATTATTATCTTCCATCACTTACAGTTTGTTTAAAATATATAAGTTAGCTTTAACAAAATATCAAACATATGTTAGTTGTTTATCACTACATCCTTTCTCATGATTACATATATTGTAGATTTTTCTATCAATTGTTATTGATATTAAACAGTTGTTATTATATTCCATATTGTTCTTTCATTTCTCTTTTCTTTATTATTGCTCATGCTTTTATAAGAACTTATTTATTCCTTAAATTCCCTCTATAGTAGGACTGCTTTTTTCCCCATTGGCATCTGCCAGAACTTATCACTGTTACTACTTGTTAATATGGGTTTTGGGGTTGAGAGTTATGATGAAATTTATCAAGATCTATTGGTAGGTAGATTTTCTACAAGGAGAACCAGAGGGTTTCCTACTTGTTCTAAATAGATGATTCTATGACGGACATTCCCTGTAATACTGGGCAAAATGACAGTGGGACTGACTTTATATGTATTAAAAAATGAGAGTATTGGTATCCATGTATTCCCCAATAGATCCATAGATTCCATCTATATGATATGGAAGCAGAATAGGTTTTAAGTCACAAGACCTGGATTTAACGAGTTCCTTATTGGATTCTTACTAGCTCCATAGCTAGTACATAGTGTGAATCCCAGTTACCTCATCTATAAAGTGGGGATAGCAAAGTATTGCTGTGAGAAAAGCTCTTTGAAAATTGAGTTGATATTGTTAGATGGTGTTTGATCTTTGAATGGGATAATATTGCCAATATTAACCCTACAACTGTTAAGTGGTAATAATGTTGAGTTGGTATAGGCCTACATCAGATACTAGCAAGTGACCTAAATTAGGCAAGCAATTACTATGAAATAATATTTCCTTCAGAACATGCTTAATTTGTTTAATCTTCTTTCTTAGGAGTCTGACCACTAAAAATACTAATATAGACCATTTCTAGTACAATAGAAGAGTGATTCGTTGCTTCGCAAATCAAGTCCCATCTCCACTAGCTCAAAATAAGAAATGTACCTGAACTGAGCAACTGAAACTTCATCCAGAGAAATTTAAAAAAGTCTTTCTACATCGTAATACTTTCTGAAATAACAACAAAGGACTATGAGAAACACACTCTTTGGGAGGCTAGGTGGCAGTGAATAGTGCACCGGCCCTGGAGTCAGGAGGACCTGAGTTCAAATGTGACCTCAGACACTTAACACAAAAACTAGCCATGTGACCTTGGGCAAGTCACTTAACCCCAATTGCCCTCCAAACAAAAAAAGCAAAAAAAAAGAAACACACTCTTCTTGATCACCCAGTGGAAAGCCAGTGCAGTTGACCTAATAGGCCTGCCTTTTAAATTTTGGATATGGTGGCTTCTTTTTCTTCTCCTCTCAGCAATGAACTCATCTGACTCCTAACCCTACCCTCTTAAAACAGAGGTAGAAGAGCAGACACTAGACTCTTCCAGTTCTGTGATAGAGAAATTGGGGAACCATGGAAAGAAGAGAAATCTGTCACCTAGCAAGAGTGAAAGTGACTTCACTGTAAGATAGGGAAGATATAAGACCAGCTGTAGTTATCTTCCCATGGAGTTTCCATGTGACATGGGGTCCAGATGATCACTACATGAACATTAGAAAGTGATTGAAAACTTTCAGGTCTGTTGAAAGGAGATACAGATATAAAGAATAAGGCCATTTCTACCTTCCAGAAGCTTATATTCTCATGGAAAAGACAAGTACAAATGTAAATATAGGCAAAATAAATATAAAGTACAAATAAATACAAAGTAGTTAAAAATTTATTACAAGTACAAATAAATACTTAGTATAAGTTAAATAATAAGTAGAGATTAGTACAAAGTGATTAAATATAAGGTACTTTCTGAGGGTGGGCATTAATAAGTGGAGGAATCAGAAAAGACTTCATTTATAAAGTAATGTTTGATCTGAATCTTGATAAAGAGAGGGATATTGAATCAAAGGTGAAGAGGGGATGATGCATTCTGGGCAAGGGAGCTAGCCAGTGCAAAATCACAGAGATGCCAAGTGTGAGCAACAAAAAAAAGATCAGTTTGGATCAGTGCGGGGTGTGTGTGGGGGGGTTAAGCAATGCTCATTGTTGCTGTTATTCATCCTTCATTCTCAAAGAGGACCAATGATATCAGAAGGGTGATGTCTTAACTTGCAAGTGAATGGGATTTAAGTGAGGCAGGGCTGTGAAAAGTCATCAGCCTTATTTTCTCCACTAAGGTCATTGAAGTCCAGTGGCAAGACATAGGTCAGTATAATGTTCAATGAGCCTGGAAAGCAGGTTGAGGCCAATTTGTGAAGAACTTCGAAAGCTCAACAGAAGAGTTTATATTTCATGTCAGTCAATACAAGCCCATTGGAGTCAATAGGGAGTTGCTGGAGTTGATTGAACAAGAGAGTTACATGATCAGTTTTTCCCTCAAGGGACAGTGTCTAGGATGGATTAAAGTGATAATATATTTGAGGCAAGATATCCTGTAATGTTGAAACAAATCAGCAATGAAAAAAATGGACTTTAAACAAAAGTGAGGAATTTTAATAATTCCTTATAAAGAAACCAGAAGTGAACCACATATTTGACATGCAGACACTTCAAACAAGAGAAAAAGAGGAAAGATAAACAAGGGCAGTTAACAAGAAAATACTCAGAAATTAAATCAATATTCATGCTTCTAGAGCAAGATATGATTGTTTAAAAAAACACTTACAAGTTCACATTGATTGAAGGTCAGAGAATATCTAGTGACAAACGGATTTGAGGATGTTAAAGATGTTAAGGAGCTAAAAGAGTGAGAAAGAAGGAAGACTAGTAGAAATACTCCTTCAGAGACTAAAACCCACATCACTTCTTAAGTTAATCATTTGCAGGATGGACAAGAGTAGTATAACACAGGAGGAAATTTCTTAGGTGAGAAAGGAGAGGCAAGAATCAGGGGTGAAATGGATCTATGGTATCTCTTAGCTTATATCCAAGAGGACAGTGGGATATAGTTTCCTTGCTCTTACCCTTTGGAGGTAGGGTAGGGTGCCCTGTGAGTGAGTAGGAAAAGAACGTGTCAAAGGGAGGAATCTATGAGGGAGAGCCAGGAGTCAACTATAATCCAAGAAGGGGGAACACTGAGATCCATTTCCACAAAGATGGTGGAGACATGATGGGAGCCTCAAAACAGGCTTTATTTTAGGGGAGTGGGCACTTTAGGGAAATCCCCTGCTCTGATCAAGGGTTGTTCTTTCCAGAACTACATCTCACCCCAAGAAAGGTATTATCTGGAGGGAATCCAGCTTAAGAGGTGGTTGGACAGTGGGAAATAGGATGTAATGAATGATCTTAAGGTGAACAGGTAATAAATATACCAGTATGGAGCATAACCAGACACTGTGACATGGGAAACAGCATGACTTCCTCTACACGACACTGGCGTCCTTCATGAATTAGTACAGGGTGTCCCAAAACCCTTAGTGTGGCTTTAAGCTTTATTAGCTTTAAGCCCCACTAAAGCTTTTGGTGCACCCTGTATTTTTAGAAATCAAGTTCTTCAGAATAAGGCCCTGTAAAAAGGAGGAGTGGAGACAAAAGGAGGAACAAGATTTAAAGTCATATTAAGAGAAGAGGGAGCAAAAGATTTATTTTTCAGAAGCATTACCTTGTATGGAGATATATAAAGAATGGAGAAAGAATCTGTAAGCATAAAGATCATGAATGGGAAATTAGATTTCAGAATACTAGAGAAACGGAAAGAAAGAAGCAAATTTGAGGGAAGG
Source organism: Petaurus breviceps papuanus (assembly GCF_028583685.1). Taxonomy (NCBI): domain Eukaryota; kingdom Metazoa; phylum Chordata; class Mammalia; order Diprotodontia; family Petauridae; genus Petaurus; species Petaurus breviceps. The sequence goes on from NW_027185799.1 coordinate 7,004,070, forward strand.
AAGGCAAAGTAAATTAATGATACTTAGAAAATGGGACACCAAAAATGAGTGTTAAGAGAGTGGGTGAGGTAGAAGCAGGGAAGATGCTGAAGTACCTTGTAACAGGGAATGGTAAAAGAAAGACTAAACAAAGGGAGTAAAGATAAACAAAAAGGAAGATGAAATCATTAAAATAAGCTTGAGGAACCTGGGATAATAGGGTAGTGGGAGGCATAGTAGGATGAACCTGTGGGAGGAGACTGGGATCATATTAGTGTAAGTAAAACTGATCACAGGGACCAAAAGGTGGAAAAGGAAAAAAAAAAAGAGAGGAGGGAGAAGAATAAATATATAAATATTGTGATATATGTCTTCAAGTTCAAAGATTGATAGCACTGGGAAGGATTTTAACTTTGTCCTATGCTTATAAAATGAAGAACAGAAAAGGGACCAATAACATTTCATTCTTTGGAAAAATTCTTTCAAGGAAATTATATACTGATAAAATCAACCACATGCAATGTGCCATGGATTCTGCTAAGTGCGGAAGATATTCAATACAGAAATGAAATAGTCCCTGCTCTCAATAGGCTTGTATTCTATTAGGAATTTCCTGCCAAGTGGTCAAGTACTTAATAGAGGGGAAATCGTGGCTCTGCTGTTAGAATTTCAGAGATTACTAGTTTAGGATTTTAGAGAATGACAAAGAAAAGGGCAAAGGCCTCAACATAATCCCTTATCAACTAGAGCTCTGAGACCCATTGAAGTAAAAATACATAATCAATCCAGGGATTCTGAAAGTTGGAAGAATCAGCAGGAACTGAGAAAACAAGTAGAAGAAAAGAGGTAAGGGGTTAGCCCTTTGACCAGGAGGAGAGGCAGGAGACAGTTATGTAGAGCCCCAAACTGAATAACACCCTGAAGATCCAGAGCTGAGGCTGAAATGAGGCTGAGTAAATCATGGGAACCAGAACGATTGAACCCCAGTGATTGGTAACCTCGCCTTCTGGAATTTATTTTACATCTTGTCTGCACCTCTCCTTTGTCACCACACCTTCCACCTTGACCTATACTTATTTGTAGGTAGGTCAGGCACCTGTAATCTCCTTAAGGGAAAGGAAGTCGCCATTTTTTTTTTCATCTCTCAGTGCAGCCTTGAATATAGTGGGTGCTTACTAAACAAACCTGATAAATTGAAAGATGTGTTACGCAGATACTTGTAAGTTGTCAGATATCTGAAGTGAGATCAGTCTGAAGAGTATTGAGGAGTTTCAGAGTTAGTAGAGACCTCATAGGATATATAGTTCAACCTCATTGAAGATAATTGTTTGAACCCAAATATGAGTCTTTACTCACCTCTAGGACATTATCTTATTAGATTTAATCCAAGCTTCTAGGCTGTCATTTTATTGATCCTGACATTGTCAGGACCTTTTTAACACATGACTTGTCCCTACTAGGTTAGTATCATCTGAAAACTTGATACATATGCCATCGTGAGCTTTTTAGCCAAGTTTTTGATAAACGAGTTGATAGCTAAGAGCCAGTAATAGATCCTCAAGTTACTCCACTAGAGACCCCCTTCCTGGATGACATCAGCCTACTAATAACTATTCTTTAGGCCAATAAACCAGTTACAAATCCACTTAACAAAATATAATTCAGTTCACACTTCTCCATTTGTATATAAGAATATCATGAGAGACTTTATTAAATTTCTTGCTAAAAATCTAAGTAAATAATATCTACAACATGCTTTACCAATATGATAATCTTGTCAAAATATGTAAAAGAAGTTAATCTGGGCTGACCAGTTTCTAAGGAAGCCATACAAGATCTTTGGGATAATCACTCCCTTTCCTAAATGTTTATAAGTTATCCCTTTAATAATATGTTCTATCATTTTGCCAGGAATCAAAGTCAGGCTCATTGCCTTATAGTTTGCAGACCCCATTCTCTTCCTTTTTTCAAAATTCAGCACATCTATCCTTTTCCACCCTACATTGTCAGACATTTCAAATGACTTCTTTTCTAGGACCATAGAATTAGAGTAAGAAGGATTCTCAAAAGCCACCTAGTCTAATGACCTCACTTTACAGATGAGGAAACTGATGCTTGAAGAGGGAGAAGTGACTCATCCAGGATCACACAGCTAATGCTTCAGGTACAGTATATGAACCCTCATTATCCTGGCTCTAAGTTCAGTAGCTATCTAGTACGCTGTGCTACCTCTCATTCTTTCCTAATACTATTCCTTAATTATGTATTGGATATCTCCATCTGGATATCCCATTGGCATATGAAACAACACATACAAAACAGAGATCATTCTATTTCAACCCTAAACCCATAGTCCTCTAAATTTTCTCATGTCTCTTGTGGGCGCCAACATCCTTTTAGTTACCAAGGTTCACGACCTTGCAGTTATCTTTGACTCTCCCCTCCTTTCCCTTAAACCCTATATCCAATCAGTTGCCAAGTCTTACAATTCTACTTCTACAACATTTCTTACATCTTTCCCCTGCTGCCTTATTACCTCTCATCTGAACAGTGGCAATGTATTCCCTCATCTTCTCTACCTCAGAGAATCCCTAGAATTTTTCAAAGCCCAGCTCATATACCCCTTCCTATTCAAGGCCATTCCACCACTGCTAAATGTTTTATCTCTCCTGAAATTACTTTGCAATATTTTTATATAATATGCATTTATTTATTTGTGTACATGCTATACTGTGTCACTCCATCTGCCTCTTGAAAATATGAACTGGCTCCCCTTTTTTTTTCTTTATTTCTTCAATGCTTAGGCCATTGCCCTATATGTAATGAGGATTATAGAGTAATTCCCTGCTAATATAATATTACTTGGTCTTACATTTACTTAACTGAAATGAGTATTTTCTGGACTCCATCTTTGTTCATCCTAAGGAAAGAGTAATTTAATTAGTGCTAGTTCAATTTTAGCCTTGGTATTTTAAACCTTCAGATTTCAAGATTTATTCAAAAAGATGATGCTTTTTTCCCCAACCTAGGTTCCCAATGATGAATTTATCAATGGCAACTCCCATTGACAAAGCCATAGCTTGGGAAGGTCTCCTGGGGTCCTAAAATGCCAAAATTAGAGGGCACTTGGTGTTCTTTAGTAGAGTAGGAAAAAAATAGTTCACAGCATCATCAATTAACCAAAAGACTTAATTAATATAGGAAACTGCTAGATGACTGTCTGAATGAGGTCCTTTCCTGCTCTACTCAACTCCCTCCATCCCACCATCACTCTGTTCAAGGGTCTTCCCAGAAACTTCCCTTTGGGATCCCATCCCTTTGTCTCCTTTTCAAGGGGCTCAACTGAGAGTGATCTCCCTGCCACTTACCCCAAGCAAGACTATACCTAATCATAGAAATTCCCATTCCATGGGTGAGTATCGTGGTAGATAGAGGACTCAAATGAGAATCAGGAGACCTAGGTTTCAGTACCAGCTTTTCCAGTAGCTTCTTATGTATGACCTTGATCAGTCCATTTAAGTCTCTCTGGACCTCAATTTCCTCTTCAGTAAAATTAGGGGGTTGGACTACGAGATCACTAAGGTCTCCTTTAAGCCTGTAATCTATGGTCCTATGATTAAGGCATAGTGCCTTGCAGACACATAATAGTATACACTTAATAGAAATTTGTTTAATTTAATTGAATTGTCCCTCTCACTCCCTCTGAACTCTAGCATTCTCGGACTCAAATTCATGCGTTATGGTACTAGCAACTTTTTTTTTTTAATGAAAAACATCATTGCTCCCTAAGGAATGATTTCCTCAAAGATTGGTCACAAGCATAATGATTTTTATCTGGAATGTTGTTTTTTCTTATTGGTGAAGATGTATGAAGTGAGTCTTATGGAATAATTCCCTGCTAATATAATATTACTTGGTCTTACATTTACTTAACCGAAATGAGTATTTTCTGGACTCCATCTTTGTTCATCCCAAGGGAAGAGTAAGCTCTTGGGAGCATCCCTCATTATCAAAGAATGTATATCCCAATGCATTGCTTTGATAGGCCCAAAGACTAATTGTGTTGAGACAAGGATTTAAGAAGTTTGTGTATTTTGCCTGTAGTAAGGTTCCAATTAGTTAATCTAGAGAGGGTAAGAATGATCTATTAATTCAACTACTATACATACATATACATGTATGTTTATATGTCTCTCTGTGTACATGTATATACACTTTATATATTTGTATGTATATTTGTGTATATATAAATATACATATTACTCTGAGAAAGGGGTCCATAAGTTTCAATAGACTGCCAAAGTGGTCTGTGACATAAAAGAGTTTAAGAACTCCCTGGTTTAGAACATTAGTGATAGGAACAAGAATCTTTTGTTCATTGACCCATTGAGTTCCTTGGAGCAAATAATTCAATCTCTTGGCCTTATAGGTTCTTCTTTTATCAGTGAGGAAGGGTAGTGGCAGAAGCATTTGCTAACTGGCTTGCTTTATAAGAGGTATATAAAATATATGTTAGTACAATGAAGTCTATTATGGGATTCCAAAAGCCTAATGTTCTATAGAGTATTTATTAATATAATATATGCACCAAGTATTATTATTATTATTTGAGAAGGAGAAGGGAAGTGGTGGGAGGGGGAATAATTTGTGTGTAGGAATGACAGATGGGGCTGATCCGTTTTGGGTTTATCTGCCCATCTGGACTTTCAAAAGAAAAGAAAGTGGTGTGGTAACAATTTCATAGCAAAGGCCACAGCCTGGTTAATCTGAAGGGAATTTTTTTGAAGAAACTTCTGAAAACATAGATTTGGCCTATTGATTTAATATTAATCAGGTTTGACTGTACGTTGTGTTGCCAGAGAAACTTGAGGCATGCTTCAGTTGTCAATTCCAGTTTTTCCTCTAGGTCTCACTGATTGCATGAGTCACGAACTGCTTGGAGAACAGCTACAATGGCATTCATGCTCTTCTCTAGGAAGTCCTTCTTTCTGTAAGAGTCAGGAATCCTGGAACGGAAGCAGAATTGATGATGAGTAGGGGGAAAAATCCTCATCACTCAACCTTCCATTTAGTTGGAAATGAAGCACATTTCATGTTGAGTCTCTGCCAAAATGTTGAGCCTATGAAAGGGAATAAGGCTAAGAGTGAGATGGAAAATTAAAAAAAAAAAAAGGAGAATGGAAAAGAAATGGGTTGGAGAGAAGCAAAAGAGATGAATAGGAGGAGGCCTGAAATGCTAAAGGACATTGGCAAAATCTGCACAAAGCAGAGAATTTTTTTTTAATATTTTGCAAGGAATCCTCCTTCTATTTATTGCACCTGAATGCTGCAAGATAGAGGAACAAAGTAGAAAGAACTCAGGATTTGCAGTTGGAGGATCAGGTTCAAGTTGAGATTTTGATCTTGCAACTTATGTGATCTAGGCAAGTCCTTTCCATTCTCTGGGCCCCAATTTCTTCATCTGTCAAATAATATTATAGCTAGTGTTTATATAAAGTTTTAAGATTTGCCTTTAAAGTACTTTACCAATATGGAACTGAATTACATGCCATAGTGTCCTAGAACCTAGGAATAAGCACTGAAGAGCATGTTTTGCATTGTGTGAATGTAGAAATGAGCAAGGTAACTTACAATGGTATAGATGGAGAGTCAACCTGAGTCAGCAAGGCCTCCTTATGCCATGTATAGACCACATGATCCTGGGAAAATCATCTGCTTCTTAGGGCAGGAGGCAACTCTCTAGGACCATAAATTGTGGAAGAGTTATTCATCTACATTGGTAAAGGGTATTCCTTACCAGGAACTCCCTACACCAGAAGTTTTTGATCTGGGATCAGTGATATCCTCTAGAGCTCCATGGTGAGCCATGAACTTGGTTACAACATTTTGATGATTGTCTTTCAGCACAATTAGTTTCCTTCATAATCCCATGTATTTTATTTTAAGTCACAGATCCAGTTTGAAAAATTAGAGGTAGTTTTGACAATACCTGTAAGCCTAATCAGAAGTACTAAAACTAGAGGATGCAGGAGTGGGGTGGAGGTAGGGATGTTCTTCATGGATTATTTAATAGATGTCCACAGAAACTATAATGTATGTGTTGGAAATGTTAGCTGACTCATAAATGATTGAAAACAAAGAAAAAACTCCACAGTAATGCTTCTTATTCCCGGTTTAATGCATTCAGTTGCTAAGGAGTTTCTTCCTGTGTATATTTTCCTGTCATGAAAACCCGAGTAGTAATGAGAAAGACATGAGGCTATAAAGGCCAACTGGGGGACTCTTTGGGGGAAAAGTAGATCTGTTATTCTGTATTTCAATCAGATGTGTAAACCAGGAGAAAAGGAAAAAGAATTGGGTTATACCGCCCCACACTTCACCCCCTACAGAGTCCTTTGAACTCAGCATCTAACATGACAATCTTGAATACTAGAAACACCGTAATTGGTTGTCTCCAATTAAATGCCTTATGAAATGTCATTAATATTCTGCTTTTTTTTGCACTGGTGTTCCTTAACTGTTCATTAATTGTGCTTGATAGGGTATATGAATTGAAGCCACCTTGAAAATTTTAAATCAGTACACAGATATCAGGTTGTAATAATAACTCAGTATAAAGTTGGGGAGAATAGGCTGGTTTGTGCCTTTCTTTGTTTCTCTAGAGCTTAGCATAGTGCTTGCTAATAGTAGGCATTTAATACATACTTGTTGATTATTGTCTGACTAAAGGAGACAAGAGCCTCATGTGCTTGGATATGAGGGAACACAGCCATTGTCTCTAAATTGCTCCCACATTATTATAAGTAACATAAATGAAAAGAATGGACCTAGAAAAACTGTACATTCCAGAAAATTAGAAGAATTTATGGAGAATATTGCTGTGACTGAGAAATTATGGAAATTGGAAGAGTTGTTACAGGATTGAAGGTGGACAGATTTTTCTCAATTTTCAAAAAAGGGAAAATAATTACTCCTTAGCCTTCTAAATTTTATTCCAAATACTGACAAATTTTTAAAATTAATTAAGAAAAAGCTGGTTTTTGAGTACTTAGAAAGATTAGGTGTTCACTGTGAGCAGATATCCTTTATTCTCTTTTGAAAGGCTTATCAAGCTACTTATTCAAAGAATGCTGTGGATATAAAATGCCTATATTTAATCAAAGCATTAGTGAAGTCTCTTCATGTGGACAAGATGGAGAAATGTGGCCTAGATGTTAGCATCTAGGTAAGTTAGGTAGTTTCATACTGGTTGTCAGTTTGTATCCAAAGAGTACTAATTAATGAATAGTGGTCTACTGGGAAGGAAATCTCTAATATGAACCATGTGACTCCGTTCTTGGTATCTTTGCATTCAACATGTTTACCATTGACTATCAGAGGCAAAGATGACATACTTAGTTAATTTGCAGGTAAAGGATATTTAATAATGAATTTTTGTCCTTACTATCTCAATATGCTTGACAAAGTTGCTGACGTTATTGTAAGATTTAATTTGGATGCATATATCCAAATTAAATATATATAAACATATACATACATATATGTATATATAAAACTCTTGAGTTCCAAAGTTTTGGATTCAAAAAATCAGTTGCATAAATGCAGGATGATATATGCATGTCAAGAAAACAGTTCATGTGGAAAAGACTTAGTTGTTTTTAGTAAAACAAAATTTCAAATGGTCAGCAGTGTGATGTGGCTAAGGGAAATTTTTTTCTGGGGGGGGAGTAGGAAAAAAGGGAGGAACATGAACTTCCTCCACCAATATAAATAAGCATCTGTTCCTCAATTTAGAGTCATAGAAAGTTGCTTGGGGGTACTGACAGGTCAAGAGATTTGCTCAGGATTATACATCCAGTTTATGTCATAGGTGGGACTAATAAGCTGCATTTAAAAACATCTTTCTTGATCTTTACAGATGCTGGTGCCTCCCCTTCAAAATTTTGCATGTACTTATATGTGTACATTTCCCCTCCACTAATGGAGTATAAACTCTTTGAGGGCAGCAACTGCTTCATTTCTTTGTATCCCAATACCTGTCATAGAACTTATACTTATTAGATGCTTAGTACATCTTGACTGATGAATCAATATCATACAGTATGCAGGTGATGATTTCTCCAGTGTCCTCTGTCCTGGCCATATCACATCTGGAATATGTGGTCAGTTATAGGTCTCACATTTTAGAAGATCCATAGACCTTCTAAGGGCATTTGTTGAACAGCCACCATGATGATGATAGGTCTAGAAGCTATATGAGAAGGGTATGGGTTCAATTTAATTTCAGAAAGCACCTATTAAGTACCTGCTAAGTGCAAGACACTGTTTTAATTGATAGCAATATAAAAAGAAAAAAAAAGGCCCTGCCCTCAAAAGCCTATTTTTTAATTGGGGGAGGGGAGAGATAAAAACATTTATACAGAGAAGTATGATTGCCAAAAATGAGGGAGGGGGATGTTGACCAAAGAGAACAAGTGTAAACATGGGACAAGACAGATGAAATAGCAAAATTACTTTCCTTAATTAGTTATGTGACATATGGAAATTGAAGAACAGGAAAGAAGAGAGGAAAGGGGGAAGAAAATATATAACTTTGAGAGCACTAATAACTAGGTCAGTCAGGTAATTTCTCTTATGGGAGCCAAGCCTTCAAAGCAGTTAAAAATTCTAAGAAGAATAAATTACATGTGTAGGAGACAAGTAGTGCAAAGGCCCTAGATGGAAGATCACATATCAAATTCAGGGGCATTTATATTAATTCAAGGAATTGAAGGTGTTGATTCTGGAGAAAAAAGTGGGGGAGGTAGGAAATAATAGATGTCTGAATATTTGTCCTCTGTGTGGAGTATTGGACTTTTTCAACTTGACCCCAGAGTACAGAAATGGGATGAATGGGTAGACTGTAGGGAGAATGAAATTTTGACTCATTTTAAGGAAGAATGAAACCATTAAAGCCACTCCCAAATGAATGCCATTGTGAGTTAAGGAGTTCAATTATAAACAGAAGTCTTTAGAGAGATGTTGATTGTTCACTTGCTAGTCATGAGCATCACAGAGCATGTTACCACTTTTCCCTTTTGGAATTCAAAGTACACAGAGGTTTTATAATGCTATAACGTTATCAAAGATAGCTTGAGCTTGACTGGAGTGGAGAAGAGGGGAGGCAAGAAGAACCCAGAGCTACAAGACATGGACAGAGATAGGAGAGAATTGAACCATTTCTATTTCCATAGCCTATATCAATAATTCTACACATATGCCATGATCTCCCCTCATCTTTTTCATATAGGCACACTAGGCATGCCTATTTGGTATTTGTGCACATATGTACACACACACATACCCCTTCCAATAATTCTTTTAGAATTATTGTAATTCCATAATTCTTTTAGAAATCCATTCCTCTGGTTTAGGGGAGCATGTCTATTAAAATGCAAATATTTCCCAGGAAGGGTAACTATTAAGTCTCTTTATCTGTCTCTTGGACCCTAGTGGGAATTTGTTTATCAGATCCTTTCCCACTCGTAGCTGGTGGAGAACTTCTGGATCAAAGAGAACAAAAGAAATAAAGGTCAGAAGCCTGGGGAAGGGGGAGTGGTATGTCTGTAATTTAGAGAAAGGTGAAAGTGAAAAGTGAGGGGAGCCTTGGCTTCTCTTACCAAATTGAAAGCCTTTAAAGAGGAGGTGCTTAGATTTTCATGTGATTTACTTTTTATTAGTCTCAATTTCTTCCTTGTTGTGGGAGTGACTGTGGGAAAAGAGGTGTCTGTAGATGTTCATTATACAGCAGACACCAGAGAGTGAAGGGAAAGAGAGCCCAGACCTCCAAAAGAAACGACCCATGCCTGAGATAGATAAGGGAACATTACAGCATCACTATTTCTGTTACCTATACCAATAATTCTACAAATATATCATGACCTCTCTGCCCCATCCTCTTTGTAAATGCATACCTATTCCCTGTGCACACCCACACACATGCACACACATTTGCTTAATTTGGCACACTTAAGAACAACTTCTAATTTGGTCTTTCCATTTCTCTCATAAACAAACTGATTTCATACCATAAACTGACTAGTTGCTATGAGAGAGAACCTTCACTCTCCTGGAAAATCTAAATCTGTCAAAAATTTTGATTCATCTTTGTTTTAGTAACAGCAAAATTTTAAAAGAACCATTCCATTCATTCAGTCCCCTGTGTGGTTGTGAATAGATTTGCTATTCACTGAGGTGAATTGGACTCAAAGTGGAGAAATTTGTAATGTTCTCCAGAGCTCAAGACTTTTACTGCTCCGGTAATTTATTACTATTGGCCAAGCTTCCATGCACAGATGAGGGTCAAGCATAGGAATTTTATTGATTTGAACAGAGCCAGAAATAGAATACGGAGTTAGGAGATCTGCATTCTAGGCCCAATTTTGCCAGTAGCTACCTGGGAAATTTTGGATATGTCAACTTCCCTCTATCCATAAGTCTCCTTGTGTATAAAATTAGGGGAGGTGGGGTGAGAGTGGAGGGGTGCAGCATAGGTGAGGCAATTTCTAAGATCCTTTACAATTCTTTTTTCTTAAATCTTAAGGAAAAATTCATATATATTTAAGAATAGGGGAAAATACCCTAATTTAAAAATTGTATGTAATAGAATATTTATTGGCTATGTGACCCTGCTCAAGACTCTTAACCTTTCAGTGCTCTACACAACTCTTTAAAACTATAATTTGCAGAGAAGATGTGAACTTGCACTGGCAGAGGGCATTTCCTTATCTAGGAGTTCCCCATGCCAGTGAATTCACGGTTCTGATCCTCATCCCTATAGTGGAATAAACACTTCAGGAACAAAGCAAGAGTTCATCAGAATACTGTTAAATTGCTTAAAGTAAGAAAAAAATCATCAAACATTCCTTCTATTAATTACAGTTATTCATCAACAGATTCGTATTCCTGGGTGTTAAAAACATATGAATAGTGCCGTCTTGGCTATACCTACTTCTAAGGAGATCAGGATCCTACAGAAAGATGGCTGCTGCTTAGGCAGAAATTTCTCCATGTCCTCCTTATCTTTCAGAAGAATTTGCCCACAAAAAGGGATTGGAGGAGGAACTTATTCAGGCTCATAGCTTGCCCCCTCTGTTCTGGTATATAGTTATATAGTATATATAATGGAATGGTATATAGTTAAAAAAAAAAAAAAGGAGGAGCTAGGAGAAGCAGAAATGGCCAAAGGTCAATGGAGAGGAGGAAGTGATGCAAGAATTCTAGAACAGAAGTTGGGTGGATGAACCAAGCCTGGGACAAGCCCTGGGAGAGGAAAACTTCTGCCAGAGGACAGGGCCTGAAAGGGTTGGCTGAGAAGTCATGTCCCAAGAGAAGGAATACTCTCTCTCTCTCTCTGTCTCTCTCTCTCTCTTTCACACACACACACACACACACACACACACACACACACACACACACAC
>NW_027185799.1:7015517-7035274 GCF_028583685.1 Petaurus breviceps papuanus
CACACACACACACACACACACACACACACACACACACACACACACACATACATACACACAAATGAGATAAAGAATTACAGCTTTGTCCATTTGTTCACCAGCTTTGCACATGGCCACAACTAATGCTACATATGGAAGGAAGTGAAGAGAAATAACATATATTATCCTCCCCTAAATTACTGTTTTTGTTTTCTTTTTCTGTTCCTTCCCTCTTCCTCTTTCCTATTCTCCTATGTCTTGTTATCGGTTCAGTAGAGTACTCCTGTCATTCTGTATGTCTCATTCCATGTTTGAGCTTTATTGTCCTGCTTTTGTCAGCATGTGGGAGTTTTTTTTTAATGCTATCTTATGTCTCTTTTGCTCGTCTATATTTATAGCTGTTTGATTTCTTAATATGCATCCCACTGTTTATGAATAACACTTACCCTTTGATAACAATCCATTTCTGATGAAGTGCACAAAGTCTTAAAACTTGGTTAGTATTCTAGGAACGAGAACATTGAAACAGAAAACCACAAAAAGCCTCCTTGTTCCTTGAACTCAGCATTACATCTCCCACCAGACTGTCCAAATGCTAGGAATACACTCCCTCCTCACCTACCTCCTCAGCTCCAGAAGGTCTAGGATCCTTCAGTGTTCAGCATGTGTACCGCTTCTTAGGGGAAGTCTTGCCTGGTTGCCCCCAGTCGTTACTGCTTTTCCCCCTTCATTTTTTGATGATAGGCTCATCTGTTTATTTGTGGTGTCCATCCAAGAGAATATGAACTCCTTGAGAACAAGAACTGCATGGTAAGGATTTAGTAAATGTTTACTGGCTTAGATTAGGATATGTTACTTCTCCATTGTGCTTTTCATTTATAATTTGTTAAATATAATTCATTTAACAAGAAACCTTGTTCAAACAGGAAAAAAAAAACAAACAACAGAACATTCTAGACAGGTACCATGAAAGCTACCAAGAAGCACTTCTCAAAGGGTGGTCTTGGTACATCTGGGGTTTCTGACAACCTTTCAGGGGCTTTACGAGGTTAAAACTATTTTCATAATAATGATAATAAAATATTTTAATTTCTTATATGATAAATATTGATAGATCTAATACGCATAAGCACAAACTCTTTGGAGTCCTATCATTTTTGTGAGTGTGAAGGGATTCTGTTACTAAAAAGAAAAGTTTGAGAACCACTGCCATAAAATATGATGAGAAAAGAAAACACAGGACAGTGAGGAATCTAGTTTATCTCAGAGTCCTATGAGCTAAATCAAGAAAGGGAGGAGGGAGGCAGATGGTGATGGGACTTTAGTGGTAGGTTCACCATTTGAAACTTTATTTGCTGGATAATGGGGAACCACTGAAAGATTTGGAGCCATTACTTGATATAATCAGACTAATGTCATATGACACTTTAATGATAAGTGAACAATGGTGTAAAAAATAGATTGGAGGAAGGAGGGATTAGATGGTGAGAGAGACTAAAGGCAAGAAAGAACAATTAGGAGGCTATTGAAGCAGTCTTATGGGAAAGGAGATAAGAATTTAAACTAGGGTGGTGACTGTGGGAAGGCAATAATGGGAAGATGTGAGATATTTCAGTGACAATGAACAGGTCTCTGTGATGAGGGAGAAAAAAAGAACACAAATGACACAGGTTTCAAGCTTGGGAAAATAGAAATGTTAATCATAGAAATAATAACCATGATAATAGCATTTATATAGTCCCTACTATGTACCAACACTGTAGTAAGTACTTTAGGTACATTATCTCATTAAAAAAAATTTTTTTTTAAGTAATCGGGGTTAAGTAACTTGCTCAAGGTTACACGGCCAGTTATTTTTGTGTGGGTGCCGAGTATCTGAGGCCGGAACCGATCCCAGGTCTCCCATCACTGGGGCCTGCGCTCTTAACACACTGCACCACCTGGTGACCCCTAAGCAATTGGGACATTATCTCATTTTATCCTCATGAAACTTTGGGGGGTAAGTGATTATTATCTGCAATTGACAATTAAAGAAACTGAGGCAAATAGAGGTTAAGTCATTTGCCAAGATCACATGCCTAGGAAGTGGCTGTGGCTGAATTTGAACTCTGGTCTTCCTGACTCCTGGGTCAGTGTTCTATCCACTTCAATACCTAGCTGTCTGCATGATACAGAAATCATAGTAGAAGCAAGTTTTCAGGAAAAGATCACAAGTTCAGTTTGGGTTATATTAAGCTTGAGATACCCATAGAAACTCTGGAGATGTTCAAAAAGCATCTACAGATGCTAATCTAAAGTTCAGGAAAGAGATTGGAGCTAAAGAAGTAGATTCCAAAGGCGACCCCATAAAGTTAATCATTCAATTTCAACACTCATCGATTATGTTCCACTATGTGCCAGGAGCTATGCTAGGTGCTCAAGGTATAAAGATGAAACTTAAACAGTTCTTGTCTTCAGTGAGTTGAAATTCTACTAGTTGAATCCATAGGAGTGGATGAGATCACTAAGGAATTAGGAATAGAAACAGAGAAGGCAGAAGATAGGGCCTTAGGTGTCTATTTAGTAGGTGGAAAGAGTTGCCTTGAGGGGAAAAGTGGTTAGAGAGATAGGAGGATCATCAGAATGATGCAGAGGTCAAGGAAGGAGAGAGAAACAAAATGGAGGGCAGAGTAAATCAAGTCATTTGGTGCTCAGTGTGTTATCTCAGTTTAGGCTCATATGTGAACATTTGCTGGCATTCCGTGGCCACAAAGCAACTGGGAGCATGGCAGGCAGAACTCCAAAGCAGGCTGGATAGATGGAGAAAATCAAGATTAAAAATCCATTATGGCCATTCCATAAAAAGGTCATTTTCACATGCAAGTGATGAAAGTTGATGGTTGGTTTGACCCTAAATCTTACTCCCCTCATTCAGGTTAGTACTCTATCTCTCACTGAACTGGACAAATCTTGCCAGTCTCAAGAAGGAATCACTAAAATAACAAGCATAGAAATGAACAATGTTGTTATGAGTTTGAACTAATACACACTTCTCTGCCTTCTCCATCTTGCTAGAGGGGAGCAATCACTATATAAGAGTTGGAAGGGACCTTATAGATCTTCTACTCCAATCACCTCATTCTATAAATGAAAAAATTGAGACACAAAAAAGGGAAATCACTTACCCAGGGTCACAGCTAGTTAATTACAGAGCCAAGCTTATAGATTTAAAAGGTACATTAGAGCAGTGTTTGTCCATAAAGCCAAAGATATTTTCAAATGCATTTTGATTTCTATTATGGTAAATATTCACAGACATAACCTACATTGGCAAAAATTCTTTGGGAAGGGGGTCCTGAAACCCAAAAGTTTGAGAATCAATGATGCCTAAGAAGTCACTTAGTCATAGGACCATAGATTTATAACTGCTAGAGACCTAATAGGTTATTGTTTTTTGTTTTATTTGTTTGTTGGTTTTTAGGTGAGGATACCAAGTTGCAGAGAGGTAATTTCCTCAAGGGTTACACAGGTACAACTTGCAGGCTCACCATTTAAACCCTAGTCTTGTAACTACAAACTCCAGCCCTATTATCACTATTCCTTGGTGAGTCCAGCATGCTTATTTGACAGATAAGGAAACTGAGGCCCAGAAAGTTTAAGAGACATGAGCTGATGTCCTGGGAAGAGTTATTAGTCCTTGAGCCAGGTCATTGGGGCTCCAACCCTGAATGAAGTACAGTATAGAGGAAAAATATCAGTAGATTTGGAATGAGAGGATTTATCCTGAAAATACTACCGGTAGTTCTTTCTTTTCATTTCTACCTGTGCGACCTTGGAGAAATTATTTTACCTGACTGGGTCCCAATTTCAGTCACTGAGCAAGTATGTAGCAGAATGAAGGTTTGAATTTGGGTCCTCCTGCCCAATTTTATGACTTTTCCATGGTGCATCTAACTACATCTCTTTTAGTTAAAGTCTTTAGGACCTTCTACAATAAGCTAACTCCAACCCCAACTCTCTCCAAATACTAGGCAGTGGTAATACTGTGTTTCCCCGATAATAAGACACTGTCTTATTATTTTTTTGGACAGAAAAACACCAGAGGGCTTATTTTCAGGGGAGGGCTTATTTTAATGAACATTGACAGCAATTTTAATAAACAGGTAAATGTGAACAAAAAAATGTACCTTTATTCAATAAGCAAATCACTGGGGAATAACAGGATGATGCGCTCACTGCTGCAGCTCTGATTGGATGCAGCTCAGAGCACAGTGTGCGTTTCACCTGGGGGGGGGGGGATGGTGCATACAGAGGGTACCGTAATGTAGCGTGTAGCGCAGGGGATCACCTTCACTACAGTAGCAATCTCAATAGGGCTTATTTTCGGGGGAGGGCTTATTTTAGAGGAATCTTACACAGTAAGGGGAGGGCTTATTTTTGGGATAGGTCTTATTATTGGGGAAACACAGTAATTGCCAGTTTTAAAAGTTAGTAATTTAATGTTAGCAATGAATTATCATTGCTATTCTCATTATGAAAGACTGTTTACAAGATGAAACACTGGGACCAGTTACAACATCTTAAGTTTCTGCCTGTTCTGAACTTGGCAGGTTGAGGGCTCTTGAGGAAAGCCCTTGTCAACTGGGGAAAGAGTCAGATTTGGGGCATGGATGGAATATGCACAAACACACACATTCTTTCACAATTCCTAGAAATGATAAATGGTACTCAGAATCACCTGGATTTTTATTTATCTTTCTATCTATTTGTTTATTTTATATCTTCTTTTATTTACAGAATATTATATAGTAGAGACCTACATTTAAATGCCCGGGTTCCCTCATTTTTAAGAGCTGACTATACAGTCACTTGGGCTTCTGTGGTTTTTCTGCTTTTTAGCAGTTCTTCCTGGTTCTGACTGGATGACTTTTGCTAATCATCTCCCCATAGTCAGTACCATTAACTACCTCAAGAACAGGTCCCTGGCTCTGTAGGGGATCAATTCAAGGGTAAGAAGTGATTTGTTTTAATCCTTACCGGCTAATCTGATGTAACCTCTGGACCCTTTACTGGTGGGGTGGGTGATAGAGATCTAAATAGTGCTTTGGGATGGATTAGCTGATTGTCAGCAAGCAGACACTCACAAGACGGCTGTGCCCAGTGTTCCCCTAGGGAGTGGATTTCCTGTTTTTGGCTCCTCTGAAGCCTAAGGGCTCCAACCCAAATCTCAGAGCTGTGACTAGAAGAGAAAAACACTTTGTGAAGCTTTGAGCATCTTTTGTTTCAATTTTAGGAATTAAGGATCCCAGAAGAGAGTAGAAAAGAGTATGATTTTTCTTTTGCATGTTGAACTAAGAATGATCTTACCAATGTCCTGGGCAATTCTTAACAGAATGGTAAATTAGGTGTCTGACCCAGTGGATAGAGTGAAGAATTGGGGGTCGTGAATATGAGTTCAAATTCTTCCTTAGACACTTATTAGCTGTGTGTGTGTGTGTGTGTGAGAGAGAGAGAGAGAGAGAGAGAGAGAGAGAGAGAGAGAGAGAGAGAGAGAGAGAGAGAGACCCTTGGAAAGTCACAACCTATTTCAGGCTCAATTTCTTCATCCATAAAATGTGGATAATAATAACATCTGCTTTACAGGGGCATCATGAAAATCAAACAAACTAACATTTGCAAACTTTAAAATGCTTTAGTAGAAGGAGTTTCTGCACTGGGAGTTCTTTATCCCAATTGAATAACAGGTCCAAAAAAATATATATGGACACACACACACATGCAAGGGCTCACAGATTAGAAGAAACCTTAGAAGTCATCCAATTCCAAACTCAAAGTAGCAGACTTAGCAACCAGAGGGGTTTTCACGAAAGGTCCTCAAATACACATGCAGAGACATTGTCACTTTATTGACTGAGTAAATGGAAAGTTTTGTGTATGTACATATTGTAATTTTTAATATAATTGTTGCCATTAACAAAATAAGATTTAATTTTAAAATGTTGCTATAATTCCTTACATTTTTTTTTCTTTTTGGTGGCACTAAATCCAAGAACAGAAATGATTATAAACTTTTCATCTGCTTTACCATTCTCATTTTACAAATGATGAAACTTCAGATCCCATCAGGTAAAAAAAGTCATCCAAGGTTACATAGGTAGCAATGAATAGAAGAACTAGGATTTGCAGTTAAGAAAAAACCTCTAATTTCAAATCCACTACTCCGCCCCCTCCTATCCCCATGCAATCAGGACAGCATTGATAAATTAATTCTATTTCCTCAGATTGAATTTAGTGGTTTATATTGAGACTATCTCACCTGGATTTTTTATGAGTTATTTTAGGAAACTCAGACATTATATTTCATTATATTTAAATTGCACATCACCACCCAGGCTTTCACAATGTATCTGAAAACATGAAAATTATGCAATTTATCTGAAAGGTTTCTAACTAGTAAGAGACATACATCTCAAATTAGTCCAAAACCAATGAAGAGGGTGTTCGTTGGTGTTAGGGAGGGGACTGGGAGACTTGTGAAGGGGATGAATTTAGAGCTTGCTGGAGAAGATTTCATGTACTTCCTGTTTTTTTTTTTTTTTTGGCAGGAGGCAGGAAGCACAGAGGTGTCTTAAAATTGTGAAATAGCAATAATAAATTTAATTGGAAACTTTCCTGAGTAGTCTAGCTGTTCTTCCTAGCTTTGTTATTTTGAATACTATTCTACTTCTTCATATGTGGGGGTGGAGGGATTGGGGAGGAAAAAAAAATGAAATAAGTATTTATTGAGCACTTAGCATTTACTAGGCACTATGTTAAATGCTTTACAGATATTATCTCATTTGATAATGCAACACATCAGGTCTAAAATATTAATATCCCAATGTGGTGGTTCCACTGTTGCTAATAAAGAAAAGAAAAGAAAACTGTTATGGTCCTCTTCACAGGGTTTTTGTTTTGTTTTGTTTTTTAGTTTTCGTCTATTTGTTTCTTTGCTGTTTCATCCTTAAAAGCCTTAGGCTTACTTCCCTCTTTCACCAAACTCTAAAAATTTGTTTTTACCTCAAGGTTTTTTTTTATGGTTCTATTATGATCATGATCTACTGTTCTCCTTCATATGAGTTTTTAAATAATTTTGTACTCTAAATTTCTTTTGTCCTTCCTTCCCCCTTTCTAGTTGTTAAGAAGGAAAAAATGTTTACTGGATATGATAGTATCTGGGCTTCTTTAGATCTGTCCTTGTGATAATTATTTTACATTGATTAAAGTTCCTTTGAAATGATAGCCTATGCTAATGTCTGTACTTTTATCCATTTCCAACAATTCAGCATCTACAGCTTTTTAAAATAGGTAAAGTAGAAGCTACATCAGTTGCATGCCATATCTTCACGCTCTCTTCTAATTTGTTATTGATTTTAATCTTATTTTTAACCAAGCAATGGTCTAGTTGTATACAACAATAGCTGATCCAGGAAATTACTCCTACTCCAGTACTCAATGTCATATTTAATATGATAATATTAACGTTAACTGATATATGTGGGAAGTTTTTTTTTCCCCTGAAATGGCAACAATGAAAATTCACTTTGTCAAAGGATAAATAATTATTTGGCACTGAAACGAAGAGTTAAAAGTCAAGTCAAGAAGCATTTATAGAGTACCTACTATTGCCAGGTGCTGTGCTAATCATACAAAAGAAGGCAAAAATATTCCCTCCTCTCAGGAAAGTTTACATACTAATAAAGGAGACAGTATGAAAACATGTCTGAATATACAAACAAAGTATCTACAAGATAAATTGGAAATAATCTTAGAAGAAAAGCATTAGCATTAAAGGAAACTAAGAAACATTTCTTGCAGAAATTGGAGTTTTAACTGAGCCATAAAAGAAGCCAAGACATCCAGGAGTTGGAGAGAATTCCAGGCATGGAAGAAAGCCAAGGAAAATGCACTGAGTAGAGAGATGGAGGATCTTGTGTGAGGAACAGTGAAGACAGTGCCACTAAGCTGTATAGTACTTGGAAGAGAATAAGGTTTGAGAATGCTAGAAGTGGAGATGAAAGGCTTCAAAAGCTAGAAAAAGAAAATTTGCATTTGATCCTGATGGAAATAGGGACCCACTGGAGTTTATTGAATGGGGAGGGGTTGAATTATATGGTTAGACCTGTGTTTTAATAGGTGCTCAGATAGGTGAGGGGAGGATGGACTAGAGTGGGGAAAGACAACAAGGAGACTATTGCAATAGTCCAGGTATGAGGTGATGAGGGTCTCCACCAGAGTAGTGGCAGTATAAGAGCAAAGGGAGAGTATAGATTTAATATTGTGAAGGTAGAATTGATAAGACCTAGCAGGAAATGAGATATGGGGGATGAGAGAGAGAGTAAAGAGTAAAAAAAAATCACACCTAGGTTGCAAAATTAGGTGACAGGAAAGATGGTGGTACCCTCAAAAGTAATAGGGAAATTAAAAGGAGAGGATTTAAGTGAATGATGAGTTTGGTTAATCAAATTGCTACTCTTCAGTTTTTATTCTTTTTCATGACGATAAACATATTCTTCAAACACACATATAGCTGTATAAAACCACAAATAAAATACCATAAAAATTATAAGAATAATTCCAATGGTTAATTGACAAAGACATTGTTTACAGATAAGCTAGTTGACAATGAAACAAGCTACAAACTTTTTACATATAAAGGTTGCAAGAATATTTTGAAATATCTGACAAAATGCTTTGGATTTTTTTCCGATGTACTTTAAGTTTTAAAATGGAATTTTTAAAGTTATTTAATATTTAAAACCATATCTTTATTACTCCTTCCCAACAGCATCCCCTTCCACTAATGATAATGATAATTATAATATATTTGAATGAGGATGAAATGAAATCCCTTTTTTCTAAGGGTGAAAAAAGAATGATACATCCAAAATGTCTACCATGTCCAAAGGCTGAGAGACAAGTCTAATTTTGCTATTGTATATTCAGAAACAAAAATATAGATAAGTGCCATGTATGCATTTTAAAATTTTAGATCAAAATTTCTTAGTTATTATGTTTAAAGGACCTAACTCATATGGCATAAAAATACAGACTTTCTCTAAAGTTCTAACTTCTGAACTTCTGCCCCATTCTGTGTAACCTGCTCATGTGTGATTTCTTTGTGGTCCTTATCTTTTCCCTCCTTTCTGTTTGACAAACATTTTTCAACTGGAAGCTTGTCTTGAACATAAGTGAACTTCCCTACATAATTAGGACTCCTGGCCATTGTACATTGTGACACTTTGCTGATGGCTCCTTTTCCCCTCTCTTTATTACCTCAGTCAAATAATAAAAATAAAATTTGAATATTTTAGGAATCTGTGACTTAATCCATGGGTCAATATACTCTCTTCTCATGTCTTAGTAGAATACACTTGATCAACTGGTGACCCACCTTCTCAAGATGAACTTGGTTGGTTCTCTGATGACAGATGTACAGAAAAGCCCATCATTGGGCTTTTCCTCTCTGTGGGACTTACCAGAGCTTATGCTTTGAGCTCTAAGGGTGTGACTGAGGAATGATAATGATAATAATAATAATGACAATAATAGGTTATATTTATGTAGTGCTCAAAGTTTATGAATTGCATTCCCTCCCATAATCTCATTGAGTTCTTACCACAAAATTGTGAGGTACTGTTGGTTTTATTTTATAGATGAGGGAATTGACTTAGAAGGCTTAAGTGACTAGTTCAAAGTTACACACTTACTAAGTTGTTGAAAAAGTACTCAAAATTAGGTTTTCTCACTTGGAACCCATTCAATTTAATTCAATTCAATAAACCATTTACTCAGGGAATTCAATGTGCAAAAGAACTATTCTATGTGTATATGTGAAAGGGGGAAAGATGAAGAATGACACAGGTCTATCCTCAAAGAGTAAACTCTGTGGGATCCAGCATGACATAAATATGATTCAATGGAAGAAATTATGTCTGGGGTTGGCATAACACTTCACACATTATTTTCTTTGACTACCAGAGCAACCATGCAAAACAGATGTGATAGAAAATGTTACCCCCACTTTACAGATGAAGGAACAGAGAAGTTAAGTGACTTGTTCATAGTCATTCTATTAGTAAATGTGTCTAAGGGAGGATTTGAGTCCAGGTCTCTTGATGTCAAATTTAGCACCTTACTCAGCATACTACTTCTCAGGTAGAAGCTTGATTTGGAGGGTTAGGGGGAGATTCATTTCATTTGAGGAAATTAAGGAAGAAGTCATGGAAGAGATGGCACCTTAGCTGGAGGCAGAGACTGAAACATGCAGATTAGAAGTAAAATTCAATCCATGCAGAAACATAGAAATTATAGAGAATAAGATGAATACAGGGCAGGTAAGTTGCAGTTTGGCTGTAACATATGGTAAGTGAATAAATGAAGATAAAATTGGAAAGGCAGATTGAAACTAGATTCCTTGTATAAATTTTTTTTTTACTTTATTCTACAGCCAATTAGGAATCAAGGAAGATTTTTGAGTAGAGTAAAAAGACTTGGTCACAGGAAAATATTAGAGAGATTATATAGGCAATAATGTTAAAGTAAAAAGTGTATAGACATGTGGCAGACAGACCAATTAGGAAGTTAATATAATAGTACAGATGAGAGGTGATAAAGACCTCAACTAGGGTAGTGACAATGAAAATGGAGGGGAGGGAGTGGTAGCAAGGGATATGAGAAAGATAGAATTAACAGAGCTTTCCAAATGGCTGGATTGGAGTTGTATTAGTTGGGAAGAGGGAGTGAATGAGGGAATAGAATGAAAGGTGACTCAGGTTTTGAGCCTGGCTAACTAAGGGGTACCATCAATAGAGTAAAAGACCTAAACAAGGAAAAGCAGGAGGGAAGACAATGAGTTCAGTTTGGGCTATGCTGTTTGAGATGCAAAGGGCACCTCAATTTGGAGATATCAAGCAAATAATGGGAATAAATACCAGACTAGAACTGGGGGATGGAGATTCTAATTCTAATTTGGGAGTCATTTGCTATGATGGAAAGGATAAAAGAAGTCAAGGGAGTGGAGCTGATTCCCAGTGGAGAAAGTGTACTCCTTCTAATATACCACATTCCAAAGGTCTAAACCCTACCCTCTCTAGAAGCAACCCCCAGCAATTTCCATGAAGGACAGGGCCCCTCCTAGGTGTGTCATAGAATTTTAAAAGGCTGAGAAGTACAAATTAATTGCAGAAAGGAAGTCATGAAACAAAGCTGTCATTTACATTCAAAATAAAGCAAAAGACTATATAACTGGTGAACAACATTAGTGTGTTCAGTTCACATCTATAACGTTTGTTTTACATTTCATGCTTCATCTTTCAATTGCCTTTTGAATAAAAATGTCTGATTCTAAGTAAGCACCATATATCTCTACCCATACATGGACAGTTCCAACTTTCACAGGAGTTGTTTTCCTAAAGTTTATTTCTGAGTTGTTTGTCTGGAATTCAAAGGTCTTTTTCCCACAGAAAACAATACTTGACCACTACATATACTGTGCCTGAAGCATGGCTCTAATGGTCTTATTTCAGTTACACTTAATCACCATTAATGAATTTGCCATAAGAAAAGATATTCTTGATGATATGTGGAGAAGTCAGAAACCCCGGGCAAATGACTGTGATGCCAGATCATAAAATGCCTGGGGGAGACTGAGATGAGAGAAGACAGCAAGATAGGAAGGGATCAGGGTAATAGCAGCTTAACCTTCCAACTGGAGGATTTAATATTTGCTCTGGGAGGTCACAGGGAGCCATGTGATATCTTTCAGTAAGGGAAGTAGGAGGGGGGAACAAGATGCCCTAATACATTGCTGTTGTCTGGTTGTCCAGTTGTGTCTGACTCTGTGTGACCCTTGTCCTATATAGCACATCAACACTGTCCATGGGGTTTTCTTGACAAAGATACTGGAGTCATTTGCCATTTCTTTTTTTTTTTTGGAGGTGGGAAGGCAGGGCAATTGGAGTTAAGTGACTTGCCCAAAGTCACACAGCTAGAAAGTGTTGAGTGTCTGAGGCCAAATTTGAACTCAAGTCCTCCTGACTCCAGGCTTGGTACTCTGTTCACTGTGCCACCTAGCTGCCCTTATTTGCCATTTTCTTTTTCTTTTCTAGCAGATTAAGGCAAACTGAGGTTAAGTGACTTTACTGTGGCCACACTGTTAGTAAGTATCTGAGACTGAATTTGAACTCAGGTCTTTCTGACCCTAGGCCTGGTGCTCTATCCACTAAGCCATCCAGCTGCTCCAGCACAGAGTAGGAACTTAATATTGATTGATTAATTGACATGACATTTTGCCTATTACACAATGCTCTCTTACATCAAGAGTTGTAGCAGCAATTTGGAAATGTCATTCTTTGTATTACCCTCATCATGAACTTCAGAGAAGTTGCTGATTGAAAGACAGAGCCTCCTGTCTACATGCAGGATTGATGCTTGGTCTGATTTTATGTATTCCATGAGATAACCTTGCTCTGACCTTTGGCACAGTGGCCTCTAGCACAAGTTACCTGTCTCTAGCCTATCCCCTTCTACTACCTTATCTCCTCAATTTCCCTTCTTTCTTTTAGCATGGAAAGGAGGTTGAGGCAGATTAGTCCTCAGAAGGCACATCCCACAACAAGAGGATGGATCCTTTAAAGATCCTGCAAGATTGGAACTGCTGAGAACATAAGCATCAATTGGAGACTCATTGCCCAGGCACTTTTTCCAGGGCTAGAGTCAACCAAGGGGATCACACAAAAGAATATTGTTTAGACCAGACTTTAAGTGTTGGCAGTGTAGTATGGGATGGATCTCTAAGTATAAAGGTCCAAGAACCTGGAAGGAGTGGTTATTGTCAGCACCAGAGTAATGTGTTTGTCTCCATTTGGGTCTTGCTGGTGTTAATCATGAAGAATTTATAGGTTTTACTGTTGGTACAGGATTTGGGCTTGTGCTGTGTTAGAAACCACACAGCATAGGTAATAGAGGGAATGAGCAAAGAAGAAGCTATGCCTGGAGGCAGCCACATGGTTCAGTGGACAGAATACTAGAATCAGGAAGACCTGAGTTGAAATTCTTCATCAGACACTACTTGCATAACCCTGGGCAAGTCATTCAACCTCTATCTGCCTCAGTGTCCTCAACTGTAAAATGGTCATAATAACAACAAATAAAACCCCACAAGTCTTTTATGAGAATCAAATGAAATAAAATTTGTAAAGCATTTAGCACAGGGCCTAGTGCATTGTAGGTTCTGTATAAATGCTTAGTCCCTTTCCCCTAGATCCAGTCTGGAGCAGATTTTCTGATTATACCAGCTGAATTACTCCCACTCCTCCCACCATAATAGAGGTCTCACATACAGCAGACATCAGGGCCTGCCCTTATCCTACCACCTCCCCTTGCAACAGAACCTGATGTCATCTTTGTACATTTTCCTTAACACTCAACATATCCAGAGCACCTGCTTTTCAAGATTCTTAGAAGTGTTTTGACATTATAGAAATGACATCATGAATGGGACAGCTAGGTGATGAAGTGGACAGAGTATCAGGTCTAGTGGCAGGAAGACTCATCTCCTTGAGTTCAAATATGGCTTCAGACATTTCCTAAGCTGTGTGATCCTGGGTAAGTCACTTAACTCAATTTGTCTCAGTTTCCTCATTTGTAAAATTATCTAGGTAAGGAAATGGCAAACTGTTCCAATATCTTTGCCAAGAAAACCCCAAATGAGGTCACAAAGAGTCAGACATAACAAATATGACTGAGCAACAAAAGGACACCACGCATACAAGATGGAGGGGGAAGAAGGCAACAGTTAGTCTGACAAAGATCTGAGCAGGCTTGACGTGTGATTTGGCAGATAAAGGGAAAAAAACCGACTTAGAGACTAAAGCTGTATAGTTGATATACTCAGACCTGATAAGACCAATCCAAAGTATTTTCTGTTCTGTGTCACATTTTAGGGGCAACTGTTTGGCACAGTGAATAGAATGCTGAACTTCAAGTCAGGGAGACTTGAGTTCAAGTGCAGCTTCTGACACCTGGGAGGTGTGTGAATGAGTCTGTGCCAAATGACCCCTGACTGCCTCTGTTTTCTTATATGTAAAATTGTGGAAATAACAAAACCTACCTCCCAAGGTTGTTGTAAGGATAAAATGAGATATTTGTAAAGTGCTTTTAAAATCTTAATATGCCATGTAATTGCTAAGTATTCTACATTGATAAGCTAGAGAACATTCAGATGAAGGTGAAGAGGACAGGACCAGGTCTTGAGATGAGGTTGTATGAGCAGTATTTGAAATAACCAGTGACATTCACCTTGAGGAAAACAAGACTTTGCAGGGTAAGGAGGACAAGGAAGGAAAAGTTCATGATAGCTTTCTTCAAGTATTTGAAAGAATGACAAGCTGAAGATGAATTGGGCCTTTTCTGCTTCATTTCCAAGGGCAGAACCAGGAGTGGTGGATGAAAGTTTCCAAGAGGCAGATTTCAGTTCTATGTACAGAAAAACTTCCCAACAATTAGATTGATCCTAAAGTGAAATGGGCTGCCTTGATAGTGGATTTCTTCCTCCATCATTCATCCCCATTCCCAATCCCAGTCTGCCCCTCACTGGAGATCTTCAAGCAAAGGATAAGTGACCACTTGCTTGGTGTGTTATGGAAGATATTTTTTCAGGCAAAGGTTGAACCAGCTGAGCTCCAAGACGCCTTTCCAATCCTAAAATTCAATGTCCTTGTGAATCATTACCACAGACTTGTGTTGAATTCCTGTTAAAGGAAACATATTTCATTGAACATTCCACCTTACCGACTGGATCCCTCAAGACCACAAACAGTCTACCTGGTAGCCAAAAACTTAGTGGGATGAACCAATTGTCTGGACAGAAATGGAAACATAAATCTTTAAAACAGATATTTTAGGCACTTATTAGTTTGGATGACTTGGTGTATTGGCACCCTTATCATAAACCAGGGACATTAATGGATAAATTAACATCTTACTGCTACTTTCATTTCATTTGCTCATTTTACTGCAAATTTCCCAAGATCCTCTCATTCTAAATCCTATAACTTATGCCAATGTATGAGGGTAATAGTAGCAGGGAAGAAACTACTAACTAGCGAAATGAGACTCTCTGTTGCCTGTTGCCACTGCCTTGACAACCTCTCACAAATTTAGGTAAAACCACGTTAGAATGAATGGTCAATTCTGTAGGATCAATCTTATAAAATTATTCTAAATGGATACTTGGGTGAAAGATATTACAAGGGCTTTCACAACTTTATGGCAGTTTGTTCATAATTAACAATGATGTTATTGCCAAGTGCCCTTGGTCAGGGTGACTTTAAGCACTGTATCCTGGAACCAGATGAGTATTTTGTATTTTGACAGAACTCCCTGATTTTCATCTTTATTGCCCTTTTATAGCATCTACCTCCCAAGTCAAATCCTGCAAAGTGCCTTCAAAGAGATACTAACTTTTTGTGGGTTGACAATACAAAATGAAAAGTAAAAACCCAGTCCTAGCCCAGGTTTTCTGCCAGTGGCACTGAGGTGCCCTGGAGGCTTGTAAAGATTTTTCCCAACTCCTTCTGTTTCTGGTCCCTCATCCGGTTAAGTACAGAGTAAGATCTCCATAGAGATCCTTATTTTATTAGCTAAGAAAATGAATACAAATACCTGAAATCACAGGAACTCAAGGGAGTAGAAAGATCCTGGGTTAGCCATGGAATTGGGACTCACAGATAGACTCTAGTTGCATCAGGAGCAAACTTCCTTCCTCTTCCTTTCCTTTCTGGTGCTGCCTAGGATCTTGGCAGGAATAGCTGGAGCCCAGTGTTCAGAGCAAGAGAAATGAAGATGCAATGAAATATGTTCAGGCTTTTTTCTCCCCTCCTCCATCATTACTTCCTCACTCTGGGACTTGGGCAAAGCTCCCAGGTCCTCTTTGAGACTTAAAAAGTATTTATTTAGATGATACCTGTTAAAAATCGAAGCAAACAAGACAAAGAAATAGATGCTTAGAAAACTTTCTAACCATCTCCCATCCCAGAACGTTTGAAAAGGCTCCTCAGCAAGCCTATTCAAGAACTCTCCATCAAAGCCTAAGTATATTTTAAATTGTGGTAAGTGTGCTCAATCCTACAGGCCAGATGTTTTTTATCATTCACTATCTGGCAACGGCTTCCACATTAGGGATTTTATCTCATGCACTCTGAGTAGTGTCATGCACATGTTAAAATACCCCTGTGGATTGCTTTATGTGGGTATAGCCAGATGCCAACTAAAACAATGTATTACTGAAATTGAGAGGTCTTTTCAGAGGGATAATAAAGAATACCCTGTGGCCGAGTGTTTGAATATATTCCACCAAGATGTTTCCACTCTAAACTTAATTAGAATTCGGAAAGTCACATTATTACAGAGAAATGGGTAAAGAGACATGCTGCTTCATCTCCCACTCATCCCCCCCACCCCTTTAAATTTGTCTTGTTTTTCCTTTTTTGAAGATGAAGCAGATGAAAAAGTGGTCTTTGGGGCTTTCATTCTTTTTTTGTGTGTGTAACTAAATCTTATAAGCTCATTTTCATCTTTTTTTCCATCTAAATTTTGTCACACTTCTATACCTGGCCCATTCCAGAGCTGTCATTGGCATTTACATTATCCTCAATGATACTTAAATGGGCCACTACATATTGACACATATGTTACAGATCATCATACATGTCACCTAACATTAATTTAGAGCATTTGTGATATGGTTTTGAATACTTTGGATGACAGCCACTATGTAAGTATTTAATATTGTTATAGTTCAGTGATGTGTGAACCCTAAGGCAATAATCAAATCAAACAAAACTCTGATGTCTGATTGACATTGAATTCATTAGGCTTTCCCAAAACCATAAAAAAACAATAGATTTCATATTATTTTTCAGTAGCTGGCTTTGATTATTTTTTCCCCTCTTACATTATTCTGACTTGTGGCAGAGACAGATCATGAAGAGAAAGCAAATGAAAGTCCCTGTTTACCCACACCTTCTATTTAACCCTAATGCTTGGAGAATGCCTGATCGAATGTTGGACAGGGCAAGGAAAGCTAAGGTAGATGAGGCCAAAGAAGCTGAGACCTAAGAGTGGTATAAAGTTTGTCATTTTAACCTCCTCTGAAATACAGTATAAATCTCATAATAAGTTTGATTTTCCAAGGATATTCTAAAGCAAAGAAATCTCACCTTTTTGGTATCATGGCCTGCCTTGGCAGTCTGGTGAAGCTATGGACCCCCTTCATAGAATATTTTTAAATGCATAAAATAACATGCATAAGAGAAACTTAACTTAAAACATAGTTATCAGAATATATCACAACTTGTTCAGTCATTTCTGACTCTCTGTTTTGGCAAAGATAATAGAATAGTTTGCCATTTTTTTTCTCCAGCTCATTTTACAGATGAGGAAACTGAGGCCAATAGGGTTAAGTGACTTGCCCAGCGTCACACAGCTAGTAAGAGTTCAAGGCCTGATTAGAACTTAAGTCCTCCTGCCTCCAGGCTTAGCACTGTATCCACTGAACCACCTAGCTACCCATCAGAATATGTACATACATACATACATATATAAACATGTTAAGAAGTCCAATTCTAAGACAAATAATTGATAAAGCTTTGGGATTGTCAGAAGAGGGGAAGACTATCTCAGACCCCCTCTGGACATTTCATAAGATAACATCAAAAAGTAAATATATTTTATTATTCTAGACAACAATAACAGTAGACTACAGAGTTAGAGAGTATGGTAGGCTCTAATGATCATTGGCCCTGGAGCCAGAGGACATGGTTTTTAATTCTACCTCTAATAGTTAACCATCTGTGTGACATTAGGCAAGCCACTCTTCCTGGGCCTGAATATTTTCATCTGTAAAATGTGGGTTGTTCGACTAGATGACCTCTGACTTCCCTTCCAGCTCTTGATTTATGAACCTGTGTTCAAATCTGAGCTTTGCTACTGTGTGATATTGGTTGAGTCATCTACTTTCAACTTCCTCATCTGTAAAATGAAAGATTTATTAAATAGTTTTGAAATTCACACTAGTTCTAAATCCTTTTTGAAAAGTTATTTTAGCTCCATTCTAGTTAATTTTATGTTAAATTATCAGTTCTACTTCTAATCTTATTCTGGTTCCAAATTCATACATAGGACTCATGAACATAAGACCAGTGTCTTTAGAATGCCCAATATCTACAGCAAGGATGAGATATCCTGTACTGATAGGCATAGGGGGTATGTTTAAATGACACTGATCTCTTTGATCTGAAAAACAAGTTAGACATTAAAGCAGTAGTAATAACAGTAGTAATGATAGCATCTATCTGAACCCCATTGAAGATGAGAGTGATTTTTCAATAATAGGTGACATTTATGTGGGGCTTTACAGTTTTCAAAGGACTTTACTTATAACAATATCTTATATGAGCTTTTTCAGAAACTTTATTGTAGAATTTAAGTGCTTCTCTACTCATAATCGCAGGGAAAAAAATGGAATTTAAAAGCTAAACTTTTTTTTTGTATTTTAGGCATTTTATTTGTATTTGTATCTTCAGCACTTAGAACAGTGTCTGGCACATGATAAACACTTAATAAATGCTTGTCAACTGACTGATTTTAGTTTTTTTTTGTTGATGAAACAATTGAACTTATACCCATGTGTGCCAGGGAAAAAATATTTATTTAAGGGGAAAAAACCACTTTTCAAAATTTAATCTTAAATATTCAGGCCCCCCCATACTTTGAGAAAACTTCATTTCCCTCCTCCCCCATTTTTGGCATTATTTTACAGTTTAAAGTATCTGAGTATTAGGAGACAACGGTGTTTTTATACCTAAATAAGCATTTGGTCCATTCAACGAACAATGCAGGCACACATGCATTTGTTCACTCAAAATTTTTTTTTAATTGACTCCACAGGATCCACAAGGCAAAGAAGTGGGAGCTAATAGGAATACAAAGAAAACTAATTCAAGGTCTCAGCCATCGAGATGCTTACAACTAGTGATTCATTTCATTTGGTGTGGACACAACCTAAATACTTCAGGGCTCCATTAGATAGCTATATGAATAACCATACACCCACAGGAAGCAACAATTTATGTCAGTCTTGTCATAAAAAATGTAGAATTCATTTTTTTTCCCAATGTAGATGTGGGAGTGGCTCACAGTGAGAGAGTCAGGGTAAGCTGGTGACTGTAGACAGAGCTTGGCATTTATTCACAGGATGGATAAATTGTTTAAAAGAAACTGTCAAAGAAGTCATTGTGAGTTCTGGTTTTGTAGGGAACCCAGGGTTTAGGACAATTTTGCCCCAACTCCCTACCTACAACTCACTTATCACACACATCCCTAACCTTTCCACAATTGTTTTCATTCCCTTTTTAGTCTCTAGTAGTAAACTTTAATAACAAAAACTAAAACAAAGCTAATAATCACTTCTTAGAATATTGTATAACAGCTCATAAAAGTGATTGTTTTAGGCACCTAGCCACAGCCTAGGAAATTGGTTCCTTTATTGTTTAGAGTGATTTCTTAGGGATTTTAACTTGGGCTCTTTTAAAGCCCAGTGTTTATCATTTTTTCTTTTTTTACTCTTTCTGACTCCTCCCCAGTCTTTGAAGTTTTCTCCTTCTTCTTCTTCTTCTTCTTCTTCTTCTTCTTCTTCTTCTTCTTCTTCTTCTTCTTCTTCTTCTTCTTCTTCTTCTTCTTCTTCTTCTTCTTCTTCT
>NW_027185799.1:7035374-7060771 GCF_028583685.1 Petaurus breviceps papuanus
CTCCTCTCCCTCTCCTTCCCCCTCCCCTCTCCCTCTTCCCCTTCCCCTCCCCCTTTTCCCCCTCCCCCTCCTCCTCCTCCTTGTCCTTTTTTCCTTATTTTTGGAAACCAGTTAGCTGACTGGTCTCTATACACCAGAGATCTCCCTCAGAAAGGACATTTTGCCAAAACTTTTGTTTGAACTTTATAAAATGATTTTCTTTCTTTTCTCCTCCCCCATCCTCAGCCTTTTTCTGTGTGTGTGTGTGTGTGTGTGTGTGTGTGTTGGTCATTCTAACTATTTGAAATATTATCTATGTGAAGAAAACAATGAATCCAGTTTGAAGATCCTAGTGGGCTTCTTTGGTGAATGTTAGGATTAGATCATAATTTGATACATTGTCTTTTCACAGAAAGTCTAAGTAAGGTAAGCTGTTCACCAAGATCAATTTACTAAGGAAGCACTTGCATAGACTTGTTGTTAAGAGTAGGTACTTAATAAATGCTTGTTAAATTAAATTATGAAAGTAATAGTCAAACTTACATAACTCACTTGTTCTCTCCTTCTAGTTATTTAGGATAGCATTTTCCAGGACCCAAAGGCAAAACAATTTTACATCAAAATATAGAGATCTCAGATATTACTTAAAAGATCCTAAAGGCAATGTTGACTCCCATCCCCCTACCCCAAGGTATGATGGGGGACTTAGAAGGTATGAATAACACTATCAGTTTAAAATACCTCACAGATTATCTGAGGGGTAAGAATTTGTGCTAAAAGTAATGCAAGTTGGTCACATTAATTAGCTATTGAATGAATTTTTTATACTAGTCAGGATGTAAGGCTATAGATGACAACAAATGATATGATGGATTCAAATTCATTCATCAAGCAAGTAGAAGCTCAATATGTTCAAGGAACTGTGCTGGACTTTGGGAATAAAAGGCCAAAAACAACCCCCAAAATAAATCAGCCTCTGTCCTCAAGGAATTTTCATTAAGCTCATTGATACTTCTATCTTCATTAAGTTCTCTAAGCATTTCATAGTGGTGCTAAGAATAATAATTAGTCTTGGGAACAAACAACCACAAATGTAGTTTATCATTCTGAAAAACTAAAAAACAACAAAAAAGACTTTTAGTTTTTGTGTATTTAGTTTTACCTGAAGGAACAAAAGACCCCAGTGTTCCATTGCATTGATAAATCTCCACCATAAAAAGGTGAAGACGTCGCTTTTCCTCTTCCATGCATGTATTAGAATCAATATGATCTTTTATTCATAGGAACAATATCTCAGAATCTGAGGAAAGATTTCGAAGATTAAATGTAAATTACACTGAGTCAATTGTTGTTGAGTCATTTTTCAGTCCTGTCAGACTCTTCATGACCCCATTTGGGGTTTTCTTGATAGAGATACTGGAACGGTTTACCGTTTCCTTCTCCAGTTCATTTTACAAATGAGAAAACAGAGGCAAACAAGATTAAGTGACTTGCAAAAGATGAATCTTCCTAGCTCTAGGCCCAGCACTATATCTACTGTACCTCAGTGAGCCAGATTATTCCCCAAACTTTAACAAAATATACTTTCAGTATTGATATTTTCAGACTTCAGTCTAAAGTCAGAATGCATAGAACACAATTCAATAAAGACAATGAGTTAAGTGTCTTCTATTTGTCAGACACCAGGTTAGATACTGGGCATATAAAGGAAAAAAAAACCCACAATAATTTTAGTCCCTGTCCTCCAGGTGTTTAGCATCATGCAAATTAGATGTAGATTTGTAACTGAAATTCCCCCCCTTTTTTTCCACAGAAATTCGCAGTCATTTTGACATGTAGTATGCAGATCAGATTCATAATATGGCCCACTGAAGTTGGTTCCAATGAAAAAGTTGTGCTATGATGAAATGTACAAACCAGGAAAAATATGAAGGGGTGTGGAAAGGAAAAAAAGAAGTTTGTGATACAAGAGATGTGGAAGCTAAGAGAAATGCCACATAATTAAGGGAAAATGCTGATGGCAGAGGAGTGTACAAGGTAATAAATGTCTGCTGGGAGTGATGAAATGCCAAAGCGAAACCAAGGCCTTGCCTTGTCAGATGGGCTCCAATGTTCCCAATGTCCCTGTTCCCCATACAATAAAACTAAAGCCACTTTAACCAACCACAAAACAAATAAAAAGAGAGCTTCTCTTGCCTCATGAGAGTGTCAGAGCTCTGAGCCAAAGGCATCCCCAGATTCTCTCTTATTGTTGATCTGGGGTTGGGATTTAAGTAGGATGAGTGTTTGAGGAGTGGATCTATGAGATGACTAATGCTCCCAGGGAGAGGCCTTCATGAAAAAAGGAGTGTTCGCCATGATACTCGAGCCAAATGCTCACCGTGGTTTTCACTTTTTTGTCTTTAAATCTTCCCTGTCTTGACTTAGAACGATGTGTTTGGAAGTGTAGTTGGATTCTACTGCATTTTAGTGGGTGTTGAGGAATCTGACAAATCTTAGGTACAATGGAAAAACGCTAGATTTGGATCTATGTTCAAATCTTTCCTGTCACTTGCTGCCTCTGCATTCTAACCTCTCTCTTAGTTTCCTAATCTTTAAAAAGATTAGATCAGACTAGATGGCCTCTAAGGCCCCTTCCGGCTCAAAATCTACAATACAGTTGTCCTAGACAGACACTTAAAAGTTGGCCTAGAAAGTTTTAACATGCTTAAAGCATCTTCTAGAAGACTCATACTTTATCAGCGCATATTTTAAAAATGATTTACTCATAGCTTCTCTATATGGCCAAATATACACTCAGGCTTCTAAGGCTTTATGCCTTGCAACAAAAAGCAAATGTAAATAGAGAACAATACTTATAGAATTATGTACTTAGAACTCATTAAAAAAAAATTAATCTCAGTCTCTGGTTCATTGATCGCTCAACATTTTACAGTTGGAAATGTTAAAACCTTCTAAGAAAATTGTAAGAAATGCCATTTTAAATGTTTATTTGGTTTCTTACTGACTCTGCCCCCTCTAAAAACAGCCCTAAACCAATTCTGAACCATTTTCCTTCCTTCTCAAGTCACCTAAAAATACATTTCCCATTCTCCGTCTATATACTAGATTAAGGAAAAAAAACCTGAGAGGATTTCATTAGAGAGTACTCACAGAGGATGAAATTATTCTTGCCAATATAGGTTAGCATCTTCTCTGCCACTTACAGTTTAAATAATCACCTGTAGCATTGAGAAATTAAGTACTTCCCTAGGATTACATAGTATATGTGAGTGTTTAGTGTGTATGTATGCATTTTTGTGTGTATATATGTATTTATAAGAGTATATATGTATGTATGAATACATGTATATTATATATATATAATTCTGTTATAATTGGTGTCTTTACAGCATATCATGGAGAATAGACAACAACTTTTGTAACCCTGCAGAATGAAGAAGCCAAAGCAGAAAAAAAAAATGCCTGTGCTTATGACTACAACATGATGTTTTTGGTAAGGAAGGCAGTTTTAACTTGTTTATACTGTTCACTTAGCTGACAAGCTTCCAACAGTCAAGTCAAAATGCAAAAAGTGGTGAAATAGCCATTAGTCATCTTCTATAGGCTGAATGGAATGTGCCAAAGAACACAGCATGTGAAAGCAAATCTAATGTCCTTAAGCTTATTTCATCCCATACACTATAGCACCTCATGCATCGATACCAGCACTAGGAGGAAGGTTCCCATACTGAATTTGAAAACACTGAACAACTGGTTTTTTGAAATCTTACTTTTCATTGAAGCATCTAAAGTGATTAAAACATCGTTCCTTCATGCTTTTTCTACTGTTATAACAATAATATGTGAGTCACAGGCATGGTCCAGTAATTCTCCAAACACAGTGAGGTAGGTCAACATGATGTTGCAATGTTCAAAAGTACCTCGAAAGGTTCTGAACTAAGTTTTCTATCAATGAAAATTGCTAGAAAACCATAGTTATTAGGCATTTTAAAAATGTCTTGGTATTCAATTTTGCCTCTGAGGACAGAGGGCCTTGACCCAATTTCATTGATGGGGGGAAACCCTGGATGCTGAAGCAGGTTGGCACCTTTTCCACAAGGAAGTAATTGCATTAGAGCCTGGGATGTTCTGTAACTTGCCCAGGTTCACACACCCAGGACATATTAGTGATGGCCTTGGCCCCACGTTTTCTTGGCTACAAGGCCAACTCTCTATCCACTATGTCAGAGTTGCACATCATATAACAATTAAGTTCCAAATAAACACGTGACTTGAATTAAAGGTCAGACCATTAAAAAAAAATCTGAAAAAAACGAGATCACATACCATTTGCAACTTTGGCTAGGAGGAGAATGATTAATCAAGCAAAAGTTACAGGTGATCATAAAAGATAAAATAAACAATTTCAACCCACAAAACTTAAAAGCTTTTGAAAGAATAAAATCAACAAAAATAGAATGAAAAGCATGAGCAAATAGGTGTATCAAATATCACCAATTAAGCACGGATAGTTATGTAGGTTATTAATACAAATATATAACTCATATATAAAACAATAAAATCAATGTCCCCCAAAGAAAAGTGGTAAAAGGATACGAGCAATTTTCAAAAGAAGAAATGCAAATTATTAATGACTGCTTGGAGACATTCTCCAAATCTTTGTAGCAAGAGACATACAAATTTCAGTGCCTGAGGTTTCACATCCCTCACAAATTATTTTTTAAAATGGTTTAAAAAATGAGAACGGTAAATATCTGAGGACTTATGAGAAGACCGAGTATTATGCCATTGATGGAGCTGTAAATTGGGCTAATCTTCCTAGATACTAATTTGGCTTTGTACAACTAAAGTAATCAAATTCTTTATACCCCTTGTACCAGAGATAACATTACTGGGCATATACCCCAAGGAAGATGAAAAGAAAAACAAAGGCCAATCATATACCAAAATATTTACAACCAAAGTCTTTATGGCAACAAAGAACAGGATTAAAAGTTGTTGTTCATTTCAAAATAAATGAAAAATCTATGGTTTGTGAATATAAGAGAATGTTATTGAGCAATAAAAAGTGACAAATATTAGATATTTAGAGAACATGAAATAATTTGTATGAACTAACATAGAGTGAAATAAGCAGAACTAAGAGAGCGATATACTATACTCAAATAACTAAAAAGCTTAGATGAACAAATTACTAAAGAAAGATCAAAATCTGAGTAGTGAACAAAACAATGGAGGTTCCAGAGAACAGATAAGGAAAGATACCTCCCTACTCATGGTAAAGATATAGGAGACTCCTAGGATGTTTATAGTGTGTGTGTGTGTGTGTGTGTGTGTGTGAATGTGTGTGTGTGTGTCCAATTGAGGTGCTGTAAAATAGATAATTTTGTTTATTGGTTTTCTTTGTCAGAATGGAAAGTTCAACCCTAAAGGGGGAATTGAAATAACTGTGATATAAAAACAGAAGTTAGACAAATTAATAATTAGAACTTTTTAAAAGAAATCAGAGGTGGTAAAACATATTCTCTCTACTCTTCATCACCTCAGGCTCTTGTCAAAGGATCATAGATTTATATTTGGAAAAGACCTTTAAAGTTTTCCTATCTGACTCCCTAATTTTATAGATAAGGGAACTGAAGTTAAAAGAGGTTAAGACCATATGGTTGAAAGAGCTAGGGTCTAGGTTTATAAGTAACAAAGGCAGAATTTAAAACCCAGTTTTTCATTTTCAAAATTGAGTATTGTTTTTACTGTGCCATATTACTTCTGGTGTGACATCCACCCTCCTAGCTATTTTCAAGCATTGGAAGGCTGCCATTTGAAAAATGAATTATATTTGCATTGTAGACAGAGTGAAGGCCTAGGAGAAATGGATGGAAATTTCAGGAACTGGATTTCAACTTGACACAAAGAAACTATCATCACAACTAGAGCTAACTGAAAGTGGACTGAGGAATCCTAAATCATCACTGAGAATCTTCATGTGGAGATTGAATGGCTGCTCATCAAGGATGCTGGTAAGGAAGGTAGGGGATTTTATACAGGTAGGAGGTGTAATCAATCAATTGATAACTTTTATTAAATGTCTGCTGTGTTCCAGGCACTGTGCTAAGCACTGGGGATATAAAAAGAGGCAAATGGCAGTCCCTGCTCTCATCCTTGAGATGCCCTTTTTAGATTCTCTGAAGGACATGTTATCCTTTATATAACCACTTATCAGGTATGTTGCAAAGGGGATTGTCTTTAAGATATAGTTTTAATCAGTTGGCAAGTGAAGTCCTTTCCAACTTCAAGATTCTGTGAGTCTGTGAAATGCCTGGATGAAATCAAGATACACTATTTCTATGACATTCTCTTGATCTACCAATTTAGCACACCGTATCAAAAAAAATGAGGTCAATTTGGCATGACTGGCTCTTAGGTAATCCATGCTGCTTCCTAGTAAACATTCTTTCCTAAGTGCTCACAAACTATTTCTTTAATTACCCCAATAGAGAATTTTGGCAGGAATACATCCAGTGATGGGAAGCATGTCCCTGTCCTAACTAGACTCAAAGGATGGAGAGAATAGTGAAGAGAGCCAATAAAATCCTTTTTTTTTTCTGAAAAAAATGTAGAAATTAGGAGCTTATTATCCTGTTTGCCCCAAAGGCTAAGGACAAAGAAGAGTCAGAAGGTATCAAGGGATTTGGGAGTTGGAACTTGATTCTTCCTCTCCCCATGACCCTGAGATTTACAAAGGAGCTGAAATCAACCAATACAATTCAACTAGAGGAACATGCCTTAAGTATACACTAGGTACAAGGCACTTGGACACTCCATTAATAGGAAAAATAGTTTAGGTTGATTTGAGTGGAAAATATGAAGCTACTAATCTTAAATTTATTAGCATATTTCATAAGAATAATTAATAACTGCATTTTTGTGGCACAGTGACCTGCCTGGCCCTTACTGCAGGATGAGGTCCACAAAGCCACAGAGAATCCCATTATTAAAAGAGAAACCTCTAAAGTTTTTGCATGGTATGCAAACCTGGTGCTAACATACACTTATCCCTTTCTTTCCCACTCAGCACAATTGTGAAAGCAGCTTCCAGCATATGGAAGCATTTGTACACTGTCAGTTACTCTGGGAAAACAAAAACATGATTTGCAAGTGCTGTCAAATAAAAGATTCACTTCCAAATGCTAGCAGGATGGACAGAAATGTCTTTTGAAGGAGAAAGGATCCTGAACATGTGTGTGTATACACATACATTCAAACATATACATAAAAACACATATACACTTGTACAAACACATATATATATAACACATTCTGAAGATATTTCACAAATTACATATAGACACACATGCATATGTGTGTATAAAAGTATATCAAAGTATACTTTTTCATCATCCTGCTAGCGTATGCTTACATATAAGCATGTATAACATATAAAATATGTTATATCTATATATAAATATACACACATATACATCTATGCTTCATAGGGGTGTAAGTGAACAGAGCTATACTAAAGGAAGATCATGTAGCTTATTGTGTTTCCATAAGTCCTTTTGTATGGTCAACATTAAGGATTGAATAACCAGCCTTCTCCAGTAACCAGATATTGCAATCAAATGAATACCAGACACTCACTGACTTGATATGTGGATAACACCTGACAAAGTAAAAATACTCATCCTAAGTTTTACTTGACTGTATTTTTTGTTGTGAGAGGGGTTTTATTGTAGATGGGGACAGAGTTGGAGAGAAATTGAGAGAGTAGAGATGGTAGTGCAAAAAAAAAAACAAAAGGAAGAAAGAAAAGTGTCAAAGAAACATTTTAAAAATGCATAGAAGTTGCAAAATTATACAGAGTAAGGATGACTCAGAAGAGATGTGAGAGGATGCCAACACCCTACATCTATATGGAGGGGGATGTTGCACATCACATTTTTTTTTTTACTTTGTCAATATATTGACTGGTTTGCTGATTTTTTTTCTTCCTTTTTTTGCCTTTGTTTTGTTGCTGTTTTTTATTTGGTATTCAAAAAAATCCTATTGGTTATATGAGATGGTTCTCTTTGAGGAAGAGGCAAACTGGGAAAATCTACAATGATGTTAAAAAAAAAGATACTAGCCCTCTTTCCCCTCGGAGCCAGTGGCAGTGTGTCTCCTCTGCAATCATGGCAAATACCAAGGCCAGGGATCTTCGTGGGGAGAAGAAGGAGGAGCTGCTCAAACCATTAGATGATTTAAAAGTGAAACTTTCCCAATTGAGAGTGGCCAAGGTCATTGGAGGAGCTGCATCCAAGTTATCTAAGATCCTAGTAGTTCGAAAATCTACTGCCTGAGTTCTGACTGTCATCAACCAGAAACAGAAAGAGAACCTCAGGAAATTCTATAAGGGCAAGAAATACAAACCCCTGGACCTTTGGCCCAAGAAGACCCGTGCCATGCGCCGCAGGCTTAATAAGCACGAGGAAAGCCTGAAGACCAAAAAACAGCAGAGGAAGGAACACCTGTACTCCCTTCGGAAATTTTCTGTTAAGGCATAATTTGTTAAAGTACTCAATAAAAAGACAAATTGTTATAAAGAAAAAAGATACTAGCAAAAAATGCTCAGAAGATAGGAGAGGGAAGTTCAGAAGGGGATATAAACAAGCAGGGTAATTGTTACTACCATGCTATATTAAATATTATTATATATACTTAATATATTAAAAGCAAAACAACCTATACAATTCCCATTTTCTGGCCTTCTTTTATTTGTAAATATTCATGTTTGTTAATCATTTTTAGTTCACATTAAAAATAATTCAATTTTAAAAGAATAAGGCAATTTATGCAACTTGCTTGCCACAGAGTTTAATAGCTAGGCTTTTTTAGTGTAAGAATGTGATTAGGTTATAAAAATCTATGTATGGCAGAATAAATGAAACTCTGCATCTTACAGTGCTAATATATAGATGATCTCAAGTGTGGATAACAGGAATGACAAATATTATTTATATATATGTATATATATACATATATATATGTATACACATAGATTTTTGACCATAGGTATAGGAACCTATGGGTATGGTATGCTTTGCCCATATAGGTTATTATATATCCACAAGGGTCTCTTTTATTTTTTAATTCGTGACCATGTAAATAGCATGGAAGTAGCATGGGAGGCCATAATGACTATATGGTTATTTATGACTGCAGTGACATAAATTTTATCATAAAAAAATAAATCTTACAGTTATGTAGTATTCTAAGGATTCCAGGGCATTTTCTTCACAATGACTCTTACAGGCAAGCTGTTTATCCTATGGTTAAAATATTGCTATCTTTTAAAAAAGATCATTTTCATTTCCTAGTATATCCTTCCACCTTCCCTTAATGAAAGAAATATTTCTTACAACAAAGAATAAATAAAAAGTTAAAAAAAGTTTCAGGAAAACCAACCAACACATCAACAAGTATGACAGTATACACAGTATTCTACACCCACAGTCTCCCACTTCTGCAAAGAAGGGAGGAAAATACCTTTCCACAAATATAGTTTTCCTCGTTTTGCTTTCATCACTTGGAATCAGTTCCTGAAATTTCTGATATATTTCTCTATACTCCTCATATTCACCATTTATTATTGTTCAGTAATATTCCATTATAGTCCACTGCATTCATGTACAACAAATTGTCTATTTTAGTTGTTGTTTAATCGTTTTTCAATCATGTCTGACTCTTCATGATCCCATTTTGGGATTTTCTTGGCAAAGAAATTGGAGTGATTTGCCCTTTCCTTCTCCAGTTCATTTTATAAATGAGGAAGCTGAGGCAAGTAGGGTTAAGTGACTTGCCCAGGGTTACATAGTTAGTAAGTATCTGAGGCCAGATTTTAGCTCAGGAGAATGAGTCTTCCCAACTCCAGACTTGTTGCTCTTTGCACTGCACTATCTAGTAGCCCTGAAAAAAAGTCTAATTCACTAACTGACGGGCTTTAGCTTTGTTCCCAGTTCTTTGTTACTACAAAAAGTACTGCCTCATATGGCTTATATAATATCTTTCTTTTTATCATTGAACTCCTTCCTGTATATGTCTAGAAGTGGGACCTGTGGGTGAAAATGTAAGGACATTTTTGTTACTTTCTTAGTATAATTCTAAATTGCTTTACAAAATGGTTGGATCAGTTCCAAGCCCTAACAACTGTGTATTAGTAATGTGCTTGTCTTAATACAAACCCTCCAATATTCACTATCCTAATCTTACGTGGTCTTTGTCAATTGAAACTTGTTTCTTAGTGGCATGATTAAGGTAGACAGAAAAAGCAAAGAAGGGAAATATGTTATCAACAATGCAAATTCTGAGAGTCAGAGCCAGGATGTCAGAGAAAAGGCAGCTGCTCACCTGAGCTCTCCCCAAAATCCCTCTGAACACCTATGAATAATGAAGTAAAACAGTCCCTTGAACAGCAGAACCCACAAAAGGACAAGGTAAAATAATTTTCTAGACAAAGACAATTTAGGTCAGCAGGAAAGGTCTATCCCTCCAGGGTGAGACTAGAGCATAGTTCAGCACAAGCTGCATCAGCACAGACTGGGCCCCACCAAACCAGAAGAAGGCTTTGGGAGTCAGTGAATCTGTAGTGGCAGCAGCTGCTTCCAGAGCTCTCAAACCACAGACAGTAAGGGGGTCGAACAACTGATCTGAGATCACCAGGGTGTCTTTGCTGACACTGGGGGCAAGAATCTGTTGCTTTACCCATACTCAAATCTGGGTTGGAATCCGGGGTGGCAGCCCCAGGGCAAGAAGGAGCACCAGTGCATCAGAGCTTGTGGGCAGCAGTGCAGCGGGCACTTTTGTCATAGTTACGGGACAGAAAAGAATGCTTTGGTAACTCAGAGTGGAGGACAGTAGTAAACATCTCTTCTTAGATCATATCACCTTGGAAGAAATGAAAACTTACAGGTCCCTAGAGGTATCTCTGAAAACAACTACACAAAAGCCCTGAAGCTTAGCACAGTGCAGCCTACACTCCGGAAGTAGAGCCCAACTTTAATAAAGAGTTAAAAGTCAAGAAATAGACTGAAAAAATGAAGAAAATTTCTGACCAGAGAAAGTTAGTATGGTGATGAGGA
This sequence comes from Petaurus breviceps papuanus, assembly GCF_028583685.1. NCBI lineage: Eukaryota > Metazoa > Chordata > Mammalia > Diprotodontia > Petauridae > Petaurus > Petaurus breviceps. The sequence continues at coordinate 7,046,474 of NW_027185799.1, forward strand.
AGGGCAAAACCACATTCAGAAGAAGATAAAGTTAAAACTCCTACATCCACAGCTTCCAAGAAAAAAAATGGTCTTAGGTCATGGAAGGCCTCAAAAAAGATTTTGAAAATTAAGTAAGAGAGGTAGAGGAAAAATTGGAGGGAGAAATGATAATGATGCAAGAAAATCATGAAAAAAAGTGTCAACAGCTCGGTAAAGGAGACACAAAAAATACTGAAGAAAATAATACCTTAAAAACCAGACTAAGCCAAGTGGTAAAAGAGACAAAAAAAAAAAAAATGAGGACAAGAATGCTTAGAGAAACAAAATTGGCCAAATGGAAATAGAGGCACAAAAATTCACTGAAGAAAAAAAAACTCCTTAAAAAGTAGATTTGGAGGGGTGGCCAGGTGGCGCAGTGAGTAAGAGTGCCGGCCCCAGCATCGGGAGACCTGGGATCGGTTCCGGCTTCAGATACTCGGCACCCACGCAAAAATAACTGGCCGTGTAACCTTGAACAAGTTACTTAACCCCAATTGCTTAAAAAAAAAAAAGTAGATTTGGCCAAATGAAAAAGGAGATACAAAAGCTCATTGAAAGAAATAGTTCCTTAAAAATTAGAATAGAGCAAATGGAAGCTAATGATTATGAGAAATCAAGAAACAATAACAAAATGAAAAGAATAAAAAACTAGAAGACAATGTGAAATATCTCATTGGAAAAATAACTGATGTAGAAAACAGATCCAGGGTAGATAATCTGAAAATTACTGGACTACCTGAAAAGCCATGATACAAAAAGAGCCTAGACATCACCTTTCAAGAAATTATCTAGGAGTCCTGATAGTCTAGAGACAGAAGGTAAAATAGAAATTGAAAGAGTCCACTGATCACCTTCTAAAAGTGATCTCAACATGAAAACTCCCAAAAGCCAAATTCCAGAGCTCCCAAGTCAAGGAAAAAATATTGCAAGCGCCAGGAAGAAACAGTTCAAGTATTGTGGAGCCACAGTCAGGATTAACACATGATGTAGCAGTTTCTATATTAATGGTTTGAAGGGATTGTAATATGATATTCTGGAGGGCAAAGGAGCTGAGATTACAAACGAGAATCACCTACTCAGCAAAACTGATTATAATCCTATAGGGGAAAAATGGATATTCCATGAAATAGAGAAATTTCAAATATTCTTGATGAAAAGACAGAGCTGAATAGAAAATTTGACTTTCAAATACAAGACTCAAGAGACACATAAAAAGGTAAACAGGAAAGAGAAATCATAAGGGAGTTAATAAGGTTAAATTGTTTACATTCCTATGTGGAAAGATAGTACTTGAAACTCACAAGAACTTTCTCATTTTTAGTGCAATTGGAAGGAGTTTATATAAACAGACAGCAGAGGTGTGAGTTGAATATGAAGTAATGATATCTAAAAAAGTAAAATAAGGGGTGAGAGAAGAATGCACTGGTAGAAAGGAAAAAGGAAAGGTAGAATGGGGCAAATTTTCTCACATAAAAGATGCAAGAAATAGCTTTTACAGTGAAGGGGAAAGTGGGGGAGCTGAAAGGGAGTTAGTGAACCTTACTATCATTGGAATTGGCTCAAGAAGGGATAATGTGCACAGTTAATTGGGTACAGGAATCTATCTTATCCTACAGGAAAGTAGGAGGGGAAGGCAATAAGAGAAGGAATGGAAGAGTGATAGAAAAGACAGCAGATTAGAGGAGGTGGTAATTTGGAGCAAAACATTTTGAGGAAGTACAGGGTCAAAGGAGAGAAAGAATATAATAAACAGAGGGGAAAATAAGGTGGAGGGAAATACAGTTAGTAATAGTAACTGTGAAAAAAATGAAGGAAGTTTCTTTAATAAAGGCCTCATTTTTCAAATATAAAGGGAATTGAGTCAAATTTATAAAAAAAGTCACTGCCCAATTGATAAACAATCAAAACATATCAACAGTTTTCAGATGAAGAATCAAAGCCATCTATAATCATATGAAAAAGTTCTCTAACTCACTACTAATTGTAGAAATGCAAATTAAAGCAATTCTGAGGAACTACCCTCATACCAATTAGATTGGCAAATAGGACATAAAAGGAAAATGACAAATGTTGGAGAGGATGTGGGAAAAATGAGACATTAATGCACCGTTGGTAGAGTAGCGTCCTGATTCAACCTTTCTATAGAGCAATTTGGAACTATGCCCAAAGTGCTATAAAATCATGCATACCCTTTGACCTAACAATACCACTACTGTGTTTATGTCTAAAAAGAGATTAAAAAAAGACAAAGGACTTATAGATACAAAAACATTTATAGTAGCTCTTTTGTGGTGGTAAAGAATTGGAAACTGAGGAGATGCCCATCAATTGGGGAATGGATAAACAAATTGTGGCATGCAATTATGATGGCATATTATTGTGCTGTAAGAAATGGTGAGCAGGATGTTCTCAGGGAAAAATACATGGAAAGATTTATAGAATCTCATGCAAACTGACATATTCTGTGTACCATGTAACAGCAATATTGTAAGATGATCAGGAGTGAATGACTTAGCTATTCTTAGCAATACAATGATCCAAGAAAACTCTGAAGGACTTGTGATAAAAAATTCTATCCATCACCAGAGAAAGAACTGATAGTGTCTGAATACAGATTGAAGCATACTTTTTTTTACTTTCTTTATTTTTCTTGAGTTTTTTTGTCTATGTTTTCTTTCACAATATGACTAATATGAAAATGTTTTACATGACTAAACATGTATAACCTATATTGGATTACTTGTCTTCACAATGATGGGGGTAGGGAGGGAGGAAAGGAGAGAATTTGGAACTCAAAATTTTATAAATGAATGTTGAAAATTGTTTTTACATGTAGTTGTGGGAAAAGCAAACAACAAAAAAAGAGTGCAAATTATAATATTGAAAATTCCCAGTAGACTCAAGGTGGAGCAGTGACATCCTCTGAGAGTTTACTGAAAAATCAAAATGCTCTTCAAACTACAGCAATAGTAGAAGACATTAAAGTATAAGAAATTGCATGTTTGTTGACAGTGACAGCTTCAAATGAAGATCTCTCATGGATCTGAAACCAGATTTTATTAGCAACTACCATGCCTGAATCAGAGAGTGTACTTTTTTCAGAGAAAGAAATAGCCCGGCTTAGATCTCCTGGTATTGAGAACCTAATTATACCTCTGCTTACAAATAGAGAAAAAGTAAAGTGAACAACTATTAACAAAGTGTCAGAATTTTGTTGTTAGCCAACTCATGCTGCAGCAACCCTCCTGATTCCAAGATTCAAAGGCAGAAATGTAAGTGATGATAGCATCACTGACACATTTCACTGGATTACAAAACAAGCCACATATTTAGAGTTTGATGCTGAAAAGATGCTTTTAAATGTTCAAAAACATAGAAATCTTTGGTCCAAGAATATAAACTAGGGTTCCATCTTGCTCTAGGAACATTTTTGAAGCACCTTGTTTGAGCAGAAACTTGTCACCATTTGTGATCATACGGTTCTATATGTGTCCATTAAGAAAAAGTCATACATTTCTATTTCTTTTTTGGATGGGGCTAGTAGACTAGTGGATTAAAAAGATATATTTAAGGCAATAGTCTATTTAGATTTCAACAAGGTATTAGATTAAGTCCCTCATACTGGCTTTAATGATCAGCTAGAGATGTGGACTAGAAAGTTAGGTAGCCTCGGAGCTCATTGTATAATAGGATTCAGGTGTTGATTAATCAATTAATATCAATGTCAAGGAAGTATCTGGTGGACATCCTCTGAGTTTTGTGTATTGTAAACGGTTCTTCAATATTTTTATCAAAGACTTGAAGGAAAGCATAGATGTGGTATGCTTACCAAATTTGTGGATCTCACAAAGCTAGAATAAATAGCTATTACTTTGGGGAAAACTCAATATGTACAAAACTAAACTCATTATCTTTCCTACCCATGTCCTCCCCTCTTCCAGCCTTCCCTATTTCTGCTAAAGCTCTTATCTTCTTTCTAGTCTCCCAGATTTGTAACTTCATCATTATTCTCAGCACCCTTCTCCCTCTTCCCACACATCTAGTTGGTTGGCAAACCATATAACATGCCTGGCATCTGACCCTTTCTCTCTACTCACACAAATACCATGATCAAGTTATCATGCCATCACTTCTTACCTATACCATATAAATATCCTGCTAATTGATCTCCCTGACTCCAATCTCTCTCTTTTCACTCTAGTCCATCGTACATACATATGACTGCCAAAATAATTTTCCTTAAGCACAGATCTTATCAAATTCCTCCTCTCCTCAATCAACTTTAGGAATTCCCTATTGGCTCTAGATTTAACGTCCATTTGCAACCTGAACCTTCCAATTTTTCCAGCATATCACTGGACATCACTTCTGGTCTTTCCCTCTGAGATTTAGCCAGTTTGGCCTTTTCTATATTCCTCACACATAACACTTAATTTCCTGGCTCCATTAGTCAGTCAGCAAGTGTATATTAACTACCTGCTATATACCAGGCACTGTAGTAAGTGCTAATGATATAAGAAAGCCATAAATAGTTCCTTACCTCAAGGAACATGCATTCTAATGGGAGCAATAGCAGTTAAATAACTAAGTACATACAAGATAGATAGATGTATATATGGGAATATACACATACATGTGTAATCTCAAAGACATCTCCCCTCCCCTTTTCTCTCCTTCCCTATACTCCCCTCCCCTCCCCTTCCCTTTGAGTTCTCCAGCTGTTACCAGTGACTGGTGGGACTGAGAAAGGCCTCTTATAGAAGGTAAACTTTGACCTGAGTGTTCAAAGAAACCAAGGAAGGTAAGAGATAGAGACAATGGGTCAGGGCATTCCAGACATAAGGTACAGTCTGTACAAAGACATAAAGATTTAAATCTAATGTCATTTGATAGAAATGTCAAGTAGGACAGTTAGGTGTTTAGAGCTGAATGGAGACAGTTAGCTGGATATAGCAGTAGCCTTGGAGTTAAAAGGACCTGAATTCAAATCCATCCTCAGACACTAACTACTAGCTGTGTGACCCTGGGCAAGTCACTTAACCCTGTTTGCCTCAGTTTTTTCACATGTAAAATGAGCTGGAGAAGGAAATGACAAACTACTCTAGTATCTTTGGCAAAAAAACCCCAAATGGGGTCACAGAGAGTCAGATATAACTCAACAACAATAATAATTGGATCAGAGAGCATGTACAAGAGAGCAAAGTATTAGAAGACTTGGAAAGGTAAGAAAGGTCCATCTTGTAAAGATCTTGAAATGACCATCAGAGAGTTTATATTTGACCTTAGAGGTTTTTAGGAGCCACCAGAACTCAATAAGCAGGAGCATAACTTGGTCAGAACTTTGCTTTAGAAAAATCCTCTGGGCAGCTATTGCACTGGCTATTCCCCATTCCTGCAATGCCCTCTCTCCTCACCTCCACATCTTCTTTCAAGATGCCACTCAAAAGTGACTTTCTATAGGAAGCTTTTCCTGATTCCTCCCAACTGCTACTGCCATTCCCCTCTCTCAGATTGCCTTGTATTTTTATTTATCCTTTATAATTACTCTGCATACATTTATATGTGCTTATGTCTACCTCATTAGAATTTAAACTTTTCATATGTATCAGTTGTCTCATTGTTTGGATTTGCATCCTGAGTTCCTCTCATCATGTGTAGAACATAGAACATAGTCACTTTTTAGTCAATGATTGTTGATTAATTAATTGATTGAGTTCTTCATCATTAGAAGTCTTCAAAAAAGTCAAGGGTGACCATTTTTCAGAGAGATTCCTTCTCCAGAGAGATAATTGATTAGATATACTGAGGTCCATGGTTATGAGAAAAAATAAAAAGGGATGGATAACTATCTGAAGAAGGAATCAAGAGTGGTTTCATGAAGAACCTTACATCTAAGTCTTGGAATCAATATATTTCTGAGCAGAGATCAAGGGGGAGTCTGTTCCAGGTACTGAAGAAAAAAGGAGCAAATACAGTAAAGAGGTCAGTAGGCAAGATGAAAATTAGGAAAGATGAGTGGTTTAGTTTGATTGGAATGGAGTGTGCAATTGGGGAATAGTATATAATAAGGTTGGAAACTAAATTGAAATCTGATTATTGAGGTTTTGAATACAAGCAAAAAGAGTTTGTGCTTTTTGGCAGATATTAACAGGAAGATAATACAGGTTTTTGAGTCAGAGAATGCGATATTGGAGCAGTAGACTTTGATATTACTAAAAGAGTGGTGTAAAGGTTGATTTAGAGAATAGAGAGGCTAGAATTAGTAAAACAAAATAAGAGGCTATTAGGATAGTCCAAGTAAAGGAGATGAGTTTGCCCAGATAGTGGCAAAGAGGGGTAGTATGAAGCCAGAGACATTAGTACATTGTATTGAAATGGATAATATGAATGAAGAATATGGAAGAGTCAGAGATAATTCCTGATTTATGAACTTAGGTGAATTAAATGAAAATCACACCATTAAAGAGATATAGAGGTAAAGAGGAAGGATAAGATTTGGGGTAAGATAATGAGTTCAGGTTTTAGACTTGACCTTAAGGATTCATTTTCTTTCTGCAGCACAGGAAAGAAATTGATCAATGTTCGGAAGTATACCAAACACAGAAATAATCAATCATGGAAACTGATAGAGAAATGTGCAGCTAGGTGTCACAGTGGATAGAGTACTGGGCCTGATGTCAGAAAGACCTGAATTCAAATCCAGCCTCAAACTCCTACTGGCTGTGTGATCCTGGGCAAGCCATTTAATAGCTGTCTCCTTCAGTTTCCTTACGTCTAAAATGGGAATATAGCAACACCTACCTCACAGGTTTGTTGTGAGGATCAAACGAGTTAACAATTGTAAAGTGCATAGCACAGTCTATAAGGTGTTACATAGATACTTGTTGTCTTCCCCTTTTCATCCAGGCAAAACTTCAGATTTCAAGAGTTCATGAATATGACAAAAAATAAGGTGTTAGAAGAAGTAGAAACAAGACAATTTGAACAAAGTTTGCTGTGTCAAAAAATGTTATGCAATGAATTTAGGGATGCATTTCTCATTTGATTTTAATTTCTAAAGATGAGAACTTTGTTTTTAGCTTGATATTATGGAAGACACTAAATCCAGTGAAGAGGCTGTTGCTGAGGATTTCTTCTGTCCTTCAGTTTTTGCCTGTTTCTTTTATATAGACTGGACCAGACTCAGAGAACAGATTCTCTAAAATTCAGCAGCTTAAAACATTTATGACAGAAATGAAAAAAAAATCAACAAAATTTGAAATTTTTCTCTGAATAAATTGTACTCTTAAATTTAACACATTGTAATTTTATGAGTAAATCAAGTTAGAAAAGATACTTTATGCTCCTAAACTGAGGGTTACTTTATTTCTATGAATGAATAGTAATGCTCACTATGCAATAGAAACCGAATATATTAGGGCTGGAGACGCAAAGAAAGACAAAAATAGTCCCTGCCCTCAAGGAGCTTATAATAATATGTATTTTAATTTTCCGTTAGAATACTAGATGTTTTGTTTTAAATGTATGGAATGAAACAAACATTTCCATAACATAGTATAAATTTTTAAAGATTGCACATGAAACTGCAAATCAATTATATACAACTTGCTATTTCTTTTAAATATATGTTATATAAGCTACCATAAGACAAAAACATGTATATGTATATACACATACACAAATATACAGATACATATATATGTAAAATCATTCTAAACATACTTTATCAGTTCTTTCCCTGGATGAGATAGCATTTTCCTTCATATGAAATAACATTTGCTCAAAGTTTTTATTAAAATAATATTGCTGTTACTATATACAAAACTCTTTCGGTTCTGCTCATTTTACTTTTCATGATTTTATGCAAGTCTATTAATGATTTTCTAAGATCATTGAACTCATCATTTCACATACCACAGTAGTATTGCATCATAATCATATACTACAATTTGTTCAGCCATTCCCCAATTAATGAGAATCCCTGCAATTTGAGGTTCTTTGCCACAACAGAGAGAGCTCTATAAACGTTCTAGAATGTAGATGTCATTTTCCTTTTCCCCTAATCATTGGAAATAGACTTAGTAGTGGTATTGCTGCATCAAAGGGATTTCTGGGTCAAAGGGTATAAGTTGTTTGATAACTCTTTTGGTGTTAATTCCAGATTGCTCTCCAGTTCACAATTTCACCAACAATGAATGTGTCCCAATTTTTCCACATCTCCTCTAACATTTGTCACTTTCCCTTTTAATCATTTTAGCAATCTGATAAGTGAAACATGATATCTTAATGTTGCTTTAATTTGCATTTCTCTTGTCAATAATGATTTAGAGCATTTTTTCATATAATTATAAATTCTTTTTATTTATTCATCAGAAAACTGCCTGTTCATATCTTTTGACTATCTGTCAATTGGAGAATGACTCATATTCTTAAGCATTTTACAAAATTCTCTCATATTCATTTTTTTTTCCTTAAAAGAAAAACAAAGCAAATCAGAGCAATTCATTTTTTTAAGGCTTCAAAATGTTTTACTGCTTACTTCTCTACTGAGCAAAAGAGGATGTTTTGGATGGCAGGATAATTGAGGCTGGCTATAGGAAATCCAAGTCAATTTTCTCAATGAATGTGTGACATCTAGGATTAGTCCACACTTTTGACGGCACTTTCTTCCTAACCCATTTCTTTTCTCAGGGAGTATGAAAAGTACAGCCTTCCTTGGGGGTGCCAATAGCTTTATCTCTCTTTGCTCCAGTCACCTACCACTAGCCCTGGCAAAGTTAGCCTGCTGACCTAGCATGACCTGCTGATGCAGCACTTTCTGGTTTGCAAAACTGTACACCTGGAGGAGACTGGCAAGCCCTCTAAGACATATATTTGGCAAATAATTCAGCTCTTCTTTCAATAGCTAGGTTTAACAGGAAGTTTTGAGTAGCACTGTCTGGAGACAAACAGCAGGTTGGCGCATTCAAACACAAATATTTAGCTTGCTAATGACTTCTAGGCACTTGCTAGTACCTGGGAAACAGTTCTGATTTGATCTCTCATAAGGCTAACTCTTTTTTCTCAAGGAAGAACAGTTTCTGGGTCCTGAGTATAGTTTTGTTTTGACTTAACATAAGGGTTTCAGCTGTTTGGAATAGAAGCATGGGAGATTCCTTTGAGTGGTGATGGGAGATCATCATGTTTGTTTGGCTTCTCTTCACTGCTGATGGCCTGGAAAGTAACAATCAGATGTTAGGCCCAGCAGTGAGCACTTTCCAGTTGACTTTGCCAGCCACAGAATGACTATGACCTAACCCTTGCTTCAAGGAGACAGCAAACAGATGATAAACAATGAGTTTCCAAGGCCAGTATTCAACCTACCATGTCCTGGTCCCTTCCACATTTTTAATTTATGGGTCATTGTCTTGGTAACTGGTTTGTATGGATCCTATGCCTTGTTGACCCAACATGCTCTTTAATTTTATTTGAATTTCTAGCTCAGTCTATATATGTATGATGTAATGACATGAAGAGCTGCATTCCATTTCCCATGCAGGAGCATGCTGACTCAACATTCTTCTGGGCTCTAGGTCAAGACAAAAACCCCCAGAAGCCCTGATATTTCCTCTTTCAAGCTCAAACTCATGCTCGATGTAGATTGCTATTATAATAGCAGAAGAGTATTCCATACTCCATCCATGTGCCCCACACATTGGGATTGTGGGTATAAGGTAAGAAAAGAACAGTTCTAGATAAGAAACCAGCATCTCCCTCCTGACTTTACTAGGCCATGATGACACAGGAAATTGACCTGGCCCAATACTTACAAGGTTGTGAACAGCTGAGAGTACACATTACATATTAGATGAAAAGATGTATTATAATAACCCTTCTCTCACACCAACACCCTGTCATTTTCAAGGTACATTAATATACATAACCTTAATGCTTAGATTGGAAAACCTGGATTTCACTCTCAGCACCAACACTGATGAGCTGCATTGCCTTAACCCAATTATTTAACCTTCATGAGGGTTAGATTCCTTATCTATAAAACAGGACTGATGATACATATAACCTCCATTATAGGATAACATATGTTAAAACACTTAATGAATTTGATCTAATGTTAAGTATTGTCAGTAAGAATCTAAAGTTTCTCTAAGCTATTCATTTAATGAAAGTATATACAAATGACAAAATCTGGGTTTTAATTGACATTTGGATTCATTCTTTCAGCAGCAAGAAAGAAAATGCAATCTTAGACTGCCTTAGAGGAGTAGCATCCAGGAATAAGGAGGTGAAAGCTCCTCAGTACTGCCTTCCCTAGCCAGATCATATCTGTACTGTTTGTATGCAGGTCTGAAGGTCACATTTTAGGACTGATATTCATAAGTTGGAGAGTGTTCAAGGCAAGACATCTAAGTTGATTTTATTCTGCATAATTATCTATTGAGAAAGAATTGGAGATGATTAATTTAGTAAATAAAAGACTTAGGTCAGATATGATAATTGCTTTCAAGTACTTGGAGACTTTCCATGTGGAAGAGGGGTTACAATTGTTCTCATTGACCCTAGAGGGCAGAACTGGGCACAATGGTCATAAGGCATCAAGAGGGAAGATGAGGCTAGAGATAAGGAAAACTTTCCAAATAATTGGAATGATCAATAAAAATATCTACAGAAACTCTTTTTTGTTATAGCAAAGAACTGGAAACAAAGGGAGAAGGGGTACCCTCATTTGGGGAAATGGATAAAGAAATTATGGTATATAGATTAATATAATATAATTGCTTGGTAAGGAATTGTGAGTGAATGTAGGAAGGAAAGAAGGAAGGAAGGAAAGAAGGAAGGAAAGAAGGAAGGAAGGAAGGAAGGAAGGAAGGAAGGAAGGAAGGAAGGAAGGAAGGAGTATTTATTAGTTACTTCTGTGTTCAAAGCACTGTGCTAAATGCTAGGGAGGACGATGGAAATTCAGAGATAATCCCTGCTCTGGAGTAGCTCTCATTCCTGTAGAAGAGACAATACATATAGATGGGTTTATCTGCAAGTAAGACAGAAAGGTCTCATGGTCTCATGGTCCTTAATGTACAGCAGCAAAGTAGATGGTCATAAATCTTTTTTTCATGTTATTTCCACCATTTAAATTGTATCAGTTGCTAATATTGAACCATTTGACAACACCAAGGACATTGGTGGCAAGAAGTTTCTTTTTTAAGTTTTCAGCAGCCGAAAAGTATCTGAAAAGCAGTTACTAGGCCACACCTCCAAGAGGGTTGCTTTCCACTATTAAGACTGCAAGGGTAGGGATAGATGCAGGATGGGTGGTATGGGACATGCTGCCCCTCTCAAGGCTCTTGAGCTTACCTTCCTGTGGGTGGCACTTGATTAGCATTGGTGGTGAGGGTGGTGAGGATGGGGATTCCTACTCCATAGTGGTTGCTCCCCTCAGTGACAACTTTGGGGCCCATGTTGGCATCAGTTTTCAAGTCTCTTGATTATAGGATCCTGATTGTTTGCATCAGAGTATGAGGGAAGGTGGTTGTCATGGTTTGATTTGCCTGATGACTCTGCCTTCTGTCTCTTCCCTAGGATGCTTTGCTTCTTCAGCTAGGCTGGCTTCCTGCCTTTAGTTAAAGTTGGTCACCAGTTTGGTGGCAATGGCTGACCACTTCTCCACAGAAGTTGCTAATCACAGATAATGTCTACAGAGGCTAGACTAACACTGGATTGAAATGGACAGTTTAGAGAAACATGGGAAGATCTGTATTAATTCATTTAGAATAAAGAAGTCAGATCCAACTGGAGAATTTATACATAACAGCAATATTAAATATAAAACAACTTTGAAAGACTTAAAAACTCTGATCGACAAAATGGTCAGAAAACCAATGATGAAGCATGCTGCTTACTTCTCCACCTGCTGGCTTTTCTGACTTCCTTCAAGTGGCAGATAAAATTCAACAAATACTTATTATGTACCCACTCTGTACAGAGCATTGTGCTAAGGGCTATAGATGTAAAGATAAAAATGAAGAGGAAAATTCTTGTTCTCAAGGAATTGTGTAGAATCAACGAATATGTGGACATGTCCATATGAAATAGAGAACAGGAACCCTGAAAACCAAGGGGGGGGAGTTCAGTAAAGACTTCACAAAGATGATGGAACCTGATCTGGACCTTATACAAAGCTAAGAATTCTAAAAAGTGGAGGCAAGGGCAGAGTGAACTCCAGACACAGAAGCAAAATCATGGAGAGTGGAGAAGAAATGATGAGTCCAGAACTTGGCAGGTGTGCCAAGTTGTCTGCAATGTAAAAATTACAGCCTGAAGAGAAGGAATAACATGGAATAAATCTGGAAAGACAGGCTGAATTGTAAGTGACTTTAAACACCACATAGAGGAGTTTATGTTTTTGTCCTAAAAGCAAGAAGAAGCCACTGGAGATTTTAAGTGAGCAAGCATGTGTCCAGACTGACTTATGGATGTTAAACAGGATACATTCAGAAAGAGAAAGAATTGAAATTAGGGTGGATAATTAGAAGACTGGTGTAATAAGTCAAGTGAAAGTTAATAGGTACCTGAAATAGTAGAGGGCCATATGAGGGTAAGAAGAAAGACATGAGAGATATTATGGAGTTATATTTGGCAAAATAAATACTTTTTTTTTTCTCATGAGGGAAGGGAGAAGGAAGAATAAAAGAGAATTCCAAAATTGCAAACCTAGGGGATTGGTATGATCACAGAAATAGGAAATTTGGCTGAAGGCTGGGTTTGAGGGGGAAAAAAATAATGAATTTTGTTTTAGAGAGGTCGAGTTGAGATAACTACAGCATGTCTAGGTCAAAATATTCAATAAGCAGTTAGTGATATGGTACTGTAATTCTGAGGAGAGGTTAGGGCTCCATGTACAGCCAGTAAGCAAGCATTTGTTAACCCCTTACTATGTGTCAGCACTGTGCTAAGTACTAGGAATACCAAGAAAGGCAAACATTGTCCCAGTACTTACAAAGCTCACATTTGAATGACTGACACATGTAAAGCACAGCAAGGTGGCACAGTGGATTGATGGCTGGGTCTGCATCTAGGAAAACCTGAGTTCAAAAATGGCTTCAGGGGGCGGCTAGGTGGCACAGTGAATAGAGCACCAGCCCTGGAGTCAGGAGGACCTCAATTCAAATCTGGCCTCAGACACTTAACACTTACTAACCATGTGACCTTGGGCAAGTCACTTAACCCCAATAGCCCTGCCAAAAAGAAAAAAAAAACAACAAACCTCAGACACGCACTAGCTGTGTGACCCAGGGCGAGCCATTTTAACCTCTGTTTGCCTCAGTTTCCTCTTTTGTAAAATGGGGATAACAGTAGTAGTACCTGCCTCCAAAGGTTGTGAAGATCATACAAGATAAAATTCATAAAAACACTTCGTGTGCATGCATAGGAGATCATAGAACAAATAAAAGACAGGACATTTCACTTTTTCAAATTGGTTTCAAATAGATTTTCCTTTAAACTCTTGACCTGGTCCCCTCAAACTCCCTAATCTCTTTTATATGTCTTTCCTTTTCTTGGAAGTTTTACATCATTCATCTGTTTTCAGATCTCAACACCCTGTTATGGTATTTTTTTCTAGTTATGTGTATTTGTTGTCAGATCTAAGAACAAAAAAGTCCTCTATGAGTTAACTCTCCAAGGCACAGGAACATGGTTTGAAACCACAGGAAGCTTTTCTAAGCCTATGTCCTGGCTTTAAGGACCTCAACTGCCAGCCCTCTTTTATCAAAATAATCTCCTTTCACACACACACACACACACACACACACACACACACACACACACACACACACCCTATCTCTTGCTTCCTTCAGCAGGCCAGGAAATCAAGCTTTTATCAAGCTTTTATTCACTGTATAGAACTCTACCACTACCATTAAAAGATACATAGTGAATAGAGCACTGGCCCTGGAGTGAGGAGGACCTGAGTTTAAATCTGACCTCAGACATTTAACACTTACAAGTCATATGACCTTGGGCAAATCACTTAACCCCAATTGCCCTCCCCCCCCAAAAAAAGCAAAATAAACAAACAAAGATTCATAACCTTCCCTCCAAGGTATGGTCTCCCTTTGAACTTTCTCTACTTCAGAGCTTTACTAAAATTTCAGCTACTCAATTCTTCCATGACTAACGTTATATCACTCAAGACATTTCAGTCATCCCGTAACTTATGTATGGCTGGCTCTCTCTCTCTCTCTCTCTCTCTCTCTCTCTCTCTCTCTCTCTCTCTCTCTCTCT